>NC_048598.1:153410363-154610363 GCF_003668045.3 Cricetulus griseus | reverse complement strand
TGAATTGCTTCTTTGATGTGTATTTATTACATGGTTTTAAATTTACTATATTTCTTTGGCAATATGTAAAAGAAATTTCTTTATTTTTGTTTTTTTTTTTTTGAGATAGGGATTCTCTGTGTAGCTTTGGAGCATATCCTGCCACTCACTCTGGAGACCAGGCTGGCCTTGAACTCACAGAGATCAGCCTGCCTCTGCCTCCCAAGTGCTGGGATTAAAGGCATGCTCCACCAATGCCCGGCCACTGTAAAAGAAATTTCTTATATATTTAATCTAAAAAATAAACAATTTCTATGTATATATTGCATTCATTTTCAAATTCTCAGTAACCATGTTGTAATAACACAAACCAATCTAATAGCTTTTAATCAAGAATCACTAAGCAGATGAGCTCATCTCAGTAATGGAATGGAAGAGTAGCTAGCAGGAAACAGTGATTCAGCAATTAGTGCATAGTGTCCGCATCACCTGCTCTTCTTGTCACATGACCATGATTCCAACCTTACAACCTTGAGATTTTCAGACCATAAATTCATTGTTTGAGTATGTGTACCCAGAGAACTTAAAGAACTACTGAAATACTGTAATAATAATGGTCTATAATAACTCTATCCTCATGCCCAATGATGGGAGGAAGTGTTATGTGATAGGATAAATGGAAGGGTTTGAAATGATTATGGCAACTCTCTTAGCATCATGAAGAATGTTATTCTTTATTTAACACTGAATTTGCTGAGCTTAAATCTATTGATTTTTGTATCATTTTTCTTTTGTTTTCTTGAGACAGGTCTTCTCTGGCTTTGGAGGCTGTCCTGGAACTAGCTCTTGTAGAGCAGGCTAGTCTTGAACTCACAGAGATCTGTCTGCCTCTGCCTCCCAAGTGCTGGGATTAAAGGTGTGTGCCACCACTATCTGGCCTAATTTTTGTGTCTTT
Organism: Cricetulus griseus; assembly: GCF_003668045.3. Classification (NCBI taxonomy): domain Eukaryota; kingdom Metazoa; phylum Chordata; class Mammalia; order Rodentia; family Cricetidae; genus Cricetulus; species Cricetulus griseus. The sequence continues at coordinate 154,609,429 of NC_048598.1, read as the reverse complement.
CCCTGTTGTGTTTTATTATCGAAGCAGCTTGGAATCACTTTTGATAGCTTTTGTGTGATTTTGACCAACTACAAAAATAATGCTAAATATATTGTAATTGAGTTTCACTAATGTGTATATTTATAGCTCTGTTTGTCTCTAATTATACTTAGATAACTGATATGGGATGTATTTCTGCATTCCGTGAGTATGTTTTATTTCCACTGGTTAATAAAAACTCTGATTTGACCAATAGCCAGGCAGAAGAGGCCAGGCAGGAAATCCAAAGGAAGAAAGAAGGTGGACTTTAGGAGACACCATCAGTGGCCAGAGAAGCAACATGCAAGGTAGCAAGCCATGAGACTCATGATAAAATTTAGAATAGTAGAAAGGGGTTGATTTATGTTGTAAGAGCTAGCTAGTAACAAGCCACGGTTAATAGGCCAAATAAATTTTTGTTAAAAATTGAACCTCTGAGTGATTATTAAGAAGTGGGTTTGGGACTGGGCAGAACTCAGAGAAACTTCCAGCTACAGATAAGTGTGTACGTTTTATTAAATCTTGAATTTGTATATTTAACCATTTATGTAAATAATTTATAGTTTTGTTCAACATCATGCAAAATAGTATGTTGCATTGCTGAAAAAAGTGAAATATTTTGTGAGAAGACAAGAAGTAAGAACACACTGAATGTAATTTGCTATTTCAAGGGTATAAAATAATTTCAAAGGTAACTTTATGGAAAAATCTTTAAACATTACTTTTTAGAAGCTAAGCCTGTGTTTTAAAACAAACGTAGATTCTTAAAAGGTTTAAAATTCTATTTCATGAGCCATATTTGTTTGCAATGGCTCAGTTAGTATAACCCACTTCATCTGAAGCAGTTCACACAGCTTCTTTTAAACTCTCTCATTTTCGAGATATATGTTCTGTCATTTTAATATCTCTTTCATTTCTTATTGCAATTTATTTTTCACACAAGTAGATAAGATTCATTCCTCAGAAAGATATAGCTGTGTGGCATATACTGTAATAAGAATGCATTTTAAATATGGGGGATTTCTCAATATTTATTGAAAATATGTTGAGGTAAATGTATAGTATAGAGTGATTTCCAAGTAAACAAAAGTCCCTGGATTCAATTTGTAGCAATATGTATGAAATAGAGAGAGAAAGAGAGAGAGAGAGAGAGAGAGAGAGAGAGAGAGAGAGAGAGAGGCAGACATATATAGACAGAGACAGAAACACAGAGTGAGAAAGACAGAGATTAGATGGATAGATGATTGATAGATGATAGAGACAGAGATACACTGTATTGAATAATACAGAGAAATTAGATGGGAGAATGAGATGATAGATAGATAGATAGATAGATAGATAGATAGATAGATAGATAGATAGAGATATGAAAATCTTTTGAAAAGCCTCTGCCTTCCTTTTTGTTCACATTTACTTGTCTAACTTAAGGATTGGCATGGGATCTGGATTCCAACTTTTAAATCAGTTTTAAAATTTATCAACTTTATTAACACAATTTGTAATGACATATTTCACACAAGATGCTAAACATATTTCAAAAAAGGTCTGATACTCTACTTGTAAAGCTAATAATTAGAACTCAAAAACGCAAAACCCTACACATTGCAGGCATTTTCAGTGTGGTTTAAGAAGGGCTTAATTTTGTATGCATAGAGTAGATTCTATCATATACATTAAGCCAACTTGATGGAAATAGGGAATATTTGTGGGCTTGAAAAATCAATAACATTTTTATTAGAACATAGTTCCTAGTTGTTGTCTTGCATTATAGATGAGAGCTTCAGCTATCTTCAGGTGGAAAATTGGGGTTTGTTATTATAAAATGATCTACACCACAACCTTTGCTCTTTAAAATTGATAAAGGCTATAGTTCTGCAAGGAGGCATGCCAATTGCTTTTCTAAGCTCAAAGTTACTGTTCAGGATTTAGTGCCAATTTGAGTGACATGAACAATCCTCTTGAATAGAGTGGCTTTTTAGGATGAGTGGTGTCTCAACTTCTGAAATGCCGGAAGTCCTTCAGGTGAGAACTTATTTTGGTATTTAACTTAATGAACCACTTAAATATTTAGACAAGTCACTATTATGCCAAACAAATTTGTCTTAGTCATGGAGCATTTAAAAATAATGCTGATCAATAAGCATTGGGTATAATTGTATTATGTTGTTTTGTTAAAATTTCTTCCATGTATGCCATAAGTACTTGAATAATTCTTCAAATCTACCTTACCAGGAAGCAAGTTTATATAAATATGATATAGATAAATTGTACAGATAGATTGCCCAATTTGATTTTATAAACCTAGGTGTTTATGGCTGCCAGGATTGATAATGTAGTTGGGTATTATGCAATTGAAGAAGTGGTAACATTTAATCTTTTCAAATGATTATTTTCCTAAATCTAGATGCTTCACCCTAGACATAGCAATGTAAGCAACCTCACATGATACACAATAAGCAGAAACAGTTTTGTTAAGATAGCATTATGTGTCATTTGTACACTATATGTGCATGAAGTCACTGGTGCAGGCTGACATGCAGAAGATGAGGAGTTTGATTAAACTAGTATTTCTACCTCAAACAAATTTTAGGAGTCAGTTAGATGAGTCTGTCAGATCATCAAGAGCTTTGATTTGCTGGCTTTTCTGAATGCTATCTGATTATAGACTATAAGACTTATAATCAAATGAAGATTTCCTGTAGTTCAAACTTCTTATAGTTTAATAAAAAACAAAATGTCACACTCATCCAGAGATATCACTAAATATAAAGAAACAATGTGTGTCACAATTACAATCCAGCTCCAAATATGTGGACTTCATTATAGCCCTTTCTTTCCCAAATTCCATTCAAACCCTCTTTAGCTTATTAATGGGTTGGCCTCCACCTCTCACCGAAGGACTACATGAAACAGCACAGAGAATTGACCTTGCAATAATAGAGTCTTGGGTTTTGCCTCTTGAAGTCCATTCTTCTATAGGGATTCCACATTTTGATCTTGCCTTGTTAACCTCATTAGCAGTGATTCTCAACACCTGTGTTTATAGTTAGTTGGGGACTTAAGGAGCATGACATTTTTGTTTCTGAGCTGGGCACTCCCACATACCCTAAAAATAATCTCTCATGACCCAATGTAGCATAGAAGTTTAAGGAGTGGCTTAGGTAGATGAGAGTAAGTATAGGTTATGAGCAGGTTGCTATGGATATTTTGTACATATCTGTATTTTATGGCATTACAGACAACTGAGGTTTGAGCATCAAGCAAAGAAACAGCAGATGAAGTTAATTTCTTTTGTCTTTCCTTTTTTCCTAGTGAGGTTGATGGGGTTTTGTTTGCTTTCTTAATGAGGTGGTGATTTACACATCTTGGAGAACTGCTATTTCTATGCCCTCTGTGTAAGAATTCAGTCTTGTAAATCTGATTTTGATGCATATAGGAACTCAAAGCAGATGTGTGCAGCTGGGCAGACCCTTTTGCCATTGCTTTTCCTTGGGATGATAATCCACATGCTTAGATTTCAAATGAGTTTAATACGCATTTTCTTGATTAATGGAAGATGGCAGAGTGTAGGAGACTGAAACAGTTCGTGCTTTGCTTGATTAATTAATAAGGGACTCTCTTTTCCCAGCTTCAACTCATTATGCTAATGAAGTGTCATCAATTAAGGCTTTCCCTTGATTATTGAATCTGTCAGGTAGTGCTCAGTGAAAATGTTGCATTCCTTCCCTGTCTGGGTGGAATTGCCATTACAGCCTTTTATGAACTGCTCCTGCCATTAGCTGATGTTTGTTCTATTTTCTAATTATTGCATCTTTTTCCTTGACCTTGAGAGAGATGACTGCAGAAAGCTTGGGATGACCAGGATAATGTGGCATCTGGAGGGTGGGTCAGGAAAATGTTGTAATAAAATATATACAAAATTCTTCATTTGGAAGCTATTTGCAGTTATAAATGCTACAATAAACAATTTATTCCAAATTGATATTGAATGTCCTAGAGTAAGTCTTTGCCATTGTCACCAAATTGGCAAAGTAGCTCTGAAGCAAACCATCATTCACCTTTCTCTCACCATTATTTACATTAAATTTAAGAGAAAGCATGTTTCCTAAGGAAACATTCCCATAGACAAAGAAACACATCCCAAAATGTTGTATTCTCTTTAGATACAATTTTCCTTCTCTTTAAAATATTGCTCCTATTTACAAACCTGTAGATGTGGCAGAAATGTGAAAATCCAAAAGAATAGAAACTAGTATAGCGATTTAGAAAACAAATAGGCTTTTATGTTAGTAGGCTCTTCTCACCTGAAATGAAGGCCTCAGTATGAAATGAACCTCATTACTTTGTGCAGGCTAACACACTCGGAGGGGAATGCAGTAGTTAGGAAAGGTGGTGCTCATTAGTGAGAGTCTGTTGAGCCCTTAGAAGATGGTAAGTAGAAGAAGTAAGAAAGACACTCACAGTAACTATCCCAGTCCCATTCTGGTAATTGACATCTTAGGGGAACAATGATAATGGATTTGTTTAATTTTCTCTTTTAACTTCACCTAAGGGAACAAAATGATTTTTATAGCTTTATGGTACATCCCTTGCCCTGGAGACAACTGGTATTTTTCAGTTAGTAGTATCATCTGTTTAATTAATCCATCAATGTCTGTTTCTCTAAATGAAGAATGGGGAGATGCTATTCACTCAAGGTGAGTTTTCTGAATATTTGCAGTCTAAGTATGTGGAGAAGTAGATGGAGGTATTTCACTGCTTTTTAGCTCATACATTCACATTCTGCTTTGAATGACTAACATAACATAATAAGATGGTATATTTAGAGAAAATACTGTTTCCATATGCTTCATTTTTTATTTCTAGTAAAATATACTTCAAGTACCAGTAAATATGAAGTCTGGAAAATCAATACACAAAGGTTAGACATGCTGCATTGTTGTGTACTTTTAAGTAGGTCACTAACAGCTAATAAAGGTGAAATAGGATATAACAAGTTTGGTAAAAGTGTTTTTCAATGCACGGTAAATACCTTTCCCTTGTGCATAACAATATGAATTTTATTGCTGTAACAAACAATTTTCTATGGGATAAAAGCATTGTGTAATGTAGCATAGAGGAGTATTTATGTGTGCAGGCCCTTGAGGCAAACAGCCTGGTGTGAACCTCAACTTTTCCTCACTGACCAAACTAAGCAGCATTCCCATGGCCCATTTTTCTGATAAAAGCAATGCCTACTACATTTGCATGCATATTGATTTAATAAATGTAAAGTTGCTAGAAGTATACTGACATTTAATATTTAAATTCTACAAATAATATGCTATTAGAGCAAATAGAATATCAATACATCACTTTGTAGTTCACAGTTGTCTTTTCTTTTCTTTTTTTTTTTATTTTTTGAGACAGAGTTTCTCTCTGTAGCTTTGGAGCCTATCCTGGCACTCGTTTTTTAGACCAGGCTGGCCTCGAACTCACAGAGATCTGCCTGCCTCTGCCTCCTGAGTGCTGGGATTAAAGGCGTGTGCCACCAACCCCTCGCCACAGTTGTCTTTTCTTCTGACAACAAAATGCTGAAAAATGTCAAAAAACAAACATGACAAACTTAATAGAAAATAATTATATGGAGACACAAAATCCTTCCTGTTGTTGAAAATATTGTAATATTGCTTATTTATAATTAAAAGCAATTTGTCTTCGTACTGATATATTTATAGCCACATCAAAGTGATCTGAAATTATTTTAATGAAACTTGAAGTTTTAGTCCATTTTCTTTTCTCTGTCTTTCTCTCCCACTCTGAAAGGTGAAACTTACTCTGTGAAACAAAATAAAAAAGTGTTTTAGTATAACTTTAAATCATCCATCATACCAATGCAAAAAAAAAAAAAAAGAAAGAAAGAAAGAAAAAGAAAAAAGAGCAAACCCCCACAGTTCTTATCGTAAAGAGATGAGATAGTTTGTTCTGGAGCCATTTGACTCAGGGCATACAGACACAGACTACCACAAATTTCATTTCCAACATGGAAGCAATTTTATATTTTTAAATAACAAAGAAAGTCTTTAATCATGGTAAGTTTCAAATGCACTGGTGGGTATATCAGACAGGGAGCTATAGCAAGATGTGGAGGGCATTTCTATAGGTCCAAGATGCTTTCTGACAGTATCCTTAGCTTCTGAGTTGGTAGAAGCTAGTAGTTTACTAAGTGAATAAATGCCATAGGTTAAAATCTATTAGTCACATGCTTTTAATTCCAGCATGAAGGTAGGCAAGGAATGGTGTTCCAGAGGGCTAGAACTAGCCGAATATAAGTCAATTAGCCTCTGGAGGTGAAACATCCCAATCTCTGCACAATACTTAAGCTCTAATCAGACAGTTGGTCTCTGCAGACAAAACTTCTTTGCAGGAGTTGTCATAAATGATTATAATTATTAACATCAATAAATGAATAAAATAGTATCTTGGAGAATATCATATATATATGTATATATATGCATATATATATATATATATTCATATAACTGAAGATAAATAGTTTTCCTGAATTGATAAATGTAAATAATGACATTTACCTATACCCTTACTTTGTGTGTATTTGTGATGAAGTGCTTGGAGGTATGCATATGTTAATAGCATCCATGTGGAGGTCAGAGGACAATTTGATGGAGTTTTATCCCTTCCCTTCTTTGTGAGGCACAGGGATTAAACTCATTGTAAGATTTGGTGGCAAATACCTTTATCACTGAGCATTTGATCTAACAAAATGCAATTTTTAAAATGTCTATTCAATTTGTGCTTTTGTTCCCTCCTTAAAAATAATTTTATTTCTTCTTTTTCCCATTGTTTTCATATTTTATTTAGATCCTCAGAAAATACTGGGTGAAGGACCTTCATTTACCATGTTAATGAGTATAATGCACAGACTAAATTCTAAAATGTACAAAGGACAAAGTATTCCTCTTTGTAATACATGACCATGTTTAATGTCTAGGTTCATTTGATATAAATTACCTCTGAGTATAAGGTCTTAATACTATTTTTGCTTTCACCTGTTCTAACCCAGAATGCCTAATTTGACCTCCAGCTTGATCATTGACTAGAATCACCCTAAACAGTTAGAGGAGAATAACATTGCCAAAAGTTATTATATTTTATCTCTAGTGTTCACCCCAAGAAAAGCATAAATATTAAAGAAACTATAATATACAGATAGAACACAGCTTTAAAAATACATTTTGCATTTTGTAACATAAGTGTTTGCTCTCACAAAATATGATCATGTAGTAGATTGTAGGAATGTGTGTGTGTGTGTGTGTGTGTGTGTGTGTGTGTGTGTGTGTGTGTGTGTGTGTGTGTTTACCATAAGGGTTTGGGATATTCAGGGAGGAAACAACTCTAAAAGCTCTCATCTCTAATTATGTGGATGGTAGAACTGTTAGATCCGGAACTTTGCAGGAAAAGATCCTTAACAAACCAGATTGTTGATCAGTGTGTGACTGTTATTTATGCATTGACCCAAGTCATTACATATGAATCCAAGTTTCAGCATGAATAAGCATTCTTTGAACAAGCTTGAAGGAAAAAAGAAAGCCATAGGTTAACCACAGATGATCTGAAAGTCCCAAATGTCTGTAGCCTGAAAAACAAGAGACAAGACTGTAAAAAATACTACAGTTTGTGCAAAAATCAGTTTATGAGGGAATAGTTGCTTAGAGTATGTGTGTTTGTGTGTGTGTGTGTGTGTGTGTGTGTGTGTGTGTGTGTGTGTGATGCATATTATTCCTGGGACGAGACAAATTTGGTCAACAAACACATGTGTTAGATACATTTTACAAACAGTTAGCTGATTGTCTTGATATTTGGGCTCTTCTATCATAGTTACTTAGATGTGGACACTGCTGACCACAAAGGAGGTACTAAACCAATAGCAGAATAAGGGCCACAACATACATGGAAGAGATCCTTCCTTCAGAGAGGAGATTGAAAAGCAAAGCAATATTATCAAACACAAATGACAACAAAACAACTTTCATTGTAGCCCCAGAAGGAATGTGCCTGACTTTTGGCATATTGTTTAGCCCCAAATTAGAGATTCCTTGATTTTTCTCATTCCCTGCTTCCATGAGAACTGATGCTGAGTATGAGAGAACATCCATAATCTTGATTACAATTCACAGGTTGTTAGGGAGCAAGGGGCCCAATTAAATCCTGATGGGCTTAGAAGTGACTGTGTAACTTGGATGGCAGTTGGGTAGTGTTTTATGGGAAGAAGTAGGTACTCCCAAAGAGAAACACTGTATGACTGCATGAAAGGGAAAAACTGTATGGTACCTGCTTATTGTTGTCAAAGAAACACACTCTTCTCATTCACCCTTTTCTGCCTCTCTTTCTGGTAGTTGCATTTTCCCACTAAATACTCTTGTACTGAATATCTCTTTCCCCACTTCAGACTCCTAAATGTGTTTATTGCTCCTTCCCTTCTGATGGTTGAGCACAAACCCAAACAGTGATGGATTGTCCATAGTAACAGAAGACCTTGCACTAAGCTTTGTGACTTATGGTTCCTTTAGGTAGACACTCCTCATTCCTCACAAAATTGGAAATTCTTTGGCTTTGAGAGTAAAACAGGAATTTTTACCATGTTGATCTCTTTTATATTTGAGTCAAATTTTCATTACTAATTAACACTAAAGGTAACATCTACAAAATGCAATTCTGTGTGTGTTTATATGAATGTAGGAAGTATGCTACTACAAAGTGGAATGAACTGATTGTTTGTGGAGGTAATGAGCATCTAAAATGTTTCAAAATTCACCTAGTAACTTTAAAATAAAATTGGGCTCAGACACAGTCTTGATTGATATTAAACATGTTCTAAATCCTCCTTCATGTGAACAAGGAAGAGAAAAGCTGAAAAGTATGCCCAAGTTATTATTATTATTATTATTATTATTATTATTATATTATTATTATTATTATTATTATTATTTGCTTTTGCGAGACAGGGTTTCTCTGTGTATCTTTGGAGCCTATGGCACTCGCTCTGGAGACCAGGCTGGCCTCGAACTCACAGAGATCTGCCTGCTTCTGCCTCCTGAGTACTGGGATTAAAGGCTTGTGCCACTAATGCCTGGTGAAAATAAAACTCTTACGCTGTTCAATTATTGTATTTCTAGAGCACAAGACATTAAAATTACTCAGAGACTCAGTGCAGGGAAGCAAGTAGGCTGAGTTCAGATCTTTACCTCTCCTTCCACTCCTCCAAATGCAATAACCCAGACTCATGCTCAGATCTATAGCTGTTCACTTGCTTCAACCTCCCTTTTCCCTGTGCTCCCATCTCCAGGGGATCATACAGATCTGTCCCTCCAAACTTCCTTCTCTAAACAAATTGTGTCATCCCAGCCCCCAACTCCAGCAGTCATTTCTTGGGAACATACTGTTGTTGGTTGTTAATTTTCTCTTTGAGGGCCCCAAAACCAAGCTCCCAAATAAATCATACACAGTGACTTATTGTTACGTATAAATGCCTTGTCTTAGCTTGGCCAATTTTTAGACAGCTTTCTTAACTTAAATTATCCCATCTACCTTTTGCCTCTAGGATTTTTTTTCCCTTTCTTGTGTAATCTTACTGTCACTCTTATTCCTTGGCTGGCTGGGTGCCAGGTGGCTGGGTGGCTGGCCACTTCTTTTCTTGCTCCTTGATCTTGCTTGCTCTTCCCAGATTTCTCCTACTAATTCTCTCTGCCTGCTAGTGCCGCTTATCCTTTCTCCTGCTTTGCTATTAGCAGTTCGGCTCTTTATTAGGCCAATGAGATATTTTAGACAAGCCTAGTAACACAGCTTCATTGAGTTAAACAAATGCAACATAAAAGAATGCAACATATCTTTGCATCATCAAAAATTTTCCACAGAAAAAATAAATGTAACAGATCTTAAAATAATATTCTACATCAACATACCAACCTATATGCTTGGCGAATGAGTACACTAACTATAGTTCTTTTTTCCTTCCTCTCCTCCAAATCCAACACCATAGCTTTTTATCAGACCAACTGTTGTAGCCTCACCTTCCACTTTCCCTCATCTCTAGCTAATCACTCAGATCTCTACCACCCTCCGTGACTGATCCTGATATCCCTACCTTAAACTATGCAGGGTTTCTCTGGAAAACCTCCAACAAAGCCTGCCAGAGAAGCAAGTATTGCAGAAAAGCAGTGAGACTAGCTTCAGATCTTCATTCTCCCCCCTCTTATCCATGTGCAAACCCATATTCTCATCCCCAGCTCCATAGCACCTCCTCACTCCCTCCCCCATTCCCAGGGAAGTAAGAAGATCATGGAGTAACAACTTGCTTTCCTCCTTCCTGTAGTCTCCAACCCCATTTACCCAGAACCCCCATGGTCACAATTAATCAGAATCTCAGAAGAATTTCTACCAGGAAATATACAGCACCACACTCTCCTAAGAACCAGAGGTGGTAACAGAAATCATTGAACAAATTACCCAACCTACAAAGATAAGACTAGCTATCAGCACCTAGATCTAAAATCTTCTCTGACCCAGATGCCTAGGTGCTTATGTAAGAACAAATTAAATGACCACCAGGATAACATGTATTTACTAGAGCCCAGCAAGCCTACCACAACATGCTGTGCCTATTGCAACTAGTTGAAGTACAAGAAAGAGACATGAAAACAAATGTTATGAATGTGATAGAGGTCCTGCCAAAGTCCACCTTCAGCACCTCAGAGAAACTGGACATGAAATTTGGAGTTAGCACTAATAAACACACAAGAGATTTACCTGAGGTGAAAGATTAATTCTTCATTTTCTTTTTCTTTGTTTCTTCTGTCTCTTCATTTTTCTCTTATCCCTTTCATATCAATGAAAACAAACATTTATACACAATAAGTGATTAACTCACAACCACAAGTTGCATGTCTTACAAAAACAAATTAAAATCTTTACAAGAAAAGAAATCACGTTATGATCACAAGATTCATGTTTTGCTTAGAAGCCTAAAAGTAGTTAAAGACTTTCCTTTGTCTTAATTTTCCCACTGTCACATCTTCACTCCAAAGCAATGATTGTATTATTATTGATTTATACAGTTTTTAGCAAGCCAAATATATTTCAGTCCTTTGTATTGGCAGGCATCTGTTTGAGGTGCCACTCTAGCAGATTCCTATCTTATTACTATCCTACAAAACTTTACTCATGTGGTCTAGCTAATCAACTATTTTCCTTCTTTTTGTCACATCCAATAGGGTCATTTAATTTCCTATCACAACTTTGTTTTTTCAAGGTGAATACTGACACCTGTGATTAATACTATAAGCTATATGACCAAGGAACTAAAATCTAACCTTGGGTGTATGGACAAAATTGCTTTCTTTAATCATCAGCCTGTTTTTCCACAGGCAGAATTCATGAGTCTATAATGCATAAAACTTCCTTGTGTTTATTTTCCATCCTTAGCAAGTCTTACATCTAGCAAAAGAGGGGTTACTTCTAATCTTATTTCTGTGTTTTGGTTCTCTCAGTGAATCAACTAACAGAATATCTTAAACAATTTCTCTTACCATCATCACTGTCTTAGCCATCTGTCTGACTCAAAAAATTAAGTCAAATTATTGATTCAACTAAGCATTATTGCTCTTATAAAACTCATCTTCACTATAATCAGCAAGTAAATTGCCTGGTGAGGAGAGGGATTTTCCCATAACACAATTACACTAAACTAGATATAGTAGGGTTCTTTCACATACTATTCTCATTATGCCAAAAAAAATCCATGAAAACACAAACAAATAGTGAATGAAAAGGACCAAAACAGCTCAAGACCTGACAGTAGGAAAAGAACTAATAAATAAAACCAATACTGGAAGAAATGTGAAAATGAAAAATATAGTAATTCAAACAGGAGCCTCAGAGGCAAGCTTCTGCAGCAGAATAGAGAAGGATGGAAGAGAAAATCTCAGACACTGAACACAAAATATAAAAAGATACATTGTTCAAAGAAAATGTTGAATCTAAAAACATGGCAGAAAAGATCAAGGAAATCTGGTACACTGTGAAAAAAAAACCAAAAACCAAAACAAAACAAGTCTTCAAATAATTGGAATTGGGGAAGGAGAAGAAACCCAGGTCAAAGGCCTAGAAAATATTTTCAACAAAATCATTGAAAAACTTTTCCTAACCAAAAGAAAGAGGTGCTTATCAATGTACAAGAAGTACACAGAACACCAAATAGCCTACATTAGAAAAAGAAAATATTCTCAGCACATAACTATTAAAACCCAAAAGGCAGAGAACAATGAAACAATATTAAAAATTGCAAGGGAAAATGACTAAGTAACATAAAGACATGGACCTATAAGAATAACACCAGGCTTCTCAGTGGAGACTCTAAATACAAAGCAAATCACAATAGTACAAGAAAAGTGTAATAACATCATTGGATTCTGTCCTGACCACCCAGATTAAAACTGGATATCAACAGCAACAGAAACAACAGAAAACTTACAAACTTGTGGAAACTGAGCAACTGAATGAAGAATGGATCATGAAAAAAGGTAAGAAATTAGTTAAAACTTTCTAGCATTGAATGGAAATGAATATAAAACATACTAAAACCAATAGGACACAATGATGGTAAAAGCTGATCTAAAAAGAAAGTTCATAGTACTACATGTCTACATTATAAAACAAGAATGGAGAGATCTCATACTAGTATCTTAACAGCACACCTGAAAATTCTAGAAAAAAGAAGAAATCAAAACCAAAAGGACTAGATAGCAAGAAATAATCAAACTCATAACTTAATAAAATAGATAAAAAAGGGACATTAAAAGTTTCACTGGGGAAATCCTATACTTGGTAACCCCTTTCAGCAATGTTGCTGGATACAATATTAACTCATAAACATCAATAGCCCTCCTATATAATGGACTGAAAAAAATCAGTGAAATGACTTCTTCTACACTGGTCTCAAATTGTGTAAAATATCTCAGGGTAACTGTGACTAAGCAAGTGAAAGACTTGTATGATGAAACTCTAGGGCACTAAAGAAAGACATTGAGGAAGATATCAGAAGATGGAAAGACATCATGTCATTTTGGACCGGTAAAAATGATGCCTACCAAAATCAATCTGCAGAGTCAATAAAACCCCTTCAAAAGTCCAACTCAGTTCTTAACAAATCTTGAAAGAACAATATTCAACTTCATATAGGTTAACTATATATAATAAAAGCCTGCGGGAGGTATCACTATCCCCAATTTTATACTGTATTTTCATGATTCTTCTTTTTTATTTAATTTTATAATATATTTTATTTTTTTAAATTTCTTTCTTCTTTCTTTTTACCCTACAAGTCTTTATGTATATGTTACAGCTGATATTTGAATGTTTTTATGGGAATCCTGAGCATGAGAGTGGGTACATTTCTGTTTCTTATGTCTTCTCTTTGACCCTTTTATTCTTTTTTGTTTAGTGTTTTAGACTTTGTTTTATCTTATTATTCATTATTTTATTATTTAATAATAACTCAGCATTCATATGAACATTTTGTGTGCATTTGATTACATGTATAAACACCTGTGTTTTGTATGTGCATGTGTACTGTGGGATACATACAGCTCTGCCATCTCTACAGAAGTCAGAGAAGAATGTCCATTATTGTGCTCTATGCTTTCTTTATATTTTAGAGACAGAATCTCTTATTGAACCTCTACCAAGATGGGGACCCACAAGACCAAGTCATTCTCTCCTTCTTCAGTGTTGATGTTAACGGCCTATGTATAGTATACCCACATAGGCCTTTTGGTGAGTGCCAATAATCTGAACTCAGTGCCTCATTTCCTTGCTGGAAGTCTTCTTACACTGAGACATCTCTTCAGTCTAATATATAAGTATGTTTTTGACAAATACAAACTGAAATTCTAATTGCATTTATAATCTATTTTTGTTTTAAATAGAAAAAATCCTGTTACAAACATGAAGATCGGTATTTTGGAACTAAGGTAAAAGTATCTACTGTTGGATATACTGACATGGGAATATATATATGCTTGCCACTGATGGATTTGTGTCAGGAGCACAAATTGTAATTTGAGTTTCTGGTAAGTTGGAGTTGCCTTTGTATCTTGTGCAATCTCTAGTTTTATTGCTCATTGTGTTTTTCTGATGACTAAATTGGAGTCTCAGTTGCTAGTCCTTTGCTTTAACTTCAATTTTTTTCCCTTGATAAACCCAAAAAATGGAAAAGCAAAGTGGGAAACATAATGTTCTGATAAACAAACAAACCAAAAGACAAAACAATGAAACAAACCTCCCAAACCAAGAGTTTCCTATGCTAAGCAACTCAACTGTCACCACAACAGAACTAGATACTCAGAACTAGTAGATACATCCCTGTGGACTTATTTGCCAGACAAGGCAGGATGTGCCCTTCTGCAAGGGTTGTGCTGTTTGAGTGAAGAACTGACTTACTGTCTGTTTATTGCTAAATCAATGGGATATGACTCTCGTTTTGTAATCTTATGGTATCAGTTGGCTTCTGTATTTTATTATTATTATTATTATTATTATTATTATTATTATTATTATTATCATTAAGTCCTGTCTGTCCTGGAATTTGGTTTGTAGACTAGGTTGGCTTGGAACTCACTGAGATCCAACTGCCTCAGCCTGCTGAGTGTTGGGACTAAAGGCCTGCACCACCACCACCCAGTTCTGTATTTTTTAAATGTACACCCAACAATGAGAGGACCAAAGTGAACATGGGATAATTTCTTCCTAAATAAAGCAGTCAAAGTTAAAATGAAGCTACTATTTTTTAAAACAAAGAAAATGTGATAGATTATGAAATTAAAATGCATATTCTGTACAATAAGAATTTTTAGATAATGAAAGTAGTGTATTTTCATCAAAAATTAACTGGTAATTCTATCAGAGGTAGTTGTTTTCTATCTACTTTTTTATCAACCTCTCTCTTCTCTCTCCCAGCTTATTTTAGTTTACATGTGTGTATACATGGGATATATGTGTGTACTTTTTTCCTAAATTTTGCAAAATTCATTATCAATTAGGTAGCTTTATTTTTACCTATCTGCATTTTTCATATATTGTAAGCACATTTTATGTCCCAAATGTTTCTCTAATGCAGACTTTTAGGAATGATTTTTTTAGAGCTCTTTCTATTTTGTATTTATTTTTTCATAGTTAGAAAATTCTTAGAATTTGTTACCTGAGCTTGGGCTTAACTGTCATTAATGACCCTTACAATTGAGCTTCCTGTGCCAGAAGAGGAAGTGTTTGAAGGTTGCTGCTGTAAGCAGCCAAATGGTTGAGAATGGCCACACTAATTTTATTGAGCTATGAATGGTCAACAAGGAAACAACAGATACTGTTTTCTCTTAGGTTTTTGATATTTAACAAATTGGGCTATAATTTGCTAATGGTTACTATTGTTTTGTTTTGTTTTTCCAGATAGAGTCTATCTATCCTAGCTATCCTAGATTGCCTAGCTATCCTAGAGCTCCCTCTGTAGACCTAGCTTGCCTGGAACTGATAGAGATCTGCTTGTCTCTGCCTCCAGAGTGCTGGGAGTAAAGGCATGTGCCACTACTAACTGGTCCCAATGAGCTCAGTTTTACTGAGATTTTCTTTCAGATATTTATTCTGTTTACCTCATTTGTTTAAAAACAATGTGGTACAGAAAAATAATTTCTTAAACACCAAAGTTACATTTTCCTTGTAATTTGTAACTGTATGGAATACAGGTTTGGGAGGATTTTGGTTTTGTTTTGTTTTTACCTGAAACAGGGTTTCATGGTGTAGCCCTGAATGCCCTGGAACTGGCTAGTTTTGTAGATGAGGCTGGTTTTATACTCACAGAATTTGTCTGCCTCTGCCTCTGGAATGCTAGGATTAAAGGCATGCATCAACACTACATGGCTAGAATACAGGTTTTTATATTTTAACACCTCAAATATATTCTTTAATTTATTACAACAAAAATTATTGTTTTTAATACTTGGCAATCTGGGGTATGGAAGCAATTATTCATATATAGGCTCTACTGTGTTTAACCTTTAACTATTGATTTTTAAAGGTCTGAATATGCTAATTAATGTAAATTTTAAGGAAGTCAATTCTTAAACTTAATAAGTTGTTTTCAAGAATTCTAGAGCTATGATTTCCTTGCAAATATACCATGTGCTAAGTTCAGCTATTTCTTCTCCTTTTAATAAAGTAGATTTACAGAAACAGCAAACTCAGCAATGCTGTTAGCTGCTAGTTTGTTGTGTTTGATTGATTTTACTTCTCAATCAATTATACTTTTCAAAAGTGAAGGAGCATATCCCAGTCAGTTTTGTCTTTCTCAGTATTATGCTCTAGATTTTCACCAGCTGGCTTAATGATCCCCTCACCACTGCCATTCTGCTACAGTTTTATCCTTTGCAAGTTTTTACACATTGTAGTTGTTATACACAATTTGAATGTCTGATCTGTTTGCAATGTAGTTTTGATTTTGAAAAATGGCAAAGCCTTAGGAAATGCAGTATTAAATTATGGCAGACCACTGCTTATACCATGCGAGTTCACAGAAGATGACATATGTGCAAAGCATTTTCTTTTTTTAAGCATTCATAGAAACATTAAGTATCAAATATAATCATTAATACTTTTTAAATGTTGAAAGTAAACTTGATTTTAGGCATTTTATTGATACCTAACACCTAATCTATTTATATTGTATTGCTTCAGAGTTTCATAATATTAGTTTTAAGCCCTAGAAATTATTTAATTGGGTTTTAGTGATTTTATTGTGACTTAATTTTTGGAAGATGTTCTTTATACTTTATATTTATAATCCAATCTTAAATAAAATTTTGTGTTCAATTATATTTCTATGGAGACTATTGAAGATGAGGATGCAATTATAACATTAGACCCAAGATAAATGACAGATGGGTGTGTATTGGGGACAATTACATAGAAAAATACATAGAACTGCAAGAACATTTCCCTGCTCTTCCTAGAGGATCCACTGACCCACCAGAAAGAGTGCAAAGGTAAGCCAGGCCTCATAATCCCCTCTTTCTCTCTCCTTCCATCTTCCTGAAGATACAACCAAAGGGGTGTGGACACCATTTCAGGTCCACAGACCAGATGCCTACCTTTCCCCTTTTAGTCTAAAGAAAATAGGTTTTAAGCCTGATGAAAAACTATATAAAATGATATCACATGTCAAGTATACTCCAGGAAAAGGAAAGGTAAACATATACAATTTAAAACCTACCATCAGTAAGAACAATATTAAGCAATAAATATATACTACATGTTCAGTATATATGTCCAGTATCAGGGTAAAAGCATGATGGAGATTTCTCTGATATCAGTCCTAATATGGAGAGCTAAATTTTTTCTATATAAGATATGAAAGGATATTGCTATGACTGTCTAGTCTTCATCCTCATCAAAGACGTGAGAAGGAAAATAACAATACTAGGGTAAGCTGGAATTGCAAGCCTTAGACTTCCAAAGGTGCAAGTGAAGACAGAACTATCAGGCCACCTGAACAGTTACCAAGGTCTTACAGCAATATCGAGACAACCATCTTTGGCTAAGGCCTAAAGTACCAGGATGGACCATATAAGAAGCAGGGAAATTGAAATAGTGTCTTACCCTGACTTGGCAGGGTTCAGCAGTCTTCTTTAGATTATCTACTGCAAGCTCAGTTAGGGCAGCGTGTCCAAAGTCAGAGGTTGAGGTGGTGGCAGTTCTTTGCCCAAGAGGCCAGTAGGTGAGGAGTTAATGAACTCCAGATGGAGTGTCATCAATGCCCAACATGCTCTCAGGAAATTCTCAGTGCTGTCAGGAGCAATTGTTTCTCATGGTGACAGAGTACTAATATTAAATCATTTAAATGCCATATTCTGCAGTGTTTGAAGATCAAATATCCAATTCTGACTAACCTCATAGATAGTCAATAACAGAGATCAAACTGAAATGCCTTGAATAGAGGTAGAACTGTAAAGTGCAATATGATAAAATATCCTAAGTTGTATCAATAAATAAAATATATACATAAAGATACATTTATATTTGTGTGCAAAACATTGTAAACAGAAAGAAGACCCTATTGAGTCAACATACAAGAATCTAACAATTTATCCATAGCTAATAGTTGCTAAAATTAGTTCATCTACTTATATCCCCTCCTAACCATAACTTTCCTAACTATACCCCTAAACTTCTATAAGTGATACCTGAATCTAGAACAGTCCTATTTTGGTTTCCCAGCAATAAGTCTGGGGTCCATGAGCACCCCCTTGTACAGGTCAGCTGTTTCTGTGGGTTTCGCCAGCCTGGTCTTGGCCCCTTTGCTCATCACTCCTCCTTCTCTCTGAAACTGGATTCTAGAGTTCAGCTCAGTTTGGAGGTCTGGATAATTCATGTGGCCCCTGATAGTGGATCAGTATTCATCCCTAGTACAAGAATGGACCTTTGGAGCCCTCTCTAAATAGAGGGACACTCTCTCAGCCTAGAAACACAGGAGAGAGTCTAGACCCTGCTACAAATGATATGACAGACATTGAAGATCCCTCATGGAAGGCCTCACCTTCTCTGGGTAGCAGAAAGGGGATAGTATAGGTGGTCTTTGGGGAGCAGGGGAAGAAGCGAGGGAGAGGAAACTAAGCTTGACATGTAAAACAAGCTTGCTTCTAATTAAATTAAAAAAAATACTAAAAAAATACATACCTGAGTCTGACCATCACCTTCCACACCCAATCTTACAACTTAAAACCAAACCTAAGCAGGTGATAATTATCCTTTTTCTATTGACGAGAGAAAGAAAAACCAAAATACCCTATGCCAACTGTAGGGAATTGGGGTACTGATTTTATTAGAGTTAATTCCTTCTGAAATGGAGAGACAGTGACTCTATGAGATCCTGTAGGATAAAAATAAAGCAAAGCAAAGTTTCAAGAGTACTAGCTGTAACATTTATAGCTATTCTCTGAGTGTCAGGAGATGCTTGACTAAAGTTCTTATCTGAAGTTGTAGCCATAGTGTTATAAGAAGGTGCACCATTTCATCTAGGTAGTCTGGAATTATTTATAGTACTATTAGTCCTAAACCAGTCTTAGAGTGGTGATTACTAGTTCAAGAGACAACAAGGTGAATCAATGATGTGGGGCCCCATCTTCTTTCTAGAGACTTCAATGATTGTTGTTAGGAAATGTTCTTGTTCATTGTGGAAGAGTTAAACATTATTATCAAACCAGAAATTTCAACTATTATAGGTGTGCATACTGGGAAAGGCAACAACAAGGATGAAAATAATTATTAGGGAAATTAGCATTTTAGAGAGAGTAGTATTTTGAAAAATAATAGTCCCTAGAATTTGGTTTTCTTCTGTCTCACACAAATTGACTTCTCGATATAAGACAGAAACTCTGAATTTTACTTTAACAAAATTCTTGAATTTAGAGAATGAAAGCCAAATCCCACTCCAAAGCGAGCATTGGTTTTACATGAATTGGAAGTAGCACAGTACTAGGAAATAAGAAGATAAAAACTCTGTATAGAAAGCTATTCAGCAGGAATCGATGTTGGCAACATATCAGATTCTTCTTTGTTTGATGGTTCCTTTGTTTTTTAACTATCCTTTGTTTTTTGTGCATCTATATACCCAATATCTTTTGGCTTCTTGAAGATGGGTGTTTTCTTTTTCCTTGTAATGACAGTAAAAGAATACTCTCCCTAGCTTTTTGAAGTCTCCATACAACTCTTGGGGTGTATCTTGTTGGATTGCCTATTACTTCCCTTCATCAAGAGGTTTCTCCTGTTAAAATTGGATCTTGATAAACTTTTATGGTATGCAAATGTTTTCTTCTCCTGTAGAAACAAAGGCAAAACCCCTACCACAAAATAATACATATCCTGGTATCCATACTGAAGTCAATGCATCTTTGAAATACGCTAGCTGATTTAATTTAGTTTTTTGTATTGTACAATGTCTTTCTGCAGCTGTTTTTCCTTTGTCATTAGTATTACGAAATTTTAAGATTACTAAAGCATATAATCTGTTTTGGCCGGGTCTTGTTTCCCCATGCCTGTTTAATGAGCATTTCCTTTAAGTACAATTAGATCTCTCAACAAATTCTTGTCCTGTAGGAATGTGTGGTATACCAGTAAAATGCTTTATGTTATATTTTTACAAAAAATGTTTCAATTTACTGGAGACATATGCTGGAGCATTGTTAGTTTTTATTTGTGCAGGTATATCCATAATAGCCATTATCTGTAGTAGGTGTGTAATAACAGAATCAGCCTTTTTAGAGCTCAAAGCAGTGGCCCATTGAAACCCTGAAAATGTGTCTATTGTATTGTTTACATATTTTAATTTTCCAAATTCTGCAAAGTGAAACATCCATTTGTGAAATTTCATTTCTATGTATACATTTAGGATTACTACCTGCTGGTAAAATAGTTCAGCTATAGAAAGAACAAGTAGTACCTTTTTTCTATTTCCTTATTATTTTGCCGTGATAAAAAAATCTTTTCTAAACCTTTGCCATTCGTGTGGTATTTTTTTTAATGAAATTCTGAGACCTCTAGAACACTCCCTATTAATAAATGATGAATTCCATCATTGCCTTGTGCTAGAGGACCTGACAGACTTGTATGGGATCTGATGTGTGTTATACATACAGGATGAGTCTTATTCCTGATTGTTTCTTGTAATTGTATAAACAATGAAGTTGATTCTGTATGCCAAGAATAAATTCAGCAGTTTCAATGTGTACAATGACTCTTTGTGCTTATTGAGAGTTGTTAAATATATTGAGGGGTTGTGTAAAATCCATAAGTACCAAGGTTCCTAGGGAATCTTGCTGCCAGGCAGGCAAATCAATTGGAGAAAAACCACTGTGACTCAAAGTGAAAGGACCAGTTCCCCATTTCAGCAGCCATAACAGCCAAATATGTGCTTGTCTGACCTTGCTTTGATCACTAGAAAGTTAGGTGCCTGCCTTGTGGCAAGGAACCAATCAGAAGTTAGCTGGTGGTGCTATGATTTATGGCTCTGCGTGTGCTTTACAGACAAGCACACAGCAATGATGCGCAGAGCAAAGCAACCACCCTGGGAGGGCCTATGGGCCATAACAACCAGTTGACCAATCAACACAGGGCAAAACTCCAAGACTGAAGGCACACCAATCCTGAGCCTGTGGGTAACCCTAGACACTCCCATTACACTGCCCTATAAGATCTCTATGCAGACACTTTGAGCTGTCTTTCCTAGACATCCGCCATGACGAGTAGATGAAAGACCCGTGCTAACATGGGGTTAGCTCATTAAACAACTATAATAAAGTCTCATGCAGTTTGCATCAAGCCTCCAACTCCACCTGGTGATTGGGGTGCCTGAGATCCTAGGCTGAGATCCTGGAGCCTGAGCTTCTGGGGGGTCTTACATTTGGGGGCTCATCCTGGATTTGCAACCACCCCTAACCTGAGTGGAGTCGATCTTGGAGGTAAGGTAGAGCTTTGTGTCTTGTTATGTCTCTTGCTGTTTTGTTGGTGTGGTGCCATGATTTGAATTTGATCTGTGCCTGCGCAGGACTTGTATCTGGTAATTTGGACCACAGGGGGAGACAGACAAGTCCTGAGACTCCTTGGTCCCGCCCTGGACAAAAGTCCGAGGTGTCTGTGGAAGGGAAGGATATGAAGTGTCACTTCTCCGAGGGTCAACTGTCCCCCACCCCCCCACCCCCGATTCCGCTTCCCTCCTACTCTGTAATTTTGGTTTGGTGCCATGTCTGTAATTTGGTCTGCCATGTGGTTTGTCCTGTCTGTTGTGTCTGTCCTTCTGTTTTTGCTATTTGTGTCTGTCTCCACTTTCCCCAGGGGTTAATAACTAACCACCCCCTTTCATGGAGTCATGTGGCACCACACTAGGTAACTTTCTTTTTTTTTTTTTTTCTGTCTTTGTTTCTGTATGGTTTCTATAAAGCCTGGAGGGTTGGAACAGGCTATATGACTGACTGGGCAGTTGAGCAGGTTTGTTATCTGTGTTATCTGATCTGTTGCAATCCATACCCTGCCTGCATGCTTTTTAGTGCTATGTCAGTTTTATGTTTTCAGGTCTACTGTTTCTGTTGATTTTGTAAATGTAAAGGTACTATATTAGGGTAAATATCCACATCTGTAAGTAGGCCTACAAGAATTGTTTAGGGCGGAGGTTTGGGCAATAGCTTCCGCAGTCTGTAGGAGCAGGACTTGGTAGGAACAAGTTGCCTGCTCCATCTGTAAGGAGACCTTGGCAAGTCACCAATCTGTAGGGGAGACTTGGTTTTGGAACAAGTTGATCTCCATGGGGCTAGCCATCTGAAATTCTGGATAGGATCCTAGTTTGTGTTACTATACTGTCTGTCCAAGTTTCACATTTGTGCTGTGTTTGTTAAGCATCTCTTTCTGTCCCTACTGACCACACACATGGCATGCATGGGTCAGGGGTCTTTTCTTGCTGCCCTGAGCATGTGGCATTGGACAGGATTTCCTCTGCCATGCTCCATGGGTTAGAGTATGCTGTGGCAGAGTCCCCTGAGGCTGCTCCTTTGAACTCCAACCATTGCTGTGGCCCTCACAGCTGAGCCTGGCCAATGTAGGTGAGTCTGTTTTTCTATCCTCAACTGCCGGTCTGTGAGGGATGTGAAGTGGGGCTCTCTCTTCTCCCAACTGCCATCCTGCCATGGGTCATGACTTGCAATGCCACCATCTGCCTGGCTGCCCAGACTTCTCTGTGCCCCACACACGTGGTATGCAGGGAAATGTCAGGGGTCTTTTTCCCACCACTGCATTGGCAGAGGGTCTGGGATTACCAGCAGCAGCCCCCACCCAGGCCTGTGCAGCACCCCCCCCCCAGGTCTCTGCCCTGAGCACAGGGAGCTGGGGTGGGTGAACTATCAGGCCTGATCCTGACTTGGTAAAGAAAGGGCCTTAAAGTTATTAAAAACTATAAAAAGGACTTTGATAAGAAATTTTATGTTGACTGAAAAAATGAGAAAAAATGTAGGAGACTAAAGTAATAAAGACGAAAAGGAAAAGAGAAATTTGTCTAAGAATGTCTAAGGAAATCACAGGAATAAACTGAAGGTACATTGAAAGTTATAGAGGGTCAAAGCAAGTCATAGAAGGTCAGAGGAAAATTGTCAAAGGTCAGAGAAAATGTTGTTAAAAGTCAGAGAAAAATGTAAACTGTTATGGTTTCTCATGTCTACAAATAGTAAATTTTAAAAATTGGTAATATAAATTAAAATTTTGACCACATTTAGGTTAATTCTGATTAAAAAGTCCTGTTTATTTCTCAAGCAATTTATGTATGCTTGTTTTAAAATGTTCTGTTTCCTGGCATAACCTAAGTTCTGTTACAAACATAGAGCTAAACCAAATAGTGCAGGTTACTGCCATTTTGTAGCTAGCCACATGGCACAAAATGACTGGTAGCCATTTTGCTGAAATAGAAAATCAGATACTTAAACCACCATCTTGACTAAAGATGACTGCATGGAAATTAGAGGTACCATCTTAGAAACAAGTTTTTCAGTTAAGATTTAAAATGCTAATACTTCTATATATTACAGAAAGACATTAAGGGAGTTTAAATTTCTTTTTTAAAACCAGTTTTCTAAATGTTTGTGCTTTTTTAAAAAAATGTTTTCATTAATGTTTGTACCTAAAGAGCTTCAATTTAGAATCATTTTTTAAGCAAAGCCTGACAACATAAAGTTCTTGTTTTATAAAAGCTGCTAATCTATTATAAGATGTTATAGTTTATGTTTTCAGAAGTTAAGTTTAGGGGTGTTGGTGGCACATGCCTTTTATCCCAGCACTCGGGAAGCAGAGACCGGTGGGTCTTTGTGAGTTCAAGGTCAGCCTGGTTGGCACAGCGAATTCCAGGACAGGCTCCAAAGTCACAGAAAAACCCTGTCTCAGAAAGAAGTTAAGTTTAAGCAAGTAGCTAAAATATGTACATGTAGCTACCTACTGTTTACGGAATATAAGGTAACTCTATGCAGTTTTAAATTCATCTGTGCTAAGCTTCAAATATTTTACTAAGTTAAAACCAGTTACAGTCAGGGTGAAAATTAATTACAGAAATAAGACCTTACCTAGCCACCTGTATGCTTAATGTTTGCTTAAGGCAAGTAACTAAAATAGACAGACAGATGTCTAATGCTTCAGAGACCTGCAGAATATGACATTTAAAATGTTATCTTAAAAGTTTATAATATCAGACAGACTGCCAGATCCTGACAGTAACCCAAAGTCTCCAAAGATTATGAGGCACCCCAGTTCCTGCACCTGGACCAGTGAACAAGATTCTCAGATGTGATACCTGCTGCCTGGAGAAGATTGCTGTTCTTTGAGACATCTGCCTCCAACGCTAATGGAGAGACTTGGATATGGCTAACTGTATATGGACTGGCTTCTAACTGGCTTCTGTTGCTTTTTAATAGATTTGGAAACTCTATAAAATATACCCTTCTCAGATCTCTGAAATATTAATGGTTGTCAGCTTCACAGCATCAGGCACTCAGATCTATTATAGACTATAGTCAGTATGTTAGCTAATAAAGTAATGACTATTTACTCTTCAGGCACAAGCTCAAGGTTTTTAGGTTTATTTTGGTTGTCATCTAAGTATAAACTTAAAGGGGTTTTCATCAGGCCAAAGGCACCTCTGTCCAATGCATACCTGCTTCTCTGGACAGAAGAAAAATGTACATACTTATAGCTCAAATCTATAGTTTTTGCTAGGACTCAAAGTTATAAATATGTACCTACTGTTTGAACAGATATCCAGATATCTGCTTTTTCTGCACTGTGTGTTTCAGTAAATAAGTTTTAACTTCGGTTCCCAGTTTAAACATGTCTTAAACGTGTTTTGGCTTCTGGCAGACATCTGAGTATCAGTTGCCGACTATAGGCTGAGCCCTGGACTTGTTGTGGATGTGAAACAGTCTAGCTGATAAGGACACCCCCTCTCTCTCCAACAGAGTCTGCTAACAGCTCCTGATGGATTCCCCATTGCCTAAATTCCCTTTTTTGCTTTTGACTAGCATTTCAACCTTCTTGGGTCCCTAACTTCATCCCAAAATCAGCAGGAAATATAATGGGAGTGAATATGTCACCATTTTCCCTGGTTGAAATGCAAAGTCAGAAGGAACTCCCTTGCATGGGGGACACCTATATCTCTCACTCCCTGACAGGGTTGCTAGAGAGACAGCAATTCCCTGGGCCATAACAACCAGTTGACCAATCAACACAGGGCAAACCCTCCAAGCCTGGAGGCACACCAATCCTGAGCCTGTGCGTACCCTTAGACACTTCCCTTACGCTGCCCTATAAGATCTCTATGCAGACACTTCGAGCTGTCTTTCCTAGCCATCTGCCATGGCAGGTGGTTGAAAGACCCAAGCTAACATGGGGTTAGCTCGTTAAAGAACTGTAATAAAGCCTCATTCTATTTGTATCAAGCTTTTGACTCTGCCTGGTGATTGGGGTGACTTTGGTCCTGGCCTGAGATCCTGGAAGCCTGAGCTTCTGGGGGTCTTACAAAAGCTTTGGGCTACTTTCTGCAGATGAGTACCTGCAAATCCAAGGCACTCAAAAGGCACAGTGAATACCAGCTTTTCCAAAGACAGGCCACAGAAATTGTTCAGCCAACTCAGCAGCCAGAGCAAAATGCAAAAGCTGTAGGATGTACAGTCAGCCACGTGGTGGGCACAGGGACCTACCTAAGCAAATGTTGGGCACCAGTTGAAGGAGAGGATTTAATTACTTTACTAGACTCAAGGTAAATTATAAATGGGTGTTTATTAGGTATAATTACACAGAAAAATACAAAGAACCACCAGAACATCCCCATGCTCTTTCTACCATGTCTGATGACCCACCATAAAGAGCTCACTAAGGTAAGCCACTACTCAAGCTCCTCTCTGCTTCTGTCTTTCTGAAGCCACACCCAAAGGGGTGTGGCTAACTTTTCAAGTACAGAGGCCAGATGCCTACAGACTATTCTTTCAATTTTCTTATAAATTAAGATTTTCAGGCAGAGTAGATTGCTCAGTGGGTAAAGGAACTTGCTGCCATGTCTGATTCTCTATTCCAGTCCCTAGACACACGTGATGGAAGAAGAGAGGAAGGTTCAACCAGTTGTCCTCTGACCTCTGCCAGTGTCCATATAAGCAGATGTGCACATAGGCATATATAGCATACAAGTATACACACAGAAAGTAGTATAATGACTTATTAATTACTATTTTAATTTTATGTATTACATGTCTAAGATTTTGGGTCCTTTCCTTCTGCTGCCAATGTTTTTCTTTCCCTTTTCCTAAACATGAATAAGGCATTGTTTAGATTAAAAATATTTGACTGGATAAAAAGTCACAGAATAAAATCCTTCCATACAGAGTCAGATACAGACTTCTGTGAAATATGTTTAAACTGCTCTGTTTCTTGAAATAAGGCATTTCTACTTTTAACATTTTTCATGTTACCAGGGCCTGCCTTGTATCAGTCCCACACTACAGAGACTATCTATTCGGGGATGATGTCTCTGGGGCTGATTGAAGTCAGTCAAATGGCCCCAGGTCATCACTGAGTGGAGGGTGCTGGACTGGGAAACTCCTAGCTACCTAAGGTCAGCAAAGACCAGACACAGGCATTTTGTCATGTCAGGAGGGCTCTCAGTCCATGCTGGAAACTGGAGTCACAGGTTTATTCTAGCATCCTCCTACATAGCTTTCTTACAGTGGGGATGACTACAGAAGGCATCTACTATCATGTATATAGCTGACATCAAGTAATTCTTTTAATTCTAGAGGCACCAAAACAGTCTCTAGGCAGATAAGCAAGTTCTCTGAATAAGTATGGCATACCTGAGGCTTAGGTCTGTTGTTATGCAAACTAGGAGACCTTCTCCACTTTGGCCAAGCTATCCAGTGGCAGTTTAGCCAGCATCTGAAAGACAATGGGAGATTCAGGCTCCTGGGGGCTGGATCCCAATACTTTATAATCAATAATTTTTGGGCCCCAACATTCATGAGCCCTTGTAATGTTTTCCAGCTTCCACTACTATAAAGACATATAGGATTACCCTTTTCCTAAATCCTCTTTGGTATATTTTATCTTTTTGATAACAATATTTGGGGAAGCATCATGTTACAACAATTTTAATTTGTAGTTTAGATATTTAGCTGTGTCAATGGATATTTGTTCTCATTTCTTTGCTTTGTCTTAGTTTCAGTTGTGTTAAGGAAGTAATTACCTGGCTGGCCTATTAGTAACTCTGTAGCTCATGCTGCTGTCAAACACATGACAATCTTCTGCCTAACTGCTGAAGGTTGAGACAATAGGCTTGCAGCATCACACCCTGCATTCTTTTGAGAATTGTCTATTTAATCTACTCCCCAGGGTTTGCATTTTTTTTCATTTTTGTGATTTTTTAAGTGTGAAGGTCTTATAAGTTCTGGATATTATTCCCTTTTCAACCATCTGTTTACAAGCCCAAGCCCTCTCTCATCTGTGAGCTTTGTGTCCACTTGACAGAGATAAACCATAATATGGCTGTTTTTGCTTTGGGTTCATGCTTTTGGCATTTTTCTTTTCCTTTTTTCTTTTTAATTGTTGCCCATTGCATTTCCATGAAATATTTCTCTTTATTCTGTTCTCAAAATAGGTACATGTTACTGGTCTCACTTTAACTCATATTTTGTACTTAGTGGAGTTTTATCATTGATAGGGGGCCTAATTTCATTCAGCGATATGTACTTATCCATTGTTCTTCACATAGTTTACTGAAAATACTATTTTTTTTTCAAGTGAGTGTCACTGGGACATTTGTTTGAAATATCTTGTCTTACTTAAACTTGTGTGTTGATTTCTGTATTTCTATTTTTGTACTATTGATTAGTATACCTTTACTTATAATAAAACATTGCTGGTTTGATCATCATAACTTTGTAATATGTTTTGCATTTGGACAATATTGATGTGTCATATTTTGTTTAATTTTTTTGTCCTCAATATTTTTTTAGGTATTTGGAGACTATCATACTCCCCATACATTTTATGATATTCCTACATCTATGATAGTTGATGTTTGCATTTAGGTAGTAATTTCATGGAATCTGTCACTCACCATGGCTCATATAAATTTTTAAATAATTTTGCTTCTTCCAATATATGAGCATAGAGTATCTTTCTTTGTTGTATATCCATTTTTTAAAATTTTTATTCATAGATATTTTATACTCTTCATTGTGGACATCCTGTATCTCTTGGTAAATAAGATTGGCTTTTTATTTCAATTTCAGATAATTTATTATTATGTATGCAGCAATGAAATATATTTTCCTTTTTATTATATACAAAGTATTTTAATCGAGTGTGTCTGCGTGTGTGTGTGTGTGTGTGTGTGTGTGTGTGTGTGTGTGTGTGTGTGTTTGTGTGCATGTGGGTTTATTCACAGGAATTCATATGCCTGCAGAGGTGCAGATCTAAGTGGAGCTAGAGTTATAGGTGGTTGTTTAACATAACACCTAGTGCTAAGAACTGACCTCCCAACACATGCCAGAACAGTGTTGTAAATCACTGAGCCATATCTCCAGCCTGATTTTTTCTTTTAAATTATTTATTACTTTACAAGGAACAGAGGAAAGCCACATCATTCTACTCGTATGTAAAATATGAAAATTTTGTTTGCATAATGTTGAGAGTTTAATGGTGGTCATGAAAAATAGAGAAAGTGGAAAGTTGGTTCAGTAATTTCTTCCATGTGTGATACTCAGTCACATAGAAAACTTGTGGATTTGTTTTGCTGTTGTACAAGAAGATCATCTTAGAGAGCACTTATATAATCAAGCATCATATATTTCAGATATCTTAGGAGACCTTCACTGTCAAGTGTTGAAAACTATATTCAACCTATTTTAAACATTTCACAATATATGCTTTATCAAAATACTCTATTACTGAACTGGCATGTACAACTGTGTATTTTTAGGTCTTGATTAAAACATTTTTTAACTTTCTTTTTTAATTTTAATTAGGAAGAAAATGATTTTACCTGTCAATCCCAGGTCCCTTTCACTACCATCCTCCCCTTCCCCCCCAAATAACACCCTAACTATCCCATATTCTTTCTTCTCCCATAGGAGGGTGAGGCCTTCCATAAGGGGTCTTCAAAGTCTGTCGCATTTTTTGGGATAGGGCCTAGGCCAACTCCCTTGTGTATAGGCTCAGGGAGTATCCCTTCATGTGGGATGGGCTCCCAAAGTCCATTCCTATGCTAGGGATAAGTACTGATCTACTATAAGAGGTCCCATAGATTTCCAAGGTCTCCTCACTAACAGCCACATTCAGGGGATCTGGATCAGTCCCATGCTGGTTTCCCAGCTATCAGTCTGGAGACCAAGAGCTCTCCCTTGTTCACGTCATCTGTTTCTTTGGTTTTCATCAGCCTGTTTGGATACTTTTGCTCATCAGTCCTCCTTCTCTGCAAGTGGATTCCAGTTCAGTTCAAGGTTTAGCTATGGGTGTCCGATGTTGGAGGAAGGCTTTACAATGTCATATGAATTAATCATGCATCACATTATCAGGAGAGGGCATTTAAGGTAGCCTCTACTCTGTTACTTAGATTGTTAGTTGGGGTCATCTTTGTAGCTCTCCAGACATTTCTCTTTATACCTATAACGTCTCCCTCTACTCTATTATATTATCTTTTATCTTGCTCTCTTCTGTTATTCACTCAAATCAAACTCTCTGCCCCATCTTGTCTTCCTCACCCGTCATCTTCTCCCCTTCTTATTCTCCTAGTTACCTTCCTCCTCCCCCCACACCCATGCTCCCAATTTTCTCATGAGATCTTGTCCCTTTCCCCTTCTCCAGGGGACCATGTATGTCTCTCTTAGGGTCCTCCTTGTTTACTAGCTCATCTGGAAGTGTGGATTGTAGGCTGGTAATCATTTACTCATGTTTGAAATCCACATATGAGTGACTACATACCATGTTTGTCTTTTTGTGACTGGATTACCTCACTCAGAATAGTTTCTTCTAGTTCCAGCCATTTTCCTGCAAATTTCAAGATTCCATTTTTTTCTCTGCTGATTAGTACTTCATTGTGTAAATGTGCCATTTTTCTCTATCCATTATTCAGTTGAGAGGCATATAGGTTGTTTCCAGGTTCTGGCTATTACAAATAGTGCTTTGATGAATATCACTGAACAGATGTCCTTGTTGTATGAATGTGCTTCTTTTGGGTATATGCCTAAGAGTGGAATTGCTGCATCTTGTGGTAGACTTATTCCTATTTTCCTGGGAAATTGCAATACAGATTTCCAAAGTGGCTGTACAAGTTGACATTACTACCATCAGTGGAGAAGTGTTTCCCTTTCTCCACATCCTCTCCAGCATAAACTATCATTGATGTTTTTGATTTTAGCCATTCTGACAGGTGTGAGGTGGTATCTAAGAGTTTTGTTTGTTTGTTTTGTTTGTTTTATTTTGTTTTTCAAGACCGGGTTTCCCTATGTAGCTTTGGAGCCTATCATGGCACTCACTCTGGAGACCAGGCTGGCCTTGAACTAACATATATCTGCCTGCCTCTGCCTCCCGTGTGCTGGGATTAAAGGTGTGTGCCACCAATGCCTGGCCTCAGATTTGTTTTGATTTGCATTTCCCTGATGGCTAAGGATGGGTCTTTCAGCCATTTTAGATTCCTCTGTTGAGAACTGTCTATTCAGTTCTGTACCCCACTTTCTAATTGAATTGTTTGATGTATTGTGACTAGTTTATTCAGTTCTTTGTATATTTTGTTGATCAGTCCTCTGTCGGATATGGGGTTGGTGAATATCTTTTCCCAATCTGTGGGCTGTTGTTTTGTCCTGTTGACTGTGTCCTTTGCCTGACAGAAGCTTCTCAGTTTCAGGAGGTCCCTTTTATTAATTGTTCTTCTCAGTGTCTATGCTACTGTTGTTATGTTCAGGAAGCAGTCTCCTGTGCCAATTCATTCAATGGTATTTCATACTTTCTCTTCTAATAAGTTCATTGTGGCTGGGTTTATGTTGAGGTCTTTGATCTATTCAGACTTAAGTTTTGTGCATGGCAAAAGACATGGACCTATCTGCAGTCTTCTACATGCCAGCATCCAGTTATGCCAGCACCATAAAATATTTGAATTAAACCAGGGATGTTGATCAATATATGTAACAGTGAAGAAGCAGAGTGATGAAAATTGCGGCACAATAATACCTTGCTTCAGAAAAACAAAAAGTCAGCTGTGAAATGGATTAATTTACCTCAGAGACCTCCTTTCAAATTTGTCCTCCTAAGTATTTACCACTGCTATGTATGTCCATCCCTGGGCACTAGTCACATTCAGGAAAATACAGCTAGAATCACGAAAAACTTAAGCTTACTTAAACATTCAAACGTGTGTGTGTGTGTGTGTGTGTGTGTGTGTGTGTGTGTGTTTTATAAAAACTCACAAGTTTCATTCTCTAGCATGGAGTTTATGGAGGAGCATTTCATTTCATAATGTCAGTAGGTTGGAGACACATGAGTTTTTAAACCAAGGCATCGTCAGCTCTATTTGAACGTTGCCACTTCATTTGTTATTGATGGTAATTACATGTATTCATGGGGTCCTAGGGAAGTGCTCCACACTCCCTTCCACATCTACATGAATACATGTTGCCCTTTCTGTCAAAGTAGTTGAAATTGATGAATGAGGATAGTTAGGCAAGTGAAATATAGTAAGTTGTGATTGTTGCTATAGTGTTATTTATGAAAATATTAAACTATAAAATGGAAAAGTTTCCCTTCTTTTCAGTTTAATTACTTTAGTAGAGTATTGCAGGTATACTAAATAGAATTAACGAAATTAGTTGCTAATTGTCAATTTTCTATTCAGACATATAAGAAGAAATAAAGATTAAGAAAGCAGATTTAACAGACAAATTAGAATTTTCAGCTAATTCAATAATTACTTGCCTATTGATTTTCCATGCCTGCATAATCACCATTCCTCAGCATCATAAAACCATCCTATTAAATTAGATAATAGACTTATTTAGATTGCTATGTGGATATTGGCATTGTCCCTAATAATATGGTTGGTAATAATGTAGGTAAAAGGTAGGGTCAAATACATTAATCCCATTAATAACACCAGAGAATCAGAGTACTTGCAATAAAAATGAAATTTGGACACACTTGTCTCCTTTAACCATTCATTTAACTATCAGTATTTTCCAATCTCAGTCATAGTCTTTTTTTTGTGTTTCTGTTAATTTACTACTCTGCCCCACTCTTTGATGG
Source organism: Cricetulus griseus (assembly GCF_003668045.3). Taxonomy (NCBI): domain Eukaryota; kingdom Metazoa; phylum Chordata; class Mammalia; order Rodentia; family Cricetidae; genus Cricetulus; species Cricetulus griseus. Next base: position 154,577,005 of record NC_048598.1, on the reverse strand, counting down.
TCTTATCCATGCATAGCAATAAAATCTCAACAAGAAAATCTAGACCTAAGTATTACTTTTGACTTCATTTTTATGGCCAACATTTATTTGTGAACTTTAAATTCCATCTGTCTCTGTCTTTATCTCTGTCTGTCTGTTTATCTGTATCTCTCTCTATTTCTCTGACTCTGTCTCTCTATGATCTCTCTCTGTCTGAGGGGCATATGCACACATAACACAGTGCATGTGTCAGCGGACCTCCTGTGAAGATCTCTCAGATGTTTGTAACTGTGTAAACCAGACCAGGTGGCTTCTGTGATTCTGTGCATTCCCCAGTCTGTGCCACCATTTCAATGAAGAAGCAGTTGAATTACAATTGCATGCAACTGCATCCTCCTTTCCCTAGATCTTGGCGTGGGGGGTTAACTCAGGTACTCATCTTTTGTGAGAAGCTCTTTGCTTACTGAGTCATCTCACTACTAAGTCTCCAAATGTATAAGTTTCTCTACTAAACTTTTTACTGGACATCTTAGCATGATTATTCCATAAATGCCATCATTTCAGTATACATAAAAGCTCTATTTCTGGTTTATTGAGTATGGTTTATGTTGCCATTGGGTCAATTTGACACTAGACTCTTACTATCCATTATTCAATAGTCATGGTTTCTCACTAGGTTATTATAACTGACTTCCATGCTTTTATCTATATCTAGGTAATTTAAAATCTATAGAAATAAATTCATATAAAATTGTGCCATACATAGTATGGTTTATTGTTAGTTTTTTGTCCCAAAGTGAATTATGGATTCATGACAAGTTGTAGGACCCTTCAGCAAGGTACTTTTGATTCTCATCTTCAAGACTTCCATATGCTACTTTGCTCCTTTTGGAGCCTGGAGAACTCTCAGGCACTTGTCTTACTAATAAATTTTAAATATTTGTAAATTCTCAGATCCAACATCAAACAAATTCTGTCAAAATTCAGAGGCTTTACCACCTCTTTAGCTATGTAAAATTGGGGAAAAATATATTGTTAATTTATAAAATGTGTGTATACAATTTAAGTTCTATCAATTGGATAATTGCCATTATGATTCTGTGTTAAATAATTGTACATGTAGTATACTGAATGTGTATTATTCAACAATAAGAAAAATATATTTATTTTTCAATTACCTTAAACACAATATATACAAGATTTATTTATTTTTTGTCTCTAAAAATGCAAGTCTGACAACTTTAGAGCAGGGAAGATAATGATGGTAAGCAAATGTGGCAACAAGAGTAACAAAAACCTACGCTGATTGCCTTTCTGGGTTATGCATCACCACACTTCATGAGAGTCATTACTTTGAGAATATCCAATCTCAGTTTAGCTTCTGCTTTTCTAGTTTGTTAGTCAGGTGTTTCAGTTCATTTCATATGCTTGTGTCTTTACTGAACAAATATGTTTATGTTACCCAGCAACTTTCAAATTCAACACTAAGGGATGTTTTTAGTTGAAAATACAAAGATACAACCTTATTTGCATATTAAATTTCAAACAAAGATGATGGAAAATGTTAAGTGACTTTACAAAATCTAACATTCTTCTAGTCTTTTAAAACAATCTTTCGAATTTGCATCTGTACTTAAAAGATTATGCAAATAATTTTCAGAGAAGTTTCCCAAGTTTAAATAGGTTGCATCAACCTTTTTCCTTTTTTGATCATATCTCTCTTTAAAAATAAGAAACACAGTCTCCTGACAGCTTATCACAGATTTTACATGCTAGTGTTTATAGCTCAAGTGGATATTTAGAACCCATCATTGTTTTCTGAGCATGTTTTCCACCCCTTGGAGTTAGACATCAGCAAGTGGCTCATTTTGTTCAATAGATTTAGAGGTTTTTGTTTTGTATATGTATTGCAGTTGTCCAATTTCTTTGTGAATTTCATACTGGCTAGGATGTCTGGATTTAACTTTTCTGCTCTGTATGTCACCTCATAAACAACAAGGTGTTTAAGCCATATTATGATAGCTTAAGATATGTTCACTTTTATATTTTGAAACCAAATGACTTTTCAAACTACTTATATTAACTCGTTTTTTTACTCAGAAGATCATGAGAGCTTTTTGTTTCAACTTTCATCAGCAATTGGTTTAGTCAAATAAGGAAATAATTAACCTTTCTGGTCTTTTATCAGTGGCATGGTTTAAGTTAAAATTTATATTTTGTAATCCTCTCTCTCACATACATATAATGCCTAAAACATTTTCCATTTTCTTTTTTGATTGGTTTGTCTGGTACTTCCATTATTTTATAAGATATGCCTGTACTGGGTTCTATGTAATAGAAACATTATCTTTTAATGATGCTATCCTCTCTTACTCCATTAATAGAATCATTTAGTTCTATCTTAAGGCACAATTAAATACTTTCCTTATAAATCTGTTTCAGTGTCTTAATATTTGATAAATATACCCTGTTTCAAAAATATTGTGATTTTAATTTTACTGTTTACAAAGACATTTAATATTCTGTAATTTGTTTACCTGAGTATTCAGGTTTTTGTTTATTTTGTTTATCTCGACTCTGATAAATTATATAACTTAGTTCTAATAGTTATCATTTTATTTATTTTGTAGCCCATGAGTTCCTGAAATAGTCAAGTTGTCATTGTTTTAATCTTGGGTTTAATACTCTGAGTTGAGGGTCTGTGATTTACATTTGGCATGGATGGAAGGCCTCACCGTTGCTTGGGAGCAGAAAGGGTATGTGATAGTTAGGGCTTTAGTTAGGGCGGGGTACAGGGGAGGAGGGGAGGGAGAGGGATCTGGGATTGCCATGTAAAATAATCTTGTTTCTAATTTAAACAAAAAACTGAAAAACGGGTCCATGTTATCTACCAAAATAAAAAAAGAGTTAATTTTTACTTATGTTTCTTTAGTTTGCTTTCCTGCAGTTTTTCACACTGTGTTTCAATTTATAGACATTTGTACTTGCTTAGTTTTGTGAGTCATCAATTACTTATATACCAGTATTTAAACTTTATTAAACCCTTCAATTAAGTACTTTGTCTGATTTGTTATATTTTTCTATAAGTTTACTTTTCACTTCATATGTTATTTTTTCTGGTTAAATTTTCCATTAAGTTACTTGGCTGGAAGGAAATATCAGTCAAATTTTATTCATAAAAAACTGAACCACTAAACATATTACAATGATGATAATTAACAAGGGATTTAGAACCTACATAACTATGGGCTATAGGAATACAAAGAAAAAACCCAGAAGCCTCCACCTGAGGTACAGATGAAGCCATCATTAACTGGATTCAGGTGGAACAATTGGTGACATGCAGAAATTGTAACTTGTAGGAAGTCCAAAGTGCCTCACATTGAGCTGTCAGCTGGTGGGGAGATTTGTGAAAACTTTCAGATGGGTGATTGGAGATGGCATGGAGCCCTGATAAAGTCCAGATGTGATAAAAGAATTTCAATTCACTTGTGATCTTCCACAAATATTGTCTTTTTCTACACTTACTCTCTGGAAATCCTATTTGCTACCAATAATATTTTGTTTCCTTTAGAGACAAGGTATTTTGGATACAGGACCACAGAAGTGGAAGTAGAAAACAACCATTCAGTCATACCCACCTTTCTACACAGAGGAATGTGGGCCAGCATGTAGGGATCCCTAAATCCATTAAACACAAAATAAGTAGGTCTTTAAAGGCATAACAACACAATATCAATAACTTTTCTGTTTCCCTTTCCGTTTTATAAGCTATTAAAAGCTGTATATCATGACTGCACCTGTACTTATTTGTTGCTTCAATTCAAGACTACCTCATGGTTAAACATCCCTGGAATAAACCTTTGGGTATTTAGTCAAACTAGGAGTTGCCTTTCTCTACCAACCTTATGCTCTGAGATGATATTGAGGCTTAAAGTTTATTAGAATCGTACTTTCTCCTCAGGGGAACTCATGTCATTATGAACCTGGAAATCTAATGTCAAGTAGCCCAAATCACATGGACATAAAGTCCCCAAATTTACAGTAATTTTGACCATTGCTGCCATTCTTTTCTCATTGTAGCAATTATAAACACAGAAACAAATGCTTTGATTAGGTGAAAAATGAGTCTTGATAATTATTGCCTGTCTTTGCAAATGCTGATATTTAAGCTTGCAAATATATTGCCTCTTTTGTGTGTGTGTGTGTGTGTGTGTGTGTGTGTGTGTGTGTGTGTAGACATGGTTTCTTTTTGTAGCCATGCCTGTCCTGGAACACACTCTGTATACCAGACTGGCCTAAAATTCACAGAAATCTATCTACCTCTGCCTCCTGAGTCCTGGAATTTAAGGTGTATGCTACCACTATCTGGCTAAACTGCCTCTTTTTTATCTACTTTATTTTCTTTCCTTGAAAATATGTGTTTATCTTGCAATATAGAATGACTAGAGTTTCCTCTCTCCAAATGCCCCATATCTTCCCCACCTCCTCTCCCATTTGAATCCTCAGGCTTTCTGTCCCTCAGAAAATTTTGAATCTAAGCAAGAATAATAAAATAACCTCAAACATAACAAACAAACTAAAATTGGACAAAACAAACAGACATGTGAAAAAGGGCCTAAGAAAAAGCCCAAAAAGCTGATATAAAAGCAGATGCCCACGAAGTAAACCTGAAAACCAGAAATCTAGAATCAAATGACCTCATAATTTTTTTCTTTTATATTTTTAGAGTGAAAGAAAGAAAACCATAGCAAAGAGATGTGTAATGATAGGTTTTTATGCTAGCCACCTGAGTTCTGCCCACCATGGACCTCCCTAACCCTGCCACCATGTGGGTGCCCAGAATAACCCACAGAGTCTTATATTAGTTTACAATGCTGCTGGCCAATTTCTTATATGCTATCTCAGTCTTAATTATAATAAATCTATATATTTAAGACTTTTCTTATTGAGAACATCTTCCACTGTCATCCTCTTCCAGGGATCACATGGCAGCTCTGTAGAGGGATATTCTTCAAAACTTTCAAAGACCTAAGGAATATGTGGCATTTAAAAGGTTTAAGGTTTTTCTTGACAGTGAGATAAAACTCCTCCTGGAACACCAATTACATCAGAAATGAGCAAGGGCACCACAAAAACTCATTATGGAGTTTGCCTTCAACATGGCAAGATTAGCCATTTGGGCTAATCAGGAAGCTAAGTTATTCGACAATGCCCATAGGTATGCTTTCTTTCTCTAGGCTCTTCCTTTTGCACACTAAAAGGATGACCATTTGTCTTACCAAATCACTCTTTATTGTTTACTGTGATAGTGCTGAGGTTGCTAGCCTATGATTTTTCTAGCTATGTACTTTGAAGTTGTATATTTCAACAGTCTTTATTTAACTACATTTGATATCATAATTTCTTCATGAAAATATTTAATGTATCAAATAAGAAATCTAATTCTCAATAATGCAACATTCTTTTGTTTGAGCAACTTGCTTCTTCCTAATCAAATAATAACAGGAGTCTTTTCTCATCTGGACAGAATGATGATTCATCTTCATTATAATATATACTAATCATATATGTAAGTTATCTTTCTAGCCTATCACATGGCTACCAGATCCTCAGAGGACTTAACGAATGCAAGATATTCTTTCACATAATTTCCTTGTCACGATGCCTCAGGTAAGTAGATTGTTTCAGTAATAACATGAAATAATGAGCATACAGCCAAACATGAGTGTATCATATTTTGTAAGAGTACTACTGGCATAAGCCACTAAGGGAAGGACCAATTAAAAGGTGAGAATGCATCAACTTGTGAATGACATCATGGCAAGTTGGAACATTATTTTAGGACATATAAACTATATTCTCTGAAAAATAATTTATGAGGATTTACTTTCAATTTCTAGAACTGAGACTCTATTAACCATAGTATAAAGGTTTAACTAACTCCCACCTTGCTTCTAGGAGTCCACCTATGTTATATACTCTTCTTATGATTCCAACATAAGATTTCATTGATTGAAGTCATGGATGAAATAATCTATCCAGGTTTTATCTTCACTTTTAATATTGATGGACATAAATGCAAGTATGTTCCTAACAAAAGGAGGAGATAATCAATCAGAGTTACTTTGAGGTGCTGAGGCTGAAGTGGTAACATATGGAAATTAAATGTGAAAATCAAAAGATTCTCTTCTGTGTCATTTATTTCTTTCATGTCTAGTGGTAATAGTCAATATAGTATCACAAACCACAGAATTACAAAGAGTAAAAATTTGGGGATTTATATCTTTGGCAACAAAGTAACTGATCTATAAGACAATAATGCTGATGACTTAAAATGGTGGTCAGAGGAAAGGAACGCTCCATGAGTGAAGTCAGAATTGTATAAGCATAACAACTGATTTCAACATCAGGTTTTTTGATGACATAGACATCATATATCTGTCACAGGCTGAAATTTGGAAAACTAAACATTACCAGAGTAATCTTCAAAGAGATAAATGTGTTTTCCAATATCAGGTACATTGTTTTACACTGATTTGCTGACTGGCTAATTGACTGATGTGTATGTGAGGGCACACAGTCATGTATATGTGAAGGCCAAAAGAAAATTTGTAGGAGTCATTTCTTTCCTTATACTATGTGGATTTTGATGATTCAACTCTTGCCATTAGACTTGGCAGCAAGGACTTTTGCCTGTTAAACCATCTTACTTATCCTCAGATAAATAACTTTGAGAGGCTATGTATTCTCTTTGGAAGGATTGCTGAAATACACCTAATTACATGGAATTCACTGTTACTTCTTATTTCAGCCTTCTTTGCACATGAAATTAACTCTCATATAATTTACCATACACAAGTCCTTTGTCCCAGGCTGTGTAACTTAAAGGAGCCTGGAGTGGCAAAAAGGAGGGGTAAGTGTATATTGAGTCACATGCTCATGACTGTTGAAAAGTATGTATCTTCCCTCTTTTGGAAAGGTAGGAATAGAATCACAGATATTAAGGAGTCTTTTTTTTTTGTAAGAGACTTCCCTCAAAGAATAATTTGAAATGAATATTATATGTTATGACAATTCCAATATAAAACTGTTAACATTGAAAATTAGAAAGCTCTTCTCTAAATTCCTGCCTATATCAAGAATCTGCTTTAATAAACATCAGTTATATCATGTTCATATGGAAGCTGTCACACACCAGTATACTATGCATAATCATCTTTTTTTCAACTGGTTATTGAACAACCTTCATGAATCCATCAACATAAGTTGAAGACAAGTTGAGAGCACAGTAGAGCTAGTCTCAGGAAATGTTGTGTCCCATGGAGCTTTTCAATTCTAACATCAAATATTCTATATTCTCAGAATAATGGGTTGGTTATATACATTCCAAATTTTACATATAATTAGAAGATAGATTGAACAGCTAGTGATTACTAATTGATTTTTAAAATAAGAAGTATAAAAATATTCATAATAAAATTGTTTTCAAGATATCCATATATAATTGCACTGTAAAAAATCTACACATATATGCTATAACCCCAAGATAAAACTAGTATGATGAATTGGTGACTCCAACAGATATGAGTAATACACACACACACACACACACACACACACACACACACACACACAGACACACACACACACACACACACACACACAACACACACACATATATATATATATATATATATATATATATATAGTGGTAAAGATCTTAAATACTCAATTTGATTTATTAGAAACAAACTAATGAAACAACTCATTATGATTTATATTTTTTAGTTTTACTGTCTATAATATAAAGCAGTTAAACATGTCTTTAATTTTTCAAATTAAACTTGAAACTCAAGGATGATTTTTGAAGGAATAAATGAGTTCAAGAAATAGAATGCTGGGAACAAAAAGCTTAATGAATGAATGAAAAAAAATTCAAGAAAGTGTAAATCTGAGAAATATTCAGGCCATGTTATTAAAACTTCCTTGTGAACTTGCACAAATCTTTTGTTACCTGATATTTTGGTAAAATAGCATAACAGAGAGAGGTTTGAGAAGATGAGATTTGATTAGCTTCAAGTGCACACAATTTAAGTTTCCTTACAAAGAATCCACTTATATTGGGGATTTGAGATCATGCAAAAGCAAGGAAGTGGAAAACTCTCCCTTTAGTAATAGTGCTTCCTTTTGCTTATAGCAGGCATTGTGTTTACTGACAGTGGGTTTGTGCACCAAGGCTCTAAAAACAAAACATGTAACATGGATATTTGATGCAGAATGTAAGTATAAATTAGCCAGCATTATGCCTGACACTGAATTTTCTGAATCTTGAGATAATCTATACTGTTTGAATTAAATATCCTTACTTTACATTTTAATTACACTGTGATGTCAAATAAAATTGTAGCTTTCCATTTATTGCTAGTGTCTAGACTAGAGTTTCACACCAAAAAGTGCTCACTAGATGTATCCAAAGTCACCCCTAAATGAAAATTTTTCACAAGTAAACTCAAGTTACCATTCAGTTTAACAAAAGATATATCAGAAAAGTAATTTATATTTCTTTGTCTCAATATATCTAAAAGAAGAGGTTCTCATTTTCTGTTTATTGTTTCTGAAATCCAACATCTTCTTGCACAGGGAAGCTCTTTACCTTGTGCATAATTTGCATGTCATGTTCTGCAAAAATAATTAGTACACATGAACTATTGGGAGATTTTCAATGGATCTACATGAAATTGAAATGATAGTGATAGCAAAGATTGACTTTCAGCTTTTTAAAGGGTTTCATTTTAAAAAAATACATTGAAACTTCAAATTTCTATGTAAATTTATTTTGTGGTTCAAGAACAGAATGTATGTATTTGTTTAAAAATCTCTTACTTTTGATGACCAATTTAGAGAAAATTTTAAGAAAACATGATTGCAAATGACAAAGGGATAGTTACTAGCCATATATATCATTCTTGAAAGACCAATTAGTTTGCTGAATGCAATACCATGAATAATGTCTCTTCAAATCATAGTAATTATATAAATGTTTGCTTTAAATATCAAAATGAGCACCAAGTTGAATGCTTACACGCACAGTTCCCAGGAAAGCAGGAAAAATCTCAAGAAAAGTTTAAAAATGACCCAGTTTAGTTTCCTCACAAAATACTAAAAAGCCTGTTGCCTTTTTAAAAGAATGTCCAAAAGATAAGAAAAAAGTATTTTCTGCTTTGTGTCATGTGAATCTACTTTATTCTTTATACAGAAGTTTTAAAGCTGTGGAGGCAAAAACACATTAGTAGCAGAAATCCTAAGGATAATTATTACATGCTTGTCATCTCTGGCTCCTGGTACTTCATTTGTTCTCGATACTCTGGCTTGTTTGTTGAATCATGTTATGTGCTCTGTGGTGGACATTGTATTAATCTTCCCTTAAGCCCCTGGAAAGATTTCTTTGTGTGATGATCAGCAGATAACCTCAGGATTGGGAGGTCAACTCCTTAATTAATTCATTCCTTGTACTATGTATGTTAAGCAATAAATTGTATTAAATATTTGCTTAATGTCTGGGAGGAATCTTGAGAAAAAAACAATGATACAGGATACTTCTTTAAGGGCAATACATTTTGAAACCATAACTCAACAAAATCTTAGCAGATGCTTAAATAGTTAACTATGTTTTAAAGTTCAGTGGGTCATCTTGTGTTGGAAATGGGGGAAACATATGAAGCCCATTTTATTTTCACTGCTTTAAAATCATGTAATAATATATCCTTCATATTTACTTAGGTATGCTCTATTTCTTTAGTTAAAATATGTAAAAAGTAAATGAATTCAAGTGAAATATTTTATTACATATTTTTATTTACTTTGCTTTCTTAAGAATGAAAAGGTTCCCTGTCCATACTCTGCCTTGGGTACCCACCATAGTGGGTACCTGAGGCTCAGGTGAGTCTGGGTGCTGCTCTGAGCCACAACCTCCCCCTTCAGCCCTGCTCATTTCTGCCTGGATCCCCCCCAAGACAAGAGTGGACTTGCTATAACCGGAAGGCCCACCCTGAGCCTGGACACACCTCACCCCTGTCCACACTCTGCCCTCTGTCCTGCAACAGGCACCTGATCCTCAGGTGAGTCTGAGCACTGCTCTGTCCCCTACCTTCCCCCATCAACCCCTGCTCACTTCTGCCTGAAAGCCCCCTCCCCAGAAAAGAGTGGATCTTCCCAGACTGGAAGGCCCACCTGGAGTATGGACACACCTCACCCTTGTCCACACTCTGCCCTCTGTCCTGCAGCAGGTGCCTGAGCCTCAGGTGAGTCTGGGAGCTGCTCTGCTCCCCAACCTCCCACACATCAACCCCTGCTTGCTTCTGCCTGAGCCTATCCAGGCAAGAGTGGACCTGCCCAAACCCGGAAGGCCCACCCTGAGTCAGACAAACCCTGCATTTGTCCACCCACTGCCCTCTGCCATCTGGGTGCTGCCAGAGCCTGAGCCCTCCACCTGTACTCATTGGAAGAAGGCATGGGAAGAAGACAGAGTAAGAACACACTCAACAACAGAAAAACCAATATGACACCACCAGAATTTAAGGACTCCACTACAGCAAGATCTGAAAAGCTTAACACAGAAGATGAAGAAAAGATGGACCTCAAAATTATCTTAGGAAGATGATAGAGACCTTTAAAGAGAAAACAAGAAAATTCCTTGAAGAAATAGAAGAAAAAAAACAAGCAAAAAATTACATGAAATTGAAGAAAAGATAAACCAAAAAATTCAAGAAGTAAACAAATCACGTAAAGAATCTAAAGAAAGCCAAGAAAAAACAACCAAACAAGTGAAGGAAGCACATGAAACTGTTAAGGGGATGAAAGCTGAAACAGACACAATAAAGAAAACACAGAATAAGGGGATGCTGGAAATAGAAAGGCTGGATAAACAATCGGGAACTAAAGATGTGAGTACAACCAATAAAATTCAAGAGGTGGAAGAGAGAATCACAGTTGTTGAAGACTCGCTAGAGCATATACAGTCATTGACCAAAGAAAATCTCAAGTCCAACAAATCCCTAACAAAAACTATCCAGGAAAGATGGGACACCCTGAAAAGGCTGAAGCTAAGAATAACATGTATAAGAAGATGGGGAAGAAATACAGCTCAAAGGTACAGAAAAGGTATAGTTTGGTTTGGCTGTTGGCTTACTGTATATTGTTTTTATTATTGCCATGTATGTTCCTGTTATTCCTGATCTTTCCAGGACCTTTATACTGAAGGGATGTTCGATTTTGTCAAAGGCTTTTTCAGCATCTAGTGAGATGATCATGTGTTTTTTTCTTCTTCAGTTGGTTCATATGGTAGATTACATTGACAGATTTTTGAATGTTGAACCAACTCTGCATCCCAGGGATGAAGCCTACTTGGTCATAGTGGATGATTTTTTTGATATGTTCTTGGATTCGGTTTGCCAGTATTTTATTGAGTATTTTTGCATCTATGTTCATGAGGGATATTGGTCTGTAGTTCTCTTTCTTAGTTGTGCTTTGTTTGGCTTGGGTACCAAGGCAATTGTAGCTTCATAAAAGAGTGTGGCAATGAACCTTCTGCTTCTATTGTGTGGAACAATTTGAGGAGTATTGGTATTACTCTTGTTTGATTTTCTGCTAGAACTTTGCACTGAAGCCATCTGGCCCTGCGCTTTTTCTTTTGGGGCGGGGTGGTTGGGAAATTTTAATGACTGCTTCTATTTCCTTAGAGGTTACAGGTCTGTTTAACTTGCTTATCTGTTCTTGATTCAACTTTGGTAAGTATTATGTGTCCAGAAAATTGTCCATTTCCTTTAAATTTTCCTATTTTATTAAGTACAGATTTACAATGTATGACGTGAAGATTCATTCTCTAGATTTCCTCAGTGTTCCTTGTTATGTTCCCCTTTTCACTTCTGTTTTTGTTAATTTGGATGTTCTCTCTCTGCCTTTTGGTTAGTTTGGATAAAGTTATGTCTATCTTGCTGATGTTCTGGAAGAACAAATTCTTTGTTTCATTGATTCTTTGAATTGTTTTTTTTTGTTTCAACTTTATTGATTTCTTCCCTTTGTTTGATTATTTCCTGGCATCTACTACTCTAGTTTGAATTTGCTTCTATTTGTTCTAGAGATTTCAGCTGTGATGTCAACTCTCTGGTGTGACTATTATCTAGTTTCTTCATGTGAGCACTTAGTGCTATGAACTTTTCTCTTAGTATTTTTCTCAAAGTGTCCCATAAGTTTGGGTATGTTGTGTCTTCATTTTCATTGAATTCTATGAAGTCTTTTATTTCTTTCTTTATTTCTGCCTTGACATGTGGAATGATGCAATTGCATGTTGTTCAATTCCATGAGATCTTAGGTTGTCTGATATTTGTGTTATTTTTGAATTCTAAGTTTAATGCATGGTGGTCTGATAAGACACAGGGGATTATTCCAAATTTTTTGTACCTGTTGAAGTTTGCTCTGTTGCCGAGTATGTGTTTGATTTTTGAGAAGGTTCCATGTGATGCTGAAAAGAGTTATATTCTTTTGTGTTTGGATGGAAAGTTCTATAGATGTCTGTCCATCCCAATTGGGTCATAACTTCTGTTAGTTCCTTTGTCTCTTTGTTAAGTTTCTGTCTGATGGTCCTGTCCAGTGGTGAGAGTGGGGTGTTGAAGTATCCCACTATAATTGTGTGAGTTCTTATTTGTAATTTCAGTTTTAATAATGTTTCTTTTATGAATATTGGTGTCTTTGTATTTGAGGCATACATGTTTAGAATTGAGACTTCTTCCTGATGGATTTTTCCTGTGATGAATATGAAATGACCTTCTTCATCTCTTTTGCTTCATTTTAGCATGAAGTCTAACTTGTTAGATATTAGGATAGCTATCACAGCTCATTTTTTGAGTCTATTTGATTGGAAGATCCTATACCAAACCTTTACTCTGAGGTAGTTTCTGTTTTCGAATTTGATGTATGTTTCTTGTATGCAATAGAAGGATGGATTCTGTCTTCGTATCCAATCTGTTAGCCAGTATCTTTTTATTCGCGAGATGAGACCATTAATATTGAGGGAAGTTAAAGTCAATTGAGTGTTTATTCTTATTTGTTTTTGATTTGTTGTTGGTAGTGGTATTGTATGTGGATTTACCCTGCTTTTTCTTTTGGGTTTTCGTAAAGTGGGATTATCTATTTCCTAAGTTTTTGTGAGTGTAGTTAATATCCTTAGGTTGGAGTTGTCCTTCTAGTATTTACTTTAGGGCCTAATTGGTAGTTACATATTTTTTAAATAAGGTTTTGTCATGGAATACTTTGTTTTCTCCATTTATAGTGATTGAAATTTTGCTTGGTATAGTAGTCTGGGCTGGCATCTGTGTTCTCTCAGTGTTGGTAGAATATCTATCCAAGTCCTCTGGCTTTCAGAGTTTCCATGGAGAAGTCAGGTGTAATTCTGATAGGTTTGCCTTTATATGTCACTTGGCCTTTTTCCTTTGCTGCCCTTAATGTTCTTTCTTTACTCTGTATGTCTGGTGTTTTAATTATTATGTGACAAGGGAACTTTCCTTTGTGGTCCACTCTATTTGGCATTCTGTAGGCTTCTTGTACTTTCATTGGCATGTCTTTCTTTATGTTGGGAAAGTTTTCTTCTATGATATTGTTGAATATGTTTTCTGCACCTTTGAGGTGGTACTGTTTTCAGGGTTTGAGTTGGGTTTCTTCACCTTCTTCTACACCTGTTATCCTTAGGTTTGGTCGTTTCATGGTGTCCCATATTTCCTGGATATTTTGTGTTAAGCATTTATTGGACTCAAGATTTTATTTCCTTGATGAATTTATTTCCTCTAGTTTATATTCAGCATCTGAGATTCTGTCTTCCATCTCTTGTGTTCTGTTGGTTATGCTTGCATCTGTATTTCCTGATTGTTTACTCAGCTTTTCCACTTCCAGCATTCCCTGGTTTGTGTTTTCTTTATTGTCTCTATTTCACTTTTCAGGTCCTTAACTGTTTCCTTCACCTTGGATTTCCTTGATTTCTTCCATCTTTTGGTCCATCTTTTCTTCCATTTCTCTGAAGGATTTTCTGATTTCCTCTCTTAGGATCTCTATCATCTGCATGATTTTTTTTTTTTAAGTTGAGCTCTTCTGCTTCATCTGTGTTGGGATGTTCAGGTCTTACTGGTGTAGAGTCCCTAGACTCTGGTGGTGTCATGTTGGTTTTCTTGTTGTTGGATGTGTTCTTATATTTTTGTTTTCCCATCTCTTCTTTCAGTGGGTGCAGGTGGTGTCTCCTCCTTTCCTGGTGTGTATGGGTTCAAGGTTCTCTTCCAGTGAGTACAATTGGTTCTGATACTCTGATGGGTCTCAAGGTGGGTGCAGTCGGGTCTGAGGCATGCACCCTCCAGGTGGGTGAGAGCAGGACTAGCCCAGAGATGTCAGCAGATTCTGGATTGCTTGGTCCTGAAAGGCCTGCAGACCCCTGGGCAGGAGTTCCCACAGTGGGCAGGTTGCAGTTGGGCCCAAGTCAGCTGCCAAAGAAGCTTACCTTTGCCTGAGCTGAATTCCTTCACCTTCTGTACCTATTATTCTTAGGTTTGGTCTTTTCATGATGTCCCATATTTCTTGGATATTTTGTGTTAGGGATTTGTTGGACTTGACCTTTTCTTTCATCTATGACTGTATATCCTCTAATGAGACTTCAACACCTAAGAGTCTCCCTTCCCTCTCTTGTATTCTATTGGTTATGCTGACATCAGTGGTTCCTGATCATTTAGCCAGCTTTTCTATTACCAGCATCTCTTCATTGTGTGTTTTCTTTATTGTTTCTAATTGTGCTTTCAAACCATGAACTGTTTGGATTGTTTCCTTCACTTGTTTGATTGTTTTTTTCTTGACTTTCTTTATATTCTTTAAGAGATTTGTTTATTTACTGAATTTTTTGGTTTGTCTTTTCCTCCATTTCATGTAATTTTTTGCTTGTTTTTTTCTTCTATTTATTTAATGTATTTTCTTGTTTCTTCTTTAAAGGTCTCTATCATCTGCATGAGATAATTTTTAAGGTCCATCTCTTCTTCATTCTGTGTGTTGGGTTTTTCAATTCTTGCTGGTATTGAGTCCCTAGATTTCGGTGGTGTCATATTGGTCTTTCGGTTATTGAGTGTGTTCTTACTCTGTCTTATTCCCATCCCTTCTTCTAGTGGTACAGGTGGGGTTTCTCCCTTTCTTCTCAGGCAGTAGGCAAAGGGCGAAGGACACACCATGGTGAGGTGTGTCCAGACTCAGGGTGATCCTGTTGGGGCAAGTCCACTCTACTCTAGGGGCAGGCTCAGGAAGAAGTGAGAAAGGGGTGATGGGGGAAGTTGGGGAAAGAGCACCGCTCAGGCTCAGATTCACCTCTGTTGATAGGCAGAGGGCAGAGAGCTCTGCATATTCTTCTTTTTTTATTTTTTCTTCATTTTAGAAACACTCCTATTTTATCTAATCGGCTCAGTTCCCTCTTGCTCTCATCCACCTGTCCTCCAAATCTACTCCCACACTCGCTATTCTCCAAGAATAGTGGGACCTTCCACATGGGATCACCAAAGTCTGTCACATCCTTTTGGGGAGGGCCTAGGCACTCTTTTATCTATCTGGCCTGCAATGGTATCCCTTTATAGGGAATGGGCTTCCCAAGTCCATTTGTGCTCTTGGGATAAACTCTGGCTCCACTGTTAGAAGTGCCATAGACTTCTCTGGTCTCCTAGCTGGCACCCACATTCAGAAGTGTTGGTTCAGTTCAATGCTTGTTTAGAGATTTACAACTAGGGTCTCTGTGCCTAGTGAGGACTTGGCCAGGTCAACTGTTTCTCTGGGTTTCTTCAGCAAGGTCTTTGTTCCATTGCTCATCCCTCATCCATAATTACAACTGGATTACAGGAGTATGGCTCAGTGTATAGCTATGGGTGTCTGCTTCTTCTTTGATCAGCTACTGCATGAAGGATCTAGGACAGCAAACAAGGTAGTCATTAATCACATTATAGGGGAAAGGCTTCAAAGACAGCCTCTTCACTACTGTCTAGATTCTTAGTTGGGTTCATCCCCATGGATCTCTGAACATTTCCCTAGTGCCAGAACTTGCTCTAAACCTATGCTGGCTTCCTCTATCAAGGTAACTCCTTTCTTGCTTACCAGCATTCCTCCCATGTCTCAGTCTTCCTAATCACTTTTGTTCTCCTCCCTGCTCCTCTCCCCCCTTCTCCTTTTCTTCACTCCCTCCTCTCCCCCCCACCCCATGCTCCCAAAATTCTTAGTGGATCTTGTCCCTTTCCCCTTCTTCTGGGAGCCATGCGATTTTCACTTATGATCCTTTTTGTTTTCTAGTTTTATGGTGGTTAGGATTGTTGGCTGGTAGTCCTTTCCTCTATGTCTCATATCCATATATGAGTGAGTAATATCCTGCTTGTCTTTATGTGATTTGATTACCTCACTCAGGGTGTTTTCTTCCAGTTCCATCCATTTGCCTACAAATTTCAAGATTTCATTTTTTTTTCTGCTGAGTAGTACTTCATTGTGTAAATATACCACATTTACATCATCCATTCTTTGATTGAGATACATCTATGTTGCTTTCAGGTTCTGGCTATAACAAAGAAGATACCAGAAAATGGAAAGATTTCCCATGCTCTTAGATAGTAGGAACAACATAGTAAAAATGTCAATCTTGCCAAAAGAAATCTACAGTTTCAATGCAATTCTCATCAAAATCCCAACACAATTATTCAAATACCTTGAAAGAACAGTACTCAACAGCTTGGAATTGACACAAAAACAGACAGGTGGAGCAATGGAATTAAACAGAAGACCCTGACATTAGCCCACATACCTAGGAACACTTGATTTTTGATGAAGAAGCTAAAGTTATACAATGGGAAAAAAAAGAAAGTATCTTCAACAAATTGTGTTGGCATAACTGGTTGCTGACATGTAAAAGACTGCAGATAGATTCCTATCTATCACCATGTACAAAACTTAAGTTCAAACAGACCAAAGACCTCAACATAAATCCAGCCACACTGAACCTCTTAGAAGAGAAAGTGGGAGGTCCCCTTGAATGAATTGGTACAGGAGACCACTTCCTTAACATAACACCAGTAGCATAGATGCTTAGATTGACAATTAATGTATGGTATCTTCTGAAATTTTGAAGCTTCTATAAGGCAAATAAAACAGTCAGCAAGACAAAACAGCTTCCTGCAAAATAGAGAAGGATCTTCACCAACCCAGCATTTGACAGAGGACTTATTTCCAAAATATACAAAAACTCAAGAATCTAGCCACTGAAACACCAAACAATCCAATTAAAAAATGGGGTACTGATGGGGAAGTCCTTCTGTGTATATGTTTTCCTTATTGATTGAAAAATAAAGCACTGTTGGCCAATAGGTAAGCAAGTTAGGTGGGACTAGGAGAGAAAAAGTATTCTGGGAAATGTAGTAAAGACAGCAGTCACCATGTGATCACCAGCAAGAGAGAACACATATCGCTGGCATCCTCAATAAGATAAGTCTTTACAAAATATAAAGATTATTGGTTATGTTTGCTAACTAAGACTGAGCTAGCAAATAAGAAACCCTAGTTATTGGCCATCAGCACTGTACCTAATATAAGTCTCTGTCTGTTATTTGGGGGGGTTAATGTTGTGGAGGAACTCAGGCAGCTGGCAGAAAGATTTAACATTACAGGGTACAGAACTAAGCAGAGACTTCTCCATAGAGGTATCTAAAATGGCTGAAAGTCACTTGAGAAAGTGTTCCACATCCTTAGCCATCAGGGAAATGCAAATCAAAACAACTCTGAGACACCAACTTACTCCTGTCAGAATGGCTAAAATCAAAAACACTAATGACAGTCTATGCTGGAGAGGATGTGGTGAAAGAGGAACACTCCCCCATTGCTGGTGGAAATGCCAACTTGTATGACCACTTTGGAAATCAGTATGGCAGTTTCTCAGGAAAATGGTAATCAGTCTAACTCAAGTCATTATAAGTTATACTACTAGTGCTAAAAATATTTTGCTAAATGGTGAGAATTTAATTAGAAAAATCATTTGCTCTAGAGTAAATTGCATTATATATTTTCATCTTTAAAATACTTTTTAATGAATTATTAGTTCAGTATATTATTATTATGCAGAAACATTCTGGACTTGTCATGTTTACTTTATTAACACCAACACCAACACATGAGTACATGGCTTCATATATTATAAATTTATGTATGTATTTGATACAGCCCCTTGAGCAGTGGGACTACAGACAAACACCTTTCCCTCCTATGTTTCTATTAAGATATACCTTATAAGACATATGAATGTCCTAGAATTCTGAGACTATAATGTGCTTCCTGAAGTCAAGGTGATACTGTGGAAAAAGGCAGTTTGTTATGCTTTACAAACACCAAGTACATACTAAATTTATAAAAAAATATAAATATTGATGTTATTATTTTATTTTCTATTCATATTTAAACTTTGCTAATTGAATATCTAATTATATCATGAATTCATTATGTCAATATTAACATATATAACTAATTTCATTTGTTCCTAATTTAGATGTGCTTTCTGCATCTGAGTGTGTATTTGAGATTTGTCTATCTGGTATTTTTTCCTCACCAAGCTTTGGAATAAAGACTTTAAGTAGCTTACCAAATGAACTGAGGAATTTACCTGTTATAAATTTGTTTTATAATTGAACTTATTCTTTGATTATTTAGTTATTTCATTTTAGTTTATATTTAGGTTTTAAATCATTCGCTTAAGAAATGTACACTACTGTTCAATTTTCCTCTACACTATATGCACAATTTTAAACAAAACAGACAATATTTCTGAACTTTAAGTTTACAATATAAGCTTCCATTGTTTCTAGCGATTTTAATTAATGCAATAAAGTAACAGAAAATTATATAGTAGAGGGTATATCTTAATATATCAGTTTAAGTTATACCCAAATAACATTCTTTATGATTTGTTTAAATCATATTTGCAGTCATCCTACATTTGCAGTGTTGTGCAGAAAGGACTTAGCAACAATCCATGATGAGCTTTACTCCTTGGAAAAATGTGGGACAACTGTCTTCTCCCATTGAATTATGTTTAATAATTGTAGGCTGAGGCTGATGTGAGTGGGAAACGATGCTCACTAAAAAAGAAAAAAATTCTGCAGCATTTCCTGTCTGTGTCCAGTCAGAATCCATAACTACTGTGATCACCATGCACTCAATCAACAGCAATGGTGTCATCCATGGCTGGGATGTTTTATTATTTTATTCAGTATCTAAAATAATATGCCATTTTAAAGCAAATTCGCCTTTAATTGTAACCATGCTGCTGATCAAAATTTATTTATATATTTGTTTTTTGAATTATTGGTGATTATTACAAAGCCTTTTGAATTGGTTTTGATTGTAAAAGTTGACAATTCATATTAATAAGGCAAGTGTCATTTTTCCTTGATTTTTCAGTAGACATTGTGATGAAAGCACACATCTTCATACAATTTCAACATCTCACTCATTCTTTTTCACTTTCTATGATAAATTGAATAACAAAATCTGGACATTTTCTTGTCTGTGATTACAGTGTTTTCTTTCATTAAACTCAAAGTTTTAAAAGCTGAAAATATATATTCCAAGAATACAAACTAAAACCAAACAAATCTTATCCATTTTGTGCTGTGCTTGATAGAACATGATTTGTTTCTCAGCACCAGATTTTTATAAATTTCTGTTAAACTTTGATAATTCTTTGCTTTGGCAAATAACAGGGCTGTAGGCTTTTATACTCACCAAGTGATTAAGGCTTCATGGGATACACTCCAAAGTTAACAGTGTTGGTTCACGTAATGACAATTTTGATTTAAATACTAACAAAACACAACCATTTAAAGAAGTCAAACCATCTAATACTTGTAGGTAACTTTCAGACATTCTGTTTTAATTGTGATGTCACTTGCTTTGAATTCACTGATGTGCCACTATATGGTGGTCTTTTTATGAGGTTTGTAAAGGTCTTTTTGTAAGGTTTGGCTGGTCAGTGTTCACAGTCTATCATGGCCTACCACCTTTTTTCCAAAGCTCATTGACATGGGGACTCCCTTTCCCCAGCAAAACTTCCTACTATCTATCTGCCCTTACATGGAGACTGTCTCTGTGTCTGGTAGACTGACCTTATCTAAAATCTTTTTCAAAGCCTGGATGCCTGATTTATCTCTAGAATGTCCACTGGCGCAGTTTCCTGCTAGAAACCTCAGCTAGGAGCTTTGCTATAGAACCCTCCTGCCTCATTCAAAATCTTATGATAGAACTGTGTAATTTAATGCAAATTAGAGTTAGACCCCACGTTTTCCAATCCTATATATTTCCTACAGTACAGAATGTGTCAGAGTTGATATACCAAAGAAATCTCCCAGAGGACTTTCTCCATCAAACCCACAGCTGTTTTAACCCTGTTCCCACTTCTGCTTCCTCCATCCTCATGGAGGAAGTGATCCTATCCTACAGAAGAAGCAGAAACACATGAAAGCATCATTTTTTTTAAATCTGTATTTTTTCCTTATTTGATTCTTTGAGAATTTCATACATACTGAATTTTGATTACTTTCACCCTGTGTTACTCTCAATTATCACTGTCTCTCTAGCTGAAATTCTTCTTTGCAAGAAGCCCCTTTCTAAACTAATGTCTTTTGTTGTTGGTGGTAATTCACTGGCTTTAATTAGGTATGGAAACATTGACATGAACTGTTATTTATTGCAACATGGGCAGTTTATAAAGAGTTATCCTAGTAGAGAAACTGGTACTCTAGCATCATTACAAGCTGACTTCCCACTGTCCTTTACTGAGTGTTGAGGTGTCCTGAGCACTTCCTCTATGCATGCTGAAATGGAGTGGATCCAATTTAACACAGTTTTGTATAGGCAACTGAAGCCGTAGTAAGTTCATAACTACAGCATACTTAGAAAACATTCTTCTGTGGCATTCCTTCCTAACCTCTGGTTTTTACTTTATTCTCAACCCCTCATCTAAATTATCCCCTCAGCCTTAGAGATGGTGATATAAATGTCTTATTTAGGGCCCAGCACTAGGCAGTCACTTAATTCTTCCTCACTTTGATTAGTGGTGAATCTGCAACTTGTGAGTCACTGCATTAGTTTGCTTCTTTGTTGTGATAAAAGACTGACCAAAAGTCATAGCAGGAGGAAAGGGTTTCTTACAACTTTTAAGATATAGTCCATTATTGAGGGAAGCCAGTGCAAAAGTTTGAGCTACAATGTGTAAGCAGGAACTGAAGCAAAGACAATAGCAGAAAACTCCCCATTCTTGCTCAGCTACCTTTTTATTTAGCCCAGGAGTCCCTCCTCACAAAATGGGATGGGACATACTACATCAATTAGCAATCAAGAAAATATCCTACTTACATATCCACAGGCCAATGGAGACAATCCCTCAATTAAAATTGTTTTGACCAGATGTATCAAGTTGACAACTTAAGCTGAATTGTGATAGCCACCTGCTACAAAAAGAAAGAGATATCATGTCTATTTTTGCAAAAGGACAGTAGGTTCTCCCTTAAAATATTGAATTCTTGATTATGATATATCACCTGTCATGTGTTTTGGTGAGCAGCCAAAGATATTAGCAATATCTTGTGCTCTTTGGAGTATCTTTGTGAATTTGTACAGAGGTATTCTCCATATATTCTTCTATTTTTAATTTAATAATCTCAGATGTCTTAGAGGGTTATTATCAACTGTGCAGTGTGCACCTGTTAATGTTTTCAAATTATGCGTTTTAATTCACCTTCAAAATGAATTTCAATAGAATCTTTTCATGTGTCTTTAGTTTTGGTTATCTTTTCTCCCTGCTCTATGCCTCACCTGCATCCTTGTTTAAATTTTGTGACCTCCAGTATTGCCTTAACCTACTATCACAACACATTTGTTTTGCTATCCACCTTCCCTTAGGCCTCTTTCCTTCCTCCCTAGAGTGACCTCTTTTAAGATCTCTGATATTTATAGACATTGCACTTAAATAAACTAATTTGATAATGCAAAAGATTTGAATTCCACAGAATTTATTCATAAGAGAGAATGTGAGTTGTTCTATCTGAACTTGAGTAAAGACACTCACTGTATACTCGCTGTTCCTTTCATTTTCTACAAAGTTTTTGCTTTTATATTTTCCTTATAACTGAATAAAATTACATTGGGTGTCTGTTCCACAAATACATTATCCATTTATTAGTTGATGGACTGCACAGAGGGTTCCATTTCCTGGCTATTGTGTACACAGCAGTAATACATTTGGATACTCATGTATTTATCTAATAGTATGTGGAATTTTGGGGTAGATGTCCAGAATGCTATAGCTGGATCACAGAGAGATCAATTTTTACCTTTATTAAACTCCCACACTAATTTGTGTTGTAGTTGCATTAGATTATACTCTCAACAAGAGTGAATCCACTTTCTACTAGTTCCTCCTAGCATTTTTCATGTTTATTTTTCATTTTGTTGTAAAATATTTTTTTAATGGGATGAGCTGGATTCTCAAATAGTTTTGTGTTTCTCTGAGAGCAAAGGATGTTGAATATATTCTAAAATATATCATCGGTGTTCCTTTTTGGGGAACTCTCTGTTTAGCCCCATACCATTCTAACTGTTTTCTTGATAACTATATTTTGAGTTTACTGTACTCTAGATATCAATACTCTGTCAGCTATGTAGTTGGAAAAAAACACCAATTCTGTGGTTTGTCTTTTCACTTGATTGGCAACCTATATTAACTTTGTAATACTGAATTTTTTTCATTACATGGTTACATTTGTTTAACTGTTAGTGTTACCAATCTTAATATTATTGGGAAATTCCTTAAATGTGCCTGTATTTTGATTACTACTTTCTACATCCTTAAACAGTTTTAAAGTATCATACCTTATAATGATGTCTGTGATCCAATTGATATGGACTTTTGTGCAGAGTGAAAGATAAGTATTGAATTTTATTTTCTGCATGTATATGTTTAATTATTCTAGTATTACTTTTTAAAGGTATTTTCTTTCTGTCAGCAACTATTTTTGACAACTTTCACAAAATTTGCATGTATTCTATTCTTGATGTGTGTATTTGTGTCTAGTACTATGCTATCTTAAGTATGTGGCTCTTTAGTATATTGAAAATAGGTATGGTGATATCTTTAACAGTAAACTCCTAAATGTTCCATATAGGGCCAAAAATTTCACAGTCACACATTCTCCATATATTGACTAGCTTTAAGTCTCTGTTCTAATCACCACCAACTTCAAAAAGATGATTGTATGATGATGAAGTCTTGCAAAAGCATTAATCTACTTATACATGCATTTGCATGAATTGTCTATTTCCTATATCTACCTTTCTATCATCTATCTATCTATCTATCATCTATCTATCTATCTATCCATCTATCTATCTATCATCTGTTATTTAGATACCATGTCTGCTTAGTAGAACAAGATTATCATATTAACATGAAATGATTTGTGTTTCCATAAATTTTAGAAGTGCTTTTTTATGTATATGTAATGAATGGAGAGGTTTTTTTAGTTGATTTTTGTGCTAAATATATAGATTTCATTTTGTAGGAAAGCCAATTCTACAATATTAATCTTAAAAATCTTTGAGGTAGGCTCTTGTCTTTCTAATTTCTTTAATTCATTTATGGTGTGACTTCATGCTTTCATTGTTGAAGTCTTTCTTTTTTTGCTTAGGTTTACACAGAGGTAGGTTTTTATGATTATCTTTTAAGATTTTATGATGATATTTCCAAAATTTCTTTTTTATAATGTTTGTCATTACAATAAAAGAAAGCTATGGTTTTTGTATATTTACATTCTATTTGGCCACTTTTCCAAGAATGTTACTTGTATGAGGGAATTTTCAGGTAGAGTCTTCGGGGTCTCTTGTGTAGAGTATCATATCATCTGCAAATAAGGATACATTGACTTTCTTCAGCTATTTGTATCCCCTTTGTATTTTCTGCTCTTATCTTGTTGCTCTAACTATGATGTCAATTGACATATTAAATAAGAGTGGATAGAGTAGAGCCTTGTATTTTTTTCTTTGTTTACTGGGCATTTACATGGTTTTATTTATAGCTTTATCACACACATCCCTCATTATATTGAGATATGATCTCTCCTTCTCTAGTCTCTGTAGGGGTTTATCATAATGGAATATTGGATTTTGTGAAGTTCTTTTTATATATCTATTGAAATTGTCACAGAATGAAGTGACCTTCTTCCTATTAGATTTGATTTGAAATCTATTTTGACAAAGTTTGTAGATTTTGTGAATCATCACCCATATTGTGGTGTTTCTTTCAACGAAGCACCTGCCATTGACTCATTCTTGCTCCCATGTTCAATTCAGTACCATTACTCATATATGTCAAGCCAATAAACCAATTGGTTCACCAACCAAATTGGACTTTCATGGATTTATTACTTTATACTCTCCTTAATTTTCTATATGGGTTGGTATATTTTATGTTTTCTCTCCCAAGACAAGAATCTCATACAAAGAAACACCAATGACTATTTGTTTCCTGACTCTTTTTTATTTTCTTAGAATATATATTTCTTATGCTTTAAGTCTAAAGTAGTGTCTTTCTTTGGTCATGTGATATATTTCTTGGAGACAGCAAAGATCAGGTTTTCTTTACCAATCTAACCTGTCTTTTGATGGAAAAATTGTGACTATTAAAATTTCATTTTTTATTGAAAACTATAAATATTCCACAATTTGGTTATATGATATAATATATATCAATATAATCTTCCAATTATTCTTTTCCCCAAGTATGAATTTTTAAGCAGAAAATGTGGCATTGGAGAACTATCTCAGAGTTTAAGAGCAGAACTTGGTGCTTTGGTGCTTTCAGAAGACTTGGGTTCTGTTCTAACTACCTGCAAAGCAGCTTACAATCAGCAATAATTTTAATTTCACATGTTTAATCACTCGTTTTTGACATCTGTGGCCAAGAGGAACACATCAGTAATACATACATATATTCTATTAAAATGTTCATCATACATTTCAAATACAATCCATCACTTACTACAGCAACTTAACCTCTGTCCTTAGGTAATGAAGAATGAACATTGTGACTCAAGTCTGTAGGACTCCTAATTAATGCCTCAACCAACTGTATTCCCATTATGCCTCACTGAGCTTTAGCCTCAGTTGTTTCATTCAATACAATCCTGCTTTTAGAACTACAGGTAAGATTATTAACTCATTGAATGCACAATTATTGTCATTAAGATTTCAGCTAAGGATTGCTTATCTTAAAGTTTTTCTACATTTATTACTTGAAAGACCCTTTCTTTTTAAAGGTCAAATGGCAAACTGTAGTTGCTTTTATCCATTTTGACTTGTTGTCTATCATAAACTTTTTAATTTTTACTTACTGCCAATGACTTTATCTAAATATTCACTCTCATATGGACAGATTGCATGGTCATGTCACAAATCCCTGAACTCAAATCACTTAACACTCATGTATTTTAAGAACTATTTTAATTGGGAATGTTAGAGATGATTATGTACAACTGCTAATACTGATGGTTTGAAATAAAACATCAGGATTAAAGAAAAAGAAAACAAGACATAAGGAAATAGATGGAGATAGGAAGTGGGAGTATACATTGTCCTTTATTTAAAGAGAAAATACACTCATATTTTAATACTACAAAGGCGAGTACATATGTACACTATAAGCAACAATTAATATTATAAGTGAAGCATAAACCTTAACTCATTACAAAATAGGAAACCAGAAATGATGAACATATGTAATGTTGAGCTACAGCTTTGTTTATGAGTATCCATGGTGAAGCAGCTGTGCTGCTTATTAGCTCTGCATTCTCTGCCCCTTATTAAACTTCTAGCAACCTCTGTACCATGGCTTGTGTGAGATGAACTTTTTTTCTGTGACATGTGTTTATAAGCCTTTATTATGAATTATACTCACTCTAAGACCAAGAAATGGAGAACATTCATATGAGCTTTGAAGTACAAAGAAATGGGTGCACTTTCTATTACCAGTTACACTGTAGTTGTTTTTTTAAATATTTTATGAATTTTATTTAAATCAGAAATTATCTTATTTTATATAATCCCAGTATCCTCTCCCTCACATCTGTCCATGCCCCCCACCTACCACCCCATCCCATCCCCCATCTATTCACCAGGGATGGTGAGTCCTTTCATGAGATATCATCAAAGTCTGTCAAGTCATTTGGGGAAGACCTAGGTCATCCCTGGTATATCTAGGCTGAGAGAGTAAGTATCCCTCCATGGGGAATGGGCACCCCAAATCCATTCCTGCACCAGGGATAAATACTGTTTCCACTGTCAGAGGTCCTATAGACTGCCCAGGCCTCCTAGTTGAAACCTACACTCAGAAGGTCTGGGTTGGACCTTTGATGGTTCCCTTGAAGTTCTTGAATCAGCAGTGTCACTCTCACCAAGAGAACAATTGGCTGTAGAGTTGGTTATCTTTCTCAACAGTAGAAAGAATGCTGGTGTGTACACGCTAAACTATGATCCAATGTTTTGTCTCACACAAACCAAATAAAAACAAGAAAAACAACATAGGAATATTTTCATGTTTACAGATTTTTACATTTGATCATGGATTCTACAGATGTTCTTTACTAGGAAATAATTAATTTTTTTCTAGATTAAAATGAAGGTTATCTTTTCTATAATTGAAAGTTGATTTTTCATACAATATGTTCTTATTATAATCTCCTCTCCTCCTAGTCCCTCCCACATCTCCCCAATTCCCATCAATCCCAAACTACACCTAATGGTGACTTCTTAAATGTAATTTTGTTTACTCAATCCGTTATTATTTTCAGTAAAAGTAATATCTTAATGATGAGATTCTTGGTTTCCTTAAGTTTAGTTTAGCTGGCTACACTATTTCAGATGATATTGATCTCTATTGTGGTATTTTCAATGTTTTGCAGACTTTCACCTGCCCCATATCTATTGATCATCCACATTCTTACTGCTAAATTTGAAAAAGCATCACCCATTTTTATGCTTTACATTTTCACATATAACCAAGCTTACTGGAACATTTTAATGCCCTTTACACAGACTCTATTTTTCTTTTATACATTTCATTTGGTAATTTCATATATTTAGTTAATAAATGTTAGTCATTAGAGGGGGAGTGTCTAGGCCTTTCTCCAAATGATATGAAAGACTCAGAAGATCCTCCATAGAGGATCACCCTCCCTGGGGAGCAGAAAGGGGATGGGATAGGGGTTGGTGGGTGGCAGGGGAGGAGGGGAGGGACATGGGATTGACCTGTAAAACAAGCTTGTTTCTAATTTAAATAAAAAGGAAAAAATATATTAGTCATTTCACCTCCAATTTCCTTCTCTAATTATTCTTCCTTAGGAACTCATGTTGTCAACAAATCAGCACCCTTTATTTTCAAGAATTTGTTTAAACTGTGTGTTCTGTAGCAGGGGTTTGGTTAAATAATGTATGAAACATATAGATAATTTTAAGATATTGTACAGTCATACATAATTTGGCCTATGTTACTGAAAATAGTTATTCAGGAAATAAAATGAGGATAAACATATATAAAAAAGAATTTGCTCATGTGTGTGCTCCAATACATTTAATTAAGATTTTTGTTTATCCCAAAATTATACAATGGGACTTGACTTCAACTTAGGAAATAAGAAGATGCATATCACACAGTAGATTACAGCTGTTTCTCTTGTGAAGGGGTGGAGAGGGAGTTAATTGATTCTATGCATTCATGTTATGTAAATAAAGCTCAATAAAGCTCTTCTTTTTCATTTATAGGTAAATACTAGTATAAAATTTACCTGAAGACATCTGGATTTTATAGTTGAAATTCTCACATAAATGCACTAAGAAATTATGGTTTCTTAATAGGTAGGGTGATCTCATCACATTGATAGGGATGCCCAGATGTTAGGACCATATCCACACCTTCATTGTACTTACTGTGTAGGTCATTTTTTAGTGTGGTGGAAGTAGTGGTAAGTATTTTAATACTTTATATAATTCATTAAATATTTGAGATATTATCATCTACTTTTAAAATATTTATATACTGATCTACATGTAAATCCATTACCTGTCTAGAATTCAAATGACATGGCTGTCCACTCTCTCCACACCTCTTCAATTTGTCCTTGAAGTTCTAGCTAGAGCAATATGACAATAAAAGGAGATCAAGGGAATACGAATCTGAAAGGTAGAAGTAAATTCTCACTATTTGCAGATGATATGATAGTCTACATAAGTGAACCGAAAAACTCTACCAGAGAACTCCTACAGCTGATAAACACCTTCAGCAAAGTGGCAGGATACAAGATTAACTCAAAAAAATCTGTAGTCCTACTATATATGGATAAGACATTGGTGGAGAAAGAAATCAGAGAAGCATTGCCCTTTACAATTGCCACAAACAACATAAAATACCTTGGAGTAACACTAACCAAAAAAGTGAAAGACCTGTACCATAAGAATTTTGAGCCTCTAAAGAAAGAAATTAAAGAAGATACCCGAAAATGGAAAGATCTCTCATGCTCTTGGATAGGCAGGATCAACATAATAAAAATGGCAATCTTGCCAAAAGCAATCTACAGATTCAATGCAATCCCCACCAAAATCCCAACACAATTCTTCAGTGACTTTGAAAGAACAATTCTTAACTTTAAATGGTGAAACCAAAGACCCAGGATAGCCAAAACAACCCTGTACAATAGAGGAACTTCTGGAGGCATCACCATCCCTAACTTTAAGCTCTATTACAGAGCTATAGTCCTAAAAACAGCTTGGTATTGGCACTAAAATAGACAGGTAGACCAATGGAATAGAGTTGAAAAACCCTGATATTAATCCACACACCTACAGACAACTGATTTTTGACAAACAATCCAAATATATACGCCGGAATAAAGAATATCTTCAGCAAATGGTTCTGGCATAACTGGATGCAAACATACAGAAGACTACAGATAGAACCAAGCCTTTCGCCCTGTACAAAACTTAAGTCAAAATGGATTAAATCCTCAACATAAACCCAGTCACATTGAACCTATTAGAAGATAAAGTGGGAAATACCCTTGAATTAATCGGTACAGGAGACCACTTCCTGAACATAACACCAGTAGCACAGACACTGAGATCAAAAATTAATAAATAGGACATCCTGAAACTGAGAAGCTTCTGTAAGGCAAAGGACATAGTCAGCAAGACAACCATCAGCTCACAGACTGGGAAAAGGTATTCACCAACCCCACATCTGACAGTGGGCTGATTTCCAAAATATACAAAGAACTCAAGAAGCTATTCTCCAAAACACCAAACAATCCAATTAAAATTGGGGTACAGAACTAAAAGGACAATTCTCAATAGAGGAATCTAAAATGGCTGAAAGATACATAAGAAAGTTTTCAATATCTTCAGCCATCAGGGAAATGCAAATCAAAACAACTCTGAGATACCATCTTACTCCTGTCAGAATGGCTAAATCAAAAACACCAATGACAGTTTATGCTGGAGAGGATGTGGAGAAAGAGGAACACGCCTCCACTGATGATGGTAGTCCCAACTTGTACAGCCACTTTAGAAATCAGTATGGTGACTCCTCAAGAAAATGGGAATGAGTCTACCACAAGATCCAGCAATTCCACTCTTAGGCATATACCCAAAATAAGCACATTCATACAACAAGGACATCTGTTCAATGATATTCATTGAAGCACTATTTGTAATAGCCAGAAACTGGAAGCAACCTAGATGCCCCTCAACTGAAGAATGGATAGAGAAAATGTGGTATATTTACACAATGGAGTACTACTCAGCAGAAAGAAAAAACAATGGAATCTTGAAATTTGCAGGAAAATGGATGGAACTCAAAGAAACCATTCTGAACAAGATGTCCCAATCACAAAAAAGACAAGCATGATATGTACTCACTCATTTATGGATTTTAGACATAGAGAATGGGATTACTATCCTACAATCCACAGTGCCAGAGATACTAGTAAACAAGGAAGACCCTAAAAGACACAAACTTTGTCCCCTGGAGAAGGGGAAAGGGTCACCATTTCCTGAACAAATTAAGAACTTGGGAAGAGGGGGAGGAAGCTATAAGAATGAGAAGGGAAGAAAAGCAAGAATGCAGAGGTCATGAGGAAGCAAAAATTTTGAGTAAGGTGTAGATTAGAAGAAAGGACATATGACAGGTAGGATTTTAGTTGGGGTGGGTGGTAGAGGAGGAAGGGAGGGAGAAGGGAACTGGGATCATCATGTAATTCAATCTTGTTTATAATTTAATATATAAAAAATAATAAATAAAAAACTGATGGAGTTGAGATGTAAACTACAACTACTTGGCAAGGAATTGTTTTCTATTGGTATGGCCTCCCAGGAAAATCTTGGGTGGTTCATAACGGGGATTCATCTTAGGGAAGAACAGAGGGGGACTGTCAACACCAAGCTTAGTTGTTTCTGCACACATTTTTATTGAGTATTTACAAAATGTATACCAATCCTATATGTATTGATTTATATCATTATACAATCTGTTTTTCAAATAAACAATACAGAATCCTCTATCTTGTCAAGATGTTTTAAAATAATTGCTGTGTACTGCTACACCATTTCTGGATGTTCATAAAGGCAACAAGTGTTTTCTATGTGAAACTATGTGTGGTGGAGAATGGTGGATGTGGGGAAGCATAGCTGATGTTTCTAATAATTTTTCATTCTTACATAAAACAATTACCTCTAAATAGTGTAGTACACAAAATTACCTTAAGTTTCAGAAAGCACTTTTCACTTTACCTCAAAATGATCTGCACTGTTGAAAACCATCATCTTCCATGTTTGAAAATGATGCACAAAGTAGTCAGAAGCTTATTGATTTATTTCTTTGTCTCTCTCTTGCTATTCTAGGTAATTTTTTTTCTTGTATTCTGGTCAACAAAGTAAGCAACAACAACAACAAAACACACAATTAGCATTTTGTCAATGTATTATTTTTCACCTGTAAGTTAAGTTCATGAATGGTTTTAATATGTAAAGGGGTAGCATGTACTATTTTTACCCAATCAATTTACACTTTCAAATGGGTGAAGTGGCAGATGGATGACAGTGAACTTGGACATCAAAATAATTAAGATTTCATCTCCTATTCAAGGAATTCATCTTTGAGGTCACAGGGAATGTGCAAAAGTTTTTCTTTATAATCAATCTTGAATGATTTGTGACTTTGTCTATAGAATGATCACTTTCTAAGTGCCGCAGTGCAGTGTCACAGTAAAATAACGGGAAAGATTAAGGAGTTTAATTTACTTAGCATGTTATGACCATGTTTATTAAAATACTAAGAATTACAACAAACTTAATCATTTGTTAATATTGCTTTTGCCTCAATGGGGGTTATATTGAGAAAGCAATATTCTAGACATAAAGGCCAATACAAAGCTGTATATTTTTTAAAAAATATTATTCCTTTTAAAATAATCTCTTGGGTACTTAAAGTGAAATGTATTTATTTATTGAAGTGTAATTCTTCTCTCAACCTCAATAAGCTTTCCTTCTTACTTGTTTTTTCTAATGGTGTTTTGTAAATGCATAAGGCTCAGAGCAGTGATACATTACTCAGAGCATCCTACATGGAATAGAGCAAAGAGAACTTCACATGGAACACTACAGTCCTTTACAAAGTGTTGGTGCATCACATAATGTCACATTTATCTTCCAACTTCTGAATTGGTCATGAAATAATTGACTTTAGAGCATGTATTTAAATATGTATTAATTGTAGAACATCAAATTTAAATAAGAAAATTAAGAAGCCTAAAGTCTACTTGGAACTTTTATGAGAAGATTGATGATTTTGTTCCGCTTAGTAGATATATGATCATGTTTGTCTATTTCTGTAGTCATTGTGTCTTTTCTATAGTCCGTGACTGTTTTGTCATTTTGACCCATGAAATTGTGCAGAAATTAGATTACACAAAGTTGAAAAATAAGTACAGGGAAGTTGAAAAAAGGTTATTTGGCTTTTGTCAAGATGGAATTTACACTGTTTTAATAATGCCTTTTTTATGAAAACCTTCCTTGGTACAGCAAATATGCATTGTATTTTAAAACTGAAAAGATATAATTTATCCATGTCAGAATAATGTGTAGTCTTGTTTCTCCTAAATGTCCTGAGGAGCAAAGACAACATTTTAGTCTCTGCTCCAGTTTAATAATAAACACTACTTTCATAATAAATACTATTTTTACACACCACAAACAAAACTGAAATACATGCTGACTTTTTGTCTCATTTGTTTAGCCATTTTTTTTAAATTTACTTGTCTTTTTCTTGATTTTGTTTTTATGGTGTGTTGTGTGTGTGTGTGTGTGTGTGTGTGTGTGTGTGAGAGAGAGAGAGAGAGAGAGAGAGAGAGAGAGAGAGAGACAGAGACAGAGACAGAGACAGAGACAGAGACACAGAGTGAAAAAGAGAGAGACAGAGAGAGAGACAGAGAGAGAGACTTGTGAGTTTTCATTTTCTTGTTTCCTGTTTTATTCCATTTTCTTGTTTGCCTGTTTGTTTGCAAAAGAAAGAAAGAAAGAAAGAAAGAAAGAAAGAAAGAAAGAAAGAAAGGAAGGAAGGAAGGAGGGAAGGAAGGAAGGAAGGGAGAAGGAAGGAAGGAAGGAAGGAAGGAAGGAAGGGAGGAAGGAAGAAGGCATAAAGTTGGGTGGGTGAGGAGGAAGGGAGAATATGTGAGAAATTGGGTTAAGGTCAATCATGAATGGAATATACTGTATGAAAATCATTTATTTTCAATAAAAATAAGATGAATAAAATTTAGGCTTACAATAGCTGTTTCTTGGTTTATTTGTTTCTTCATTCAAAATTTCATGAAGTAATTGTGATCTGGAAACTATTAGATTCACATTACCAAAATTAACAGATCAATCAATATTAATTCCTTCCCTTTATACTTGTGAAAAAGCAATAAACACTGTAGAAAAATTACTAAGCTCATATCATTAAATAAGGCCACATATCATGTATCACCTTCCTGATAATGCAATATAATTCTTGCAAATACAGTTTTCAAACTAAACACCACATAGTTTGTTCTTAAGAAACATTTGCACATGTTAAAAAATATTGAAGTACCTTGAAAGGAATTCATTATCAACCTTTATTTAAATTTCTTCTACCTTTCTAAATAATTACACAAGTATACTGTGATTCTATTTGTAAATTACATTTGAACTACATATATTGATTCATTATTGTAGTATTCACAATATTTATGATGCAATATGTAATAAAAGATATAACATATATTTTGCAATGTAAGAAGAAAATGCTTAATAACTATATATGCACATGCACCATGATGATTAATCTTGATTGTTGATTTGACTAGGAGATTGTAAGCCCTTATGTTTGTGTGTACATATTCTGAGGGGCATGAGGCATGCATATGTGTTTCTAAGGATGATCAGATAATATCTCTGGCATGGTGAATAATTTAATTATTGCGGGAATCAAAAATTGAAAAGACAACTTGTAAAAGCCATTTTGGAAACCAATACAGTGTTTTCTAAGAAAACTGGGAATCAATCAACCACAAGGCCCAGTGATACCACTCTTGGGCATTTACCCAAAAGATGTTCAATTACCTCACAAGGATATTTGCTCAACAGTGTTAATAGCAGCATTATTCATAATAGCCAGAAACTGGAAACAACCTAGATAACCCCTCAACTGAAGAATGGATAAAATGTGGTATATTTACACAATGGAGTAATACTCAGCTATAAAAAATGATCTCATGAAATATTCAGGCAAATGGATGGAACTACAAAAAAACATCCTGAGTGAGGTACCCAGACTCAGAAAAACAAGCATGGTATGTATTCACTCATAGATATATATTAGATGTAAAATAAAGGATAACCAGACTAAAATCCATAGCTCCAGAAAGCTAGGAGGGACACATGGATCACACTGGAAAGAGAAATTAGATGATATCTACAGGAAAAACTGGGGACAGGGATGGTAATTATGAAGGGTGGGGGAATGAGAACAGGAGGGAACAAGATGACCTAGGCAGGGGGAATGCTTTGGAAGAACAATTGAAAAATATATCTTAATAGAGAGATCTATTGTGGGCTTAGAGAGAAATGTGGTGCTAGGGTAACTCACAATAATCCACAAGAACAACTCCAACTAAGACTCCTACCAATTATAGAGAGGATGTCTGGACTGGCCTACCCCTGTAATCAGATTGATGATTAACCCAACTATCACCATATAGCTCTCATCCAGTAACTGATGGAACCAGAAACAGATATCCACAAGTAAGAACCAGGCCATGCCAGTGGAATCCAATCCAAGAGAGGGAACATGTGATCAACGGAAGTTAAGATCATGATGGAGATATCCACAAAGACAGCTGAACCACGCTCATGGAGACTCATGAACTCTAGACCTACAACTGTATAGACTCCAGCGGTGACAGCTGTGAAGCTTGGACTGTCAGAGGTGCACCTGGCAGTAGGACTATGATGCAACCTGGTAAACTAGCTAGCCTGTTGGAACCCATTCTTTAGGGTGGGATGCCATCCTCAGTGGCAGTAGGAACACTATATAATTCCATTACATGAGCTAGATTGTTGGAGCCCATTCCCTATAGTGGGATGTAATGCTCAATCTTAATGCATAGGTGAAGGCCCTGGCCCTGCCCCAACCTACTGTGCCAGATTATGTTGACTGTTCATGGGAGAGTTAACAGTGAGGTATGGATTGGGGGTGAACTAGAGGGGAATAGAGGGGAGGGTGTGGGTGTGAGGAGGTGAGAGGGGTGGGATGAGGGCTGGGAGGAGGGGTGGGAGAGAGAACTGTAGTTGGAATGTAAAATGAAATAAAAATATAAAAAATGGGAAAAAAAGAAAAGGAAGAGAATGATGGAACTGTGGAAGGTGACTCTTGGTTAGAGAAAGCATGTGAAGTAAAAACACACATAGACAATCTCTAACAGTGAGCCCAAATTAATCTTACCTTCTTTAACCTTTTTATTGCAGGTATTTATCAGAGCTGCCAAGTCTAACACAAGTTCCACATTTAAAATTTCCACTGTCCCTTTGCAACCTTAACTCACATGTAGCAATGTTCACTATTTTGGTTTGTAGTACATCTATTACTTTTGACATATGTAGAGATTTTTGTATGAACCACACTTAGAAACAAATGGGGCATTTCCATAAAAAAAAACAACTTGTTCTCGTGCTGTATCTGTAAACATCCTTGCATCTTATCATCCATTCTCAGAATGTGCACAGATTTAATTTAATAATTGTTCATATAAATCGGACCATACACTATGAAGCCCTCTGATTTGCCTTCTTTCACTTATAATGCCTCTGCAATTCTCATAGATTAAAGCTTATATCAGGAATGAACTTTGGGAGCCTATCCCATATGGAGGGATACTCCCTGAGCCTAGACTCAAGGGGGTTGGCCTAGGACCTATCCCAAAGAATAAGACAGACGTTGAAAACCCCCTATGGAAGGCCTCAGACACCCTGGGGAGTGAAGAGGACATGGGATAAGTAGGGTGTTTGTTGGGGGGCAGGGGAGGAGGGGAGGGAAAGGAACCTGGGATTGACATGTAAAATAATTTTCTTTCTAATATATATTAGAAAGAATATATATATTATATATGTTATATATAATATATATATATTATATATTAATTTGTTCTTTTGTATTGATTAATAACATGGCCCTATAAATAGGACTCTGTGGCTACTTTATTTCTTGAAGAATTTTAATAGGCTTTAGAATTTAGAAATAAACTACTTTGAAGATCTATGTGAAGACTTTATACTAAACAAAATCTATTTTTTCCTTAAGTAAAAGATTTATGACAGGAATTATTTTATATATTAAGTATACACATAAATATAAAAAGAAAATGCTAAATTCTACACATAAATATAAAAAGAAAATGCTAAATTGTTGAGTGTAACAATTTTGCATTTATAACAGAACTATGTTGTATTTTGAGACCATCTTCAGACTTGCTGGCACATGCATATTTGTGAGAAGCTTGCTGTAATTGTTGTTGGGAGCCTTATTAATATCTACTTATATGTTTTTGATTTGTCTTTTTTCTTTATCATTTTCATCTCTCTCATTTTTTTGAGACTTTCTATACTATGAATACAAAGGACAGAATTTTCTCAATTATCTCACTGCACCTTCCCTGTTCTTTAATTCTTAAGTGTGTCTTCCATGTTTTTCAAAAATCTTGTTGGCTAACAATCAATTAATATTTTCATTGAGTATCATACTATTGGTATTGAATCTATGAGTACCCTCTCTGATTTACACTTCACCAAGTGACCTCAAAAGTTCCTTTAGGGTTTTTAGAATTTTGCAATTTATTCTGTGCTCCGTGTTAAGTATAGAAATTGAGAAATGCATACAATTTCTAAACTTCTAATTTGTTGGTAGTTATCCAAATATTTCAACATTTATTTGATAAAATCCCTCTTCTGTAATTGCTTGCCCTTGTATATTTGATGGAAACAATCATTCCAGTTGTATTTCTCTGACTCTAGATTTTCTTCTCACTGTGTCATTCAACGTGTTTGCTCTCCTACCTCAGCTGTCTTGATTATGCTGCTTTAAAGACAACAGCAGGAGTCTTCCAACTTTGTTTTACTAAATTGTGGTCATTTTATTTTCTATATTAAATTTAAGACCAGTTTCAGTATTTACAGTAATCTTCTCTGGTTTTAACTAATTTTACTTTAATTGTAGACATAAATTTTGAAAATCTACAATTCTTAACAACTTTGACATTTTGCAATCATAAAATCCACAACCAAACAGTCTGTTTGCCTGTGTCTTTATTATTTGGTATGTTTTTCACATACAGAAAACATATAAACTTTTACCTAAGAGGTTTTGATAATGTTCTTTTAAAACATATATTTATTAAAAATATATTGCAATACAAGTTATTTCCTCATCATATGACTGCTCTAGATTTACTTATTGGGGTTAATGACTTTCACTGTATAGTCTAAAATTTAGAAACTACAGGACAATGCTAAAGCCATGATAGTGACAGCAAAGTCCCCTGAAGACTGAGAAATAAATGGAAAAGCATGAGGTAACCAGAAAGCAAGCAAGAGAGTTCTGTCTAATATCTTCTAATATGTTTGACCAGGTAAGGACATAGTCAAACACCAAACAGTAGGTGCTTCTGATTATCATGGCAAAGTTTTCTTCACAGAGTAAAGAAATGATCAGTTTGATGGAGCTCTTCAACTGGGGCAGTAGAAGGCACCATGCCCCCATATAGAACTGTATGTATCAAAAATATTTCTCATATATTTTATATGTTACAAAAGAAAGTCAAATCAGGAAATACATTTTAAACCATACTAATTGTTAATCTTCACTTTTGATTCATAAACATTTACACATAAATTAGAAGGCTTGATTAGAAAACCAATCCAAAATAGAAAGATTGGGCAAATACAGCTTGTACAATTCATTGACTGACTTGTAATATATAGTCTGAAGCTCCATGGGAATTCAGGTGAAAATAAACAGCATCACTAGAACTCATGGACATTAGCAGTGGTATAACTGCTATTGGACAACTGTGTTATACATCCATCTGTGAACACCTGGCAATAGATGAGTATCACCTGTCACCTCAGTAAAATGGCTCTAAGAGCTGTTACTATAACTACCTTACTCCAACTCTCAAAAGTCAATGAAATTCACAATAAAACAAAAATATTAGGATCCCCTCTCTCTCCATCAACCTTGATGTACATACATTTATATATTGATACAACTTAGGATATTTTATCATACTGCACTTTACAGTTCTACCTCTAGTCAAGACATGCCCGTTCTATCTCTGTTATTGAGAATTATACACATATATATATAGTTACATATTTTAAAGTCATTGTCCTGGTTAAATTATTTTGGGGAGCTTCAGCCATTGCACAACTATGTTTCTAAGAATTACAGACTCTTACAACCCATGCTTATTAGCACTCATGTTTCTTAATTATAAGATTAGTCAAACATAGATTTTTGATCATCAAACACTTCATAGACCTGTAGAATATGGCATTTGAATGTCATAATATTAGTACCCCATTGACTTTAGACACAATTACTCCTGACAGCACCAAGCTATTCAGAGTATATGTTGGGCACTGATAACACTAATTCTGGAGTTCATTCTCTCTTCAGTTAATGGCCTCTTGGCAAAGAACTGTCCACACCTGGACTGCTGACTTTTGACATTCTGTCCTACTGTGCTTGCAGGACAAACATAGAATACTGCTGAACCTAGCCAAATCAGGGCAAGACAACCTTTCTGTCTCCCTACTTCTGTGTTGGACAGTCAGATACTCTAGGCCTTAGCCAAAGTGTTTGCCCCTATACTGCTGTGAGACATTGGGTGACTGTAAAGGTAGCCAATTTTTTCTGTCCTTGCTACAACTTTTGGAAGTTACTTGCCTGCACTTCCTGCTGACCCTAGTATTGTTATCCTCCCTCTCAGGTGTTTGATGAGGTTGAAGATTATACTGTCACAATTATTGCTTTCTCTTCCTACATAGAAATAGTATATACAAGACTTAAACTTTCCATCTTAGGACAACTCTATTCTAATCTCTGTTATGCCTTTACCCTAGGACTAGATATATAATTCTTGCCATTTTCTCTTTTCTTTTAAATTTTTTATTTGAATTAGAAAACTTATTTTACATGTTAATCCGAGTTCCTTCTCTTTCCTCCTCACCTGCTAGGCCAAGTAACACATTACCTATCCCATACGATTTCTGCTCCCCAGGGTCAGTGAGGCATGCTGTAGGGGGTCTTCAGAGTCTGTCATATACTTTGGGATAGGGCCTAGGACCACCCCTTTGTGTCTAGCCTCAGGGAGTATTTCTCCATGTGGGATGGGATCCAAAAGTCTATTCCTATGGTAGGGATAAGCACTGATTCACTACAAGGGGGACAATGATTTCCGAGGCCTCCTCACTGAAACCCACATTCATGGGATCTGGATCATTTCCATGCTGGTTTCCCAGTGATGAGTCTGGGGACAAAGGGCTCTTCCTTGTTCAGGTCAGCTGTTTCTGTGGATTTCACCACCCTGGTCTGGACCACTTTGCTCATCAGTCCTCCTTCTCTGCAACTGGATTCCATTTCAGTTCAAGGTTTAGATGTTTCTGCTTCTACTTCCACCAGCTGCTGGATGAAGGCTATAAGATGTCATATAAGTTATCCATCTATCTCATTATCAGGGGAGGGCATGTAAGATAGCCTCACCTCTGTTGCTTAGATTGTTAGTTGGTGTCATCTTTGTAGCTCTCCAGACATTTCACTAGTGTCTGCTTTCTCTTAAATCTATAATGTCTCCCTCTATTATAGTATCTCTTATCTTGCTGTCTTCTGTTCTTCCTCCAACTCTACCTCCCTGCCCCATCATGTCTTCCTCATACCTCCTCTTCTCCCCTTCTCATTCTCCTAGTTCCCTCTGCCCTCCCCCATGCTCCCAGTTTGCTCAGGAGATCTTGTACGGTTCCATTTTCCCAGGGGACTATGTAGGTCTATATTAGGGTCCTCCTTGTTTACTAGCTTCTCTAGAAATATGGATAGTAGGTTGGTAATCCTTTACTCTATGTCTAAAATCCACATATGAGTGAGTAATACCATGTTTATCTTTTTGTGACTTCATTACCACACTCAGAATGGTTTCTTCTAGTTGCATCCATTTGCCTGTGAATGATTCCATTGCCCCCCTCAGTAGTACTCCATTGTATAAATGTACCAAATTTTCTCTATCTATTCTTCAGTTGAGGGGCATCTAGGTTGCTTCCATGTTCTGGCTGTTACAAATAATGCTGCTATGCACATCGTTGAACAGATGTCCTTGTTGTATGAATGTGCTTCTTCTGGGTATATGCCTAAGAGTGAGATTGCTGGATCTTGTTGTAGACTGATTCCCATATTCCTGAGGGATTTCCATTCTGATTTCCAAAGTGGTTGTATGAATTGTCACTCCCACCAGCAGTGGAGGAGTGTTCTCTTTAGTCCCCATCCTCTCCAGCATAAACTGTCATTGGTGTGAAGAACCTAGAGAATAGTCACACCAGAGAGTTGACATCACAACTGAAAGCTCTAGAACAAATGGAAGCAAACTCCTCCCAGAGTAGTAGACACCAGGAAATAATCATACTGAGGGCAGAAATCAATAAAGTGGGAACAAAGAAAACAATTCAAAGAGTCAATGTAATAAATAGTTGGTTCTCGAGAAAATCAACAAGGTAAACAAACCTTTATCCCAACTAACCAAAAGGCAGAGACAGAATATGCAAATTAACAAAATCAGAAATGGAAAGGGGGACATAATAATGGACATTGAGGAAATCCAGAGAGTCATCAGGTCATACTTTGAAAACCTGTACTCCACAAAATTGGAAAATTTAAAGGAAATGGACAATTTTCTGGACAGATATCATTTATCAAAATTGAATTAAGATCAGATAAGCAATTAAACAGACCTATAAAACCTAATGAAATAGAAGCAGTCATCAAAAGTCTCCCAACCAAAAAAAGCTCAGGGCCAGATGGATTCAATGCAGAATTCTACCAGAAATTCAAAGAAGAACTAATGCCAATAATACTCAAAATTTTTCCACACAACTGAGGCAGAAGGTTCATTGTCAAACTCTTTTTACAAGGCTACAATAACCTTGGTACCCACACAAGACACAACTAAGAAAGAGAATTATAGAATGATATCCATCATGAATATCTATGCAAAAATACTCAATAAAATGTTAGCAAACCAAATGAAATGACATACCAGAAAAATCATCCACCATGATCAAGTAGGCTTCATTCCCAGGATGGAAGGGTGGTTCAAAATTAAAAAATCCATCAATGTAATTCACAATATAAAAGACTGTGAAAGAAAAACCCCATTATCATCTCACTAGATGCTAAAAGAACCTTTGACAAAATCCAACACCCCTTTATGATAAAGGTCCTGGAGAGATCAGGGATAACAGGAACATACCTGATCACAATAAAAACGATATACAGTGAACCAACAACCAAAATCAATCTAAATGAAGAGTAACTCAAAGCTATTCCTCTAAAATCAGGAACAAGGCAAGGCTGTCCAATCTCTCCATATCTCGTGAATATTGTCCTTGAAGTTCTATCTAGAGCAACAAGACAACGCAAAGGATCAACGGATACAAATTGGAAAGGAGGAAGTCAAGCTTTCAGTGTTTGCAGATGATATGATAATCTGTGTAAGTGACCCAAAAACTCTACCAGGGAACTCCTATAGCTGATAAACACATTCAGCAAAGTGGCAGGATATAAGATTAACAAAAAATCAGTAGCCCTACTATATATGGAGGAAAACTGTGCTGAGAAAAAAATCAGAGAAACATCACCCTTTACATTTTTCA
The DNA here is from genome assembly GCF_003668045.3 of Cricetulus griseus. Lineage (NCBI taxonomy): Eukaryota > Metazoa > Chordata > Mammalia > Rodentia > Cricetidae > Cricetulus > Cricetulus griseus. The sequence goes on along the minus strand of NC_048598.1, from coordinate 154,535,395 downwards.
CAAACAAGGTAAAATACCTTGGGGTAACACTAACCAAAAAATGTAAAAGACCTGTATCATGAGAATGTTGAGTCCTTAAAGAAAGAAATTAAAGAAGATCCCAGAAAATGGAAGGATCTCCCATGTTCTTGTATATGTAGGATCAACATAGTAAGAAATAACATTAGCTCTTGTTGCTTCACTGTTGATAGGTCTTAAGTGTATTTTCCTTAATATTCTTTCCCCTATAGCACACTTTATATTTGCTTTCTTTGTATGTAGTTTTGTGTCAAGCCTGTATCTTTTTCTTTAGACTGAACATACTTCTTTGGGTGTGGTCACAGGTGAGGAAATAATGGAGGAAGGACTAGATATGGTATCCCGGACCCCAGACCTCTCTCTTGCTTCTAGTCAGGTCACAGGGTCAGCCTGGGAGGGTCCTTGGATTTGGAACTTGTGGCAGTCACCTGCCTCTTGTGTAAGTGAATTCTCCCTGAGTAAACTTCACTTAACCTGTACTGAGTCCCCTGAATCTCGATTCCCATGAAATAGTGGGTTTCTGAAACCTTTGCAATCTATGTGAGGTTTTCATGTCTTACACTTTGTGAATGTCTTCTTTGCAAATATTCAAGCAATCTGATAATGCAACTGTAAAAAATCTTCTGTTTGGATATGGTGGGCACAAGTGTATGTAATGATTACAACATTATAAAGCTGTAATAAGCCATCAAACACTAAGATAAATTTAGAGGGGAAAGTTTAGAAGTATTACATAAATGTAGCAAGGATTAATTGTGTGTTCCAAAAGTGACTTCAAATGTGATTAAATGCAAAGACAAAAACAAATCAAACTGAGCACATTTGTCTTTGGAAAAAAAGAATTACAAAAATGTTTGGCAATAAAATGAAACTGCTTATAAGTCATTTAAAAATAATGACCTAACCTTGGGTGATTTTATTGCTTCTATAACATTGAAGTTATGACCCAGTGCTTTGTGTGTACTTTCTTGTAAAGTTATAACCTAATTATGAATTGAGTGAATATGAAAGGGATCCTGTGAATCTGCAGCAGTCTCCGATGTTACCTCTGATGTTTAAAGCTCTTCTAATGAACACTGCATGCACTGACTATCATTAGCGAGAGATTAGATACCATGGTGCAATGAAGTGAAAGGGAAATTGCTTCTGCTTCCCATTAGAGCTATGACTGGATTATCGTGAACTCAATATTTGGCTAGAAAACAGTTATTTCTCTTGTTAGACTTAAAATATAATGATTGAATATAGAAATCCATTGTTGGCTGTCCATTATTTTTTTTCAACTTTTTTTTGTTTGAATTAGAAACAGGATTCTTTCACATGACAATCCCAGTTCCCTTCTCCCTCCTGTCCTTTCCTACTCCACCATAACTGAAGGCCTATCTATCACATATCCTTTCTGCTCCCCATGGATGGTGAGGCCTTCCATAGTGTGTCATCAGAATCTATTGTATCCTTTGGGATAGGGCCCACCACCCTGTGTTTTGGCTCAGGGATTATTCCTCTATATGCAATGGGCTCCCAAAGTTCAGACCTATGCTAGAGATAAGTCCTGAACTACTACAGGAGGTACCATAGATTTTCGAGGTTTCCTCAGAGAAACCCATGTTCCTGGGGTCTGGATCAGTCCTATGCTGGTATTACAGCTATTAGTCTGAGGAGCAAGAGTTCCCCAATGTTCAGGTCAGCTGCTTGTGTGCTTTTCACCAGCCTGTTCTGGACCCCTTTGCTTTTCAATTGTCCTTCTCTGCGACTGGATTCCAATTCAGCTCAGTGATTAGTTGTGGGTGTCTGCTTCTACTTTCACCAGCTGTTGGATGAAGGCTATAGAATGGCATATAAGACAGTCATCCATCTCATTAGCATGGGAGGGCATTTAAGGTAGCCTCTACTCTGTTGCTTAGATTTATAGTTGGTGTCATCTTTGTAGATCTCCAGATTGTTCCCTAATGCCTGATCTCTCCATAAACCTAAAATGTCTCCATCTATTATACTATCTCCTTTCTTGTTTTCTTCTATTCTTCCCCTGACTCAATCTTTCTGCTCCCTCATGTACTCGGCATCCTTCCTCTTCTCCCCTTCTCATTCTCTAGTTCCCTTCCCCCTTCACTAAGAACACATCCAACAACAGGAAAACCAATATGACACCAGCAGAGTCTAGGGACTCTACAGTAGCAAGACATGACCATCCAAACACAGAAGAAGCAGAAGAGAGCAACCTTAAATACAACTTCATGCAGATGATAGAGACCCTAAGAGAGGAAATCAGAAAATCCTTCAGAGAAATGGAAGAAAAGATGAACCAAAAGATGCAAGAAATCAAGGAAATCGAAAAAAAAACCAGAAAATGCAATTAAACATGAAATCTGAATTAGAGACAATAAAGAAAACACAAATGGAGGGAATGCTGGAAGTGGAAAAACTGAGTAAACAATCAGGAACCACAGATGCAAGCATAAACAACAGAATACAAGAGATGGAAGACAGAATCTCAGACACTGAAGCTAAACTCATCAAGCAAAGAAAATCTGAAGTCCAACCAATCCATAATACAAAATATCCAGGAAATATGGGACACCGTGAAATGTCCATTAATTTTTTAAGTTATTAAAAACAATTATAGATTGTACAATCCATTCATATTAAATGTCCATTCAGTACCTGAACCCTGACTTTTCCATCATAATTTCATCAACACACTTCAATAATGTTAGAGAGAAATTAACATATTTTTCAGTATATGTGTGTGCAAATGTATGTGGTATTTTGTTATTAAAAAGGAATTGGAGAAAGATATAGTTAGATTTTTCTAAAATAGAGTGAATCTAACTTCTGTTATACAGTTTGTTAGTCTATGTCCATCTCATTAACTTCAATTCTAGAATGCAGCACTTGAATATTTTACCAAGGACTCTTCAAAACCTAAGGAAACTAGTTGGCTATATTATAAAACTGTAGTATAAGATTCCATTTTCACTTTCATCTCTCCAAGTCATGAGTGTAAATATCAACTATATTCAGGTAATAGCCAACCTTTCCCCAGTCCCAATTTCCCTTCCCTCATCTTGGGACACCTCGGTAACCCCTCCCTCATCTTACAATCTTCCCCTCAAGTGACAGGACCTAAGAAAAAAAATTTTTCTAAACTTAACCTTGTCCTCTGCTCTGCGAACATCTTGCCAGGTCTAAAAGGCACCAGAGTGGCCCGGACTGCAATGAAACAACAATCAACCCCCGGACGTGGCAGCACCCCAACCCCCCAAAGACGGTCAATGCCCCAGGCCAGCAGGAAGCAGCCTTAAGACATCTTTGCCCCTACTTCCCTAACCTGCCACGCCCAATTGCTCCAACTTTTATAATAAACAACAGCAGGGATTGTAAGAACAATACACCTGGATGACCCTGACCCCGCCCCCTAACAACAGGGCACTCACCCACCATGCATTGCAACCTGTGAGATATAAAACCCCAGTGCACATATGCAACCTTTCCTTTAAAAGGTCCTACCACCCATCCCTTGCTCTCTTCCTTTTGGCTCCTCTTGGGTTGGCTGACTACCCATCCTCCTCTCCCCCCTTTTCTGGTAAATAAACTCCATGTGGGTTGTTTATCCATTGTTCCTTTCTTTATATCAGTAGCTGCAGCTTAAACAAAAGAATAACACCTTTTACTTGTAGACCTGAACCTAGCAAAATTGTCATCAGAGAGGCTTCATCCAGCAACTGATAGGAGCAGATACAACAGCCAAACTTTAGTTAGAGCTCTTGAATTCTACTGAGAAAGGGAGAGAAAGGATTATTGGAGCCAGAGGGGTCAAGGACCCCACAAGAATAAATCCCAGAGAATCAAATGACTGGGGTTCATAGGTGCTCACAAATACTGAAGCAACAATAAGGATGAGTCAACATGTGTCTGAGCTGGGTTTTCTGCATATATGTTATGGTTGTATAGCTTGGCATTCTTATGGGACTCCTAATAGTGGAAACAGGGCTATCTCTGACACTCTTGCCTGCTTTTGGAACTCTTTTTTTCCTATTATGTTACCTGCTTCAACACTGATATGAGCGTATGGGCCTAGTCTTATTAGAACTTGATATGCCATGTTTGGTTTATTTCCCTAGAAGTCCTGCTCTTTTCTGAAGGGAAACAGAAGGAGTGAATCTGGAATGGAGAAGTAAGGAGGAGGGGCTGATTGGCTGGACAGGAAGGAGGACAAACTGTCCTCAGGATTTAATATATGAGAGAAGAATATATGATAGATATATGGATGGATAGATTAATAGATAGTTAGATGATAGACATATAGACAGACAGATAGAGATATCAAGGTAAGACCTGCTGCTCCTATTGTAGTCTATAACTTCTTTCACCCATTTCAAAATGTGACTAAATAAAATACTATTTTGGAAGACAAATTAGAACACAAGCATTTAATAACTTTTATAATAGTAGCAAAATAAAGTTTATATTGAGTTATATGGAATGGTTGAAAATAACAGTCTAAGATGTATGGATAATTGCTTTGACAATTCAGACGGAAAATTTTACAACAGAGTGTAGTATACAAGGGTTCTCAGGATAATAGACATCTTGGCTAAATTGAACCAATTTAACCATTTTATTTTTGACAAGTAATTGCAAGTGTTAATTTCTATGTCATTGACTCATACAAATTCTGATTTATACTTGACAGGTATTCTATACTTAATGAGTTGGAATTTTAGGGGAAAGGAAAAGAACTAAGGTACACATAGAACTATATATTTTTACTTTTTTATGTTCCAACCTATAAATTTTATTGAAAGAACACCGCTGATTTGAGCAGTTTTCTCTGGGGCCATTTTTGGATGAGAATTGATATTGTTTACCTTAAAGTTGTTCAGAGTTAAAATTTTTTCATTAGTGCAAATTAGGAACAAGCTTGCTTCACATGTCAATCCCTTGTGGCTCTCCCTACACTCCCCGAGGCCCCCATGAGATCCCTCCTCCTTCTGCTCCCCATGGATGGTAGGGCCCTCCACAGGAGCTCCAAAACTTCCACAGCATCATCCTGGACAAGACCTAGGCCCTCCCCCATGCGTCAAGGCCAAGAGAGCATCCCTTCATGTAGGGTGGGCTCTCAAAATCCCTTCTTACACCAGGGAAAAATACTGATCTACTACCAGAAGCCACATAGAGTACAGAGGCCTCCTACTTGACATCCACATTCAGGAGTCTGGATCAGTCCCATGCTGTCCTCCCAGACAGCAGTCTGGGGTCCATGTGCTCCCCCTTGTTCAGGCCAGCTGTTTCTGTGGGATTCACCAGCTGGTCCCTACTTCTTTGACTTTCATTCCTCCCTCTCTAAAACTGGGTTACAGAGTTCACCTCAGTGTATAGCAGTGAGTGTGTGCTTCTGCTTCAATCAGCCACTGGATGAGGGCTCTAGGATGGTACATAAAATTGTTATCAGTCTCATTATAGGTGAAGGGCATTTAGGCTAGCCTCTCTATCATTGCTTAGATTGTCAGTTGGTATCCCCTTGTAGATCTCTGGAAAACTCCCTAGTGTCAGATCTCTCATCAGTCCTATAAAGGCTCCCTCTACTATGATATCTCTCATCCTGCTCTCCTCTATTCTTCCCCCGACTCAACTTTTCTGCTCCTTCATTTCTGCCTCTCCCCTACTCTTCTCCTCCTCTCACTCTGCCAGCTCCGTCTCCCCTACCCCTATCCTCCCAATTAGCTTAGGAGACCCCGCCTCTTTCTATTCTCCAGGGTCAATGCGTTTTTCTCTTAGAGTCCTTCTTGTTTCCTAGTTCCTTTGGTGAAGAAGATTGTAGGCTGGTAATCCTTTGCTCTATGTCTAAAATTCCTATATGAGTGAGTTCATACCATGTTTGTCTTTGGTGACTGGGTTATCTCACTCAGGATGGTTTCTTTTTTTTTTTCCAACTTTTTTTATTTGAATTAGGAACAGGATTGTTTTACATGACAATCCCATTTCCCTTCTCCCATCTGTCCTCCCCTACCCCCCCACTAAAACCTTATCTATCACAGATCTTCTCTGCTTCCACTGGATGGTGAGGCCTTCCATAGGGTGTCACCAGAGTTTTTCGATTCTTTGGGAGAGGGCCTGGGCCCACCCCAGTGTGTCATGGTTCAGGGAGTATTCCTCTATATAGACTGGGCTCCCAAAGTCCACACCTATGCTAGGGATAAATTCTGGGCTTCTACAGGAGGTCCCATAGATTTCCAAGGTTTCCTCACAGAAAACCATGTTCCTTGGGTCTGGATCAGTCCCATGCTGGTATTCCAGTTATCTGCATCTGGGTTCCAGTTCAGATCGGTGATTAGTTATGGGTATCTGCTTCTACTTCCACCAGCTGCTGAATGAGGGCATCTAAGTCTGTCATCAATCTCATAATCAGGGGAGGGCATTAGAGGTAGCCTCTCCTCCGTTGCTGAGATAGTTAGCGGGTGTGAGGATGGTTTCTTCAAGTTTCATCCATTTGCCTGGGAATTTCAAGATTCCATTGCTTTTTCCCACTGAGTAGTACTCCATTGTGAAAATGTACCACATTTTCTCTATCCATTCTTCAATTGAGGGGCATCTAGGTTGCTTCCAGGTTCTGGCTATTACAAACACGCTGCTATGAGCATGGTTGAACATATGTCTTTGTTGTATGAACTTACTTTATTTGACTCTATGCCCAAGAGAAGAATTGCTGCATCTCGAGGAAGACTGATTCCCATTTTCCTGAGCAACCGCCATACTGATTAAGTGGTCTTAAAAGTTTGCACTCCCGGGGCTGGAGAGATGGCTCAGAGGTTAAGAGCACTGGTTGCTCTTCCAGAGGTCCTGAGTTCAATTCCCATGAACCACATGGTGACTCTAAACCATCTATAATGAGATCTGGTGCTCTATTCTGGTATGCAGACAGAACACTGTATACATAATAAATAAATCTTTAAAAAATGTTTGCACTCCCACCAGCAATGGAGGAGTGTTCCTTTTTCTCCACATCTTCTCCAGCATAGATTGTCATTGGTGTTTTTGATTTTAGCCATTCTGGCTGGTGTAAGATGATTTCTCAGAGTTGTTTTGATTTGCATTTCTCTGATGGCTAAGGATTTTGAGCACTTTCTTAAATGTCTTTCAGCCATTTTAAATTCCTCTGTTGAGAATTCTCTATTTAGTTCTGCACCCCACTTTTTAATTTCATTGATTGGTGTTTTGGTGGCTAGCTTCTTGAGTTCATTGTATATTTTGGAAATCAGACCTCTGTCAGATGTGGGGTTGGTGAAGATCTTTTCCCATTCTGTGGTCTGCTGTTTTGTCTTACTATGTCCTTTGACTTACAGAAGCTTCTCAGTTTCAGGAGGTCCCATTTATTAATTGTGGTTCTCAATGTCTGTGATAATGGTTTTAGGATCAGGAGGTTGTTGCAGGGTATTACCTATTTCTATTCTAGATGATACAGTGTGTATGGTTTTATGTTGAGATCTTTGATCCATTTAGATTTAAGTTTGTTGCCTGGTGACAGATATGGATCTATCTGCAATTCTCTGCATGTCCAAATCCAGTTGTGCCAGCACCATTTGTTGAAGATGCTATCTTTTTTCCATTGTACAGATTTATCATCTTTGTCAAAAATCAGTTGTTCATAGGTGTATGGATTAATATCAGGGTTTTCAATTTGATTCCATTGGTCTATATGATAATTTTTGTGCCAATACCAAGCAGTTTTCAGGAGTATGGATCTGTAATAGAGCTTGAATCAGGGATGGTGATGCGTCCAGAGGTCCTTTATTATGCAGGGTTGTTTTGGCTATCCTGGGCTTGTTGTTTTTCCATACAAAGTTGAGTATTGTTCTTTCAATGTCTGTGAAGAACTGTTTTGGGATTTTGATGGGGATTGCATTGAATCTATAGATTGATTTTGGCAAGATTGCCGTTTTTACTATGTTGATTCTACCTATCCAAGAGCATGGTAGATCTTTCCAATTTCTGGTATCTTTTTAAGTTTCTTTCTTTAAAGACTCAAAGTTCTTACTGTACAGGTCTTTCACTATTTTGCTTAGTGTTAACTCCAAGACATTTTATGTTGTTTTTGGATAGTGTGAAGGGTGATGTTTCTCTGATTTCTCTCTCATATATCATCCATATATAGTAGGGCTACTGATATTTTGAATTATTTTGTATCCTGCCACTTTGCTGATGGTGTTCATCAGCTGTAGGAGTTCCCTGGTAGAGATTTTTGGGTCACTTATGTAGACTATCTTATCATCTGCAAATAATGAGAATTGACTTCTTCCTTTCCAATTTGTATTCCCTCGATCACCTTTTGTTGTCTTATTTCTCTAGCTAGAACTTCAAGTACAATATTGAAGAGATATTGAGAGAGTGGACAGCCTTGTCTTGGTCCTGATTATAGAGGAATAGCTTTGAGTTTCTCTCCATGTAGTTTGGTGTTGGCTGTTGGTTTGCTGTATATTACTTTTATCATATTTAGATATGTTCCTGTAATTCCTGTTCTCTCCAAGATCTTTATCATGAAGAGATGCTGGATTGTGTCAAAGGCTTTCTCAGCATCTTGTGAGATATTTATACATATATGTCTACCTATAACAAACACACACACATACACACACACACACACACACACACACACACACACACACACGAGTCTTCCATTGGTGAATGATATTTTTGTACAGTAGTTTATATTGATATATCATTGATCATCATGTTATTTAATACTATTAAGTTGAAATAGACTTATGGTACATAGCTAAGGTTTTTTAAATTTATTGTTAAAAATTAAATATATGTACACATTTTATTTTGTACATATGCATCCCTCATTGCCTCCTTATACTCTCATTTCTTCTAAATTTCTTCTTATTCTTAAACATTTCCCTCCTTAATACTTGCATTTGATTCTACCTTCAGTACAATAGAATTCCCCTTTATCAATTGTAAAGAAACCTTTTATAAACAGTGACCCACATCTGTAGTTTAAACCAGTGTCTCTCAATTTTCCTAACTCTCCAACCCTTTAATAGAGTTCCCCATGCTGTGGTGACTCCAATGATAAAATTATTTTTGTTTTTACTTCATGACTGTAATATTACTAATGTTATAAATTATTATCTTTGAGTGTTCTTATGGTTTTAGTAGGTCCCTGTGAAAAGGATGTTTAAACTCAAATGGATCCAGGCACTTAGGTTGAGAACCAGTGCTTTAAACTCTCAGCTTATCTCTTGAGTATGACTAACACAAATACCTCTGTTAATTTTTACTGAATTTGTCTCTGAATTGCTTTCATGGTCTTAATTATAATTGTGTATTTTATTGTTCAACATTATCTTTGACAGTGTGTGTAGTCAATCCTGAATGTATAATGGAAAAATCTAGATGTAGAGCGTTCATCCTTTCCCATGTAACAGCAGGTCTTTTGACCCTTTTCCATTATCATTCTAAACACTTTGAGGGCCTTATTATTTTCCTGAAAGATTTATGAGCAAAATCTCAACAACAATGTTTACAGGACACACAGTTCTCATACTGCACACTCCTCTGACTATATTCTCAATTTTATGCCTCATAGGCTAGACTATTTATCAACTCTAATCTCCACTGTGCAGCTGTGAAAATTACATGTTCCTGTGACCAGGTGTGCTAAGGATCACTGTATAGTTGCCCCTGTTAAGAAATCTTCTCACTAAATAATAAACAAATCACACTGATTGTCAGATGGTGTCAGGCTTGTAGGATTGGGAACCAGCCACTTTCAGAATGCATTCCTTGGCAACATCAGAGTTAACAGTATTTTATAAACATTATGAGCCCTGTGTACACCTTCCATATGCTAAAAATATTGATAGTTCATAGTAAGTTTTGTGCTCTGTAAACGTAGAAATCTTGATGCAGATGGAGGCACCTTTTTGCCACTCTGGAATTGTTTTATGTTTGTTGATGCAGTAAAGTGAGTAACCCATACCCAACAATTTCATCTAAAATTTTCAATTGCTCAACACACTCAAATGAAGATCATGACTGGTTGATTGATTAATTGATTATTAAGAAAAGAGTGCTCTGAATTTATGTCAAGATGTAAATTGATGTTACTGTCATAATCTGGTGAAGTTTTAGATTGTGACTATTGAGAAATGGTTACTTATGTATTCCTGTTATGTGAAGCTGATGCCAAAGTAAATACTGACAATTAAGGAAGTCACTGGCTTTTATTATGAAAGGGGCCATTATTTTATTGTCTTTCTCTTTCTCTTAAAATCTAATATGAAAGTATTAAAGGTGTATTTTAAATCATTTCCACAGATAGGTATTTAATTCCTACTGTTTGTTGCTCATGTGGTCTTCAAAGAAAACAGCGAGGAAATGAATGTATTTTTTTTTCAAATTAACTTTCATTAAAATAAAAAAAATTTAGTTTACATTTCAATCCCAGTTTTTTCTCCCTCCTATTCTCCCATTCCCTGCGCTAACATCCCCCCCTCCTTACCATGGGGTGAGGCCTCCCATGGGGGATCATTAAGGTCTGTCACATCAATTGGGGCAGGACCTATGCCCTCCCCAGTGTATCTAGGCTGAGAACATCTTTTTAATAATTTTGTTTTGATATCTAGCCTTTGATAATAACACTACTATCCATGTGTTTTTTTCAAATGTTATTTATATTGTATTAATCTGGAGTTAAAGACAAATAATCTTTTATCCCAGAAGCTAATCATCTGTTTCAAAAGTAGCAGGCTGACATCAGCAAAAAGTAGAACTGTTTATGCCATTCACACAAAGAAAGAATTAAAGAAAGTCATACAATCGACGGGGAAATTCAAATGTGCTATTACCCATGTTTTAATTTTGCTAGTCACTGGTGTGCTCTCTCCCTTTACAACAACTAAGAAGATACAAATTCACCCATTTCTGATCATAGGTACACACTGTGAGGATTAATGCTACAATTTCTTCGAAGATATTTGTTATACATAAAAAGGGCCATGTGGCTATGAGATAGTTCTATATTTGTGATGAATTAGCACAGTATTTTTCTCTACTTGTATATAATTTTTAAAATAACTCTTTTCTCATTTTCCTTAGAATTCTAGACTAGATTCTTCTCTCTCATCATTGATTCTGTTTCTCTGTTGTTTATTTGTCCTTGAAACATTCCTCAATTTATCAGTATCACTACGCTTATAAAATTATTTTCCTTTAGTACTAATATAATAAAGGACATGAATTTTAAATTATGCCCAACTACCTAATATGTAGAAAGTTCAATTATATTAGTCATAGGGAATACTTTTATTTCTTTTGGTGCTATAGATTTAAAAAAGGCATGGAGATATTAGGCAGGTATTAAACCACTAAGCTTTATACCCAGCCCAACATTGGTCATTTCAGAAAATTTAATATCTCATAAATTTTATTGTTTCTGAAATAATTTGAACCTAATTTCATTATTCCTCTATACTTTTCAATTTCTATATCTATAATACAATCCATATGCTTATATCTTAGGAATTTTTGTAGATGTTTGACTGAAAGATCATGAGAGCTGTAGGACTAGAACACATCTTATACACACGAAATGGAAGATATATGAGCAAAATGTCAAAAAATATGGTTGCAAACATAAAGCCTACACAGTAATACCAGTTGACGTGTCAGTGTGGAAGGTGGGAAATCTCACAAGGCCACACCCCTACATGAAGCCCTACAGCCAATCAGTGCCAGCTGAGAAAAAAGAGATTTAAAAATCATATAAAGATCTGTTATGGGAACTGTGATCCATTTCTGCAAATATAGGGTATTGATTCACAGGCGAATTCTTATGAATTATATGGTTTGTGAGGATTGTCAATTAAGTTTATTTCAGACTTACAAGTTAAATTTCTCTGATCTGTACCCAACTATCTTGTCCCATGACAACATGGTACCTGCATACTTACAGGATATGAAGTTTTTGAAGAGGGGCTGGTGCTGTGGTGTCCCCAAGAGTAGGGCAAGACACATTAGCAGGGAGACAATGAGCTATGATGCTGGAATTTCCTTGGATGAAGTTCAGAAGCATCAGTGTATCTAGTAAATAAAAGACAATCATTTGGGTTTATTAACCAAAAAGGTAATGTGGTCTAGACTTCATATGAGAGCAAGGTGGATATTTTTGTCATAGTCTATATGAGTTCTAAATTTAAATCTTGGATGTTATCCTAACAAATATGGAATTATGCCAAAATCATAGTCCCTATAAATGGGCTTTTATAATGCTTGTAAGATCTATGCACATTGCAGGAGGATAAAAGCAACCATCAGTTTTATGTAGCTATGAGCCATGTATACTACAATTACAGGCCTATCAAGATGTGCCCCTTATGCATTAGTAACACAAACATTACAGGAGTAACCAATCACTTTCTGATAAGATTTGTGTCCTTCTTCAGAAGATGAAACTTGTTATCAGTCTAAGTACCGGTAACTAGTTAGGACATAGCTACTAGAAGAGAATCTGACACTATTACATGGACAAAGTATTAAACAAACTATAAATGACTAATATTCATACCCATAGATAAATGCATCTTTCAAACTTCATAGGAGTAGCTGCTGTTTATAGTGGGTAGAGACCCAAATTGCTTTAGGTTCAAAGAATAAGATACTATCAATGTTCTGCCATAAATGGAACATCATTATCAAATCATCTCCTCCCTAGGTGCAGGAACCATTTTAGGAGAGATGACAGAAAGATTCTGAGAGCAAGAGATGATTAAAGGAAACAAAGTCTCCTGGACAAATTTGGGTAGCAAGCATATGACCTGACAGTGATTGTAACAGGATTTAGAAAACCAGTGAAAACTCAACCACACCAAATACCAGCATGGAGACAGGGCAGCAGAATGTGGATCTAACTCTTCCAGGAAGCTATTAGCAACTCATAAAATATAAATCAACCTAGTAAGTTGACTGTGCTCCAATGGAAGGCCACACATAAGAGAGTATATGGGCAATGCAATTGGACTTGATGGATTTGAGAAAAATAAAGAGTACACAAAACTAGGTAGGTAAGAAAAGAGTATTTATGATCTAGGAGTAGTGGTGGGTGGGTCAATTCTGGTTCAAATGCATTTTATAAAACTCTCAAAGAATTAATACATAATTGAAGAGAAATAAAAAAAAGGAAAGGTTAAATATAGGAACAATTGAAGTCAGCTGACTATGAGGAACCTCTTTGGATTTCAGGACAGCAGTAGCTATTTTGAGATTTATGTTGGGGTATATACATAATTTTGATAGGAAAGGACATATAGTAAGTATATTTCATTTCATAAAGACAACACAGGACACAAGAGTGTCTTAGCATTTGGTGTGGTAAAATTAGAAACCAAGTAAGAACTTTTCTATACTACTGTCTTAACCGCTGAAAAGTTTTATACAGAATGCCATATAATTCTTATTTGGCTATTTATATAAATAATAAACTTACTATCTACATTGAGAAATGTATTAAAATATACTTTGCAACAGTGGTATATCTTTAGAAGTTCTTATCATGTTACAAAATTCTTTACATTGAAGAACATTTAAAATTAGTTTATGCACATTAAAATAATTTAACTTTTAAAACTAACATTTCAAAACAAAAAATGATATGTAAATAAAGAAAAACTCATGACACACTTCATGTCTTATATCTATGATAATCTATGTGATTGGTTGATGACACTGAACATGCTTTATTCATTTATAGGTACAGATCAAGAATATGGTCCATAATAAAATTTCAACACAAATGCTTCCTGATATGTTCGTGTATGTTTGTGTGTATGTATGTGTGTGTGTGTGTGTGTGTGTGTGTGAGAGAGAGAGAGAGAGAGAGAGAGAGAGAGAGAGAGAGAGAGAGAGAGAGAGAAGGAGAGAGGGAGAAAGACAGAGAGACAGAGAGACAGACAAAGAGACAGACAAAAAGAGACACAGAGAGAGACAGAGTGAGACTGTGGAATATATATGAATAATTTGTGTATATATCAATTTAAAAATAATGTTCAATGACATATATGGATGAAATTATCATTTAGAAACATTATTTTTATGAGAAATTAAAAAATACTGATGAGGGCCTAAGGAGATGGCTCACTATTTTGTAGCACTTGCTTCTCTTTCTGGGGACCTGGGTCAATCAGTTCACTGCCAAATATCAGGTGGTTTACACCCTTCTATAAATTCAGTTCCAGGCGCCCTGATGGACCTCGTGTTCTTGGGGGAACCAAGTCCATGTATGGTATACTTAGATATACATACGGACACTCATGCATATTAAATAACAACACAAAACACAGAATAACATTTGTAGGTCTGATTGCTTCAGAAAATTTCCACTCACCACTTCATGATATAAATACTTTAATGTGTTCAAGCACATATCAGAATCACACTGTCACCTTTTAGCCCTCTCCAGAAAGTCTGAAATGTTCACCAACACCCAATATACAACCTTTTCAGAATTTTGTCATCAAGTTTCTATTGTCACTAGAGGTTTCTCAATGTCTGCCTACTGCATTTCTGAATTAACAACAAATGCAGATTTGTCTTTGATGGCTCTTTTATAGCTGCATGCAGCTGGAGAAAAACCAACTGCCAAGGGAACTCAATTTTCTTTATCATCAACTTGACATTGGTTAACAGATGGCTTCTAGCTACTATGGTCGTCTTAATTTGTCTCTTTATATAGTGCAGCATACACCCTTGGTTAATTGCCTGATTATTACATTTAATTCCTTGTCAACAATATCCATCCTTCTTTGGAAAATATCCTAGGAGAAAAGTTGTGAAAGGCAGCAATTTGAAGTTACAACAGCAACCATATCTTTGAAATCAAAACGAGCAGACCTGAGAGCAAAGAAATGTGTCACATATATTTAGTATTGAATTATAATTTGGATGTGTACTATTTAAAAAAAATAGAGTAGATCTTAAAAAGATAGATCTAAACAATGGATAGAAGAAAACCTGCCAACAAACAAATGAATGTAAAGAATCTAAAATGTAATTTAAGCAAATTAACAATTAAATGTAACATTAATAGATTAACATGAGATTGTTTAAGGAGTGATCATTCAGCATTCCATAGTCATAACAATTCTCTGTGTACAGGTACATGCAAGAACTGCATTCTTACATTCTTGTTCTACCAAGAAAGCCTGAAATGTTCATCAAAACCTAATGTACAACCTGTCTTATAATTTTATCACCAACTTTCATTTTTCAATAGAGGTTAGCCAAAATGTTTATGTAGTTTCCCTGTCTTTTGGGATTTAAGTCAGTAAGATGTAAGCTCTCCAATGTACCCAAGAGAACATAAAAATGTTGCTTAAAATTCCTTCAATCTTCAGCAGTCTTTTCCCTACTTTGATAATTCCAAGAAATGAGTAAAATTTAAAAATATGTTGGGGAGTCAAATCAAGTTGATAAAAAATACAACATTCTATATGATTTTGTTTGCACATATGTTTGTACATTTTCAAAAGATAATTCATTATACAACAAGGGATGAATAAAAAATATCTTTACATATCTACAATGACAGTAACATATTGATCAGATTAACACCACTTTAAGTAACCACTCATTTTCACTTTTAGTCTTAGCATTTTTATTTTCTTTTATCCATTTTAAAGGATAAGGCTGTCAGAAATGATATAAAATTATAATCATATTCCTTTAATAGAATAAATTATTCAAACCTTTCCTGTTGCACATATTTTATATAAATTCAAAAGATTGCTCAATGAAGGCAGAAACCCTAAAAATAGTACATTTGGTATTATTATAGAAGATCTGAACTAATTTTGCCCAAAATAACTATTCTCCTGAAGTTTATGCTGCCACCTATGGGGAATGAACATTCTTTGTAATTAATTCAAGATCCAGAAATTAATAATGTTGATTATGGAAGAAAATTGAAGCATGTAAGTTGTTCCATTACTATTTAATTGCTTGAGGAAAGCCCATTTGTATAAAACTAAATCCAGGAGACCTGCTGCCTTTCCTTCCAAAACCTAGGCTTGACAAGTACACATGGAAACAAGCTGCAAAATAAATAATGCTCATTTCTCAAATACGTGCAGGTTAACATTGAGTACTTTTAAGCTTAATGGAAAATAATTTAAACCAAATTAACTCTATAGCAAAGCTTTATGTGAGCAGACTTTATTACATCTGATTTTTCTATATCCTAACTTTTCACATTTGCCACTGTGAACTTTCAGGGTCATGTTCAAACTTGAAATTGAATGACAGTGATTCTCTCAACCTATAGCCTGCCTGAATCAGGACACAATTCGATGGAAAAAGAAAAACAAATTAGACTAAAGAAATTCATTGGTCATGTATATAATGTGTCACTCAATCTGCACCCAAGGAACATTATTGATAATGTGTGTATGGTATTAATCAATCTGCACCTTCATTAGAAAATAAACATGTTGTTATGATAAAGAAGTCTTGGCTTTTTTTGTAGCACTGAATTGTGGTCCGAGCAAAACAAAATAACTCTAAATAAGGCTGTACTTTTATTTCTTTCCCACTGTGTTCTATATTGTGCCAACCTGATCCATCAAAACACAGTCATATAATAAGACAGTGATCAACAGAGAGAAAGAAATGCAAGTAAAAAAGTGAGGGTCAGGAAAGCTCTTGTCCTCCAGGCTATGTAGCAAGTGCCCGCCACTGTGAGTCCATTGTTCACCATATCATACTCCTTTCTCCTCGAATGGAATGAATGGCTATGACTTTTCATTTCCTATACAAAATGACAAAGAAAAGAATTAAAGAGCATATCTCCCATTGTCTAACCTAATGGCACTAAAATTTTCAAAAATTTCAAGAAGTATTTGGGGATCCCAGACTTCAAGAAAGCATGGACAATTGATTGGCTTAGCCAACAGGAAGCAAGAAGTCAGGTCTTTTGGACTTAATTTTGACATCAGTTAAATTGAGTCTGGAAGGTTTTCTATAGTTTATTCCCCACACAAAGGCTAGCCATAGCCAAAAAAGATAGATTATTGTTGAAGCCCTAGCTAAGATTAGTACAGATTTTCTTATTCTCAGAAAAATTGTAGCAATTATTTTTAATATGGTAAATTTATGATACGCAGTAGCAGAAAAAAAAGATTGATTTTTCTGCATAAGACAGGATTCCTTGCTTTTGAAAGTGAAAAAAATAGTATTTTTGATTTAGAAATACTAAATTTCTGACAAAGACATTTTAAAATTAATTCAGGAAATTATATAATGCCTTCTGGAGTAAGTCTTAGTTGTTATCATGTGCCTATAAAATTGGAAATGGAAATAACTGAAAAGGCATGAAGTTCTATGATACCAGGCTATGTTTAACAAATATAAATTCATGTAGCATATTTCTGCCAACTTATTTTGTATTATATACACCATTTGCTTTCTACCATATTGTAGATTATAAATTACATATTTTAGGTCATTTCATTTCCATATGATTTGTGTGTATTTTCGCTTTCATGGTAGTAACAGATAATTTATAAAACTCATATAATAGTGGCACAGGAGGCATAAATGAGTGGATCTCTGTGAGTTCAAGTACAGCCTGGTCTTTGTAGTGGTTTTAGGCAGGCCAGGGCTATGAAGTGATAGTTTGTCTGTGAATGAATAGATGAACAGTGAAATAGATAGATAATGAAACCTTCCACATGACCTGACTATTCTTCTTCTGTGTATCTTCCTGTAGTTCCATATCCTATCATAGGGATATTTGCATTACGATATATATTTTTACTTTATTCATTATAGCAAAGAAGTATAATCAACCTTGTTGTCTATCAATGGACAAATGGATAAATAAAATGTGTCATATATACATATGACAGGTGTTATTTACACTTATCTTTAGGTATATGGATAAGGATAATATGTAGAATGTAGTTAAGGATTTTTGCTGATCTAGGAAAGTAATAGTAGTAGATTGTCTTCTAAAATCACTGAATTTGCTACTTCTAGGTAGTTGGCTAAGATTCCCTCCAAGACACAATGAAATGAGTGTATTATAGGGAGGCTCACCACAGTTGACATACCTGTGGAATAGCTTCTGCATCTGTGTCAGGGAGTATCGCTGAAGAACAGTTAGAAAGTTTACAAGAGACTGAATGTCAGGAAGTCTGTTCTGAGACTGCCTCTCTTCAAAATGGTTGCATATACAATACCTTAACAATGATACTATGAATGGATATGCTAATGTGGAAGTGAGAAATATCATGGGTTTCTACTTCTAGACAAAGAAAACTATAGGCAATTAATGACTGTTGAGTGAGGGAAAATTAGAGTCAGAGAAGGTTGAGCCCCTTGATTAGTTATCCAATGCAAACTGATCAGAGCTGCAACCATACATACAAACAACAAAAATGGATTCTGCAGGTAGTATTTATATATTTGTGCACACATTTCTGTGTGTAACAAAACCAAAGAAAAAGTGGCTGCTATCAGTCTGAGGTGAAAAGACATAAGAGAGACAAGAGAAAAGAAAGGGAAGTGGGAAGTTATGTAATTGTGCTTTAGTTAAAATATAAAATAATGAAAATTTTTGTAGGGAAATAGATGGACTTAAAATGCATAATAATAACTTAAGTCACACAATATTAGAAAAAATAAACCTCATGTTCTTTCATATGTGGAATATAGCCAATATTATCTATACCTTTGTAAATAGATGTACAAGTGAGTATAGTATAACACAAAGACAGGAGAACATGAAAGGATAAATATAAAGGATAAAGAACTGCATCTTATTAATAGACATGAGTTATGAGCGAGAATATAAAGGTAATTATTTTCCTTGTTCTATTCTTTCATAAATTTTTTATTTCATTGGTTGATGAGTGCATAAAATGTCTTTATTAGTGAAAGTGTAAAATTTAATATGAGGCTCCACAACTTCCAGTTTGAATGTCAATTCGAAATAAAGAAAATTTCATTGAGTTGTACAGGATTTGGGTCCGGATCAGTTTGCTGTGCAGTGTTTTCATTTATTTTCAAGTTTTTGCAGTAATACAGTTTATAAATTTAATATAATTAAATATAAGTGATTTAGAGCCTCAAGAGATGACTCAAAGCGTAAAAACTTGTTTGGTGCAAGCTCAAAGACTTGGCTTCCACAACCCATGGGAAAAAAGTAGTTGTATGGTCATTAATTCCTGTAATCACAGTTCTATAGAGGTGGTGACAGGAGGATTGCTGGTGCTTACTAGCTGCCAGCCTAGATGCCGGTTCAGTGGCAGACTTGTCCTAAAATAATAAATCCCAGAGTGAAATAGCAAGAGACATTCCATGTTTCTCTGGTCTCTTCACAAATGTATGGAATTGCACAGTCATGAGAACATGCACTGTGCTTGCACAAGCACACTTATATAGAGATTTTAAAAGTTCATATCAACATTATTTCTGATAATCTTTGCTTTTTGAATTTTATTAAAACAAATATCTAGTTATGAAACATCATTCTTCTGGTTTAGTCAGTTTGGGGTGTGGTTATAGAATCATCATGTTACAATAATTTCACAGGTGGTACTGATTAATTCGTTCAGGAAACAGTGGTTTTATAGACTATTAGCACACACATACAGCAGTGCTTGGAAAGAAGCAATGTGAAATTCTCTGTGAGTTGCACCATGGGAACGCTAACCCTAGAGTGTGGACTATATGTAGATGCACTGGCAAGTTAACAGCTTGGGAAGTAGTATTCTTTAACTTTGGTGTCTGTCGCTTTCCAATTTGCTCCATGTTTTATTTGTTCCCTCCCTCGAGGGTACTCTGGTTTCTTTATCAAGCACATCTTGTATCACTTGCAGAAACCTCTCAGAGCAGTGGTGCTGAGCATCATGGGAGCTCTGGAAACTTCAGACATCAAGCAAAAGTGGAACATTTGGCTAAGATTTACTGGAGTTCCCTTTCCTTTCCTTTGGACGTGTATAAAGGTCAGTAAGATTTTCCAGGATTTTCACATACCCACGAAACTATATTTACCTCTTCAAAAGAATGCTCCATGTGACAGGCGGTTGCTCTCTGTTTCACTTCCTAGTTTTCTTGGAGCTACTGATACACTAATTCTGAAAATTTCATGGAATTTGAATCATGTAATAGGTAATGTCTTATGAATGCTTTTTCCCCTTATGATGTATTCAAGGTCCATCAGTGTTATCACAATAATTAGTAACTATTCTATTGAACTATTCTATTGAACTAGTAACTATTGAATAGACATAGCATGTTTTGCTTCTGCATTCATGAATTGATAGTCATTGTGTTATTACCATATTTTTGTCATGATTAATATGGCACTATAAGCTGGGCATAGGTGGCGCACGCCTTTTATCCCAGCACTCGGGAGGCAGGGGCAGGCGGGTCATTGTGAGTTCAAGACCAGCCTGGTCTACAAGAGTTAGTTCCAGAACAGCCTCCAAAGTCACAGAAAAACACTGTCTCAAAAAACAAAAAGGAAAAATAAAACCCAAAACACAAAAATAATATTGCAGTATAAACTGTCAAGTTGAATGTTTTCTAGCAATATGTCTTAATTTTCTCAGACAGAGAAAAATTAACTTGCTTTATGTAGTTATACATTTAGTATGTTAAGGAATGTTACATAATTTATAGTTACATAAGCAACACATAGCAATTTCAGTTTCTTCCAAATCGTGGCAAACATTTAGTATTGAACTTTTAAATTTTATCCCTATTAACAGTGGTAATTTTTCTCAATAATGCATTATTGAAAAACATTAACATAATTCAAACAACATCTGTTAAATAACAAATAAGGATTAATAACACAATTAACTGAAGAGATCATCTATAGTATTTGGTTATTTTGACACTGAGTATCTATGTGGCTAAATTGCTCTGTCTAGCCTAGAAGTCACTATGAAGATCAGGCTGACCTTGAACTCACAGATGTCCATCTACTTCTGCCTCCAAAACTTTGGAATTAAAAGTGTGCATTACCATGCCTAGGCCTTTAGGTATGTTATTCTTACAATTGTTTTCTAATTTTGTAAGGTCAGTGATGACACGCACCTTTTAGCTCCTACCATTCTACTAATATTCTTCTTTACTTCTTACTTGGTCAGTCTAAACAATGCTGAGTAAAAAAAAAAAAAATCTTGTTATCTCTCTCTCTCCCTTTCTTCCCTCTCTTTCCCCACTCTAATATTTTTCTTTTTGATTCTCAACATTATCCCTCAGTTGGATTTGTTTTGTTCTTTTCTTTTTCTTAATGCGAAAGTTTACTTTGCGGCATTCATTAGTTGAATCCTTCTCTTGACATTACTTTTGTGTTCCTTGGGCTTTGAGATTTTTTTTAATTCATCTTTTTCAAAATATTTTTCAAACTAATTTTCTAATTTGATTTATTTTACACATGGAATATTTTAAGTGTATTATTGCATTTCCATATATACTTTAAATTATCAGATTTGCTACTGAGTGCATAACAACACAGAGTAACAGAGGGCATACTACAGACTTACCTAGTGTAACCTGTTCACTTGGATTTGCTTATACTGCTTATGGCCTAACAGAGTCTTGGAGAACACTGTCTAGGTATATGTGAGGAATGCATCTTTCTCCTCTTTTTTTGAGGGGAGAGTTGTATAGAAGTCTATTAGGACTTTTTGGTTCATAGATTGCTCAAGTCTGTTTTGTTGTCAGTGCTCTACCAATTAGCCACTACCAAAATAGAATTCTGAAATTTTCAACTATTATTACTGACTGCCTAATATCCTTCTGCTAAAGAGGCTAAATAGTCCAAGATCAAGATGGCTGATGAGGAGACAGTTTGTTGCTTCTGTGCCCTTATTTAAGTTGTGATCTGTCTTTTGCAATGTATAATTGTAAAAAAAAAATGGAGTTAATTGGAATATTTTAATTCATATATATATTTAATTCATATATTAATTTGAGTGGATTATCCCATCATAACCAATTTTATGACCCGTGGTGGTTTGAATGGGAAGGCCCCGCTCTAGTCATGAATTTGAACATTTGATCCCAAGTTATTGGCACTATTTTTGAAGGAATGTATGGGTCTGGCTTTGTTGGACAAGGAATGTCATCAAGGTTGGGCTTTTAAATTTCAGAGAAAAAATCCAAGCAATTCCCACCTCTCTCTTCTTCACCTCCTCCTTTCTTCTTCATTTTTAGTTTAGGATGTAAGCTGTCAGCTACTGCTCCAGTGTCATTCCTATGATCCTGACCGTAATGAAAATGAGCTAACTCTCAGAACTATAAGCAATCCCCTAATAAAATCTTTCTTCTGTATGTTTCAGAATACGTGTTGTTACAGAGCCATCCAGGAACATGGATAGACTCTCAAGGGTTGCATCTTGAAGAAAACTTAATCTCCATTCTTTCACAGCTGTTTTATTTCCATAGATCTTAAAGATTGGAACTTCATACACACCTTTTAAATCCATGCTAAGATAATAACTGGCTTGATCTTGTATATGCAGATATAATTGTTCTGAGTTCATCTGTTCATCTTTCCTTTCATGTCCAGAAAACAGTTCACTTCAATCACCCACCACTTCTGATTTTTCCAACATTTCTTATCCCTCTTCTGAAATGATCCCTGAGTCTTGAAGAGGAAAACATGTAATATAAGCATCCTGCTTAGTGCTGGATACTCGGCAGCCACTTATTCTCTACATGTAGATATCGTGGATCTCTGCATTGATCATCATCTAAATCGAAAAAGTTTTCTGATGAAAATTTAGAGATACCCTAATATATACATATGCGCGTGCGCGCGCGCACACACACACACACACACACACACACACACACACACACACAAACACACACACACACACACACACACACACACACACACACACACACACACACACACACACACACACAAACACACACAAACATACACACACAGGACCTAGACTCAGTTAATGGTAGCATCCCTGAATTTTTGTCTTGTCGAGTGGCCTTTAAATCCAATCAGATATATTGATTGTTTTATTTCTGTAATATTTATTCTAGCATTGCATCAGTGAACATATATCTCCAACCCAGTCTTTATTGAAGGTTTTAAGTTTCACAGCCTTATAAAATTTTTAATTTTTCTTTCCTGGAAGTATGCACAGAGTTTGCCAACAATATGAAATTTAGTTGGGGTGAAGATTCTGAGTTGGTAACAGCTGTATCTCTACTGTCTTATGACTGATGAATATGGTGTCTTTAACAACATGGTCTTAACAACATCTCTCATCTCTCTCTCTATTTAATTGTCTTACTCTAGCTTTCTTTTTATCTCTCCACAGCACTATTTTCTATTATCTCTCCTTTGAGATATTCTTTCCTCCCTTCTGGTTCCTTAAAAAGTAGCAAATCTCTATTGTTATTTGGATTGTAACAAACAAATTAAAAGTTTAAAAGTTAGCATTTACATTTTGCAGAAAAAGTGTTGTCTTTTGTGTCTGGATTACTTCACTCAAACTCAGGTTTTACTGTTTTGTAGCACCAATGATTTACCTTCTAATTTCTTAATTTTATGTTTTAAGCTGAATGATATTCTTTTGAGTAAATATACCACATTTTCATCATCCATTAATTAATTGATGGGCACTTAGGCTAATTCTAATTTATGGACTTATGAATAGAAAACTAATGCACATGAATGAGCAAATATTTCTTTAGTAGAATGTGGAAAGTTTTGAGTTTATGTCAAAGAGTGGTATAGGTGCATATCCATGGTAGATCTAAGTTCATTAACTTCCATAGTGGTTACACAAATGTGCACTTTTTCATAAGTGAATAAGGGTTTATATTTTATGTATCTTAACTATCTTTTGCTGTCATTTGTTTTTATCAATGATGGCTATTTTGATTGACATAAGATGAAATGTCAAAGTAATTTTAGCTTGGGTTTCCTTGCATTCAACTTTTTAAAATGTGTTTCTCAGCCATTATTTTTCATCTTTTAAGAACTAGTCCCTTAATTCTGGCACTTTAAAATTTGTGTTATTGTTATTTTGATTTTCAGTTTAATCTCAGCCCTTGAGAGACAGAGGCAGATCTATGTGTTTAAAACCAGCCAGTTCTATATAGTCTCAAAAAACAAACAAGAAAAAAATGAAATAGGTAAATGGGAAAAAATGAATAAATCTTCAATTGCCCAACAGCTGACTTAATCATTTATCCATTTGGTTTTGTTTTGTTTTAGTTCACATACTTAGTACATTATTCCTCTGTTAGATGAATAACTTTTCCCCTGGAGAGTTCTGTTTTCACTTGGGTTTCTGATCCTTTTACTGCACAGAAGCTTTATCAATTGATGCAATCCCAATCTTCAGGTTTTGCTGTTATTTCGCAGCTACTGAAGACCATTCAGAAAGTCATTGTGCAAGCCTATACTATCTGTTGGTGTTTTTATCTATGGCCTTGCAAAATAATTATGAATTTTTCTTTTTTCTTTGTATACTTGGAGATTATTTTAATTTTCTTTTTACTTCTAAATGTTTTTTTTCCTCTAGCTCTCTGAAAAATGTTATGGGACTTTAGATGGAGAATCCCTGGAGTCTCCAAATCATTTTCAATCATTTTCTGTGATGTAGCAATTTCACAAACATTATTCTGGTGACTAATAAACATGGGAGGTATTTGCATCTTCTACAGTCTTCAGTTACTTCTTTTATTATTTTTATGTTTTCCAGATAGGGATCTCTGTGTTCTTGATTTGGTTTAGTACCAAACATTTTGTACATTGAGAATGAGATTATTTTCATTATTATTTACTCAATATTTTCTTTATTTGTATGTAGAAAAATTAGTGATTTTTGTATGGTGATTTTCATATTATGAAGCTATGTTGAAAGTGCTTTTCAGATCTATGACTTTTCTGGTAATCTTCAAGGTCTTTTATTTCTAATTATTTTAATTGTATTTTCATTTTATTTATGTGTATATGTGTACATCCATATTTTCTTTGTGCTCCTGAGTAATTTATCCACAGAGGCCAGAAGAGAGCATCAGATCATCAGTTGAAATCTTGGGGCTCAAATAAATAAATAAATAAATAAATACAATAAAAAAGTTGTTTGTGACCTGCCAGCTATAGGGCTGAGAACAGAACTCTAGTCCTTTGATAGAACAGTATACACCCTTTATTGCTGAGAGCTTTCTCCAACCTCTTATCTTGTGTGTATGGGTATGCAATTTGACTTCTTCCCTTCCTAATTGTGTCATTAGGAACCATAACTGGTGGATCTCTGTGGCATGGACAAGAGCAGGATATCCAAGAGGAGTTTCTCTGAGGGTCCAGTGACCTTGGTGTACCAGAGGCCTTGAGCTAGATCAATGACTCATTGATAAAGCATTGAGGTTAGAACTCAATGCAATCTCCACATGGATAGAAAACATAACCAGAAAAATAGCATCATCCACACATGGATGATAGGGATACAGGAGGTGGATGTGCAGTATCTCATTTTGGGGGGTATGAAAAGAAAATTTAATTCTGTGTCTCCCTCACCAACACTTCCTTTTGAAAACAGATGTCTCATTGCACAGGAAAACTTATCTAAAACAAACTAGCAAGTATTTAAAAATATTACTCAGACTGTTGTTGTGTTTGTAATGCCTTTTAGAATTTTTAAATTGACCTGTTTGGCTTTTTTACTATACAAGTTCATATCCTCTAAGCAATGTCATAATATACAATGTCTGTTAAATGAATGTATTTTAGTTTATTTAGTTATTTTTACTCACTAAACTGAAGGAGAGTCTCTGAGAACACTGGAAGATATATTCTTCCTTTACTCCCTATCTATGATCTCTAAACTTACATTTGTTTTCCTACATAAATGAATTCATCCCTAGGATTGAAGACATACCTCTGGGTTTTCATAGTGAAATTTCATATATTGTTAAGAAGATCCTGAGAATGCATATTTGATTTTGGGGAACAACTTTTGAAATGAAACTAGGATCTTGTCAAGGCATAATGTGCAAACTTCAGCTCACATTATTTCTTATTTTAAATTTAACTTAGAAACAATCTTATTTTATATATCAATCTCAGTTCCCTTTCCCTCCCATTTCTCCCACCAACATCCCCATCCCATGCCTCTTCTGCTCCATAGAAAGGGGAGACCTTCCATGGGGGATCATCAAAGTCTGTCACATCATTTTGGGCAGGGCCTAGGCCCTCCCCTGTGTGTCTAGGTTGAGAGAGTATTCCACTATGGGGAATGGGCTCCCAAAGTCCATTCATGCACTAGTGATAAATACTGATTCACTACCAGAGATGCCATAGTCTGCCTAGGTCTCCTAACTGACACCACATTCTCAGTTGTTACATTAGCCATGGTTTATACCTGAAATCTCCTGCTGTATGGAAAAAAAATGTTTACTTCAGACCCTTGGTGAATTCTGAACTTCCTTCTAAAGATTAAAGAGACAGAACCATCTACCTGTGCTTCCTCTCAGAGAAGTAAACTCAAGTGACTGTAGAGTTCAGAAGGGAGGTCTGGATCTCCCCTTTGTTTTAAGGGTATTTGAGAGACTCTAGATGTGGGTTCTGGGACTTGAACTTGGATCCACTGCAGGAGCAATGTGTGCTTTTTTCTAAAAGTGCTCTACATATTCCAATGGATTTGCTATGAGATTCTCTGGGTTTTAAAAGACTTGAGAGTTTTGTTTCTTTTAAGGTTGGGTTATTCATAAGAATTTGAAGCCATTTTTCTCACTTTCTACTCTCCAGCCTAACATCTATGGTTTCACTCCAGCAATTTTTATAGAAGATGTTTCAACAGTGGGGTCAGTATCTCTTTACCCAAAATCCTGGGAATAGCTTGAAAAAGTGAATGACAGTACACCTTATGCTATAGTTGCAGAGATACATCATGGCTGAAAGAGGCAGAGTCATTTATCATAAAAAATTTTGTGACTTTGTTCGCATAACCCAATGCTTATTGTGCTAAAATCTCTGTGAATTCTATAGTGCAAAGTTCATAATTTAGGATAATGCTCAACCAGTGAAGTTTCTTAAACTCTTCACCATGGATATTTGTTCATTTACAAGTACTAGGGTATATAATATGATTTTTGTGTGTGTGTGTGTGATTGAGAGAGAGTGAGAAAGAGAGAGAGAGAGAGAGAGAGAGAGAGAGAGAGAGAGAAACAGAGAGAGAGAAGGAGGAGGAGGAGGAGAAGGAAGAAGTGGAGGTGGTGGTGGTGGTGAGGAGGAGGAGGAGGGAAGGAGGAGGAGGAGAGGAGGAGGAGGAGAGGAGGTGGAGGAGGAGGAGGAGGAGGAGGAGGAGGAGGAGGAGGAGGAGGAGGAGACAGAGACATAAGGTACCTCACTTGGCACTCCACAATACTCTTCTTACTGATGCATTGTGAAGTGGCAAGTGATGACACATTGTTGTTTTCTCAAAATCCTCATCCAATTAATTCTAGATACAAAGTGGGGAGCCAGAAAATGACCCTGGGTGCAAACAGCAAGCATTACTTCCTTATTTCCATATCCCTGTTCACATCAAGACTTCATGTTTTTTCTAGTTTTCTGTTTGAGTTTTATTTTTATTCCCATGGTATAGCTATATGTATTTTATCTGATATAATCCATTTTATTGTCTGTTTCTGTTTAATTTCTTCTGATTTCTTATTTTTTTCTTTCTTTTTTATTTGTCCTACATCTCTTCGAACTTGAATCAAGCTAACCCATCTTCTTCTACTTTATTCATTAAAGTTTGTCCCCTCCACCTTCATACGGGCCCTTTGTGTCTTTAGTCTACTTCATCCATGTTACTTCAGCTTTTCTTCAATTTCTCCAGGAACTTCAACAATTCTTTCTTTCCCCTTTACTGTGCTCCTTTCTCCCAAAATTAGCTGCTCATTTACTTACTTACATTTTTAAAAGGGAAATAAATATAACTTTCTCAGCAATATCATCCAACACCAGTGGTTTTTCCTGTTTTTGTCATTCTTCTGCATTGCTGAACATAGATCACTGTGTATCAATCCACTCACCAGCAGCTCCCTCAGTCTTCCTCACACTGAGCTCCCTCCACACTTTCTGCAAAGTTTTCTCCAAATTAAGTAAATAAGCCTATGATATTTCAAGATTCAAATACAAATGATAATGAAATATTTAACATATATTTTTATATAATTTTATCTCCTTTTAAAGTCTTTATTTCCTTTTCACACTGCACGCTTTAATCCTCTTTATTTCCTTTTCTGTGTCATTGGTGCTTGAGACTCTGGAGTGCTGCTCACTGTTTATTCTGTGGTCATTGGGTGGAGTTGACCAGGCTCTCCAGCAAGAGTGTGCTGGCCAGGGCAACTTCCCTTGGGGAATGCTTGAGGAAAACATAGTAAATCCTGTTTCTTGGCTGACCCCTTTCAACCTCACCCCTTCTTCGGACAAAGACTCTTGGGTAACTGAGCCTTGCTGAAGTATCCCATGCCTTATTCAAGTACTTAACTTACTTGCACATAGATGTTCATCTATATAAGAATTTATTATTATTCATGTTGTCACATTTAGCTCTACTCATTTTAGCGATGCAAAACACAGTTTGAGATAGTATGGAATAAGGATCATATATTTATATTTTGGATGAATACTTAGTTTATTTATCTTTGCAATAATAAGCTTACACACCAGTGCCAAGCAAGGTCTATAATCTCAAGACTAAGGAAGGTATGGAGGAGGAAGAATCAAAAGCCAATGTAGATTACTTAGTGACACACTGTTACAAAACAAAGCAAACAAATTTAATTTAAAGCTTCTTCTTTCTTAATTTTTGGAGTAAATGACTACTTTATTGATTTTAATTTTTCATAAAAAAGTCTCTTTTCTTTGTAGCGATTTTCAGTCTGCCACTTCTTAATTTTTATAGATTTTATTTAAATTATAAGCAATCTTATTTTACATATCAATCCCAGTTCCCTCTCCCTTCCATCCTCCCATGGGCCCCACAAACCCCCATCCCATCCCCCATCCACTTCCCAGGGAGGGTGAGACCTTCCTTGAGGGAACATCAAAGTCTGTTAAGTCACTTGGGGCAGAGTCTATACCCTCTCCTGTTTATCTAGGCTAAGGAAGTATCCCTCCATGAGAAATGAGCTCCCAACATCTTTTCGTGCATGAGGGATACATCCTGGTTTCACTGTTACGGGTCCCACAGTCTGCCCAGTGCTCCTATTTGACACCCATGTTTAAGGAGCCTGGTTTGTTCCTATCTTGGTTCCCCAGCTGTCAGACTGGGGTCCATGAGTTTCCACTTGCTCAGGTCAGCTGTTTCTGTGGGTTTTCCCAGCATGGTCTTGACTCCTTTGTTGGTCACTCCTCTCTCTCTGAAACTGGATTCCAGGAGTTGGGCTCAGTGCTTGGCTGTGGATCTCTTTTTCTGCTTCCATCATCTACAGGATGAAGGCTCTAGGATGACATTTAAGGTCGTAATCAATCTCATTTATAAGGGAAGGGTATTTGAGGTAGCCTCTCCACTATTGCTTAGGTTCCTAGTTTGGGTCAAACTTGTGGATCTCCGTAAAATTCCCTAGTGCCAGGTTTCTCATTAAAGCTATACTGATTCCCTCTATTGATATGTCTCTTTTCTTGCTCTCCTTTATTCCTGTCCCCACTCAATCTTTCTGATCCCTCATGTTCTCCTGCACCGTCTTCTTCTCCCCTCCTTTTTCTATTACCTCACTCCCACCTTGCCCATGCTCCCCATTAGTTCAGGGGTTCTTGTGCCTTTCAGCTTCACTGGGGGACCATGTATGTCTCTCTTAAAAGTCCTCCTTTTTCCCTAGCTTCTCTGCAGGTGTAAATTGTAGGCTGGTAATCCTTTTCTCTATGTACAGTATCCTTATATGAGTGAGGACATACATGTTTGTCTTTCTGTGACTGGGTTACCTCACTTAGAATGGATTTTTCTAGTTCCATCAATTTCAAGATTCCATTGTTTTTTTTCCACTGAGTAGTACTCCATTGTGTAAGTCTACAACATTTTCTGTGTTTATTCTTCAGCTGAGGGGCATCTAGGTTGGTTCCAGGATCTGGCTATTAATAATAATGCTGCTATGAACATAGTTTCATCAATGTCCTTGTTGTATGAGTGTGCATCCTTTGGGTATATACCGAAGAATGGAATTGCTGTGTCTTGAGGAAAACTGGTTCCCATTTTCCTAAGAACCGACCATACTGATTTCCAAAGTGGCTGTACAGGTTTGTATTTCTACCAGCAATGGAGAAGTCCCCTTTCTCCACATCCTCTCCTGCATAGACTGTCATTGGTGGTTTTTTTTTTTTTTTTCCATTCTGACAGGTATATGATGATATCTCAAGTTGTTTTGTTTTGCATTTCCCTGATGGCTGAGGATGTTGAGCAATTTCTTACATGTCTTTCATCCATTTTAGATTCCTCTATTGAGAATTTCCTGTTTAGTTCTGCACCCCACTTTTTAGTTGAATTATTTGGTGTTTTGATGACTAGATTCTCAACTTCTTTGCATGTTTTGGAGAACAGTACTATGTATGTCTGATGTGTGGTTGGGGAAGTTCATTTCACATTCTGTGGGTTGCCATTTATTCTTGTTGACTGTGTCTTTTGCCTTAAGGAAACTTCTCAGTTTCAGGAGTTACCATTTATTATTGTCGATCTCAGTGTCTGTGCTACTGGCATTATATTCAGGAAGTGGTCGACTTCCTGTGCCAGTTCCTTCAAGCATACCTCCCTCTTTCTCTTCTAAAAGGTTCAGTGTGGCTAGATTTATGCTGAGGTCTTTGATCTGTTTGCCATTTCTATGGTTTCCACAGTAATATGTTTAATTATTACTATGTATGATTAAGTATTGTTCAGTATCTTTCAAATAAAAAAATCCATTACTTTGCTGTATATTTTTAATATTGGAAAATTGTTACTATATCTAAAAAATGATTAATTTAACATTTTATTTTCAAAATTTAAGCCATATTTAAGAATATTCAAGTCAAGCATGGACAGTTAGCTTAGTGGTATAGAACTCTTGACTCTCTTAAAGAGGATCTGGATTTAGTTCCCAGTACCATAAAGTTTTTTCTTCAACAAAGAACTGTGATTTCAGTTCTAGGGGATTCAGTGCTCTCATGGTCACTAGGAATTTGTGGTAATACATGCAAGCAGATAATAATGCATACCCATAAAAGCAAATAATAAAATAAATTATCTAAAATAATGTTTAAATACCATGGAAGTCCAACTTCACTTATCTTGGTGCCAAAGTCTATTAAAGTTTCATTGATTTCTCACTTCTGTTTTCACTTTTGTCCTGCTATGCCATCCATATTTATGATTAAACCATTTTCTTTTTTCACTTGTTAAATTGTTGTTGTTGTTGTTGTTTATTTTTCTTTAATCAAATCCTCTGAAGCTCTACTTGTTTAATGAAGATGACATGTGCTGACTGACACCACAATTTTTACTTCAGGTTACAAGTCTGCATGGTTCCTGAGAGTACTGACAGTGGCTGGTCCTTGAAGGACCAGTGTCTGTATACAATGAAGTTATGTTTTCACACCTAAGAAACTTGCACAGAAAGAGGCTGAGGCTATTTAGCTTTCTACACTTCTCTGTTTCACTGTTGTTACCATTTTTATTTGGGGTTTACAAGGAAGCTGAGTTATTTTTATTTAAAATTACATTTAATTTTTAATCATTTCACTGTTTTCACAATTACCTTTGGGTTAGTGTTCCTCATTATGAGAGCATTGTAACACTCCTTCATGGCACACTCTGAAATTAGTAGTGCTATGGATGTTACATCTCATTTCTTGGAGACTTTAACCTTTGTTTCTTTTTCTGTAGCCCATGTGACTCATTTTGTCTTTCTTTCTTTTTTGAAAATAGTATTTTTTCATATAACATATCCTGATTATGGTTTTCCTTTCACCTATTCCTCCAGTTCCTCCCCATCCCCCTTCCCATCTGAATCTGCTCACTTTCTGCATCTCATTAGGAAACAAACAGATATTTACAGAATAAAAATAAAAATAAAACAAAAAATAAACCATATTCTGACAAAACAAAGAAATAAGTATAAGAAAAAGCAGGAGACACAGACTTACATAAATTGATAAACACAGGAATCCCATAGAAATACAAGACTAGAAGTCATAACATATAAGCAAATAACCACCAAAGTTAAAACAACAAAAAGAATGCCATGACAAAACATTATGAGACACAGAATCTCCAAAGAGGCCACTGAGATCATTTTGTGTTGGTCATTTACTAGTGAAAGTGGGGCCTGCCCCTAAGAGTCCTTTATATCCCCAGTGATAGTTTCTTTGAGATAATGTTTTTTTCTTTGTGAGTGGTTAATTCTCCTTTCTCAATTCACTTGTTATTTGCTTGTTACACTTTAACTTCTGGGAGGTTATTGTTTTGTCCCTATCACATTTGAGGCTTTTCTTATTGTGTTCCATTCCAATAAATAACTAAAATATTCCAAGAGTTTTCTACTTCACTTGGTCATTTATATTCTTTACAGTGAAAATCCCCTCTTTAAACAGGTTTTTAAATTTTATTTCTTACTTATTCACATGTATCTTTGTGAGTTTTTAATATATTCCATATATATATATATATATATATATATATATATATATATATATATCAGACCTTAGAGTGCATCACTCTAAGGTTTTATAGGGTATTGACAGCCAACTCATATGACTAGTGGATACTAAACCTAGGTCTTCTTCAAGAGCACCAAGTGCTTTTAACTGCTATCCATCTATCCGTCTCCAACCACCTTTTATAATTTACTCCATCCTGATGAATTTCTGCCTAAATTTTGATATTATTCTCTAGGACAGATATACAAAGTGCCCTTGGGATTCTTACCCACTACTTCTGAAAGAAAATTATATATTTAAAATGTGATGACACAAACCACCAAATATTGACAATCTAATATATATTATAAAAATTTCGAGCAACAGAATTTCTACTTATCAGTCACAAAATTGTGTGTGTGTGTGTGTGTGTGTGTGTGTGTGTGTGTGTGTGTGTGTGTGTGTGCGTGCATGCGTGCACATGCATAAGCATGCATGTGTGCTGAGGAAATATTAGCAAATATCTGTTCACCAAGACAGGGTATCAAAGATAGACCAAATAACTATTCCCATCATGTATAGTTTAAAGCAGCCTATTTATTGAACTTAAATATAGTAGCATAATAAAAGGATGACTTACAGGAGCTTTGAGGACTCAAAGCCAAGTGCATGACATAACACCCTATTACATTATGATTGGCAATTTGTGCTAGCATCCTTTCACCTCCTTGGGCAGCCTGCAGGGAGAATGCACTGCAGTCCCTCCATCCAACAGTCGTTCTACATATTGCTCTTTACATTCTTGGGAGGAAGTCTTACAAATCTAACTTTCTGAGTCTTGTTGGTCCCATTAGCTTCCTGAGAATTGACTGAACCTTCTCCCTCCAAAAAAGGGTGTTTCAATTTGGAGGAAATTATTAAACACAAAAAAAAGCCAACAAATAGTAAATAATAAACCCATTTTGTTCTAATGTTAATATCTGAGGAATTGGTGAGAACAGTGACTCATCTGGGAACATGTTCTGACTCACTCTCTAGCACAGAAAATGATTATCCATTAGGTTTCATAAAGATTACTATTTCTATAATATTTTAGACCTAAAACTCTAAAAATCCATGATATTAAATACTGATTATTGTTCTCAATAGCAAAAGCAAAGCCATACTTGAAAAAAAAGTGTTTCTGCTTTCAAACTGGGAATTATGGCTACAGTAAAGGAAGAAACTGCCTGGAGAGCTGGTGTATGACAACTTATGCCTCCTATAGTCCTGTTCCCCAAAATGTTACCCTAGTTGTTGCAGTGAGCAGGCCATGACAGAAGCATAAATGTCCATCTTTGTATCACATCACAGTGTCAGAATCTGTTAAATGAAAATGAGTTCACAAGAAATGGTGATACAAAGACAGTGATTTTTTTTTGCCAGGAATGCCCACTTTCCATGACAGACTGGCCAAAGTAAACATCTGGATATTTTATTCCAATTGTAATCACAGTAACAGGCCTGGCAGAAATGGAGTTATTCTGAAAGGACACTTGTGTTTCTAAACTAAACTAATAAACTGTTACAATAGTGGGCCTCAAATAATTCGAATTACCCCAGGAATCTACAGATAGGAAAAAATATTCCCTATCCATAAGGAATAGTTGTCTCCTGAAAAAGCTCTCATATACTTCTAACAACTTATCAGATCACCTTACAGGATGAGACTGGACCCCAGACAATGATGGGTCAAAAGTAGAAGGGACTAGCACTACTTGGATATCCACATACTTGGTTGTCTATTTAGTACTTTAAACTTTAATCTCACTTCAGGACCTAGAAGATGGACTTGGGGTAGTGGGATGTATTGGATTTCTTTGTCACGTTTCCCAGTGAAGCCACATTGAATAAATTTCCTTATCCTGCTTTCCACTATTAATAGGGCTCATTTAATTGGCCTATTTAGGACTGGTGGTTTAACTTGGCTTGGACACAAGTGTCCCCTAGATCTCATCTGATAAAATTAATAGCAACTTAAAGGGCACACAATTGCACATAGATTACAGAGTACTGGCAAAGGGTTATGAGACTGAAGCAGAATTCAGGATTCTTTAGAAGTCCTGAGAGAACCAAGGAAGTTGATGGAGATGGGAACAGATGCTCTGTAATAGACAAGTTATCGGCAGCTGTTGTAAGTTAGGCTGTTGAGGCTCAGAGTTTGGGAGGAAATTTGAAAAGATGAAGAACAGACAAATTGGTCCAGATGAAGAAACAGACAGATTTATCAACGTATCTAGTATTGTAAATGGGCAATGTTCTCTGTCAGTCCCTGACACACACAAAGACCAGTTGGTCAGATGATAGGACAGTAGGAGCCATTATTATCAGAGTGTTAAGTGACTATCTCATTATGCAGTCCAGAAGAAGAATTCATAGCCTTTCATTAGTTTGCTGTGTCTGGAAATTGCTTGAATCTATTTTTTCTGATAACGCTTTTCTATGCCCATGTATTGCTACAATCCCATATTTGACCTAATAAATTAATAGTATCTTGCTTTTCTGAATCTAGGCATTAGTCATTTATCAGTCTGCGCTGCTTAGAAAGTTCTGGATCACATGTCTACTGGGATGCAGAGTCATCTTGCATCCTCAAAATGGAGTCAAAAGCTGTTTACAGAATGGATACTTCCTGGACTAGGCATAGCCTTAAAACCTCAGCACTGGTTAGCATCAATATCCTTTGCTGATTTAACACAATTCCTGAAACTTAGGCTAGAATTCTGGGGGAACTATTCAGGAAAATAACACTGACAATATTTTTTTGTATGAAGGACATTTCTGTATTTCTGTGATTTTTCTCTTCTCTCTCATCATGTGCTGTTTGCTATTTCTTTGAGCAGGGAGCCATTCTGGTGTGTCATATAATTTGTTTTGTTCAGCGGTTTCTTATCATGCATAGATGAAGTGCCTTTTTTATCACTCATTTAAATTATTGTTTTCCTCTGGTGATGGATTTTTGCAGTTTCTGTGTGTATTTTATTGCTTGTGACTGAGGCATGCTTTCCTATTGGGAATCCAGCAGAGGATTATGCTCAGTATTACTTCATCTTCATTCAGCACCACACTCTCAGCAACATCACTGCACCAAGAAGTAAACAGCCATAGGTTACATTTAGTCAAATAGCTGCTGCCTTCCTGTAGCCCCAACTTGCGATGCAATTGATTCTAGACTTTTATAACCTATATTAACATTGTTAATTTATTTTCCTATCCCCATATTTCATGTAGTTATGCTTCTGCTTTAACTATAAAGAGGAAACCAGTAAAATGGCATGAACATTTTTCTTGCCGTCCTTTCTTTCCTAACTCAAATATGGAAGTAAAATTTTTATGAAATGTCATCTCTAATGATTTAAGTGCAAGAATAAGCTATAGGCAGACATTGGAAATTCCTCTAAATCAACTGAACTCCTGTAGTTTACATGCATACATACACAGAGAGGGGAAGGAGATAGGGAGTGATAGACATGGAAGGAAGTAGAGACAAAGGAAGAGGGGGAAACATACAAATACACACAGACACATATACAGAGACAAACACATAAAATACAGGGACATAGACACACACACACACACACACACACACACACACACACACACACACACACACACGGAGAAAAACAAAGATAAGAAAGTGTTAAGACAATTTCTTAGAGCTGTTCTTCCTTTAGATTTTCTTTTATGTTGATTCTAGTAAGCATGATTTCATCCTGAATTCCCTAGATTGAGCAACATGCAAACTGTCATAGAAGATAAAAATCTTTTTGTTGAGGATCTGAGAACAAACATATGGGCCCAGAAGTCCTCTTCATCTACCACCATTCTGCCAGTATTTCTTAAGGTTTTGCCAAAATCCTGATAACAGTGTAAATGTAATTCTATTATTCATTCACATGAAGATATGACATAATTCTAGTTAGCAGATAATGTTTCAAGTCATTTACTCTGATGCAATATTTTATTATTTAAGAAAGGTAAACAAGCTGGGCTTTGGTGGCACATGCCTTTGATTCTAGCACTCAGGATACAGAGGCATTCAGATCTTTGTGAGCTTGAGGCCCACCTAGTCTACAGAGTGAGTTCCAGGACAGACTCCAAAGAAATATAAAGAACCCTGTGCTGAAAAACAAAAACCAAAGAAAGAAAAAGAAAGTAATTGATATCTATGCAAATACTGTATAGCAAACAAGGTATAAGCAGTGGAACTTATTCAAAGAAATATTTATTTTTCTACAGCTAGAGGATAAATCACAGACTCTGAAGAGTGAGAACTGAAGTGTCCTGACTGGAGAGATACATGAGGTCAAGAGCAGTAGGGATGAATAATAAATAATACATGATCTCAATGATTTTATTCTTTGGCCATGCTGCTGGAAGTTGCAAACTTCCTTTTGATAAGTTCCCATTAAACTTTAAAAGATTATAAAGCATAAGGTGTAATTAAATAACTGAGTTTCATAAAACTCAGTTTGTAACAAATACCAATAATAAAATGATAATGATGGTTTATACATTTAATTTCATTTCTTAAAATTGTTTGTGCTGAGTCAGTAGCTATCTCTCTGTAGGTAGTAAGGGAAAGGTAAAAGACTTAGGCAAGACTGCAGATTGCTCTGAAATTTGTGAGGAAAACAAAAGCTGGAGTCAAAAGGAAGATACAGAGTTAAGATGGAAAAATCCAGAGCTCTGGATGAGGATGAAGAGGAGGTCATGTGGTGGTATGAAATAGCCAAGCTTGATGGATCAGAGGAGAAATAGTGCTCTATGTCAAATATAAGAGGCCAGTTGGTGCCAGGAAGATTTGAACGAACACATATAAAACAGTATTGTCCTTTAATGTGTCCTGGCTCCTAATACAGCTAACCATAAGAGGCTAAACAGGAAGGATGACTTCAAGCAAGGCTGTGCTTACTTCATAAAGGAGACCATGTCCAATCCATAGAAAAGGCACTAAATATTAGGTACCAAATCATCTCAAACTCTATCTGATGACTATGATGAGTTAACTCTGTGTCATGTTAAAGACAAAAACTCTTCTTATAAGGTGAATACAAAGGAATCCTTGTATATGTAACAATCCTTGAGACATTTGCAAAGTATGATACTACTAATGCAGGCCAAGTGACAATTAGTATACTGTCATGATCAGAGTGGGATTCAGAAATGGACAGAGCTGGACTTCAAATACCCCAAAACTCCGAGGACACTATATGAATATCAC
Organism: Cricetulus griseus; assembly: GCF_003668045.3. Classification (NCBI taxonomy): domain Eukaryota; kingdom Metazoa; phylum Chordata; class Mammalia; order Rodentia; family Cricetidae; genus Cricetulus; species Cricetulus griseus. Next base: position 154,497,470 of record NC_048598.1, on the reverse strand, counting down.
AGGATAATGCCCTGGTTAGGTAAAGGTGACATATATAGATCATGTAGATATGCCACAAGCTTAGCCCATGAAAACCCTGAGGATTAAGGACCTCAGAAGCATTTACATAAGCCTGTGACCAGTTTCTACCATTAACTTATAACTTATAAAATCCCTATAAATGTAAATTTAAGGGCTATTTCTCTTTTGGAATACTTATCCTCATTTTCAGCATTTTGTTTCACTTGTGTGATTGGCTCAATTTTCCTCACTTTTATATAATAATGCTTAGTAAATCCAGCTTCCATGCTGCATATTTCCATGAACATCTGGATCATTAATCTTCTCTGGCATAAAAAAGTAAACTTGGAGCAACTATCTTAGATCAATTTTGCTTGTGAGTATCTGTGATCTGAGGTCCTTGGATCATCCAAAACTGAACCAAGTGATGTCCCATCACACACTTCTGCATCACTATTACCTTGAAAGAAGAATAAAAGTGTTGGGAAAATCCCTCTGGCAATAGTATTATCATGTTTTTAGAACTAGATAAATATATTGTATTATCATTAAAATATATACTTGCCCATCAACTGAGCCTTTATTCAATTCAAAAACTAATGTGAACTTGAACAAAGCGCTTTATTGTTTTCTGTGAGTTAGAAAGAATGGAGAAACTCAGCTTATAGAATTGTAAGGATTATCTAAATGTGTGTGGGGGGAGGTGGGTTTGAGCATGTCTGAGTGAGAGATTGCTTAGCAAACAACAAACAAAATATTGTTACAGTTGTTACTATTAACACAATAGTATTATTAGCTGTTAATTATTATTACTTCAATAATTGTGCTAATTATTTCAGGTTGTTCTTGGATTGTTTATTATCCAACTCCTCCCTGTTTAATTTAATTCTTGATCATCACTTTATATAAACAAGAAATAACAAAATATTGTGCTACTTAGTTTCTGTGAAAAAGGCTTAAGCTACATAAGGACTTTTTTTACATTTAATTTTTTATTTTCTATATTTCTTAAATTTTATTTTTTAATTTAATTTTGTTTTCTAACCACAGTTCTCCCTCCCATCTCTCTTCTTCCACCCCTTGCCTCCACACACAGCCCAAACCCCATCCACTCCTTCCACAGGGTAAGTACTCCCATGGGAAGGAGGCAGATGCAGGAAGATCACTAGTCTGAGGCAAGTCTGGCCATCCATAAGATATTTAAAATCTTATTACAAAAATGGTGGAATATATAGGTATATATTCTTTCAAAGTGGCATTTTATTTAGCCTCTAGTTCATCTTGGATTCTACAGCAAGACTGAAGTTTTCTGAATGAAATATGCCAAATTTCAAGTAACCAAATTTTCCCCTTAGGGGGAAAAATGTGGTATCATTGCCAATGTTGTGAAACCTGGTGGATTAGGATTATGTGAGGCAGGACAGGACTCAATTTGCCTTTGGAAGAGAGAACATATTGTCTTGAGTGAACTGGTATGCAGGTTATTTTCCTTTGTCTTCTGAAGGTCTCATCTGCCTATGCTGTCTTCTTACCTGAACTTTAAACTGACACAATCTGGCTCTTTCTTCTCTTAGATACTAGAAAAGTTGGTTACCATCTCTTTATCATTAATCAACCAAAAACTTCGTGATTTTAACCCCCCCTTTCTCTCTCTCTCTCTCTCTCTCTCTCTCTCTCTCTCTCTCTCTCTCTGTGTGTGTGTGTGTGTGTGTGTGTGTGTGTGTGTGTGTGTGTGTGTGTGTGTGTGTGTGTGGTGTGTGTGTGTGTGTGTGTGTTACTCAAAACACCTATTTGCCATCTCCTTAATCTCTGGATAGAGAGGAGACTGATATGGCACATAGGAAAAAATGACAACTTATAAAGGGAAAAGGGGAAACCCTATGTTAGGATGAGGAGTTTAATTTTAATTGGGCAGGTTAGTTAAGTCAACAAAAGCGGGCTTTTGTTTGCTGGGCTTCAATACTTTGATAGCTGGACCTTAGCAGTCTTCCTCAGGAGGAGGAAGTGCCCAAATAATGGAGTAGACCTTGGTGGCTAGCTTTAGGAATGTAATCTAATAGTTTTTTCAAGAGAGTGGAGGAGAAGGGAAAGTCCTGCTAGAGCCACATTTGCCATGCTGGAGCTGGATAGAGTCCCTTCACCTAGTAGTAAGTGAGCAAGATAGCACACAGGAAAGAGCATCTCTCTTCAAAGTTAAATTTTTTTTGTAGTATTTTAGACTTGGAAAAAGCATCATGGAGCTTGGAAACAATGGTAAATCTTTATGATAAGCATCAAAAGTTAGCATGATGTCATTTAATCTTTCTGTAAATACAATTTTTTATATGACAAACATGAAAACAACATCTCAAGTTTGTAGCAATAAATACTAATTTCTTTTACTGTCAAATCCTTTAGGAGCCTACACATCTTAACTTTTTAATTTTTATCATGCTAGAAATGTAAGTTCCAGCAATATTCTTATAATGCCATAAAAGGTGTGAGCTATGCTTACATGTAATATACAAAATAGCAATAAAAGTAATCTAAAGTTTGCTGTGCTCCAATTTTCAGTTTTTCATATGACTTCAGATGTTATTAAAACTCTAATACATTTTCAAAGTATAATAGTTAAAATATATATTTATTTAATGTCTATATAATGCTGCCACCAAAATACAGTTTCTATCTTAAAGACAAAAGTAGTTTATTCTGGTGTCAAATGTATAGTGTTGGCCTAAGTATACAGATTAAAGATACTCACATTCCATATTCCAAAGTGGTAAGGAAAAGTCACAAATCAAGGCACTTTCCCAATACATTCGCTAAACCTTATGTGGAACATGCCAAAGTGAGGACATTTCTGTACAGGCCTTTGCTGCTGTCTGCAAATCCTTAGCCTTTAGGTTGATGGAAAGTAGTGGTCAGTTAAAACATTCCAAGGATATCACCTGATATTCACAAGGATTTTAGGTCAAGAACAGTGGTGTGCAAGGGATATTATTAATGGGCAATAGAAAGCCAATACCAATTGAATTAGTCTCTCAATATGCAACATTGCAACTTCTCAACAATTATTGACATTAAATTGTTAATATCAGTTAATTAGCCTGGCATAAAGTTTTCCAAATGTTTCATCACATAACTGTTATGTGACAAGACTTTTTCTTTTAAGATGCAACACATGTCTACTCAGTCCAGATAAGGAGACCATGACAGTCCAATGTACAGATCAACAAAGCTTTACTTGCTGAACCAAAGAGTGTTATTTGGATAATTTACAGGAATATGGGTGAGGTATTACTTACAGGAGCAGAAATGATACAAAGACAGCTGGATCATCAAAATTTACTTTAGCATTAATGGCAGCTCCAAAATTAGGAAAATGGAGCACACTATACAGCTTGCTAGTAGCTTAACAGGCTGGAGCGTATCCTCTCTAAGTGACTTGGTACAAATGCTTTTGAGGTAGCTTATCTTGTTTCTGTTCCTTCCAGGAAGCTGGTAGGGAAGAGTCTTCTTTGGGTCTCAGCTCATATAAGGATCTTCTTTACACTTAAGTTGTCTGAGAGTGACTCTTAGCAGTCACTCTTGGGAGGTATGAATCTAGTGGATTTGCCCTGTTTCAGTGACTTCCTGAAGCTATATGAAATGCTGTCTGAAACAGCTTTGCTGCAGAATAAACTGTTTCAATCATGTAAGAAAGTGATTCCATAATGTAACAAAACAAAAACCAAAAGTGGTAAAGTAGCACACATTCCAATACAATGTTATGCACATCATGATATGAGTGATACAACAAAGCAGAACATCTTTGTTACAGTTCTCAAATGACATCTCAAGCCATAGTTTGTTTGAGAGTTGGTAGAATGTAGATAGTCTATTCATACATCCAAAGCAATTTATCTAATAGTCACAAGCATGTTAAGTAACATATAAAGGTAGGCAAAAAGTAACAAGCTAAAGGGGGCTAATGGTAGCCCAGATAATCAGCTAATGATGTGCAAATTTTATACTCTCTGCATGTTTTTCAGTTCCAATCCATCAATCAACTTGTAGTGAAAGTGCAGTGTAAGATATGGATTATTTCTGTAAATGTTTGGTCACCATATGCATTATTTATATTAAATAAGTTGTAGAAATTATATGTTAAGCAGTAATGCAATGACTTTGGTTAGGGTGTCCTTGGTGTTTTGAGAAGCTTACACCTTTCCAGCCTTTCTTGTGTTTTAATTAGAAAATTTGGTTATAACTTACAAAATTTTCATAAACCAGAAAAATATACAATGAATTCTTTTTTCTGTACTTCAACATTATTATTGGATGTCCTTGAGCTCAATTTCTGCTTCTTTGGAAATAACCTTATACTATAGTATTGTTTCTAGTATAAGCACACAAGTATAGGCTCCCTTATATTATATTTGATGCTTCAGCATTATTCTAAGCCCCTTCCCTGGATGGATTCTCTGCCCCAACCCAATGCCACAAAAATGAATTTAATGATGTTCTAGTGCTCTTTCATATTGCATTGCCAGGTTTATTGGAGTGCATCTCTACCACCACATTCCAGCTGATTCTGGTCTTTTTTTTTAGTGAATGGTTGTGGAGCCATCCTATGCAGGTACTACAAGTTGCTTTTCCAATGTGCATTTCCTGTTATTTTTGCTTTCTGAATAACTAGCAAAAACAAAATAACATAATATGCTTTCTTATGTGACCACATGACAAAAGAAAGTTAGTTTCCCATATTCTGATTTCAGGGAAGCTTGGTTTCTTCCTGGTATCCTTGTCTAAAGCACTTTGTGATAACATATTAACTTTGACAACAAGAAGTAATAATGGTGATTAGGCTGCAAGCAGAATATGAGAAAAGATTGTTGTAAAATAAAGAAAATGATTAGAAAAAAAAAGAAAGAAAATGAGAAGGGTCTTGCATCTCATGCTGTTGTAGAGCTTCTCTCCTATTCTCAAATACTCTTTCTTGTGCACCCTTGAGGAACAACAATAACGAAAGAATCTCTAAATTGGGACACTACAGTGAAGGTTCTACCACTTGCATTTTTCCAAAGTAATGAATTTACAGCATGCTCCATAATTTATCTTCATTTCCCACTAGCCACACTAACTCATCTTTTAGTAGCCAATCACTTTGTTTTGGGTTCTGTACTTTCATCTGTCCTTCAGGTCCAAAATATGAATTCTGCAGCTGACATTATAAGCTTTTCTATAACTTTCATTTTCTTTAAGACAATTCTAGCATCAGTTTCTCTCTTGCTTGAAACTACTGTTCTGAGTTCCTACACTGTATGTGGTCTCTACAATATTATCAAGAAGGACTGGGATAGACATGCTTGCTATCCTCAACAGCCAGTGGAGTTCTACTGGTGGTTGAAAGATCTCAACTTTGGCTAAACCAGCCTTCACAGTTTTGATGCAAATCAATTATAATACATTATTATCATCATCATCATCATCATCATCATCATCATCATCATCATCATCTAACTAGCCAGTATAAAGCAAGTTGAGATTTTGTTAAAGATACTTTAATAGGGACCAGTAAGATGGCTTAGCAGGTATGGCTCTTGCCACTCAAAACTAGTATTTAATCTCTCCAACCCAAAAAGTATGAGATGAGAGATTTGACTCCAAAAATTGTCTTCTGACCTTCAGCTTTATGTCACAGCATAGGAATGCCCCTATACACAAACAACATATACACAATAATAATAAATACACTAAATATTCTGAAAATATATTTTAATATAGGCTTTAGCATGTGAGTTAAAAGAGAAAAAGTAGGGCTTACATACCATACTGAGCAGAATAGATGTTGACTTCATTAAATTTTAATCGTATCAAAACATACAATAGAGCATATGTGTAGGCCTTGCTAAAGGTAGTGCTTCACTTTCTTGATACGCTCTTTAGAAGCTATATGCTAGAATATGAGAGGCAACAATGCAATACACATCTTGGGTGGACCAGCTCATCTATATTTTACTAAATTTTCTGTCTTAGTTGTTCACTGGCACCTTATTTCTGACATAGCACCTGATAACCAGGAGATCTGCCTACTTTCTTTCTTTCTCTTAGGCTCTTCCTTATACTCTTAGACTGCTTTCCAAATACCACCTCTGGGGAATTATTCTTCTACTGCAACGGAAAAGTTTCCTATATACAACTGCCTTGGGGTAGCTGTGGTGGTCTTTGATTCATCTGCTGTGTTAACTTTCCCACCTATGCACATCTGAGATGAGAAAGGCTTCATTGCTCCAAGAATTCTCTGCTTTGCCTCCCATTTCCTTCACATTTTGGTGAAACTTGGAGCAATTGTTTTCTAAAAGTTGTAGGAAAAGTAAATGGGATCCCTCAGGATAGTTTTTAAGGGACACCTAAGATCATAGGGGCTCAGGAAGGTGGAATACTTCCCTGGAAACAAAGTTGGTAACCATGCCACAGTTTCTCAAGTGACCAGGAAAAGGAATGTGGAGGACTGCTCAGGGTCACATGTATTATTTAGTTTGATTCACTGCCATTTTAAAATAAAATATCTACATATGAAAGGGATACTATCTCTGTATAGTGTTGTCCTTCATAGAAAATATTAACTGGACTGGAATTGCTGCTTCTCAGCTGCTGAAAGCCATTAACAATACCAGGGAAGGAGGGGCATCTTTTCCTCCTAAATTCTGTACAGTTTTCTTTGTCTTTTAATCCTGTCTCCATGGATACTAGACACTAAACTCTTAAATTCTTGCAATCTTATTTTCTTTGGTTCTGTTTCACACTTAACTATATTATGTATTCTCTAAAGAATAAGGAAATTTCTAAATTTGTTGAAATATGAAAGCCCCTGAAAGGTAAGATAAGTTTTACCTTTTAGTATTATTTGCTATTGGTTGGCCTTTGTCCTAAGCATCTCCATGCAATTCATACTCAGTGGACTGAATCTACATGCAAACCTGCATTTACTACAATTGGAATGCCCCGGTAAGAAGGATTGCACTATTCCTGTGAGTTTCCAGTGAGGGCTTTTGGCAGTAGATATGCTCACTAGGGCTGAGGCTTCATGGCAGGAATCCGTGTACTTAGAGTGCTAACTAGACTTTCTTCCATGTGTGAAGACAGTGAGAACAACATGACATCCAAGACCAGAAACTGGACCTCGACCAGACTTTATTCTTTTACAACTGTGAGAAACAAAATTTCATTTCTTCCTCCCCATTTTTGACATTTTGTTTTTAAACCGTCTAAGAGTCATGATTAGGTTCATTTTCTATGCTAATGATGAATTAAAAGGTAGGAAAATCTCAAGAGCAAAAGTTAGCAGCACAAAAATCTCAAAGTACTGCAGACCGCAGCAGATAGAACCTGCAGGTGAAGAAGGGCATTTATTTGGACTGAGGAAACACATGTATACAGAAGGCATACAGAGAAAAGTACTTTCTGCCTAACAGAGAGGGGTTGGGGTTGTACCAAGAAGTTAAAACTTCAGTATCTTCTTTAGGCCTGGAGTTTTTAATGTCTCTGAATAGCCTTCCTCTCCTAATTTAGGTTTGGTCAGTTTGAAGAAAGGAAAAATAAGTGACTGGCTCCTAACTGCTCTGTAATATTTCCCTGATCTGGACTGGAACCTATTGAGCTAGGCCTTCAGCAGGGGATCCCACAAGTACTTTGTTTTAACTGCCTGTCTTTTGTCTCAAGTCAGGAGAGTGAGGAATAAGCTTAGCTCCAGAAACCTCTTGCCTTATCTTTGAAGTTAAAACTCATGGCAGCACCCTAGAAAATAGACTTTGGAGTGGACATTTCATGTCATTTTCTTTTTCCCAATATGGCCACAATGGATAAATCTCTTTTCTATCTTTCACGACTATTGTTTATTTTTGTCTTTAAAACTGGATGGATGGACCTAGCCTGTAAGGGCTGTGAGGCTTCAGACTCTGACACTCATAATCCCAGTTACAGTATCATTTTCTATTGGAGATCTTCGTCTCCTAATCATCAGCAAATAATTAAAACAGACCTTATGTGTTAATTCCTTCTACCCTGCCTATTTCAAGTGTATAGAAATTTTGTATGGGATACTTTATGAGATTAAAATGTCGACTTTTGGGTCTTGTCATTGCCCCTAACCAGGGAAAATACAAAAATAAAATGTGTGCTTCTTTACATAGATATTTTTACTCAAATATATTTAAATAAAGGGCTGTGCTGAATGTGAACCTATGGAGAGTGAAATAGCTCCAGTTTAGATGTCTGGACTATCTTAAATCTTTCCAATAAAGAATCTTGTGTATTATTTAAAACTCTAATCACTCTTTCCCTAGGTCTTGGTGAACTGAACGTGTCACTATTAAAATCACAGCAGTCATTCTAACATAAAAATCACCAAGGGAAAAATAAAGATATGAATGCAATAAGATTTTTTCACACTCTATAAAGTTTTTCCTCTTGTTAAGCTTTAAAGATTTTCTAGTGTTTGCCCAGATTAGCAATATTTCTAAAATATGTGATGGCTATTAGACTGCCTACAGTAAATGAAGTGCTGTGAGATATGCAGGAGGTAATCCACTAGCTATTTGAAATTCAATACTTTGGAAAGTAGAAATGAGTCCTACATTGACACTTAATATTATTTGTGCCATTCAAGTTTAGAGAGAGTTCTTTTCTTGTTTTGTCTGTCAAGCACACCCTTCTCATTTCAGAAGAGATGTGTGAGAATCCCATGGACAGTGCTAACATGAGTTCTCATCATAACAATTGGGCCTCAGCTTCTCAAATTCTGTGTCATTTCCACTTCCTTACACTCAGCACCTACTCTATTTTACCTTTCAAGTTAGAGATAGGATTAATCCACATGAATTTGATGCCATATCATCTTGATGTTTAACTCTTTATCTCTATCAAATTTTATTTCTTTCTATAAAGGTTTTGTGTGTGTGAGTGTGTGTGTGTGGGTATGTGTGTGGGTGTGGGTGTGGGTGTGTGTATGCGCGTGCTCGTGCACATGTTCATGATACTGGATTATTGAATGTATGAGTACCCAAAGAGGACAGAAGAGTGTATTAGATACCCAGGAACTGAGTTGTGGGGAGTTCTAATGACAGGATAAATACATTGCAAAGTTTCCTCCATTTTGTATTCTTACTGAGAGCATTTCAGTTTTGACTGGAATTTAATCTCCTTGATGGAGAGTGCTATGGAAAATTGCTAAACTCTATTCTGGGAAACCAATGTCAAGATGTCTCAGCTAACTTAACTTCTGTTAAACTGCTTGTTTCTTTCAAACCCCCTCATTCACCCTAAATGGCACATTCTGTAACTTCTTAGGACAGGACTTCTTCTGGATACTTGATGATATACTCTGGTCCCTGATTATCTGAGTGTAGTCCCAATTGGCTGCATAAAGATTTTCAATTGGGGTAATAAATGGTGTCTATGTTTTATTATTCTCTGGTGGGCTTCCTCTAATATTTTGAACCACTGAGGTAGGTTGTCGAAACAGCAAGCACTCCCAGAGCCATGTTTCTGTCCCATCAAAATGTCTTTCTTGTTCTGCAAGTTAGTGATGTATCATAAAGGTATATATGAAGAGTTCCCAGAATACCATGGCAAAGCCATGCAGAAGAAAACAAAAGAAATCAAGGGTGGTTGGAGACAAATAAGAAAGGAGGATCTCAACTTGTTTGCTAGGCCTAACTATCTTTGGCATTCCAAGGCTTCATGTTCTCTGTGGTGACCAGAAGGCAGGACTGTGCAGATGAGTTACCTCAGCCTGCAGAGATAATCTTGATTGACTGGAGCTTCTTACTGAAATAATTTTCTTTGAATATAAAAACAGTTCATTAGTCTTTTACTTTCAAATTATCAACTGCACTCATTTTAAACATCACTTCATAAAACTAAGAGGAAAGAATGTTTCATAATTATGAAGGTTAGGAAACACAGTGATTTTTATTTTATTTAAATTTCTTAAACTAAAAAATGTTAAAAAAAGATCATGAGACTACTCTTTTGCCTTGACTAGTGGGCATAAGTAAGATGTAGAAGAGAATCTCCCATGAGGAAGGCTTAGAACAATTCTATCAAGGTTATTTCATTCCAGATGTAAAGTTGCACTCCTTAAGGTGATCTTTTATTTTTCTCTTTTTGTTGTTGCTTGTGTGTTTGTTTTTTGCAGATATAATTAGTATTTGGTACTTGCTAAACATTAGTTCAGATATATAAGGAACAAACACTTGAAACCAAAATTTCTTGTTTGTCTTTTGTTTTTTCATTTATTTAGTGACCATGATGTGGATTCAGGGTCAGGTTTACAGCAAGGAGACTTCAGTTTTGTAAAGACTCTATACAGACATGCAAATGATTATCAACTGGAGATAACTTTTAGGTTAGGAATGCTGGCATTTGACCTCTTCTCTAACTCTAGGATCCCATCTTGTGAAGACCTGGGTTTGCCCTGTGTATGCTGCCTCAGTCTCTGTGAGTTCACATATGTGTCAGTCCAACTGTGTTAGAAGGCATTGTTTCCTTGGTATCTTCCAGACTGCATGGCTCATACATTCTTTCTGCCCGCTCTCCACAGAGTTTCCTGTTCCTAGTAGACAAATTTGATGGAGAAATCACATTTAGGGTTGATTGTTCCAACGTTTCTCACTCTCTCCATATTGTCTGCTTCTGGGTCTTTTTATCTATTCATATCTTCTGCAGGAGGAAGACTCTCCAATGATGGCTAAGCAAAGCACTAATTCATGAATACAGTAGAATATCCTTAGGAGTTATTTATTGGTATGTTCCTTTGGCAGGATAGTAGTATTTGGTTTGTCACTAAGTTCCTGTCCTAGCTGGTCTTAAGGTTCTAGGTCACCCAAGTGGTACTGTGTATAGTTCCATCTAGTCTCCAGTAGGCCATAATTCAAATCAAATAACAGTTGATTACTTCAATAAACTTTGTGCCACAGTTTTATTAGTATGTCTTGCATGCAGGATACCATTGTATAATGAAGGTTTTGTAGCTGGAATGATGTTTACCTTTCTCCTAAGAATTAGTACAGAGTACTGTCTGGTATTATAACCACTAGTTTGTAGAGATGAAGTCTTTATGCAGGCACCAGCTCAATTTCTCTGTGTTCAATGTATTGAGCAGGTATTTTCTTCAACTACAGGCAATTATTGTCTGTTTGTGGAGAACATGTAAGCAATATCCTGGGTTCTTTGTTTGTTACCATGGGAAACATTTGCCCAACAATTTGAATAGATGTAACCCACTCTTAGTACTAGAAGCTCTTTCTAATGACAAGAGATATTGAGCATGCTGTTTCTGCCATTATTTGGCAATTTCATTCAACTTGTTTTCACACAAACACACACACTCACACACACACACACACACACAAACACACACACACACAGATAGATAGATAGATAGAGAGAGAGAGAGAGAGAGAGAGAGAGACTACTCTGTTAGGTTTCCATACTAGATCTCAGATGCCCTCTAATTTTAGCTGTCCCTCTTCATTTTTTTCTTCCTAGCTCCTTTCCCCTTCCTCCAAATTTGACCCTCTGTTCCAATACCATTCTCTACCCTGTCCAGCCATAACTATTTCTCCTTCCTAGGGAGATACATTTAGTGCTTACTCTAAAACTAGGCCATGTGTCTTAAATTCTTCTCTGTTATAGTCTTTAATCTAATATGGAAAAAAAACTGATTACTTTCTTTCATTAGTTTGTTCTTTCCATAGTAACTTTGATTTTTTTCATACTTTCTAACTTATCAGCCACAATGATTTTAGTTCATGTGTTTTCTTACTTTCAATAATGCCATTGATGAAAATGATGATCATGAAGGTCTCACGTTGTCCCTCCATTTGAATATATAAACAAGTACTCAGTGCTAAAGAGATTGCCCAACAGTAAAGAGCACATACATATTTTTCAGAGCATAGATCTCAAAACCCATGTCAGTGACTCCCAACACCCTGTGAGTCTATCTTCATAGGATCTGACAAGCTTTTAGGCACCTGAAATCACAGCTGTACATACAAACATGCACATTATGAATAATTATCAGTTTTCTTGATATGAAGACCTATGTGACTCCTTGACATTTCCACATATTTCTTCTAACATATCATACATACCATTTACTGACATCCACACAGGTTTCTATAAATTACAGTTTATGTTTTACATGAGAGTTTTACTTTGACCCTTAACTTGTAAAGGTCTCCAGATTTAAACTATCTAATGATGGGGAATGGAAAGGATTGTAGAAAACTATCTTTAAAAGTAATAGTCAAATAACTTTTTTATTGCTCAACACTGTTTATAATCACACAGTTGCTGAAATTATCCAAGAATAAAGCTATGTGAGCAGAATTCTGAGAGCTTGTGAGAAAACTCCAAGAAAACAAGACAAGAGTCTTTTGTTACTTCTGTTCCTCCTAATCACAGACTTGTTCTTGGAATATGCTTTTGTGCCCCTTCCAGACACAGTAAATAGCAGGTTTAGTTCAGATTTCCCATTATTTTTCTTATTTTGTAACTCAAAAAAATGTTTTCAAGTATGGCCTGTTCTTGAGTTTCTATACAACCTGAAGCCATGGGAAATTTGTTCATGAGACTTTGCTTGACCCTCACAACATAGCTTATATAATGCTCTAAATCAAGTTGGGTATTGCATGAGAATTTTGTCTCCCTCATTTTTAGACACTGTCCTCTCAAGTTTATAAAAATAGAGTGGTGATAGATAAATATGTAAATATGTATGTAGATGGCAACTCAGCTGCAAAGTTTCTAGGGACTGATCCTGACCAAATTCTATCTTGGTCAGCATATAAAGATAAGTAAACTTTCTTTAATTTGGCCAAAGTTGTGGGATTGGTTTTTCTTCAGCAAATCTCAGGATTAACATTTGGAGACCAGAAGAGAAATAATTCCACCCCAAATTCTGAATATAGGCTCTTCACTCTGTCTCTGGGAACAACAGCCCCTCTCCAGCCCCTGTAGTGAGTGGCCTTGCTGGCAAAGGAATAAAAGGAAATACCAAATATTTTTGTGGAGGCTTCCATTTGGTAAGCCATGGAAGCTTTTTTTGTTTGTTTGTTTGTTTGTTTTCTCTGAGACAAATTCTGCACTGATTCTAGACACTGATTTTGGGTACCCTACTCGTGAATGAGGGGGATCTTAAAAGGATTATACAACCCTGTGCAGGCCACTGGGAAATAACCTACTTCCCTCTGGTTATAGGGACCAGCCCCATGTTTTAGCAGCCATGACAGGATAACATATGCTCATCTGACTTTGCCCTTCTTCTCCTGGTCGCTAGGAAGTCAGATGCCCTCCTCTAGGCAAGGAACCAATCAGAAGTAGCTGGTGGGGCTGTGCTTTACAGCTATGGGTGTGCTTTAAGCACAAGTGCACAACAGTGACATGCAGAGCATAGCAACCACCGTGGGAGGGCCATAATAACCAGTTGGCCAATCAACAAACAGCAGGTCACCCAAGCCCAGAAGCATACCCATGCTGAGACTTTTTTGTACCCCTAGACACTCCCCTTATGCTTTCCTATAAAATCCCTGCCTCGTGTTTTCTTGGGGTCTTTTCTCCAGCCATCTTAACAGTGGATGGATGAAGGGCCTGAACTAATAGGGTTAGCTCGTTAAACAGCAGCAATAAAACACTCTTTGCTTTTTCATTAAAATGGACCTCTTGGTGATTTTGGGGTTCAGAATTTGGGCACAACATCATTAATTGGGGAGTTCATCTGGAGTTAACAAATTTTCTCTTCTGACCTTGGAGTCCTGAAGACTCCCCCATGCCTCATCCCTAGGGGTACAAGAGTATGAAGCTCACTCAGAGAGGCTGAGCGTTTGGGGATTCCACAAACCTAAGAACTATTATGGTAATTTCAGAAGACTGAAGGATGGTCACAGGGTAGATTTTGGAGCCAGAAAATCTAGAATGCTCTAGCCTGGTGAGTATCTACTGGCTGGGTTGTACAGGAAGAACTGGTGTAACCCTGGAGGAGAAAACAATTTTTAAAAGCCATTGTCCCAAGTTTACTGTTGTTGGTTCATTTTTGTTTCTTTCTTTTTCTGTTATTGCTCTAGCTATATGGCTTATCTTATGTGTCTGGTTTGTCTTTGTGTATTACAACTTGGGAACAATAGGAAGCTTCCCCCCAAGAGGAAATTGGCAGCCAGTCCCATTGGAGCACATCTGTGCCCACAAGAATTGAATGCAAGTGCTCACAAGGCCCTGCTCCCCTGAAATTACAACACTAGAGGAGGTAGTTTTTTCTATTTTATAAGTATGAATGGATCTGTGCATGTAAGCTTTGCTATAAATATGGAGCTGAGACAGAATTGGTGTCAGGCGCAGTTTATTGTGTAAATGTATGTGGCTACTGCATGTTTATTTCTGACTGGTCTTGAATGTGTAAGTTCACTGTGTTCTATGTGCCTTGGTTATAGATTATTGGCTTATAACTTATTAGGTATGGTTGAAAATCTGGCACATGTGTAGTGAAAAGTTAACTTAAAAGTCGTGACTCAGGCTTCCTCTTCCCTGGTTGAGGACACCAAAGGCCAATGGACTGCTCACTAGATCCGAATTCAGCAGGATCCAACACACACAGAGACTGCCAAGGCCCCACTACCAGTCCTGCTTCCATCCAGGAGAAGATGAAAGACATGAGAGTATTGCATCTGTTTGCATCTACCAGAAGGGCACCTTGGTACCGTACCCACTAGGAGAGGAAGAGACTCCTTCTAAACCCACTGGAAGAATGGATGGGAAGAGACAATATAAAAGCACATTCAACAACAGAAAAACCAATATGACACCACCAGAGTCTAGGAGCATTATTTGTAATAGCCAGAACCTGGAAGCATCCTAGATGCCATCAACTGAAGAATGGATAGAAAAAAGATGGGACATTTACACAATGGAGTACTAATCAGCAGGAAAACAAAACAAAAAAACAAAACAAAACAAAACAAAAAACCAACTGAATCTTGAAAACAAGGAGAACTCTAAGTGATACATACATTGTGCCCCAGAGAAGGGGAAAGGGACAAGAGATCCTGAGGAAATTGGGACCATGGGGGAGTGAAGAGGTAGCTAGGAGAATGAGAAGGGAGAAGAGTTGGGTTGAGGAGGATATGAGAGAGCAGGAAGGTTGAGTAGAGGTAAGAATAGAGGAAAGCAAGAAAAGAGATACCATAATAGAGGGAGACATTATACGTTTAAAGAGAAATCAGGCAAAAGGGAAATGTCTGTAGTTCTACAACTATGACACCAATTAACAATCAAAGCAACAGAGGAGAGGCTACCTTAAATGCCCTCCCCTGATAATGATATTGATGACTAACTTATATGCCATCTTACAGCCTTCATCCAGCAGCTGGTGGAAGTAGAAGCAGACTACCACAACTGAACACTGAACTGATCTGAAATCCAGTTGCAGAGAAGGAGTGATGGGTAAAGGGGTCCAGACCAGGCTGGTGAAACCCACAGAAACAGCTGACCTAACAAGGTGGAGCTCTTGGTCCCCAGACTGATAGCTGGGCAACCAGCATGGGACTAATCCATACCCCATGAACATGGGTGTGAGAAGACCTCAGAAATCCTTGGGGCCTCCTGTAGTAGATCAGTACTTATCCCTAGCTTAGGAGTGCACTTTGGAAGCCCTTTCCACATAGAGGAATACTCCCTGAGTCAAGACACATGGGGGTGGGCCTAGGCCCTATCCCAAAGGATATGACAGATTCTGAAGACCCCCTGTGGAAGGCCATACCTTCCCTGGGTAGCAGAAAGTGTATTCAATAGATAGGGTTTTAGTTTGGGGCATTGCAGGGGAAGAGGGGAGGAGTTTAGAAGGGGAGGTAAAGGGGTCTGGGATTGACATGTTAAACAAACTTGTTTTTAATTCAAATAAAAAAATGGAGAAATATATTGAAATCAAAAAAAGTTGTGACTCAGGGTTATTGTTCTGGGAAAAAAAAAACATGGATTGTTACCATCTTAACTAAGGGCAAACACATAACTGGTTGCCATCTTGGCCAGGGTTGGAAGAATTTGGACGTCATGGTTTCACTGCCATCTTGATTGATGTCAAACTCATGGTATGGACCAACCAAAGAGGCAACAGGTCTTCAAGGATACTTTTAAATTGGGATAAGATTTTTGCATAATTCCAGTCCTATCTTAAAAATTATGTTTACAAACTATAGGTTTTAAAACAGTGTTAATTTAATTATGTATTAAAGCTGCACATCAATGCAATCATATACAAGACAATATCTTGCTGGCAACCAAACTTTTTAACATAAGAATAATCCACTTCATATTGAACTTAGAGACACTTGACTGTTCAGGCTCTTAAAAGTTGGTTTTAGCTTCTACAAACTATGGTTGTATTCTTTGTCTTCATTCTTGAAATAAAAAAGGGTTACCTTACTTTGGTATTACAACAATGCAGAGTTAAGATTTCTTAAACTTCTTTAAAAGGGAACTTCAGAGTTTTACAGAACATTTTTTAAAATTGGATGTTTAATAAACAGCTTTTAAAAATGTTGAAGTTCATAAAATTACAGGAATTTCAAAATACTGTGATTATTTTACTGAAATATCTTTGTTAACATGTGAACTTGATACATAGATTAATAAAATGCTAAAATTAGGACCATAGCTGAACATCAGAGATTGAGGTATTCCTATCTTATGATAGAGTGACATGGTAACCTAAGCAATCTGGCAAATAACTTGGAAAAACTGGCTTAGAGAATGTGTCTTCTTACTTAAAATCTATTCAATCTAGCAGAGACTGGTTTAAAGACATGTCTCTAGCTTCCTTGTTTTTTCCAGCATTGTTAATTTGCCACTATTTTTGTAAACTGAGTCATAAAGGAAGCTGTTTTGTTCTGTAGTTGTACACTATGTAAAGATCAAGTGTACTGTGGACATGTGGACTACGTTTATAAGTCTTGATACTGAAAGAGCTTCAATTCAGAAATTTTCATTTTTATTTTTTATTATAAAATGTTAAAGATGTCTAAATCTGGAGATGTTCAGAACTAAACTTACAGTCATGCTAAACATCCATATTTAAGTACAGTAAATCTTTTTACTTGTTGCACTAAAACATACTTACTAGATAAAGGCATCAAACTGTCAGAGATTTGCTAAATTGCATTTAAGATACTTAAATGTAAATGACAGACACAAACTCTCAGATCATAGCAGTGATCTCTAAGGTCTCCAGGAAGACAAAGGACATAAGGACTTATGATTGTACCAGGCCTGTGGTAATTCTAATCACTGAGCAAGACTGCCTTAATGCCTTACCTGATGCCAAGGGCTTGGCCCAGACTGTGGTCAAGCAGGACACTGGAGAATTGATTACCCCACTTTGCCTAGACAAAGTAAAATCAGTCACACCCATGCTCTTCCTCCACAGGAAAACCAGAAGTCTGCTGTGCCTGGCAGCCACAACTGCTGTGCTGTTATTCCTACACCACAGGAGCATGGGGTAACTGTTTAGATAACATCCTATGGACTAGTCTCTGTCATTCTCCTTAAACCTTTTTAAATCTCCTATCACGTTGGCAGCTCAGCTAACTATAAATTTGTCAGAAACAGGCAATTAGCTAAAAAAATGATTTAAAATATATAAATACAAACTGTAAAGGTATACCATTACACTGAGATTTCAAGATTTCAATGTTTTCATGTTGATCAATGTCATTCTGATAAACTGGCAGAGTGCTGACTACTTATTATTCAATCACAAGCTCCAGATCTTAAATTTCCTATGCTTGTCTTCTGTCTTTTAAGTACAGGCTTAAAATTGCATTTCAGCTCGCTACAAAAACATCTCTGTCCAATGTATATGACTGTTTCTCTGGACAGAGGAAAAAATACTCATTCTTTTTAACCCAAAGCCATAGCTTTTGCAATACTCCTAAATTTAACCCTGCTTTACAGTACCTGTTAACTGCATTTTTTTTGTCTACAATATAAATTTCAGTACAATGATTATACTAATGTATCTAAAACTTTTATTTTCTTGGTAAACTAAAATTCATGTGATCTTCAGTTAATCAAAGAAGGTCATAAGACTCAGATCCACTCCTCACAGGTCAAATAAGATTCCAAATGTAAGGCTTTGTTTAAGTTCCTGAATTTTAACTTTTTTGGGCGTGGGGGGGCTGGGTTTTGAGACAGGGTTTCTCTGTGTAGCATTGGAACCTATCCTGGCACTCTCTCTGGAGACCAGGCTGGCCTCGAACTCACAGAGATCCTCCTGCCTCTGCCTCCGGAGTGCTGGGATTAAAAGCATGTGCCAACAACGACCAGCAGAATTTTAAATTTTGTCCCTAGTCTCCACTTGTCTCTGTAGATTTCCACTTGGCTGACAGTCACAATCCAGAAAACACCTGCAAAACGTAAGCTGCTTATTCTCGACTTCTTGAAAGCTGATGTGAACCTACCAATTCAGCAGATGTAATTGTGCCCTAGCCCTTCACCTGGACCAGCTAATCAGAGGCTTCTGATAAACTCCCCATTTCCCAGCCATTGATGAGCCTTTCAGTCTTCCAGATCCCTGACAACCAAAGTCCCAGTTTCAGCTGGAAGTAGTTAAAGAAGAGAGTACATCATCCCCACTGCCCTTTTTAAGATAAAATGCTAAGTGAAAGGAAACTCCCTGACATAGGGTACAAAATGGATACCTGAATGCCAATTGATATACCAGAAAAATGGGCTTAGTACCCATTAGTACAGAATCCAATAAAACTAATAGTTTTTAAGTATGCATATTCAGTTTATATATAAGAATATATATATGAAATATATGAAATATATATATATATATATATATATATATATATATATATTAACTCATTGGCCATTTGATCCCTAAAAGCAGATAAGCAGATTTATTGTATTCTCCAAAGGTATCTGCTTTCTATTAAAATTTAGTTGTCTTCAGCTGTATATAACTTTAAAAACTGCTGTTAGTATCCCAATGCTGATCTTTCTGAACTTCAATTTTGTATAACATTTGATTATCAAATGATCACTGGATTAATTTTGTTAGATATACCTAAAATTATTCTGTTTAGTTTAAGTATCTTTATTCTTCCTTATCCTTTCACAAAAAAGTAATAACCATCATGGTGGTTTGAATACTCAAACTCTAGTTAGTGGAACTGTTTGGAAAAGATTAGGAAGTATAAGCCTTTTTGGAGAATGAGTGTCAACATGGGTGGGATTTGAGATCTCAAAAGCTGACAAGTCAGTTATCTCTCTCCAAGCCCCATTCATATGGATCATGATGTAAGCTCTCAACTACTGCCCCAGAGTCATGGCTGCCTATCTGCTACCACACACTCTACCATTATGGCAATGAATTCTCTTCTAAAATTGTAAGTTAAAAGAAACTTATCTATAAGTTGCCTTGTTCATGGGTTCTTATCAGGGCAGAAGACAATTAGTTAATACAAGCATGACCTTTATCAGGATAATTGTGGCTGTAGAATAAGAGCATAATTAAAAGAATTCAAAGTAGCTGGGCAGTGTTCACTCATGCCTTTAAGCCCAATACTCAGGAGGGAGAGGCAGGTGGAGCTCTGTGAATTCGAGGCCAGCCTGGTCTACAGAGGGAGTGCAAAGATAGGCTCCAAAGCTACATAGAGAAAGCCTGTCTCAAAAACCAAAAACAAAAATAGAATTCAAATTATACACTGGTATTTGCAGTTAAAGATTATGATTTTGGAAATTTGTCATATCTAACTTTATTGTAATAAACAGTTGGAGAACTCCATTTTCACTTACATAGAAATAGACTAGTATATTTAATTATATTTAGAATTGCTTTTGCTACTCCTATGAGCCAGGTTTTAGATATTTTTGAAACAGAGCCAATTTATATACTTTGTTTTGGATAATTTCAAACTTTTGTTGTTTGTTGTAAATGTTCTAATACACGTCTCTTCTACACTATGCATCTACATGAGCACATAGTTTTTATAATTAATGACAGAGATGCAAAATATTTAGTTCCCTCTTCTGTCCTCACCCAGATCTTGATTAAGATAGTGGACATCCCTCATTGAGGAAACACATTTCATGTTCACCCCTGGAAACCACAATGTACATTTGATAAACTGAATTCCACATAATGAAGCCATAAAAATCAAAACTAATCTGTTGATTAAAGGGGTGATTAACCTGGGAAGGGGAAAAATACTTGATTCTGCCTTCTATAAGTGTCTATATAGATGACAAGGAGAAAAGTGTTTAAAAGTATTCAATATGCACCAGGCGTTGGTGGTGCACGCCTTTAATCCCAGCACTCAGGAGGCAGAGGCAGGTTGATCTCTGTCAGTTCGAGACCAGCCTGGTCTACAAGAGCTAGTTCCAGGACAGCCTCCAAAGCCACAGAGAAACCCTGTCTCGAAAAACCAAAAAAAAAAAAAAAAAGTATTCAATATGCATCTGAAGATAAATGCTGCCCATTTCAGACTGACCTACTAGTTAGGAAACTCTTTTATAACTATGCTGTATTTTGTCTAGTTATTGCAGACACTTTACTAACACCGGCCATGCCACATCTAGATTTCTTAATGAATCCTGAAGATAAGGGGAGATATCTCTGTATATATTCCATTAGTCTAATATTATCACTATTTGCCAGTTATAGTTATGTATCTATATACTTTAATAGTTGTGGGAAGCCACAGCCCCAAGATGGCACCTGGCTGAATGCCAGGGAGACAGAGCCTAGCTGTCAACAAGCCTTATTTGGAAACACTTAGTGGATCTGGTATGCCTCCTCCAGCTTTGACCTATCCAGGATCGCCACTTGGTGTGAGCTAATTGGGTAATGAGCTTGCTTTTAAGGGCTTGCAGGGGTGGGGGAGGGAGCTGGGAGAGAGAGAAGCTGATGTACAAGGTTCCTGAATAAACTGCTTGAAGAAGAGTCGTGGCCGTGTTTCTCTTGCTGGTCAAGATAGACGCAACAAGTGGTAGCCCGTATGGGGAACCTCTCTCCATGGATGAACGTCTCAGAACTTCCTGCAGTCAGGGAAGTCGACTGGCAAGCCCTAGGTAAGTTGGGGCCAAGTTAAGGACCTCAGTAAAGAGGCAATATGGTCTCCGGTAAGAAGCCATAAAATTCCAGGAATGGACAAAGTAGAAGTAACCAAAAGTGAAAGTATGGGGAATTTGACATCGCAACCCATTTATCTTGCTCTTCAAGAGCTGTTGCACTCTAAAGGGCTGAAGCTAGAAAAGGGGCAGGAGGTGTTAGAACAGCTGAAGGAAGAGCGCTCAAGGATATCGGAAAAGGACAGTTCTGAAGAGACTAGTTCAGATTCGGAAGAGGAACTAGAATTGCTAGTGAAGAAAATGGAGAGGTCATCTTTTCGGAAGCGCTCTGAGTCCTCTGAGGTGGAGCCTACTGCTCCAGGACCGCCCTCTCCTCCATATAACATAACTTCCTCTCCCGGCAGCTCTGGGCGGCAGTCCTTTTGCCTGGAGGTATGGAAGGAAGTGAGACATGAGTTGCGTTATCCTGTCTTACAGAATAACGAGGGGCAGTGCTATCATGAGCCCCTTGATTTCAAAACGATTAAAGAGCTTGCTGAGTCTGTCCACACTTATGGGGTAACCGCAGCTTTTACAACAGCAAAGCTTGAAGCTCTTAATCGCCATTGCATGACTCCAAGTGACTGGATGAGCTTGGTTCAAGCCTGCTTATCCCCTGGACAATATTTAGATTGGAAAGCCTTTTTAATAGAATATGCCAATGAGCAGGCTGCTGTCAATCGTGTGGCAGGAAACGCAGCCTAGAATGTGGACATGCTCCTGGGGCAAGGCCGATTCGCTCAGCAACAGACGGGATATCTGTTACAGGTCTTTGAGCAAACTAATAATATAGCAACTCAAGCCTGGAAATCATTGCCCAATAAAGGAAAAGTGAGTGGCAATCTTACTAAGATCATTCAAGGTCCCATGGAACCATTTTCCGACTTTGTTGCCAGAATGGTTGAGACAGCTGGAAGGGTATTTGGAGATCCTGACCTGGCCATGCCCTTGATAAAACAGTTTGTTTTTAAACAGTGCACAAAGGAATGTAAGGCGGCAATCACCCCCAATAAAAACAAAGGATTAGAGGCCTGGATGAAAGTATGCAGGAAGCTAGGTGGACCCTTGACCAATGCGGGTCTCATGGCCCCAGTCACGCAACTTAAGCAAGCCCAAAAGGGAAGTAAAGGAGCTTGCTTCCACTGTGGAAAGATGGGGCACCTTAAAAGGCAATGCCCTGAAAGTGGAAGCAGGCATGAGCCAGGAACTGGGAACCACCCAAAGCAACCTGGTCTCTGCCCAAAGTGTAAAAAAGGGAACCACTGGGCCAATGAGTGTAGATCAGTAAAAGATATCCACAGTCACCCTGTGACACAGGGATACAGAGGAGCCTCTCTAAAAATCAGGCAGAGGGGCCCCCGACCTCAGAGCCCTCAAATATATGGGGCCATGGAGGACCCTCGAGAGGAGGGATGGCCAACTCTGAGGCCTTTAATTTAATTTCAGATTCCAATTATGTTGTTAATTTGGTGAAAGATTTGGAAGTTACCGGGAAGGTGAAGGTAAATAGCCCTATTCAGCCATATATAATACAGCTGCAGGAGTTCATTTGGAGGCGTTCACAGCCCTTTTTTATTCAACATATTAGGACACATTCTGGATTAGCTACAGTTGAAGGGGGCACCACGGCTTAAATAATTTGTCAGCTAATGTAGCCACCACTTTGGATGTGCAGTCTTCCCTTAATGCTCAGTTAAAAGGCAGTATTATGGTTTTGAACCAACGCATTGACCTAGTTCAGGAACAGGTCGATGCCCTCTGCCAGTTGGCACAACTAGGATGTGAGTGGAAGATGACCGGATTGTGCGTGACCTCTGTAATTATTAGTTAGCAGCCAATATGTCTAAACAGCTTTCTCAGTATCTTTTAGGTAATTGGTCTGGTAACTTCAACAAATTGATACAAAATTTGAGGCTCTCTATTGTGAATGTGAATTCCACCTGGGTTGATGTCTCTGTTGCTGAAGGACTGTCTACATGGATCACTCAAACCATGAATCATCTGAAAGAGTGTGAAAGAATGGATGCCCTGGGAGGAATGCTTATCCTAGTTAGTTTCATAGCCTTATGGTATATCTACAGGATGAGGGTCACACAGCAGAGAAGTAATGCCATAATTGCACAAGCCTTTGCAGAAGCAGGGCAGTCACCTCAGGCTTGCTAACAGTACTAAAGAGCTAAACAGTCATCCCGCTCAGGCTTCGAGACAAAGTACTTCACTTGAAGTCATCATTCCAGGGCTACATGAAGGGCATGTCTGATTGCATATGGGTTGGTATCATACTCCCATCTCTGAGAAAAGATACCGGACAGGTGTGGCACCAGCTCAGATGTTAACTGGGTGTGGGGTCATTACAAAGTCCCTTGATTTCAGGGATCCGACCTCTACCCTTGCCTGTTATGTTATTTTTAAATAAAAAAGGGGGAACTGTGGGGAGCCACAGCCCCAAGTTGGCACCTGGCTGGATGCCAGAGAGACAGAGCTTAGCTGTCAACAAGCCTTATTTGGAAATGCTTAGTGGATCTGGTGTGCCTCCTCCAGCTGTGACCTATCCCGGATCGATAGGTGGCGTGAGCTAATTGGGTAATGAGCTTACTTTTAAGGGCTTGCCGTGGGGGCTGGGAGAGAGAGAAGCTGATGTACAAGGTTTCTGAATAAACTGCTTGAAGAAGAGTTGTAGTCCTGTTTCTCTTACTGGTCGAGATAGACGCGACAAATAGTTAAATCATATATATATACATTTAAGCCATTGTAAGATTTCTGAGGTCGAGCATTGGTGGCACACGGCTTTAATCCCAGCACTCAGGAGGCAGAGACAGGCAGATCTCTGTGAGTTCAAGGCCAGCCTGTTCTCCAGAGCCAGTGCCAGGATAGGCTCCAAAGCTACATAGGGAAACCCTGTCTCGAAAAAAAAAAAAAAAAAAAAAAAAAAAAAAGATTTCTGAAAACCCTTTGGTATCCTTAAAAATTGTTTTCAGCAAATTTACATGTTCTATATAAAATTAAAATTAATGAATTCAAGCAAAGCCTTTGAAGTTTTTTTCTTATAAATAAAATATAATATTTTTAGGCATGTGCTCCATATTTTCTTGGAAACCACATTCAATTCAAGCAGTTTTAATTTTCTGGATTAAATTATTTTAAGTTGTGAAAACTAGGACCTTTCCTTCTCTTTTTTTCTCTATCCTGTTTCAGGATCTTCATGTAGGCAGTATTGCTGAACTGAGTAATCATAGAGAAGGAATATTCACAGATTATGACCATTTCTTAAATACACAATTTCCTTTTTATTTACTTCTTCCCT
This sequence comes from Cricetulus griseus, assembly GCF_003668045.3. Classification (NCBI taxonomy): domain Eukaryota; kingdom Metazoa; phylum Chordata; class Mammalia; order Rodentia; family Cricetidae; genus Cricetulus; species Cricetulus griseus. The sequence goes on along the minus strand of NC_048598.1, from coordinate 154,473,031 downwards.
TCTCTTTTTTCTTTCTTTCATCCAGTCTCTTCCTTACCATCCTCTCTTCCTTCCCTTCACTCTCATTTCCATGTCATCCTCTTCTCTCTTCCCTCATTCCTCTCTTCCTTCCTTCCTCCCTTATTCTTCTACTTTCTATTCTATTGCCTATTAGAAGCAGTTTCCATCATATCCTTATGGTCTCAAAAAATAAATCACTTCCTTAAGATTTATAACTATAATTAAATTTCTAGGAGAAAATAAACCCTACTGAGACCTGACATTGGATTTATTGTTCTTATTCAAATATGTGATTTTTACATCTATTAGAAATGTATTTATAAGTTTTCGTCACCAGTAGTATTTAAATTCAATGAAAATAAATATATTACTTGTATTATTCAACATTTTGATCTTTGCAATTAACATATTTTCTAAAATATACATAGTTTCTTTTGTGAATGTATAGATCTTTGAATAAATTTTTGATGAGTACTGTAAAAACTAATGTTTGAATTCATTCATTAAATCTATCATGGAGATGCCTATCCTTCATGGTCATATGATTGCTGCAGGAACACTATATCCAAGAGAACTGATGACCAAACCTGTGTGCAACTATTGATAGATTATGAGAGTCAACCTGAATAGTTTACTAACTGATCAAAATTATTAATACTCTTCCACATTTAAAGGGTCTCCTTTAGGAAAAACAACCAAAACACAGCATGATATTTTTCTTTCTCTATTGTCCAAATATTTGTATATCCCATCTAGAAAAACTAATGTTATATATTAAATATTCTATTCAAAGTGAAATAATGCAGTAATACTCATAAGCAATAACACATTTTAAGTTTTTGATACTTAATTTTATTTTTTGCTAAATGTATATGGTTAGGGTTTGTGTGCACATGTGCAAAGGTTTACATGCAAGTGTGTTTGTGGAGCCCAGAGATCATCTTTTGATGTTTGTCAGTCATGTTCTGTCTTATGTTTTGAGACAGTCTCTCACTGAACCCAGACTCATTCATCACTGAATCAGGTAACATGAGTGGCTAGCAAGCTTCATGGATTCTCTGGTCCCTCCTTTACTGCCAAGTGCTGGAAATTCAAGGAGTTACCTCTATACTTGGCATTTTGCACACATGTGTTAGAGGCCAAACTCAATTTCTCATACATGTTCTCTCCCTAGCTCAATATATGTATTAAAATAGCATGTTACATGTGCCTTCAATCAACGGTTTTTCTATCTCAAAATCTGTTTTAACTGAAACTTCAAAATAAGGCAAAATAATTGTTAAAAAATGGTCTGATTCTGAGAAATGTTGTTGCTTCTTTTATATTCTTTAAGATAAAAACTGGGAAAGCATTTTGTTAAAATTATAGAATAGACTGATTTTCCTTGATTGGAATATAGTATGTATATTTAAAGCAAACCTGCAAATCTCACATGTAGTTTTGACACATCTTACATAGCTTTCAATTTTTTTTTCCCAGAAGATCCAGATCTGAATAAAAAAAAGTGGTTGCCAACTGACTAATACAGGAACAGAATCTTAGGCATATATTTCATGTAATAATTGTTTTTGTTTTGCATTTAGTAACTACAGGAAAAGGCAAGAACAATGAAGCTGTTTTTACCAAGAAGAAGAGGAATAACAATGTTTGTCAAGTCTGAATATTTCAGGATATCATGGGAAATTTTTGAAAAATAAAAATCATATTGGTGACTATCTTGGAGTACATGCAATTTAAGGGGAATTGCTTTGTTGTTTCTTACAAAATTTCAGCCATTTCATTACAAGGTATCTGCCAGGTCACATGGAAAGGAAATGTATGGATGCTATGCTGTCTGCATTTAAGGGACTGGTCTGAATAAATGCTGATGTGTATCTCAAGGATATTCCTTCAAATTTCACATGGCAAAGATTATATTCACTTTGCAAATTCTTTGACAGAAACTCTTCTGTATGCTGCTTCATCTTCCAATGAAATTAATCACAGTATAGAATTTCGTAGTTTAAATGTATAGGTTAATGTCAATTGTTTTTTCATATTAGGCTGGATTATAGACTAAAGAAATGTACTTTATTAAACATTAATGGAGAAGAGATACAATTAGATATGTCATGGTCTGTTGAGCTCATCACAGATGCTGTATCATAATTACTATAAAGAAGGGAGCAGGAAAGAAGAGGGTAAGAGACCACGTCTCAGATGATTTTATTTGAAAAATATTATGTTTTAGGATAGACTTAGGAAAGTTTGTGAGTGTATGGAGAGGGAAAATTGATTTATCAGTCTCCAAATCTATCTTCAATTGCTCCTATATCTCTCCAATACTGAGCTAAGCATAGACCCAAGGCCAAAGTTTATTTATAGGATATATGAGGAATAGTATATACATTTTTATACAGAGCTTGGGAAAAAATAAAAGAGATTTTCTTATAGAATGTCTGTGTTTGGAATGAAATTTTTATGGCACTTTAAAAAATACTAATTGCCATTTTGGCTTCTATATATAATTTTATCTAATTGATTATAACATTTTCCAGTTATTTTAAATAAACAGGAAGTGAGGAGAATTGTCTGATTATTCTTATATGCCATTTGAATTTATCTGTAAACCTGTTGTTATGTAATGTAAGGATTGTGCTTTAATCTGGAATTTTTTTTTTAAAAAATCCAAGCCTGTTGATTCCAGCATTTTGCCAAAATATCTGGTTCCTTGAGAGGAACAAGTATGATTAATTCATTCATGATTTCTTACTGCAGAATTACTATCTCCATCATAATTACTTATCTTTGAAAAATATATCTACCATTGTTTCCTTCATGTATGTATTCAAAGCAAATCCCATGGATGTCTGACATAGTGTTCTGATTATTCAGGATGTATTGTCTCATTTTAAATTCTTTGCACTTAATTTCTATTTCTGAAAATGTTATCTATAACAGATGTACAGTATATGAAAGACATGAAGAATTTTGTGTGTATCCTTTCCTACTCTATCTGCATTTGCTCATGTCATGCAGCAGAGGAAAACAATGACCAAAACAGCATGACTTGAAGCAAACAAACAAACAAAAAAGCAAAAAACCACTCCTCACTATTCTCATTTCCCTTCAAATGAATAAGTCCATTTGGATTATTTGTGGTTTGCTGTTTGTTGTATTTTGAAGCTGCATATATGAGTATATCCTACATAGTGCTACTATTTTCACTGTGTCTGAAAAAAAATCTACAACCTTGGAAGCACTGCATCATTTACAATAAGGCATAGCAAGACACTATTTTATAAAACAGCATGCTTGGCAAAGAAGTCTGTGTAATAAAGGCACACAAGTGACTTGTTTAAGTAAGTGTAGAATTTATTTATCTCAGAAGTTTCTCCACAAGAAGCATTGACTAAAATCAATAAAAGTATCTGTGAAAAGAAAGCAAGGCTCTGGAATACAAATGATAAGTGAGAACATTGCTCGGTGAATGTCAATTTCTAGACACTAATGACTGAAACTGACAGTGGGAGAACAGCAGTTCAAATGTCCAGTTGTGGGGGCTGGGGAGATTGCTCAGTGGTTAAGAGCAATTGTTATTATTGAGGAGGACAATTTTGGTCTCCAGTAACCAAACTGCATCTCATTAGTTTCCATAATTCCAATTCCAGGGATTCAAGCTCATTCTGACTTTTGTGTGCTCATGTGTCTAGGCAGTGAATGGAAAAGCTTGTGAGCAAAACGCTCACATATGTTAAAACAATTAAAATACCGAGTCAAATTATATCTGAAACTCACCATTAAAAATTTACACAGATTTTTGTAGCAATTTTAGCATTTGTTTATTGCCTTTTGTTTAACTTCCTGAAAATATGTGATAAGGGAATTATGGAAAATCAAAGCTGGAATTATGTTGAGATATCTATCCACTACCATGTATTCATTTAAAGTCAAACATTTTATCTTTCACCCATGTTTACTTTAGCTCTACAAATGTCAACTCTGATCTGAACATTCTTCAATTGTATATTTATTTTCCCATTAAATACATATAATCCTATTCCAAATTTGCTTTACATGTATCATCTGGCGGCCTGGTACTTTTAGTAATTTGTTCCATCACAAATACCTCCATTTCCCTAGTTAAATAAAAATCTGATTCATACATAATGATAAATAGACAGCTTGGGTAACTTCTCATAATAGTAGATGTATTCTAACTTACAGACCATACATTGAGCTCAGATCTTCTTTGTATATCTATTGGTACACCATACAGAATTTGTCTTTTAATACAATGCCCCAAACTATTACAGGGAATAATTTAGATTATTGCCTATGTGCATTGTACAATTGAATCAGAGCCATTTAGACAGCAGGCCATAGACAACCAAAGGAGCAGTGAATAAGATTTTATTATTGCAAAGCATTTATTTCAAGGTTGAGATGAACAAAGGAAAAAAATGTTATAGGGAAGCACCTAAAGTACATCATCATGAATGTTTATCTCTTCCTCAACTTTTTGTTTATTAGAGTTTGTTTGTGTTATCATACTTGTCTTCCTGATGAACTGAAAAATAGGAAAAGACTGCAATGTGAATTAGGAAGAGATTTTATTTCTCACCATAGCTGAAATTATACTAAAACTGCTATTTATGTACAATGTGGTATTTTATTTCCTGTGTTTTAATTGATTACTTAACTCTGATGTTTAATGGTATAACTCAAGACAACATATTTTTGTACAGGATTCACAGTATTTTGCATTACAGATTACAAATATTGACCAAATGGAATGATAAAAATCAATGACAAAGTTGGAATGTGGCCCCTGAATACCTGGCATAATGGAATTCTGCAAGATATGTAGAAGTTTTCTTGCCTTTCTCAGCAGAGAAAAGTCAATGTTGTATGAAGAACTGTGACTCACCCCACTGAGCCTTCCTAGTTGTGCTGATGGCAACTACACCTAGATTTTTTACATATTTCACTGCATACTGTCATCAGCAAAGTGGTGATACATTCCTAAACTGAATTGTAATTCAGTGATAAGACTTGGTTTTTTTTGAAAGAAAATAATTTTGGAATATAAGCCAGAGGTACATAATTGCTTGAAAAATTACTACAGAAATATTACTAAAGGTAATATATCTACAAAGAAATAATTTTAGAAAAAATAAATTATAACTAATATCAGAAAAACTAAAGACACAATTATGCTTATATGGAAATGCCATACTAACAGATTTCAATATGAAGGGATATAGTCAATTGTCTGACAAACATTGTGCTATAGCCATCTGTGATGAACACCAATAATTTGTTAATTCTTACTCCTTCACATCACAAAGCTCTCTGTCATTAGAATCAAGAAATGTACAAAAGATTCTATCTTTAGCAATATTCAATTTATTCGCTTAAACATGGCTGTTCTGTAAATTTGTTGTATAGAGATGACATATGAGTTACAGGTATCTCTAGACTGACCCTAAATCATCATCTGTAGGAACAGAAAAAGGATAGAAAAAAAGAAAATAATAAATCATAATAGGGCATTGTAACTATCAGGAACGTATGTGGGAAAAAGTATGCTGATGTAGTTTTCAGCTTTGAGAATACAGAAGGGAGAAAATTTGGGTAAAAATAAACACCAACAAAGATTGAGTGATAGACAAATGCCTTGGAAGTCTCAGGAAAGCTCTGAGGTAGAGACAAAAGGATAAAATACAGCTCAACCTATGGCGATAGAGGGGCTGATTTCATGTAAAGATAAAGATAAATGCATTTAGGGGCTGAAGAAGGAAGGAGAAAGAAGCAAAAAGGACACTAAAAGTAAATAACTAACAGCAGGAATTAAAGAATTGGTGCCTTAGGAAGGGAAACATATAACCAAAAGAGAAAGACACCTAGGGTGATAAGTACAGAAGTCAGAACAAATGGCAAGAAAACAATTGAAGAGCAAAATAAAAAGACTTTAGGAGAGAAAAATATAATAACTGAGTAAAAAAAATTAAGGGAATGCTAAGCTATAGGTTTGAAGAGGTGATTGTACAGATAACAGATGTATGGTCTTGATATGTCAGGTATGGATTTCCAGGCAATGATCCAAGGAAATACAGTCACCAAGCTCTTCATTGCAATGACAAGAAGGCAGGAAAGGCAGGCTTCCTTGTTTTTCTTTCTGTCTGAGGTCATCATCAATTAGGGAGACTTTATGAAAAAATGTTAGTCATACAAACTTATAGTTAAATGTAAATGTTTATACACAAAATTACTTAAGTATATTCTACTTCCTTTATTGGTTTCTGAATATGATTTAAAATGGAAACTGGGTCGATTGTTTAAAAAAAGAATGCTCATTATCAGTGATGTGACAACTAGAATGTTATGTTGAGAAAATATTGAAACAAAGATGTCAAGATAGAAAGTGTAATTCTTGCAAGATATGAGAAATTACCAGTATCAGGAAAAATTGGCAGTACAACTTTTGATGGAATTATAATGCAATTTAAAAGGATGTCAAGACTGACCAAATGCTGTTGTAAATTCAAGGGAAAAATCCAGCCCACTGAGACAGGCTATTGCTGGAGTGAATAAATGGTGGGTACAGGAGACCATCGAGTTGCCTATCAATCTTCTGTTTATTTGTTTATTATGATTTTTTTATCAATTATATTTACATATATAGAAAAGTTATAACAATTTCTCCAGGGTATATATTTAAACAAGAACCTCATTATAACTGATTCCCAATGATAATTGTCTGTTTTCTATTTTAAAACTCAAAACCTTGGAAAATTGGCTTGTTATTACAGTTCTTATGTAGTTTTTAAATGAATTATGTTTTAGTTCTGACTGAAAAATGAGATACTGTGTCTTTTTTTATCCTTCAACTTTTTTATTTTTTTAACATTTTTTATTTGAATTAGAAACAAGATTGTTTTACATGACAATCCCAGTACCCTTGTCCCTCCTGTTCTCTCCTACCACCCTCCCCACAACTAAAACCCTGCCTATCACATATCCTTTCTGCTTCCCCTGGATGGTGAGGCCTTTTATAGGGTGTCATCAGATTCTATCATATCTTTTGGAATAGGGCCTAGGCCTAACCCCATGAGTCATGGCTCAGGGAGTATTCCTCTATATGTCCACATCTATGCTAGGGATAAGTACTGAACTTCTAAAGGAGGTCCTGTAGGTTTCCAAGGTTTCCTCACTGAAACCCATGTCCCTGGGGTCTGGATCAGTCCTATGCTGATATCCCAGGAATCAGTCTGGGGAGCAAGAGTTCCCAGATATTCATGTCAGTTGTTTTTGTGGTTTTCCCCAGTTTGGTCTGGACCCCTTTCTTATTCACTCGTTCTTCTCTGCATCTGGATTCCAGTTCAGTTCAGTGATTAGTTGTGGGTGTCTGCTTCTACTTCCACCAGCTGCTGGATGAAGGCTATCTGTTGGCATGTAAGTCAGTCATCAATCTCATTATCAGGGGAGGACATTAAAGGTAGCCCCCCCTCTGTTTCTTAGATTGTTAGCTGGTGTCATCTTCGTAGATCTCCAGATATTTTCCTAGTGCCTGATTTCTCTGTAAAACTAAAATGTCTCCTTCTATTATAGTATCTCAATTCTTGTTATCTTCTATTCTTCCCCTGACTCAAACTTTCTGCTCCCTCATGTCCTCCTCGCCCCTCCTCTTCTCCCCTTCTCATTCTCCTATCTCCCTCCCCCCTCCTCTCATGGTCCCAATTTGCTCAGGAGATTTTGACCCTTTCCCCTTCTCCATGGAATCATGTATTTTAGGTTACACCTTATTTACTAGCTTCTCTAGCAGTGAGGATTGTAGGCTGTGAATCCTTTACTCTATGTCTAAAATCCACATATGAGTGAGTACATACCATGTTTGTCTTTCTATGATTGGGTTACCTTGCTCAGAATGGTTTCCTCTAGTTACATCTATTTTCCTGCAAATTTCAAGATTCCATTGTTTTTTTTTCCACTGAGTAGTACTCCATTGTGTAAATGTACCACATTTTCTCTATCCATTCTTCATTTGAGGGCCACCTAGGCTGCTTCCAGTTTATGGCTATTACAAATAGTGCTGGTATGAGCATCATTGAACAGATGTTCACTTTGTATAAATGTGCTTCTTTTGGGTGTATGCCTAACAGTGGAATTGCTGGATCTTGTGGTAGACTGATTCCCATATTCTTGAGGAGTCGCCATACTGATTTCCAAAGTGGCTATATAAGTTGGCACTCCCACCAGCAGTGGAGAAGTGTTCCCCTTTCTCCACATCCTCTCCAGCATAAACTGTTTTTCGTGTTTTTGATTTTGGCCATTCTAACAGGAGTAAGATGGTATCTCAGAGTTGTTTTGATTTGCATTGCCCTGATGGCTAAGGATGTTGAACACTTTCTTATGTGTCTTTCAGCCATTTTAGGTTCCTCTATTGATAATTGTCTATTTAGTTCTGAACCCCACTTTTTAATTGGGTTTGGTGTTTTGGAGACTAGCTTCTTGACTTCTTTGTAAATTTTGTGGATCAGCCCTCTGTCAGATGTGGGGTTGATGAATATCTTTTCCCAGTCTGTGGGCTGCTGTTTTGTCTTACTGACTGTGCCATTTGCTTTATAGAAACTTCTCAGTTTCAGGAGGTCCTATTTATCAATTGTTGATCTCAGTGTCCGTGCTACTGGTGTAATGTTCAGGAAGTGGTCTCCTGTACCAATTAAGTCAAGGGTAGTTCCCTCTTTGTCTTTTAATAAGTTCAGTGTGGCTGGATTTATAGTGAGGTCTTTGATCCATTTTGACTTAAGTTTTGTGCATGGTGATAGGCTTGGATCTATTTGCAGTCTTCTACATGTCTGCATCCAGTAATGCCAGCACCATTTGTTGAGCATATAAATTTGGATTTTTTTGTCAAAAATCAGGTGTTTGTAGGTTTGTGGGTTAATATCAGGGTTTTCAACTCTATTCCATTTGTCTACCTGTCTATTTTTCTACCAATACCAAGCTGTTTTCAGGACTACTGTTGGGGGAAGTGATTCTGTACAAGTGTTTGTCTTATTGGATGATGAATAAAGTACTGTTTGGCCAATGAGGCAGCAAGTTAGACAGGACTAGTAGTCAAGGAGGATTCTGAGAAATGTAGTAAATAAGTGGTGATCTGCAGGAAGTGACATATCAGGGAGCCTCATAAACAAGAGCAAGAAGGAAGTGTTCCCCTTCTCTCTTCCTCCTGGTCTCTGCCCTGGAGTTGCCATTTGATCTACTGTCAAGAGTGGGCCCAAAGAGGAAGGCATCCTTTATAAGATGAGTCTTATAAAATATATAGATTTATGATAATTAAGAAGAGATAACAGATGAGAAATCCTAGTCATTGTCCAAGCAGCATTTGTACCTAATATAAATCTCTGGTTATTATTTTTGGGGCCCTAACTCAGCAGGTAGAACTCAGGAGGCTGTTGGAAAGCGCCCACGTAGTGGTAGGGCTCGGGTGACTTTTGGCCTAAAGATTTATCATACCAGAGTGTTGTCAGTGAGCAGGATGACACCATGCCCCAAATTTTCCAGAGGAAGAGGGAACCCTGCCTCCATAGCTAGCCGTGTCAGGCCGCTGAGAGGCATTGGAGCTGCTTCCATATGCTCTTGCAGTCCGGTACTCTTGGGGGTTGGAATCCGCACTCCTGAGATGATAAAGACAGATCCAGATAAAGAAAAACCTCTACAGGTTTACACTTCATTAAAAAATATATGTTGGCTAGTGAGAGAAAAAGTAACAAGAGGAAATAGAGTAGCTGGGTGTGGTGGCACACACCTTTAATCCCGGCACTCCAAAAGCAGACACAGCAGATTTCCACCCTCTCCCAGGAAAAAAGAAACAAAAGAAAGTAAAATAGAGTAATAAAAAAGCCATCTAAAATGAAAAATACATGGAGAGTCTGGATACTATATGCTATGTTGTTGTCTTTCAATTGTTTGATTGCCCAGGAAAGACTTACTGCTGCTAAAATACATTTGATTATAAATACTCCTAAATTAATCCAATTTATACATTTAAAAATGCTTTGACTTCAAATTTTAAGTCTAAGGACAGGCTACTTGGGAAAAAAAAGTTTTTCTTGTGTTTTCACAGAAAATGAAAAGCTATGGATTCCTTCCAGACTAATCTGGTTTTATCAAGGAAGACCCCCTGAAGCAATGACCAAACAGATCCTGCATCCAAAACAGCTAAGATGATGCAACCTTTCAGACTACAAAAACAAGGACTTGGTCAGATTTCTATGTTTTATCATGATCCCCATGGTACAGACATCACCCCCAATCAGTAGGAAACTGTTTAGAATGCACGATGCCCAAATTCCCAAACATTGTTTATGAATGTTTGTTTTCATTTAAATGGGGTTGTTTATAAATGGTAATGAGCATAGTCAATCCATTTTTAAAGAAAAAAAAGGGGGGTAGGATATAGGAATGAATACTTTGCATTGGTATTGATTTTCATTTATTGATACAACTTTAAGGTCAATTTTGTGATATGTGTATGTCTCCTCTTGTTTAGGTATTGTGTTTATACATATCTTTTAAAATGATATGCATAATTAAATAAAGGCTATATAGTCACCTATGACAGTCAGAACTTATAATTAGTTTAGTTAGGTTTTCTAGATATACAGAGATGTATTTGAGATGGATAGGTATTCTTCAAACCTTTAAAAAACGTTCAGAATATATGGCATTTAAATGGTTTAGGGTTTTTCTTGGCAGTGAGACACAACAGCTCCTGGAACACCAATTACATCAGAAAGGAGGATGGGCATCGAAGATGGGCATAGAGTTTGCTTTCAACATGGCAAGATTAGCCATTTGGTCAATAAACTGCTCTTGCCTGGACTATTTGTTTCTGTATAAACTGGGCATGCAGGACCCACAAAAAAGTGACTGCTGAACTTACAAAACAAGACAGTACTGAAGGGTTCCTGTTGTAATGAGAAATGTGCCAGACACACTGTGCCCTATACACTGAAGATGTATGCCCCAATGTTACAGAGGAATTTTTGGGTGACTGTCCAGGGAGTGAGATGTCTCTGTCAATTCTAGGGTTTATATATTATCCCTCTGTTGTCTTTGATAGAGTTAAAGACAGATAGTTATGGTTATAATTTTCTTCACTTATTATAAAAGATAAGTTATCCTTCTTTTTATTTAGTCAGAAAAGAGGAGATGATGGGGGAAGTGCTTCGGTGTATGTGTTTGTCTTATTGGATGATAAATAAAGTACTCTTTGGCCAATGAGACAGCAAGTTAGACAGGACTAGGAGTCAAGAAGGATTCTGGAAAGTGTAGTAAAGAAGTGGTGATCCTTAGCCAGGCGTTGGTGGCACACACCTTTAATCCCAGCACTCAGGAGGCAGAGGCAGGTGGATCTCTGTGAGCTCAAGGACAGCTTGATCTCCTCAGCGAGTGCCAGGATAGGCTCCAAAGCTACACAGAGAAACCCTGTCTTGAAAAACCAAAAAAAAAAAAGAAGAAGTGGTGATCTGCAGGAAGTGACATATAGCAGGGAGACTCATAAACAAAGGCAACAAGGAAGTAGGCCCATTCTCTCTTCCTCTTGGTCTCTGCTCTGGAGTTGCCATGTGATCCACCGGAAGAGAGGGTCCAAAGAGGAAAGCATCCTCTATAAGATAAGTCTTATAACATATATAGATTTATGATAATTAAGACAGAGCTAACAGATGAGAAATCCCAGTCATTTTCCAAGCAGCATTTGTACCTAATATAAGACTCTGTTTATTATTTGGGGCCCTAACTCAATGGGCAGAACTTGGGCAGCTGGTGGAAAACAACCTCGTGGTGGTAGGGCTTGGGTAGCTTTTGCCAAAAAGATTTATCATAACAGACAATAGCTCTGTAATATAGCTTGAAGTCAGGGGTTGTGATGCCTCCAGAAGTTCCTTTATTGTATAGGGATGTTTTGGCTATCCTGGGTCTTTTGTTTCTCCATAAAAAGTTGAGAATTATTTTTTCAAGTTCTGTGAAGAATTGTGTTGGGATTTTGATGGGGATTGAATCTGTAGATTGCTTTTGGCAAGATTGCCGTTTTTATTATGTTGATCGTACCTATCCAAGAGCATGGGAGATCTTTCCATTTTCTGGTATCTACTTTAATTTCTTTCTTTGGAGATTCAAAATTCTTATGGTACAGGTCTTTTGCTTTTTTGGTTAGTGTTACCTCAAGGTATTTTTTGTTGTTTGTAGCAATTGTAAAGGGTGATCTTTCTCCACCAATGTGTCATCGGTATATAATAGCGCTACAGATATTTTTGAGTTAATCTTGTATCCTGCCACTTTGCTGAAGGTGTTTATCAGCTGTAGGAGATCCCTGAAGAAACAAGAGAATAATCACACTAGAAAATTAACAGCACAACTGAAAGCTTTAGAACACAAAAAGCCAATACACCCGGAGGAGCAGATGCAGCAAATAATCAAATTGATGGCTGAAATCAATAAAATGAAAACTAGGAGAACAAGACAAAAAATCAACACAACAAAGAGGTGGTTATTCTAGAAAATCAACAAGATATACAAACATTTATCCAAACTTACCAAACAGCAGAGAGTGAACATGCAAATTAATAAAACCAGGAATGAAAAGGGTGACATAACTACAGATACAGAAAAAATCCAGAGAATCATCACGTCATACTTTGAAAACCTATATTCCTCAAAATTTGAAAATCTAAAGGAAATGGACAATTTTCTGGACAGATTTCACTTACCAAAATTAAATCAAGAACAGATAAGAAACTTAAGTAGACCTATAACCCCTATTGAAATTGAAGCAGTCATCAGAAGTTTCACAACCAAAAATAGCCCAGATGGCTTCAGTGCAGAATTCTAACAGAAATTCAAGTAATAGCTAATACCAATTCTACTGAAAGTATTCCACGCAATAGAAGCAGAAGGGTCATTACCAAACTCTTTTTTATGAGGGTTCAATAATCTTGATATGCAAGCCATGCAGACACAACTAAGAAAGAGAACTACAGACCAATATCCCTCATGAAAATTGATGCAAAAATACCCAATAAAATACTGGAAAATCCAATCCAAAACACTTCAGAGAAATCATCATCCACGATCAAGTATGCTTCATCCCAGGGATGCAAGGATGGTTCAACATATGAAAATCCATCAATGTAATCCACCATACAAACAGACTGAGGAAAAAAATCACATCTTAGTAGATACTGAAAAAGCCTTTGATAAAATCCAATAACCCTTCATGATAAGGGTCTTGGAGAGATAAGGGATAACAGGAACATAATATAATAAAATCAATATACAGCAAGCCGACAGCCAACATCAAGTTAAATGAAGAGAAACTCAATGCAATTCCTCTAAAATCAGGGATAAGACAAGTCTGTCCACTCTCTCCATACCTCTTCAATATCATCCTTGAAGTTCTAACTAGAGCAAAAAGACAACAAAAGGAGATCAAGAGAATACAAAACGGAAAAAAGTCAAACTCTCACTATTTGCAGATGATATGATAGTCTACATAAGTGATACTGTGTCTTTTAAAATCTATTTTTCTCCTGTTTTCCCTTTTATCCTAACAGTTTTTGGGGATTTTACCATTGACAATATTAATTTACTTGGGATACTGCAGCTCCCCCAACCACCAAAAAGATCAAGCCCCATAAGTGTCAATCACATTCAGAAGGCAGAGTTCTGTCCCATGCACATTCACCAAAAATCAGTTCATAATCTGTGAGCTCCCACTTGCTCAGGGAAGCTGTCTCTGAGGTTTGCCCCATCAGGATCCTGACCCCTTTGTTCATATGATCCCTGCTCCCTCTCTTCTACTGAATTCCAGGAGCTCAGCCCAATGCTTGGCTGAACAATAATGTAAAAGTGTAAAAGCTTCTTTTAAATTCTGTAGATATTGCTTAGTTAAGAAGCCCTTCTTGCCAGGCATTGGTGGCACGTGCCTTTAATTCCAGGACTTGGGAGGAAGAGCCAGGCAGATCTCTGTGAGTTCGAAGCCAGCCTGGTCTCCAGAGCAAGTGCCAGGATAGGCTCCAAAGCTACACAGAAGAAAAAAAAAGGAAGCTTTTCTTTATTTTACAATCACTGCTTTGTCTCTTATGTTTCTTTTAAAACTTACTTTCATTTTTTTCTCTACCTCCATTTTTTAAAGTAGAAACAAGATTGTTTTACATGTCAATCCCAGTTCCCTCTCCCTCCCCTCTTCCCCTGCCCCCACCAGCTAACACTCTACATATCCCATACCATTTCTGCTCCCCAGGAGAGTGAGGTCTTCCATGGGGGTCTTCAGAGTCTGTCATATACTTTGAGATAATGTCTAAGCTAAGGGAGTATCCCTCTATGAGAAATGGGTTCCTCAAGTCCATTCATAAGCTGGGGATAAGTACTGATCTACTACAAGAGTCCCCATGGATTTCTGAGGCCTCCTCACTGACACCCATGTTCATGGTTTCTGGATAAGTTCCATGCTAGTTTCCCAGTGATCATTATGAAGGCCAAGGGCTCCCCATTGTTCAGGTCAGGTGTCTCTGTGGGTTCCATCAGCCTGCTCTTGTCCACTTTACTCATCACTCCTCCTTCTCTGCAACTGGATTCCAGTTCAATTCAGTGTTTAGTTGTGGGTATCTGCTTTTACTTCAATAAGCTGTTGGATGAAGGCTATGGGATGGCATATAAGTTGGTCATCAATCTCATTATCAGGGGAGGGCATTTCAGGTAGCCTCTCCACTCTTGCTTAGATGGTTAATTGGTGTCATCCTTGTAGAACTCTGGACATTTCCCTAGTGCATGATTTTTCTTTAAACCTATACTGGCTCCCTCTCTGATGATATGTCTTATTTTGGTCTCTATTCTTCCCCCTACACAACCTCCCTGCTCCTTTATATCCTCCTCACTCTTCCTCTTCTCCCCTTCTCATTTTCATAGCTCCCTCTCCCTTCCCCCATGCTCCCAATTTGCTCGGGAGATCTTGTCCCTTTCCCCTTCTCTGGACAGACCCTGTGTGTCTGTCTTAGAGTACTCCTTGTTGCCTGACTTCTCTAGGGGTGTGGACTGTAGGCTGGTAATCTTTTGCTCTATATGTAAAATCCATAGATGAGTGAGTGAATACCATGACTTTCTTTTTGTTACTGGGTTACCTCACTCAGAATGGTTTCTGCTAGTCCATCCATTTGCCTGTGAATTTCAAGATTCCATTGTTGTAACTTTTCAATATACAGTGTTTTTCTCCCCTCTGGTACCTCCACCTTTTATGTCTTTTTGTTGATTCAGGTTGTTACATTTCACATTACTCTCTTTAAAGAAGCTAGAGAATAAATGCACACAATCTTATTGGTCAGCACACTTTTTCTATGCTTACATAGTCCAGGTCCCTTACCAGGGAATGTTTCTATCCACTTTTAGGCTGGATCTCTGTGCATTAATTAAGGCCATCCAGAAAATTCTCCTCAGACATACCCAGAGGACAGCCTAATCTAGACAATCTTAAATCTTGAGACTCTCTTCCCAGGTGACTTTAGCTTCAGTTAAGTTGATAGTTAGTCTAGCCATCCCATATGCTAACCTGAGAAAAATTTTCCAGTGATGTTCTATGTGTGCTCATGTGTCTGTGTTTGCAGTGTGGTGCCAGGTTGTCAGTTATTATTCATCGAATATATAATTATCTCCAATAGTTATAAAAAATAGAGGATGGAAATGATCTATTGAATGTAGTCAGTTGAAGGATTTGGGTACTGGAACAATTCTCTAATGGGTTTGCTTCATGCCCTCATTAGTGTGTGATGCTCTTATCTTATCCTCATGTTTGCCTAGTCTTTGTAATGATCATAATGTGAAAATAATTGATTCAGATTGGATATTTTTAAATTCAGCCCAGATTTCTCATCTATAATAGTCCTTTTTCATCATTAAAATGTGTTTCACCTCCATACATATGTCATTTTAAGGTTTTTTTTTGTGGGCTAATGTCTAAATTCTAAAATTTTTATTGAGTTCAGAAAGTTAACAAGACAAACTGGTAGATATGCATATTAAATAAATAATAATTTCTTAATTTTTAACCACTTTCAATTTTAAAAATATTTTTGTGAGAATTATGGTGATACCATATCTATCACAAAGTTAATACTAAAAATACATTTTCTAAATTAACTAAGACATGAAGAATAAAGGAACTACTAGCTAAAGAAAATTTGACTACCTATTGATACTAATTGACTAATTAGTGAAGACGAGAGTGAGGAAAAGGATTTGTGAGCATATGTGAAATTGTCTTCACTTGAAATTACATGTTAAGATTTGATAGAATGCATATTTATAAAACATGAACAGATGGCTGTGGGATGCATAATAAATAGGATTTATAAAATTTCACTGTTTGAACACATTGGATCTTCAAGTACTCAGAATAGCATAGTTAACAAATCATTTCTGGATGATGAAAACAATTTTGAAATAAATTTCAGAGGAGAATATTATCAAACAAAATGCAAACCATTCTACACCTCTAGCTCTTGCGCATAGTTTTCATGAATCAAATATGGTCAACCAATTGAATATAAGGGACTCTAATTTCCCCCTCTAATTATGTACTCTGTGTGTAATATCTGTGGTTCTACATATTGTAGCTTGTTTATCATCAATTTAACCACTAATATCTATATATAAATAAGTCAAATCATATTTGTCCTTCTGGGCCTTGGTTACCTCACTCAAAATGTTTTTTTTTCTAGTTACTTACATTTACATACAAATTTCATCTGTTTTGATGGCTGTGTAATATTCTTTTGTATAACTGTGCCACCTTTTCTTTATCCATTCATCTGTTGAAGGACATCTAGGTTGTTTCCAGTTTTTGGCTATTATGAGCAGAACATCAATGAACATGTTTGAACAAGTGTCTCTGTTGTAGGATTAATTGTCCTTTGGGACAAACATTGGTATAGCTAGTTCTTGAGGTAGATTGATGTCCATTCTCCCAATGAGCCACCACACTGATTTCCATAGTGACATTTTAGTTGATCCACAAAAGTAGAAAATTTTTATATATTAATTTTCTGTGAAATTATATTTTTATACATGGATGCAGTTTACAATATGGAAGTTTGGGTTAACATTTGTTTGGTTTCCGTATTTATACATCTTTATGGTAAAACATAGTACAAAATCTAGACAAGATTAATTTTAATCTGAGAGGAGGAAGAAAACTATATAAACCTTCAAATACTCCAGTAACTGTTGTTCAGGGAACCAATGGTTAGTCTGCTTAAAGATAAAATACTAGTGGGGAAACATAAAAGCATTCAGTATCTAGAATTAGACTATTTGTGGACATTTCTCATTAGCAGAGAGGACACCTGTAGTGGTGCCACTTTCTCACTATGGGGTTGGGGTAGGTGTTGGGGGTGGATGTGGGGATGGGAGGATCTTGATCAACTGTGGAAGGTGTCACCTGACTTTCTGACACCATGGCCCTTATTGTTCATAACAGGTTTCTATAATTGTGTTGCTCTTGAAAGTCATGAACTGAACTACACAGAACAGAGGTTTTCCTTGTTTTATAAACTTGGGCTTAGTATTGATGAGAACTTAAGCTGCAGGGTAGAGGTAGGTATGGAAATGTCTAGGAACTTGAGTTTAAATTATTAAACATCAGTTAATGAGCTATGAGAAACAATACAGCAGCTGTGTGAGAGTATGAAAGTTGACAGGTCTGTGTCATTGTAACAATGAGCAAGTTCTGTCAAGCTTTTTTGCAAGCTGTGCATTTAAAGAGTGTTACATAAATTAGACAAGACTCATGATGCAGTTTTCAGTTCATACACTTTACTCAAGAAAAGCCAGTTTGTCTAAATGAGAGGCTGTAGGGACGTGAGTAAGTGGCTTGTGTTAGTTGAGGAAGAAATCTGCCATCAGATGGGAGTTAGATATACTATTTTGATTCCCTGCAGGATAGAAAAGCTGATATCATTCATATTAAGATCCCATCAACACCCAGCATGTTATTGAGCTTGTGGCTGGAAATGCTAAGTGATACTGACTCACAAATATTTTCAGGGTCATTTATTGAGAGAATGTAGTCAGAATGAGACAGTTTTATACTTGCTGAACAGAAAATGAATGTTAAAACCAAAGTACTTGGGTTTACAGAGGTAGAGCTATCTATTAATGTCACTGTTAGTTAATCAGTTTTAAAGGTACACCATTCTTCCTATATAAAGAATTACAGAAAATAAATGGGGTCGGTTAGCTGTTTGCATTTTTAAAGGTTGTCTGGTTGATTCCATACCAACACTGGATAAAAATGTTAGAGAAGATTTGACACACCATTTGCTATCTGCTAGATTGACAACTAGAAGATTAGGATGAAATGATAAAAACTAAGAGCCAGTGAGATGCTTCAGTGGGTTAAGCCACCTGCTGCCACGCCTGACAACCTGAGTTCAATCTCCAGGATCCACACAGTAGAAGGGGAAAACCAATTCCTCCAATGTGACCACCACACATAAAACATTCTCTCTCTCTCTCTCTCTCTCTCTCTCTCTCTCTCTCTCTCTCTCTCTCATCCTCTCTCTCTCTCTGTCTCAGAGTAAATAAATAAATATTATATTATAATGTATTTTTGAAGGAAAAATAAATATTGAAATAGAGATTAGTAAAAAACCTAAAATAAAATATTTTAATGAAGCAAATTCTACATTTGAAATGTAATAAAATGGGATAGTCACTGCATAAGAGATTGTAAGTTTTATGTTAATAATTTTAATTGTAATTTCCGTACAAAATGTGATTAGTGATGACTTAATTTACTTGTATATCGTTTGCAACAAGATTTTTCAGGCAATGTTGTGTAAAGACTTTGAATGTTAGTGTGTTTCATCCCCATTTCTTTCCCTATTTTCCAGATACTAAACTTCTGTTATTGCTCCTTCTTGTCTGTTATTTGTGAAAAAGAACAGTCATCTAAATCAAGCACATGGGTAAAATTGCCAGCTACAAGCCTCACTGTTTTTCTGAAATGTGTGATACTTAACTACATTTTTAACCTAATATTTTTATTTCAATTAGAATACCATGTGCTTGTCAAATAATTTAATACCCTTATGAAATTTTAGGTTGAAGATTCATTATGGTTCAGGCTACAAAACATTATTTATCCTGACATTAATAAACACAATAGAAGCCGGGCATTGGTGGCACACACCTTTAATTCCAGCACTCGGGAGGCAGAGGAAGGAGGATCTAGAGTTTGAGGCCAGGCTGTTCTCCAGAGTGAGTGCCAGGATAGTCTCCAAAGCTACAATAAGAATCCCAGTCTCAAAAAACCAAAAATGAATGAATAAATAAATAAAAAAATAAATAAACAAATAAATAAATAAACACAACAGAAGGAGGAAGAAAAATGAAGACTCAGGACATCTCTGAATTAAATCCATGTGCTTCTTTTCCTCCCCCCACAACTCAATCTGTAGTACCATGGATGCCCTTATTCTAACAGAAAACAGTATTCTTTGGAAAGCAAGAACACAATTTCCATACCCACATTACTATGTTATGTTTTCCTTAATCACTAATTTGTACAGAGTCACCCAGGGAATCCATTAAAATGGAGACTGAATCAGTAATTTGGGCTGGGGGCTAGGGGTGGTTTTTCTTAACTAGCTCACACTGTATTTTGAGGTTTCTGAGCCCAGGACAAAGACTGAATAACTGGACTCTACAATCTTAAATTCTGTACTCCTTTTGACATTCTATTATGGTTTAGTATTATCTTATTAATATTTCAAGCTAGTTACTTAAGGATTTCTACAGTACATTTTTTCAATGATTCCCTTAAGTTTTGAAGCCCCATTTGTGATACTGACTACTAAATCAAATTAAACCTTAATAGTAATATTGAGCATATTCTTAAAATGCAACTTTAAATACCATAGTTTTAAATGTCGAGGTCAGGAAAATCTAAATCCATATATTTTAATATTTCTACAATCTGAAATATGTGTCGGTTAAAATCTCAAAACCACCAGCCTGAATGGTTAAATTTTAGACTATTGACATATAGGGCATCAGGATTCTTAAACTTAGTGTTTTTCAGATTGGAGGGAAAACAGATTTAGTTGGTCAATTTCTGCAGTTCCAGCAGTACTGAAGACTGAGACAAGAATATTATGAGTCTGTGGTCAGCCAGGTTTCAGAGTAAGGCCTTCTGGACAAAGATGAGAAAGTCAATTATGGAGAATGACCAGTGGCAATATCTAGTTTTTTGCTGCCTGTCACCCATGTACACATAGAGGCATGATTGTCCTAAGAAATGGCCTTTGAAAGAATTCAAAACATCAGTAACATTACACATCAGAGATATACTAATGCAGTGATTCCTTCTGAATCCAAAAGCACATTAAATAGTGCCTAGGGAGGAGATTTTTGAAGATGACAGGCTGATAGCATCAAACCACAAAACAAACCAAAATACCTAACACGTGCTTCACTCTGGTTATTAGAAAGCAATAAAAAATTATCCTTACTGCTATTCAAATAAAATCATACACAATTTATAATCCTGTTACATCTGAAAATATTAGCATATTCTTTCATTTAGTGACCAGGAAGGGGGAACATCTGTTAAATGCCCATTGAAGATGATGTGTTCTTTAGATGAGAAAATGGATTATAATGAAATCCCATGCTATACTGGCAGACTTGGAATTAGGCACAATTGTTTCTACTTGTAAATGTGAAGGTGTTCTCAAATCTTTGTTTTCTTTTACTTTTCAGCACATTGTAACAAAATCTAGATGAGTTTCTTGAATACATGACCAAGTAAATTAAAAAACTTCAGTTTAAAAATATGGTGATTTTTATGAAAGTTTTTTCCCCATGTCATTAGAAAGTTCAGAGACTTTTACTAAATAAGCCTCATTTTTCTTTTTGCATTCTTTTTTTATTTTACTTAGAAAATATTTTTACATGTCAATCCCAGGTCCCTTTCCCTCCCCTCCTCCCCTACTCCCCAAACTAACGCCCTACCTATCCCATACCTTTTCTGCTCCCAAGGGAGGGTGAGGCCTTCCATAGGGGGTATTCAAAGTCTGTCTTATTCTTTGGGATAGGGCCTAGGACAACCCCCTTGTGTCTAGACTCAGAGAGTATCCCTCCTTGTAGGATGGGCTCCCAAAGTCTATTCTTGTGCTAGGGATAAGTACTGATCCACTACAAGAGGTCTCATAGAATGCCAAGTTCACCTCACTGACACCCACTTTCAGGGGATCTAGATCAGTCCCATGCTGATTTCCCAGATATCAGTCTGGGGACCAAGAGCTCTGCCTTGTTCAGGTCAGCTGTTTCTTTGGGTTTCAACAGCTAGGTGTGGACCCCTTTTCTCATCAGTCCTTCTTCTCTGCAACTAGATTTCAGTTCAGTTCTAGGTTCAGCTGTGTGTGTCTGCTTCTACTTCCACCAGCTGTTGGATGAAGGCTATAAGATGTCATATGAATTAGTCATCAATCTCATTAACAGGAGAGGGCATTTAAGGTAGCCCCTCCTCTGTTGCTTAGATTGTTAGTTGGTGTCATCTTTGTAGCTCCTCAGACATTTCTCTTTAAACCTATAATGTTTCCCTCTATTATGTTATCTCTTATCTTGCTCTCTTCTGTTCTTCAATCAATTCATCCTCCTTGCCCCATCATGTCTTCCTCACCCCTCATCTTCTCCAGTTCTCATTCTCCTAGTTACCACCCCCCAACATGCTCCCAATTTGCTCAGGAGATCTTGTCCCTTTCTGCTTCTCCAGGGGGCCATGTATGTCTCCCTTAGGGTCCTCCTTGATTACTAGCTTCTCTGGCCATGTGCACTGTAGGCTGGTAATCCTTTACTCTATGACTAAAATCCACATATGAGTGAGTACATATCATGTTTTTTTTTTTTGTTTTTTGTTTTTTTTGGACTGGGTTACCTTGCTCAGAATGGTTTCTTCTATTTCCATCCTTTGCCTTCGAATTTCAATTTTACATTTTTTTTCAGCTGAGTAGTACTCAATTGTGTAAATGTATGACATTTTGTCTATCCATTCTTCAGTTGAGGGGCATCTAGGTTGTTTCCAGGTTCTCCTATTACAACCAATACTGTGATGAACATAATTGAAAAGATGTCCTTGTTGTATGAATGTGCTTCTTTAGGGTATATGCCTAAGAGTGGAATTGATGGATCTTGTGGTAGACTGATTCCCATTTTCCTGGGAAATTGCCATTGTTTTCAAGAAGATGATTTTCATCCTCTCAGACACCTCTCATGTGCATTCTGACAATTCCTCCTACATTTCTTCTCAGGCTAATTGGTTTTTAATGGACAATAAGTAAAACATGGAAATAAATTCTATATTTTTAGAATAAACAACTATCCAACCAACTGAAAAACAGGATTTCAGTAACAGTGTTCCTTTTCTTTCTGTTCACCATGACGTGGTCTGGTAGGGTAGAATTGGATACAGCATATATTTTCTTTGTGATTTCTAACAGGTCAAGCAATAAACTCTTAAATTTGAGAACACAGGAAAATAAATGACATTCCTATAAGAAACTAATCCTGTAATTTTATTTGAGAAATATTATATTTTCATTTGAAATAGAGTATGAGCTTAGTATGTATTTTTTCTCTATGAAAATTACTTGCCCATTATTAATGTGATTAGTTATTACATATTCAATTTAACACAATTTCTGGTGTTTTTGTCACTACAATGTTAAAATGCATATTATTTTTCCTGGCTAAATAAAGAAAATTTCATCTAATTAGATTGCACTTAGACTTGTAATTACTGAAAAGTAGAATGGACTATCTTGAGGCTTCTTCTCTGATATATGTCATCTCACAGAGCTCTGTCCAGTGTGACTCTTACAAAATGGATCAGCAGAAAGAAACCTGACTCCCAGAGGAAGTCCTGCCTGTGTAAACAGTTATCTGAGTTGGAAAACAAAGATTCTAGGGGTATTCTTATTCGATAATCTCATTCTGTGCCATTGCTTCAGGTTAACAGTTTAGACATAAATAATCCCATGCAATAGTTTCCTTTCCCAATTATTCTAATCATTCCAAAATACACTTCCCAAATTCATGTCACCTGACCATGCTAACTCTTCACAGGCACCCCATAGGTATTCCAAGCCATTCATTTGTCGAAACTAGAGCAAGCTCTATAAATGTACTTAATAATGAGGTAAACCTAAATAATTATAGATTTACCATGGAAAACATTACATGGAATATTAGTTTTGTAATTAAACATAAAGACTTGGAGAAACATGACTATAAAAATAGATGCTGAGCTTAGAGTCTGAATTCTTCTTTGTAGTATTCAATTTTCTTCAAAAATGTACAACATGCATGACTGTATCCCATGATGCCTCAATACTTGTATTCCTATTTCTAATGAGCCATAATTCCATACTCCAAACTAATTGTGGCTTTCATGCGTTTCTGATTCACTTGCAATCCTTTGTCTAGAACACCATTTTCCAGCTTCTTTGAACTGTTTCTGCCTGGTCACTGTTAAATTTTACCAACTCATGAAATTGACATTTGAATTACTTTCTCTGTACCTGAAGCATTAGTAATAAATGTATTATAGTGATTTTTATATTAATTTATTCATTTGTAACTCTCTACTTATAGCCTTGATGTAAAAGAACTTGCATTATTAATATCTTGCTCCTCTAGTGTTTTGTAACATGCTCACATATAAAATACTTTGACATATTTCTTCCAAAAGTGAGCTGAGATCGAAAGTAGCTATATGTATGACTCTCTACTAAC
This sequence comes from Cricetulus griseus, assembly GCF_003668045.3. Classification (NCBI taxonomy): domain Eukaryota; kingdom Metazoa; phylum Chordata; class Mammalia; order Rodentia; family Cricetidae; genus Cricetulus; species Cricetulus griseus. Next base: position 154,449,196 of record NC_048598.1, on the reverse strand, counting down.
AAACAGAATGTAAAAAAATGACAACTATAACTTATAAGCCTCAGACATAAATAACAAAAACTTTGTGACCTGGAAGTGTTTTCAGCACTAGTTTTCTATGAGGAAAGTAAAAAATTCCGGGAGCCATTTTGCAACTGAGCTGTAGCAATAAATTAGTTTGACAGGAAATAAAATGAAGATGTTAAAAAGCCTTGAAGAAACTTTATGTAAAATTTGATGTTGGTGTTTGGGAGTAGAAAACAGATATCAAAATACTACTAAAATCTGGAAAAGGGGCATCTTCCATGTATTATCAAAAAGTTTACCAGGAATTATAAATCAAAACAATGTCAGGGAGTAGAAAATGTACCCAACAAGCTTGGATATGCAGCTCTGGAGGTTTTTAAATCAATTCTTGAAGAAGCCATTTGGATTCTTCATATAATGCCACAAGAAAAAGATAAAGTACTCTTAAAGCACCCGGTTGCTCTAAATTTATTAATGTTTACAGATGGAAAGAGCATCAAGAAGGATCCTCTAAAAAGAAAATTAAGATCATGCTGTAGAGCCCTTTTTAAGACAAAGGAGTTTCTGAAAATTTCATGGGAGCAATTCACTACAACTCTACATCAAAGTATGGAGTGACTAAAAAGTTTTTAGAAAGGAGTCCTTAGTAAACGGCTAACAAAGAAAATGTTCCAACACATCAAACACATTTGCAAAAAGCACCATAAGGCCAATAGGAGAGCCAGCAAATTTTAAAATACTTATATGTACAGAAGCAATACCAACTTCATCTGGAGTAGACTATGTAAATATACATTGTTTCTGGCAGTAGAATGTTTATTTTCATTACTCTTGTTGGCTTTTGATAAGCTACCTATATGTTTTAAGATCACACTCTACACTGTGAAGCCCACATTTTTGAGGGATAGATTTTCCTATTAACAGTTGTTGAGGGATTGGAGCCTTATGTCAAGAGATTTGTGGATAAAATAACTGGAGTATAGCAGCAAGACCAGGTATATCTCACAGTGGTGACATACCTTCTGTTGATAACTCCACAGAGCTTCACAAGACACTCAGAGTTGAAACAAGAAGTAATTGAATTTGTCAGATGGAATTAATAGAAATGAAATTAATTGGATTTTGCCATTAAGTTTTGGTTAAGTTGATATGCAAGAAGAGAGAAATGTAAAATTGCTCTGTATCAAACACATTATTTGGCACATTGTTGTGATTTGCTAATGCTTGTTGGAAGAAAAATATGAGGTAGTCATTTGAAGGCAAAAAATAAAAGAAGGTGAAATCATAGAGAATAATACTCCAACTACTTTGAAACTTTGAAATAAACTTGATTTCATAATTTAAATGTGTAGGTTAATAGTGACACAAAAATGTAACATGACTAGTTTTGTAGTTCTACAAGGCCATGTGAAATCTATATGGAAAAAAAAACAATGCCATTGATTGGCCCTTCCTGAAGTGCACACTGCCTGGCAAGAGGTATCTACTGGTGCCATAGTGAAATGATTATTCTGAGAATAATCTTATTTATGCTCAAACTTGTTTCACTTCTGAATGGCTCTTTTGCATAAAGTGACTAAGGATGTCTACATGTCTCTTACACATCCATGGGATAAGGCCTTAACACCTTTTCTTCCATCTGATGTAGTGGAGAAAATCAATTGATAACATTAAGTAATACAGATATAGCCATGAATAGATCAGGAAATCAGGAGCAGAAACACAAAGTATGTGTGGCTAAGTTGACAGGCTGGTTTTTCTAGAACTTAAATAAATGGACTACAATTATGTGTTTAATCAAAAGATGAGAAAATAAGATGCCAATCTTCTGTTTCCAAATATGTAAATACATGAGTATAAAGCAGAATGTATAGGACACCCAAGAATATTTGGTAGCAAAAACTTTGAGAGCATGAGTGAGTGATTGCTGTTACAGGTATGAAAAACACGTTCAGAAAAGCAACAAAGGAGAAGTACATTCTAATTAATCACTACACATATATTGCCCAACAAAAACATCTTTTCTTTGAGGCAAAATATGTTTGCAAATATCTTAAAGCCTAACATGTTAGGGACAAAAAAATTAGTTACTTAGTTCATTAGCAAAAATCATTGCAAATAATTATCATCCTTCATTGTTGCGTTTCCCAATCAGTTCTTACTTTGTCTTGATGCTGTTCACTATCTTAAATGGAATTTTATATCTTTTAGCTTCTGCTTTATGAAACAAAATACCTTAAAATTAACTCAAAGAGGAAATCATTAATTTAATAATTGTTTCAGAGTTTCAAAGGTGATGGAAGAAAAACAGCCTGTCAGGGTCAGGAAACAGGGAGATGCTTGAGGTGTATCATCCTTTAGATTACTTTAAAAAATATTTTTGTGAACCTTTGTGTGTGTGTGTGTGTGTGTGTGTGTGTGTGTGTGTCCCTGTCCCTGTCCACATGAGTGTATGTGCTTGCAGAGGCCAGAAGTTAGTGTCTGATGCCCTGAAGGTGGCATTACAGGTAGCTGTGTGGCAATGGACATTGGTCTTGGGAACTGTACTGTACATACCAGAAGAACAGTAAGAAATCTATGCTGCAGAGTCATTTTTTCAGCACCTCTGTTTTTATTCTGCCTGTTACTAAGACTTTTTGGATAGTGTCACCCATATTCAGGACAGGTCTTTCTGCCTGGTTAATCCTCTCCACTAATGCTCCAACAGACACATGATAGGTATAATTACTAATGTTATACGTATCACTCCAGTCAAAGAAACTTGATTGGATACATTGGCTTCAACTTGATTGAATAAAATGGCCCATAAATATAGGCTATTATTTATTAAACTTTGACTGAGGGTTCAGTAAAGCCACATCAGCCTCAAGCTATAGAGTTCAGGCAGTGGTGATACACACCTTTAATTTCAGCAGCTAGACGATAGGAGGTGGTGGCACACATTTTAATCCTAGGACTCAGGATTAGACTGATTTCTTTAAATTCAAGGACACTCAGAGATGCATGAGATTGAATCAGTCTAAAAGAGTAGCAGATCACAAGCCTTTAGTCCCAGTACTAGAAGGGTGTAAAATATAGAAACAGGACTTCAGTAGTCAGTATGAGGCATTCATTCTCCAGACACACTGAAGAGAGGCAGCAGTTTGAGTCTTGGTGAAGAGCTTGTTCATAGATCAGCCCTTTTAGCCTAAGCTAGAGTTTGTTCTGATGTCCCAGCTTTGGAACTATTGCATACATGTTACTCATTTACTCTAAAGCATAACAATTTTACAGTCTGGATTTATAGCATAGTCATATCTGCCAGTTTTTTTGTTTGTATGTTTGTTGCTGTTGAGGAGATTTTATGAATGTATTTCACAAATTTTAAAGTTCTTGAGGTCCCCCATGCGACCTCTAAGTATATGAGTGTGATTCACAGAGTCATGACAATACATCTCTGATATGAAAACAAGAACAGTCATTGTTGTCCCCAGACTCTGAGAACACTATTCTTCTCCTGGAATTCTCCATGACTCTTTAGACTCACAATTTGTACTTGAGCTGATCTTTGTGGGAAAAGCTCTAGATTGCTTTCAGCCTGTTAATGTCCAATTAAACAGAGCTAATTCCTTCACTGCCCTAAGGACACATGCCAAAGATGAGTTTCAAATGGCTTAAGGTTATGGAAACCTTACTACTGGTTTTACAAATGAGAGATAATTGGTAAGATCTTAGTGTTCCTATTTAAAAGACATGGAGCTTCAGTGAACTTCAGGGACATCACAAGGTTATTATGAAAGTGACAATCACAACTTTTAGATTCTGAGTAAATCAAAAAATTAAATAACAAAACTAGGACCCAATTTGTCACAGTACACATTATTGACATTTGGGAAGAGGAAAAGTATGCTTACAGCATTGCCTTCATTTTAAATTTTGTCTGAATGGAAAATAAATCAAAATTAGGGATGCAGTCCTATGGATAATAGTTTTCATAAAACAAGTAAAAGGTTAGTTTTTGTAAATATTTTGACTTGCAGTTCTTGCCAAAAAATGGGTGAAACTAAGTTGTCATGGTCACTCGTTTCTTGGAAATAATATCTACAGTTTGTACATTTGACACCTCACACCCCTTACACACACCCTGCCCCTAAGGAATCTGACCCATTTGTAATATTATGTGAATGATCTTAAAACTGCAATTCTTCACCCCTTCTATGACCCACATGAAAAATTTTCCACTAGTAAAATTTATGTTTTGATAACTACATTTTCCTTATATGTTTTAAACCATTTGTTTATATAAGCATCTGAAATATATATAGGACATATTTAAGCATTTAAACATTTGGTTAAACTTATAAGCTCATATAGTTAGATATACAAATCTTAGAATGTATATAGGAAAACTACATTATCTATACAATTTTTATTTAAAACTAGAAGAATCAGATACACTCTTATCTTTGAAATAAGAGAATCTCATAATTAGCATATATTTTAATAAAGTAGCATAAGAAATATTTTTGTTTTGGTATAAAAATCTCAAAAGCATATTTCTGATAATATGTTGTTTGAAGAACTATCTCTCCATAGATTCAAAGTATAGTTTTTAAAATATCTCATGTTGTCTACTAAAATAGTACGCTAAAGATTAAAAACAAATGTTTCACTCACACACATACATACATACACAAGCATAAACTCCATTCAAACTGAATACATGTGGTCCAAAGTTAATTCACATAAAAGTATATTGATTTATACATTTAGAAGTTTCTAAAACTCAATGATAATGATAAGGTAGGATAAGACAAATTTTGTTTTTCAGTCCTGGTGATTTAGCCCAAGGATTACCTTATAGGCCCTTGCTCCAGTACTCTCTATATACTTTTTATTGAAATTCAGCGTCTCATTAATAGTATTGCTAAGGCTGTCCTTTATTTCATTCGGTAGGCTTTGCAGGTATACTTATATTCTTCTTCCCTTAGCTTACTGAGCAAAGGATTATAGTAAGAGTTATTCTAATACCAATCAACAATTTCCAAGAAGCTATTGAGGATTTTGAGTGTATGCTCTTCACTTTGAGGTCATAGTTACAAGTCACAGATACAAGTCTTCCTAGACATGTATGTTAACTATTTGGATGAGGGTGTTGTGGATGGAGTTCCCTTGGAGGACTGCCTGCCTACCATGCATGAAGATCTGGGTTTGATCCCTGGCATTGCATAACTGGATGTGGTATTATACAACTGCAGCCTCAGCACTTGAATAGTGGAAGGGGGAAGATAAGGTTTCCAGTCTAATCTGGAATAGTGAGTTTGAGGCTAGCTTATACCTCTTGACAACTTCCGTGACCCAAGAAAAAAAATGTTTATAAATGTCAAACAGGTCTACTACAACTATGAACAGCAAATGACATTTAAATTCATTCCATATTCATATATCATTTAAATATTTTCTTCTTGATCCTACTGATATACTACAACACAATTACATTTCATTCCAGGTCATGTGGTTGGGAAAGAAGATCAGTTATGAAGCCATGTTAGGGTTTCTATTACTGTGACGAGACACTATGACTATGCCAATTCTTATAAAGGAAAAAAATTAATCTTGGTGGCTGACTTCCAGTTCAGAGATTTCACCCATTATTGTCATGGCAGGAGTCAGGAAGCATGCAAGCAGACATGGCGTTGGAGAAGGAGGTGAGTGTTCTTACATCTTGATCCCAGTCAACAGGAAGTGTTCTATTTCACTGGGTATAACTTGAACATACATGAGTCCTCAAAGCCTGCAATCATAATGACATACTTCCTCCAAGAAGACCAACATACGCAAACAAGGCCACAACTAAAATTGCCACTCATTCTGGGGCCATTTTTTCAAACCACTATGGAAACATTAATAGCAATGAAGGCCTTAGTTTTCTCTCACAAAAATTATTCATGGAACAATTTGAATTTTGTTTCTGTAGTGGCAATGAACCTGTCCTATATAAGAGTAAGTAGAGTTGGCACTGAGGCTCAACAGTTTTATCAATTGTTCTGAAATTTCAGAACTTCAAATCATGTCTCTATTTCGCATCTATCTCAGACATTCAGATGACATATAAAGTGATATTAACTCTTCCATTTGGTGTTTTCTAGATATGCCTACTAAATGTATAAAAGAAATCTTTGAAGAAGAATCTTCATAGTGAATGTGTTACCTATTTTACCAAAAATAGTTAATATTTGGATAAATTGTTGAAACTTTCCTTGATTTTAGAAAATATTTCTTATCATGGTGAAATTCCCTACAGATTTCTCAATTATTGTGGACAGTTGTTAAAATAGAAAATATGGATTATTTCTTTTAGATTTTCATATTTTAAAATCTCTTTGTTGATTACCTTACTTTAAATAATTAATTTATGTTTTTTAAAAATTAGCTAGTATTGTTATATTTTATGGTTGATTTTTCTCTTACTGAAATAGAAAATATTCTATGGTAGGCAAAATAGAATTTTTGTCATGATTATTGTTGGCTAACATAGTCAGAATAAAGCATGTTTCTCAATCCCTATTAGAATTCTTTAAAATGAAATCCATGCCTCATAGAAACAAATATGCTATCCATGAATTTGTGTGCTCTTATCAGATAATTATACATCCTTTATATTTTATAATTTGGTCCAGGCTATTTCTATGGTTTTGTCACAGAAGGTCAGTTTCAATAGTTATTGTGAGGTAAAAGAGAATTTGAAAATATAGTAATCATGACAAATCCCCCAAGGTCAGTTTCTATATACACCACCTCTTTGACTGGTATTTTTTCCAACTGACAATTAAATCATTCTTTGAGCTCTCAATTCTCTTGAGTGTGAGTCATAATACAACAGAATAAGTAATCACAAACTCTATTAAACAATTAAAATATTTCTGAAATCCTCTATTCATCTACATGACTCTTCCTTACTTCTTCACTAAGATATATTATACTAATTTTAATGGACAGGATATCAGCTGCCATGTGTTATCAATAGATAGGAGGGAATACAAAAAGTTTTAAAAAATCAATAAACACGCATGTATACTGTCATGTCAAATGATAATTAACAAATGATGAAATACCTTTTTCTTTCTTTTTTGGGTGTGTGTGTTTAGACAAGGTTTCTTTTGACTTTGAAGGCTGTCCTGGAACTAGCTCTTGTAGACCAGTTTGGTCTTGAACTCACAGACATCTGTCTTTGCCTGCTTCCTGAGTGCTGGGATTAAAGGCATGTGCCACCACAGCCCAGCCAAAATACCTTTTTCTTAAAAAGGAAAATTTGTTTTCAAACTTACTATGTATAGTTATAACAGCAATCATAGAAATTACCAAATATATTATTTGAACCCCACTTCCTGTTAAAAAACAAGTACAAATGGATAACAAGTTCACTTGATATTGTACATTCTTGTGTTGCATTAATAGTGACAAAAATTCAAAGATATGTGCATCCAACCTGAAATACTGGGCCATCTAGTCTACCAAAAATGTGTGATTTTCTACAGACCTGTACAACAAGCAATATCACCAGAAATCTACTAAGATGCTAACAAAGGTCTGAAGAGATTAACTTTCAAATATCGCAGAGAAGAGGTGATATGACTTAATTCTTAGTCAATGTGTTCCCAAAGGCAGATACATATATTTGATAAATGGACATGCAATAGATACATTTATAAATATTAGTAAGCTTGGGAAACCCTCTTTATCAACCTATAGTGTATTTTTTTGCTCTATTAAAGAAAATGGATGGGCTGTATTTCCAATTTTGCAACCAGATTTTTTATTTCCTTGGCTGTACAAAATTATTTCATTAATTCTTTTATTTTAGAGATTGCAATATGGTTACATGATTTTCTCCTCCCCTTATGTCTCCCCAAATCCTATCACATTCCTTCTTTCCATTCAAACTCATTCCCTCTCTTTTCATTAATTGTACTTATATGCATGCATGAACATACATATAGGCATGTGTTCTTAACTATAACCTGCTCAGTCTTTATAATACTTGCGTTTATGTTTTCAGGGATGAACATGCCTGTGGAGGCCCAAGGAGGGCATGAGATGTCTTAGAGCTCGAGTTAAAGGTATTATGAGTCACTGAAATGGGTTCTGGAAAACAAACATATGTCCTCCCACAAGTGCAGGAAACATTTGTTACAGCAAAGACTTCTAGAACCTTATTTTATTGTTTATTATGAAATATTATTGTTTATATTAGCAGAGAAATGGAAACCCTTGTATTCTTTTTTCTATTCAAGGGTGTCTATAAACATATATCCATATATAAATACATGCATATATATGCATGTTTTTGTATAGATGTAGCATATATACAGTCCTTACAGAATGTTGAAGTGTTGTTTTAAAGGAATAAGCACTTTAATTTTGAGGGTATAGAAAGGAATGCAAGTAGAAGAATAAAAAGAAGAACTAACAACATCAAATAGTAACATATAGAAAGACAGATTCATATATATATATATATATATATATATATATATATGTGTGTGTGTGTGTGTGTGTGTGTGTGTGTGTGTGTGTGTATTCAGTTAGAACATTCTAAACAAAGATTATTGTTCCAATAAGGATTAATCAAAGACTACAAGATTGAAGAGATAGTTTATGAAGGGCTTTCACAAGAAATCAATCATTTGAAATTATGGCAGCAATGTCATAAACAAGAGTGTTAGGTTGTATTTTAAGTAAAGAATTTCTTTTATTGAAGCAGGAGGTAGGGGCAAACTGGGTTAAAAATTGAAAGGGGAAACACTGACAATAAGGAGTCTCAAATGAGTTACTATAATGGTTTGGTCAAGTTTTGAAAATGTGAATTAGTCAGTAGTGGTGGAAATGGAGGCAGAAATATGAAATAAGTAACAAGTCAAAAATTGAATGAAATGTGAACTGTGATGAATATGGAGGAACTGAAGGTAGACTGGAAATTAAATGAAGATACCAAAGTATCATAGATTTTACATATTAAGTTTGGGGTGCAAATGGTTAATTGTTTAGACACATCAAGATGATAACAGTATTAGAGACTAAAGAAACCCTAAAGAATATATAAAAAATTGAGGTTTGCAACTCATGGAATTAACAGAAATTGTGATTATCCTTCCCTAGTTTTTTGTTTGGCTTTGTGTAGGGCTGAAGCCTCAAGGGATGTTCAATGTCCACTCTACATGTTTATTGATCTCCTCATTGTTAGTTCATGTTTAGGCAGTAATGTTGTGATACTTTATGGATATAGCTTCTGACATTGCTATGAGTCACATTGTCACAGAAAACTCCCTGATGTCTGGCTTTTACAATATTACTATCTTATTTACTGTAAGGTTCCCTCAGCCTTAGGTGTGAGATATATTACAGATGGAACTGAGCTTCACCACTCTGTTTTGATTCGTTGTGATTTTCTGCAGAAATATGTTGCAAAGATAAGTCTCCATGATTCCACTGAAGACTACACTTAGTTTCTTAGGTGAAGAGGATTGTAGGCTGGTAATACTTTGCTCTATACCTAAAATTCATATATGAGTGAGTACATACCATGTTTGTCTTTAGGTGACTGGATTACCTCACTCAGGATGGTTTCTTCTAGTTTTGCCAGCAAATTTCAAGATTCCATTGCTTTTTTGCTGCTGATTAGTACTCCATTGTATAAATGTACCATATTTTCTCCAGCCATTCTTCATTTGACGGGCATCTAGGTTGCTTCCATGTTCTGGCTATTACAAACAATGATGTTATGAACATGGCTGAACATTATGTCCTTATTGTATGAAGTGCATTATTTGGTTATATACACAAGAGAGGAATTGTGGGATCTTGAAGTAGATTTATTCCCATTTTTCTGAGCAACTTCCATACTGATTTCCAGAGTGGTCTTACAAGTTCCCACTCCCACCAGCAATGGAGGAGGGTTCCTTTTTCTCCACATCCTCTCCAGCATAGATTATCATTGGTATTTTTGATTTTAGCCATTCCAATAGGTGTGAGGTGGTAACTCACAGTTGTTTTGAGTTGCATTTTTCTGATGATCAAGGATTTTGAGCACTTTCTTAAGTGTCTTTACGCCATTTCAGATTCCTCTGTTGAGAATTCTCTAGTTCTGCACCCGACTTTTTAATTTCATTATTTGGTGTTTTGGTGGCTAGCTTCTTGAGTTCATTGTATATTTTGGAAATCAACCCTCTGTCCGATGTGGGGTTGATGAAGATATTTTCCCATTCTGTTAGCTGTTGTATTTTTTATACCGACTATGTCCTTTACCTTACAAATGCTTCTCAGTTTCAGGAGGTCCCATTTATTAATTGAAGACCTCAATGTCTGTGCTACTGGTATAATGCTCAGGAAGCAGTCTCCTGTGCCTATTCATTAAAGGGTGTCTCCCACTTTCTCTTCTGGAAGATTCAGTGTGGGTGGATTTATGGTGAGGTCTTCCATGCATTTGTACTTAAGTTTTGTGCATGGTGAAAGATATGAATCTATCTGAAATCTTCGGCATGTCTGAATCCAGTTGTGCCAGCAACATTTGTTGAAGATGCTATCTTTCTTCCATTGTATAGATTTAGCATCTTTGTCAAAAATAAGTTGTTCATAGGTGTGTGGGTTAATATCAGGGTTTTCACTTCAATTCCATTGGTCTATTTTTGTGTCAATATCAAGCTGTTTTCAGAACTATGTCTCTATAATAGAGCTTGAAGTCAGGGATGGTGATGCCACCAGAAGATCCTTTATTATACAGAGTTGTTTTGGCTATCCTGGGTCTTTTGTTTTTCCATGTAAAGTTGAGTCTTGTTCTTTCAAAGTCTGTGAAGAACTGTGTTGGGATTTTGATGGGGATTGCATTGACTCTGTAGATTACTTTTGGTAAGACTGCCATTTTTACTATGTTAATTCTACCTATCCAAGAGCATGGGAGATCTTTACATTTTCTGGTATCTTCTTTAATTTCTTTCTTTCAGGACTCAAAGTTCTTACTGTACAGGTATTTCACTGTTTTGTTTAGTGTTACCCCAAGATATTTTATATTGCTTGTGGATATTGTGAAGGGTGATGTTTCTCTGATTTCTTTCTCATTGCATTTATCATCTGTATAAAGTAGGGCTACTGATTTTTTTAGTTAATTTTGTATCCTGCTAATTTGCTGAAGGTGTTTCTCAGCTGTAGGAGTTCCCTGGTAGAGTTTTTTGGATCACTTATGTAGACTATCATATCATCTGCAAAAATTGAAAGTTTGACTTCTTCCTTTCCAATTTGTATCCATTTGATGTCCTTTTGTTGACTTACTGCTCTAGCTAGAACTTCAAGTACAATATTGGAGAGAGAGGATATCCTTGTCTTGTTCCTGATTTTAGAGGAATCGCTTTGAGTTTCTCTCCATTTAGTTTGATGTTGGCTGTTGGTTTGGTGTATATTGCGTTTGTCATGTTTAGATAAGTTCCTGTTATTACTGTTCTCTCCAAGATCTTTATCATGAATGGGTGTTGGATTTTGTCAAAGGCTTTTTCAGCATCTAGTGGCGTGATCATGTGGTTTTTCTTTTTCACTTTGTTAATATGGTGGATTACATTAATGATTTTCATAGGTTGAACCATCCTTGCATCCCTGAGATGAAGCCTACTTGATCATAGTGGATGATTTTTCTGTTGTGTTCTTGGATTCGATTTTCCAATATTTTTTTGAGTATTTTTGCATTTTGTTTATAAGGGATATTGGTCTGTAGTTCTCTTTTTTAGTTGTATGTTTGTGTGGCTTGGGTATCAAAGTGATTGTAGCTTCATAAAAAGATTTTGGCAATATCCCTTCTGCTTCTATTGTGTCCAACATCTTGTGCAGTACTGGTCTTAGCTCTTGTTTGAATTTCTGGTAGAATTCTGCAGTGAAGCCATCTGGCCCTGTGCTTTTTTTGCTTGGAAAGCTTTTTATGACTGCTTCTATTTCATTCGGTGTTACAGGATGATTTATACGGCTTATCTGTACTTGGTTTAATTTTAGTAAGTGATATCTATCCAGGAAACTGTCCATTTCCTTTAGATTTTCAAATTTTATGGAGTACAGGTTTTCAAAGAATGACCTTCTGATTCTCTGGATTTCTTCAGTGTCCCTTGTTATATCCCCCTTTTCATTTCTGATTTTGTTAATTAGCATACTCTCTCTCTGCCTTTTGGTTAGTGTGGATAGAGGTTTGTCTATCTTGTTTATCTTCTCAAAGAACCAACTCTTTGTTTCATTGATTCTTTGTAATGATTTCCTAGTTTCTTCTTCATTGATTTCAGCCCTCAGTTTGATTATTTCCTGGTGTCTACTCCTCAGTGGTGAGTTTGCTTCTTTTTGCTCTAAATCTTTCAATGTTTTGTCAATTCTCTCATATGAGTATTCTCCAGTTTCTACATATGAGCCCTTAGGGCTATGAACTTTCCTCTTAGCACTGCTTTCAAAGTGTGCCATAAGTTTGGGTGTGTTGCATCTATATTCTCATTAAATTCTAGGAAGTCTTTAATTTCATTTTCTATTTCTTCCTCAACCCAGGTTTGGTGTAATTGGGTGTTATTCAATTTCCATGGGTTTGTAGGTTTTCTGCAATTTGTCTTGCTGTTGAATTCTAGCTTTAAAGCATGGTGATCTGATAAGATACAGGGGGTTATTTAAATTCTTTTGTATCTGTGGAGGTTTGCTTTGTTGCCAAATATGTGGTCAATTTTAGAGAAGGTGATGTGGTTCAGAGAAGAAGGTATATTCTTTAGTGTTTTGATGGAATGTTCTATAGATATCTGTTAAATCCAGTTGGGTCATAATTTCTGTCAGATCCTTTGTTTCTTTGTTAACTTTCTGTCTGCTGGTCATGTATAGTGGTGAAAGCGGCGTCTTGAATTCTCCTAATATAAGTGTGTGTGGTTTTATGTATGGTTTGTGATTTAGTAATGCTTCTTTTACAAATGTGGGTGCCTTCATATTTGGGGCATAGATGTTCAGGATTGAGACTTCATCTTGAAGGACTTTTCCTATGATGAGTATGAAATGTCCTTCATCTCTTTTGATTGATTTTAGTTTTATGTCTAATTTGTTAGATATTAGGATTGCTACTCCTGTTTTTTCTTGGGCCCATTTGGTTAGAAAATCTTTTCCCAACCCTTACTCTGAGGTAACACCTGTCTTTGAAGTTGAGGTGTGTTTCTTGTAAACATCAGAAGGATGGATTCTGTCTTTGTATCCATTCTGTTAGCCTGTATCTTTTTATGGGCAGGTTATGACCATTGGCATTGAGGAATATTAATGTCCGTTGATTTTTTTGTTCTTCTTTGTTTTGGATATATTGTTGGTGGTGTCATTGTGTGTGGATTTCACCCTTCTGTTTCTTTTTGTGTTTGGTAGAATTGGATTATCTGTTGCCTGTATTTTTGTGAGTGTAGTTATCTTCGTTGGGTTGGAGTTTTCCTTCTAGAACTTTCTGTAGTGTTGGGTTTGTGGATATGTATTGTTTAAGTATGTTTTTGTCCTGGAATCTCTTGTTTTCTCCATCTATCATGATTGAAATTTTGCTCGGTACAGTAGTCTGGGTTGGCATGAATGCTCCCTTATTGTTTGTAGGGTATCTATCCAGGAACTTCTGAATTTTAAAGTTTTCACTGAGAAGTCGCGTGTGATTCTGATAGGTCTGCCTTTATATGTTACCTGGCCTTTTTCCTTTGCTACTCTTAATATTTTCGATTTATTCTGAAGTTTTGGTGTTTTGATTATTATGTGTCGAGGGGATTCTTTTTATGTTTCAGTCTGTTTGGTGTTCTGTAAGCTACTTGTACTTTCATAGGCATATCCTTCTGTAGGTTGGGGAAGTTTTCTTCTATGATTTTGTTGAATATGTTTTCTGTACGTTTGAGCTGTATTTCTTCACCGTCTTCTATACCTATTATTCTTAGGTTCAGCCTTTTCAGGGTGTCCCATCTTTTCTGGATATTTTTTGTTAGGGATTTGTTGGACTTGAGATTTTCTTTGGCCGATGACTGTGTATGCTCTAGCGAGTCTTCAACAACTGAGATTCTCTCTTCCATCTCTTGAATTCTATTTGTTATACTCACTCACATCTTTAGTTCCTGATCCTTTATCCAGCCTTTCTATTTCTAGCATCCCCTCATTCTGTGTTTTTTTTTATGTTTTCTATTTCAGCTTTCATGCCTTGAAATGTTTCGAGTGCTTCCTTCACTTGTTTGGTTGTTTTTTCTTGGCTTTCTTTAGATTCTTTGAGAGATTTGTTAACTTCTTGAATTCTTTGTTTTTTTTTTCCTCCATCTCATGTAATTATTTGCTTGTTTTTTCTTCTATTTCTTTAAGGGGTTTTCCTGTTTCCTCTTAAAGGACTCTATCATCTTCCTAAGATAATTTTTGAGGTCCCTCTCTTCTTCATGCTCCGTGTTGTGCTTTTCAGATCTTGCTAGAATGGAGTCCCTAGATTCTGGTGGTGTCATATTTGTTTTTCTGTTGTTGGGTGTGTTCTTACTCTGTCTTCTTCCCATACCTTCTTCCAATGAGTACAGGTGGCTCAGATTCTGGCAGCAGTGGGATCGAAGAGGGTGGTGGTTGTATAAGAGTGTGGTGGGTCCAGACTCTGGGTGGACCTTCCCAGACTGGGGAGGTCCACTCTTTTCTGGGTGGGGTCAGGCAGAAGTGAGCATGTTTTAATGGAGGAGGTAGGAGACCAGGCAAAACAGTGCCCATACTCACCTGAGGCTCGGGCACTGGCCACAGGACAGAAGGCAAGGTATAGAGAGGGGTGAGGTGTGTCCAGACTCAGGGTGTGCCTTCTGGTCTGACTGGTCCACTCTTGTCATGGGGATGGGGTGTTTCACCAGAAGTGAGCAGGGGTTGATGGAGGAGGTTGGGAAACAGCACACCCAGACTCAACTGAGGCTAGTGCACTGCCCCAGGACAGAGGGCAGGGTGTAGACCTGCACCCCATTTTTTTAATTTCATTGTTTGGTGTTTTCATTGCTAGCTTGTTGAGTTCATTGTATATTTTGGAGATTAGCCCTCTGTCAGATGTGGGGTAAATGAAGATCTTTTCCCATTCTGTGGGCTGTCGTTTTTGCCTTACTGACTGTGTCCTTTGCCTTACAGAAGCTTCTCAGTTTCAGGAGGTCACATTTATTAATTGAAGATCTCAAAGTCTGTGCTACTGGTGTAATGTTTAGAAAGCCATGTCCTGTGCCAATTTGTTCAAGGGTATCTCCCACTTTCTCTTCTGGAAGATTCAGTCTGGCTGGATATATGTTGAGATCTTTGATCCGTTTGCACTTAAGTTTTGTGCATGGTGACAGATATGGGTCAATCTGCAATCTTCTGCACGTTTGAATCCAGTTGTGCCAGCATCATTTGTTGAAGATGCTAACTTTCGATTGTATAGATTTAGCATTTTTGTCAAAAATAAGGTGTTCATAGGTGTGTGGGTTAATATCTGGGTTTTCACTTCGATTCCATTGGTCTATCTGTCTATTTTTTGTGCCAATACCAATCTGTTTTCGGGAACTATGGCTCTATAATAGAGCTTGAAGTCAGGGATGGTGATGTCTCTAGAAGATCCTTTGTTGTACAGAGTTCTTTTGGCTCTCCTGGGTGACAATTCTCTTCACCAAAGAAACTAGGAATCAAAAAGGACTTTACATGAAAAAGGCATGGAGCTCAGGAATGGGAAGAGGCAGAAACTGCTGAGCTAATTGAGAGCAAGAGGGTTGGGAATAGGGAGCTCTCAGAATGAGAAGAGGAGACGAGAAGAGGAGAGGAGGAAATGGAGGAGTAGAAATATTGAGTTGTGGGAACAATATTGGACAGAAGGATGAGAGATACCATATTAGAGGGAGCCATTTTAGGTCTGAGGATAGATCTGGCACTAGGAAGATTTCCAGAGACCTACAAAGATGATGTGAACTGACAATCTATGCAATGGTGGAGAAGATAACCTAAACACCCTTCCCCTATAATGAGACTGATGACTACTATTTATGCCATCCTAGAGCCCTCATCCAGTGGCTGATGGAAGCAGAGGCAGACATCCACAGATATACAATGAACTGAATTCTGTAACTTAGTTGCAGAGAGGGAGGAATGAAGATCAATGGGGTTGGTACCAAGCTGGTGAAACCCCCAGAAACAGCTGGCCTGAACAAGGGGGAGCACATGGACACCAGACTGCTGTCTGGGAGGGAGCATGGGACTGATCCATGAATATGGATGTCAATGAGGAGGCTTCTGCACTCTAGGGGCCCCTGGTAGTGGATTAGTATTTTTCCCTGGTATAAGAAGGGACTTTGAGAGCCCATCTCATGTGAAGGGATGCACTCTTGTCCTGGACACATGGGAGAGGGCCTAGGTCCAGCCCAGGATGATGTGGTAAACTTTGTGGAGCCCCCATCAAAGGCCCTACCCTGCCTGGGGAGTGGAGGGTGGATGGGGTGGGTGGTAAGTCGGGGGTGGGGGAAATGGAGAGGGGGAGGGGTGGGAGAGGGAGAAGGGATTGACATGTGAAACAAGCTTGTTCCTAATTTGAACTAATAAAAAGAAAAAGAAAAGAAAATAGGCAAAAAACTACACTTATCTGACAGTATATGGGCAATTGTCTTTATTGTTGTTAGAAAAAATACTGTTTTAATAAAATAGTGAATATAGTTTCTCCTCTAATTCCATGATTTCCCCAGCACCAAGTAATTAGGGATGTTTAACCTTAGCTCCTCTTAGAATACAGCTTCCATGAACTGACTGAAGTAAATGCTCTAACAGCAGCTCAATGACTCATATCAGTTTTTACTGAAGTATTTTCTTTTACAGGATATTTAATAACTAGGAAACATATAAATAACTGTGGTTACCAGAAGTTCATTGGAAGAGTTTTGAAAACTTAGAATTTTCCAACTTTGATCCTATTTGTTCCCAAAACTAATTTTGAAGCTGAGGTCAAAGGATTGCTTCAGCCCACAAACGTCAGAGCATCTTGGACAGTACAATGAGGCACATCTCCAAGCATAAAAGTTTTAAAAATTAAATGTGAAAGGTTATGTTCACATTAGTTAAAGAAGTTGGTGACTGAATAGAGACCATTTAGGTCACCAAATTTGAAGTCATTATAATTAAATAAAGTTTTTTTTTCAGAGAAATAGAATGGAAAACAATTAGATAGTAAGAAATATATCCTCAGATTATTTTCATATAAAAAGATACCTTAATTTATGAAGATGTCGCTAACAACATTGATGGTTTAAAAAACTAAATAGTGTGTAAAAACTGGAAGAGACCATCAAAGTTATGTAGAAAGTTAGCAGAAAGTACTTAGGAAAAAGGTGATAATTGTTTCTAACAGTCTATAAATAATGTGCCATCTCTATAGATATATCAAAAAAGCAATCGACTCGACTCACTAAGTCATTTTGTATTTCTTTGAGGTCTATGTGTTTCTTCTTGTGATATGAAAATGAGATGACTTGAGTATGTTATCTTAGAAAAGATTAGGCAGTGAAGGGTATGACAGAACGTAAGTCAGGTAGGGAGCCATATCGTTTTTAGATCACATGGCACCAGTGAGAACAATAGAAAGGCTTAAGAAATATGCACTTTAGTCTCAACTCTGTTTAAAATTAGAATAGCATATGATTCGTTTAATGTTTTGAGCACTTTGATGTTATCTAGGTTAAAATAATATAAACGTATCTCCTGAAATCTATTCTTTAGGAAGTCCCAAAAGCTTAGCCAGGGGTTGTTTTATGGAGGGTGATGTTGGGCTATGTTGCTTGGTAAGTTTGTGGGTTTTCTGGAATGTAAAATAAAAAAGAAAATTCAAACAAATTTTAAAAATATGATATTGTGAGCTTTGGAAAGTGCACAAACATATGTCAACATCATCAGATCATGAAAACAAAATATTCCCAACAATACAACGTATTTATTTTCTCTTTTTATAGTTGGAAGTTCTGAGCTACTTCTCATTTTTTCCTTCAGACAATGACAACCTGCTGTTTCTAAAAATTAAAAACTGAAAAATAGATCATTGGTTATGGCTCTGTGCAACCAAGTATTTGTGAACATGTTCTTCAGTGTATGAGCAAGAATTTTGAGTTTTCTCACAATGCTTGACCTCTGATGACCTTTGCATGTCTCTTCATCTCAACTAACTACATTTCTACTCCCTGACAATAGCTTTGCAATTTCACTTTGTTTTGTTACCAGGCATGTTTGTATGCTCCTTTGTATGCAGGTGTACATGCACATGTGTGCATGTGTGTGTAGATGGCAGATGAAAATGTCACGTGTCATTCCTCTTAAGCTATCTAGCTTGCTGTTTGAGATAGCCCATGTGTCGAGTCTTGTCATATATGTGTAAATTTATTGTTATTTACTTTAGTAATATATGCCTAGTACCAGTTATCAGATACAAATAATAGCAAAAATTATTCAGGTTAGTGCTTAAAGTACTTTATTGTATAGATAAGGCCTTGTACATGAAAATACCACATGAATCTTATAGTCATTTGTAAAATGAGCCAAAATTTCTTTTATAAAAATCAACTAAATGAGCTAACTTACATGTAAGACACTCTTCTACCAGCGATTGTCTGTGGGATCAAAATTTGATAGATGGTAAATCAAATATATTTAGAATTTAAATGCATGTCTAAAATTGAGGGTAAGCTGCAATATGTGTGAGAAATAATAACATCCATATTTTCAAAATGTGTCACAATCTTCTCCAATGCTTGGATTTATTCTTTAATAGCAATAATGTTTCATGAATTTATATTATCATTAGGAAAGCTGAAGAGCAGCACCACCTATTATAATGTTATAATTTAACAAAAGGAACTGTAAAGTCCTAGATTGTAATGACACATCTGCCACAAGCTGCATTTTCATTTGACTCATCCCACCAGTACAAAAGAAGTTCCATAAACAAAAATTACGCCTCTTGTTCTTCTGTGAAGAATTAGCAGAGATTTGAAGGAAATTATTAGTTTGCTCTGACAATCTAAATACATATTTCTCTAGAAAAATGGGCTTAACCAGTGCTTTTTTGAAATCAATTTATTTCAAATGTAATTATTCAATTAGAATTACTTGGGATCATTAAATGTCTGTTTGAAAATTACAAGATCAAAAGTACAACAAAAGCTCTCCTTGAGATTAAAAAAAAATCTAAATCCTTCAAAGTGTAAAGGGAATGGATATTATCTCATTGTGTTTCAGTCTTTCTTTTCTGCCCAAATTTATGGAGGTTATTCTTGATTTCTCTGGATCCAGTGAATGGACACAGCAGAGTTGCCTGCTTCTCAAAGGATCCACAAGTATTAGTGAAGTGAAAGATTTCAGGAAGCTCTGGTTTTTTGATGACAATAAAAAAGGACCCAGTTATTGGAAAATTTACCTATTAGATGGTAGAAGTCTTAGGCAAATGGCTTTTTTAATGTTAAATGTAGTAGAGCAATGTTACATCTTCAACATTTGTTTTATAAATATTATTTTGACCTTGAATGTTCTCCAGTTTCATAATGCTATCATCTTTAATCCTTACCAGCTCAATCATTTGACCATGACTTGACACTGCAGGACATCCATCTTTGAATCTCTGTAAGCCACACATGTTGAATGTACTATAACTTTGTTTTATTTTTCTGTTTATTATAATGCCATTTGTTAACTGTGTGCCCTTTTATCACTAAATGCATCCCTTGTAGTCAACAATCAATCTACCCAAAGGCCAAGATAAGCTAAGAAATATTGATAAAGTGAGAGAAACCTATTCCTTTTACTTTTTGTGAGCTCACTGTTATAAAGCAATAGATCACAAACTTATAAGCTCCAAACTCATTCCTTAGAAACAACTGTTTAGACAAGGATCACCAATGTGAACATTGTTACAAGTTAGTGACAGGTAGCCTTGAGACCACAATGTACGTACCTTCATCATTGCTATGGTACAACTATGTTTGATATCTAAGATATATAGAAAGGGTAAATGACCTAAAATCCTCAGGAGGACACAGAACATCTGGGCAGGAAAATTAACCCCACTGATGACACCCATGGACTGCCAGATTCCACAGACCAAAGGTGTGTGGCCAACATTACAGTTTCACAGACCAGATGCCTACCTCTGATTATTACATTTCTTTTAGTGGGTTCTCCCACTTTGAGACTGCAGGGGACCTGGCATGCATATGAATCTTCCATTCCCCTAAAGTCTCACTTTACAGCCTATAAAACTCCTAAACATTTCATAATGCATGTGAACAGTCTTCTTCTGTGGAGAGGTTATGGCCCCTTTACCAATTTTTCTGATTAAAGGAAGAGTTCTGACTCTGGAGATGAATGCCTTATTTCTATTAGTCCTACCAATCTTGATCTAATGGTATACACTTCCAAGTAAATTTCAGGAGAATATCAAGTAGAAAGGGCACATACCTTTCCAAGCAGTGTTACCTGAGACAGCACAGAAGAAAGAGAAGTTGTATAGGATCACCTGACAAGTTTTGATTTTTTTGTTCACTCCTTCAATAATTTACTTCTTTCTATGTAAATCATGGATAATGAAACTACAAAACTACAAATCTGTTGCTAAACCCAATTGGTAACATTTTCTAAATGTTTGGGAAGCCAGAAAGATATATGAGGCACCATTTCATCATATCTTTAGATATGGTGGAACAGTAATAATCAAGTTTACCTTTATCTTTAAAGAAAGATATTTTTGTGGCCCAGCTTCTGTACATGTAGTGTATAAAACCTCAGAAATAAAAGGATCATTCATAATACTCAGGTGAGTGCTGAATTTGCAAAATCAGTAAACCAGAGATTGGGGATGTTCAGACAAATCCGGAATTGTACACCCAGATTACTGTGCTGAATCCAGTAGTGAAGGATTTGGAAACTTTACTATGCTGCAGCCTTCCTTTGTCATCCATACGCCTTGCTATTTAGCACTGATCTCAGCAGTAAGCATCATGTCTGGTTCACAGAGTTCATGAAGCTTGTGCTGGCTGTGTTTGTAAAACAAAACAAAACAAAACAAAAACAAAAACATATCCAGGGATTTTTCATTGTTCTCCAAATAGCATAGAATAACAATTACACCCACAATATTTAAACATTATTTGCTATTACAACTCATTTGTAGGTTATAAAGAATATTCAAGGAAACATGCATAGATTAGAGGAAAACGCCTTTTATTACAGGACTTTAGTTTCTCTATTCACAGGGGTCCTGGGAACAACTCTTAATATATGTGTATGGAAAGCTGTATAGAATATCCCTGTGATGTAAAATGTGCTCAATATATTTTGGCTAATAATATTGCTATCACAATTTTCAATAAGTTATTACATTAAAATAATTTAGTAGGTGTGGGGAAGTATAGCAAAACTCTCTCCAAGATCATATAATTTATAGTGCTTCAGTTTTTACTTTTGCTTACATCTTTCTCATGTCTATCACATTCTTCAACAGACAAACCTCCTCAAAGGACCGGCCACATTCAACTTTACATGTTCTACATTTTCCATCCTTCATTCCATCACACTATCATTTGGCTTCCTCTTCTACTGCAATTATGATCTCCAAGAACTACAATGTCCAAGCCTTATACAATCAATACCTGTCTCATGAACCATTCTTTTTGCTTTTCTATATTGCAACCTACCTGCTTTTGTTTTCATTAAGTCTTTAGTTCCTTAACATCTCCAGAATATTTTAGCCATATTTGCTTTTATCTTTGCTGGATTTCTGACAACCTTGAATGTGTCCACAAGGCTCTTTACTAGAATGTTTCCCAAGTCATACACAACTGTTCATTATCCATTCTAAACAAGCAGCATAACCCATGCTGATCAAATCTCTCTCTCTCTCTCTCTCTCTCTCTCTCTCTCTATATATATATATATATATATATATACATATATATATATATATATATATTTACAGATATATATTATAGGTTCAACTATTTAGACAGTCTCACACTGCAGCTGAGACTTGAAGGATGCACGGCATTTTTTTTTTCATTTAGATATAGTGACAAAGAGGGATCAGAAAAGCTATTAGGAAAAAAATGAGGACTATTTAAAATAGAGAGTGAGATATATTGAAGAGATATGTATTACTGGGAATTTTAATTAATATGATACAGGACTGATAAGATGTAATATTAATAAAGAATCTCCATTCATCCTGCTTTTCTCCTGTATCTTCATTGAAATTCAAAATTAAGTGATGAGGTCATTGAATGGAAGAAGTGAGTAATATGCACTGAATCATATTGAATTTATATTTGTTGGTGGTTTTACTTAGGGGATCTAGTTGAATATCTACTAGGAAGAGGTACATGACATAAATGAGAAACATAGGTTTTATAGTCTAGTGCCAACCTGAACAGCATACATTCCTCCTAAAGCATAGATATGATTCACTTGGGATTCAGAGTTTCTATGGCAAACTTTGAAGCCAATATTGCTAATTATTCCATCTTTTTAATAAAATAGATATCATTGAATTGAAGGAATGATTTCTGGATTCTCATATTGATATTATTTTAATTTTGAGTCACCAAACACGGTTCATATTTATCTAAATTATTTCTAGATTTAGAATTACTCAATAGCTTTACCATTTGCCCAACCTTCCATCTATCCATCCATTCATTCAACCTTTCATTGACTTATCATTGTGTTTCAGAGGATATGCAAAACATTGGGAGATTTGAAAATAGGTTTAAAAATCTATGTAGAGGAGGGTATGAGTGGATAACTAAAGAAAAACCTGATAAGGATATTGGTTATGCAAATTCTACAGAAAGAGAAAAAAGACTAAAAAGAAATCAGAAGGTAACAATAGCAAAATCTTCAAAATGATACATATGATTGGGCTTAATATTAAATATGTTCATGGAGTTTTTAGAGAAAGTAGCATGTAGACTGAAAAATAACAGAAGCCATGTTTTAGCAATTGGAAGTAGATGGAAAGTAGAAGGTGAAGGGGTTAGCTTGTAGTAGCTGCCTTCCCACTAAGGATATGATTTAAGAACCTCAGTAAATGTCTGAAGCTATAGATATAAGAAGCCCATATGTTCACTTTTTTCTTTTACCTACATGTTCTGCAATGCTGCTTTGAGGTAAAAACATAATGCATCCAACTACATATTGTGCCTCAATCCCTCCATCACCTATTTATACACTTTGGGAAAACATATTATATAAATACAGATATTTTAGCATATAAAGATAATCACCTGATAAGATTAAAAATTGATATACCACCAGGTATGTAGTAAATAGATGTGGATACAGTGGCCAAAAGGCTGATTTATACTGTTAAAATGAGACAGCCATTGTGTAGATGCGCTTGTGTTTTATTACTTTGTCCATAGATGCTTGTTCTATTTGAAAGGTTCTGGAAAATTCAGTAAGAAGGGCATGATTGGAGAGGTAGGTTGTTAGGTCTGTTTACTGGAGTGGGAATTATGCTTGAGGAGTATACTACAGTGATACCCCATTACCACAAGTCCCTGACACATGCTTTTTTCAACCTGACTGACTGTAATATTATATAGCATGACCCAAATAAAATAAATGCTTCCCTGAATAAATTGCTTTTGTAGGGTAATAACAAGAATAAAAGTAAGTAATAGATAAAGAATAAAACTTTCTATGAATAGTTTATTTCTATTTCTAGGTTATTTAATAAAATATTTTGAGGCTACATTTCACTGTGGGTCACTCTGAGTGTTGAAGTGAATATTGTGTGTGTGGGGCAGATAAGAGGTACTTTTGTGTGACATTTTTTCCTCCAGAAGGGAGAGGTAAATAATGTAGTAGTTTGTAGTATTTTTTAGGCAGGGCCTTAAAAACACAGTACCTCAATAACACATGGTAGCCTAAAACCCAGCAGGCTGCCCTCTAACTCCCAAGTACCATCCTTTCTCACCCTCTTAAATTCCATGCCCTACATGGAATTTCAAGGGGAAATACATTTTTTTGAAGGGTGTGAGGGACTGAAGAATGGTTTTTTATAAAGAATGAGTGAAAAGACTTACCTAATGCTAAAAAGGGTGAGGAAACCCTTCTGAGAGGGTGCTCAGAAATCAGGAAGATTAAGTGCAAATGAAGACATCTGAATTTTCTTTCTTGAACAACTGAACAATTATTTTTTATACATATTTCCCTTTTTGACTACATTGATTATTGCCATTCATTTTAGAATTTTTTGGGTATATCTTCCTACATATGGTTAGTTTCTTTATTCTAAGATCTTCTATCATATAAGCTAACTAGCTAGCTATATTTTTAAAAGGCATATTCTTAAAACCATTTCTCCTCCTCAATTATCTTCACTTTTTAACATATATTTTTCATTGAATCCCCCAAATTTCCCCTATTTCAACTGTACTTGAGTCTTAAATATCTCTTAGCTTATGTTTGGAAATAGCGGTTTTTGATATAAAAATTCTTGGTTTGGTATAAAAACTTGTCACATCACATAGAGTTTTAAGAATTATTTTTCATTTCAGTTTCCATTATCTGGAACATTTTAGTTAGCAACTTCAGCCATGAGAATTGTAAGGCTTTCCTTCTTGTGTTTGTATAGCTAATGCACACTATTTTTATTCACAGTATCCCTGTACATAATCCATGAATAGCTGAATCCATGCATTTGTCTTTCTTATTTTATATTAATCTGTGGTTTCAGGATGATCATATTTTCTCTCTTTATTTTCTTTTGTTTGTAGTTCCCACTTTGATAATATACTATACTGACTTACAAAATTCTATCTCCATTTTCAAATATCTAATCTTGCTTACCTGTTTACCTCAGGGACATTCATTCCTGTTCCACAGTTATCTGTCCAATGACATTAAACCCCAAATATCTTGTTTTAACTGATTTATAGTAGTAACAATTGTCATTTCATCTTTTGTCTCTTAAAGAAGATACCACAATATCCATCCACCTGATCATATTCAAACATCTTTCTATTGGTAAAGCAATATCTCATAAAACCATTTCTGGTACATGATTCTGTATATCAAATGTCTTTCTGGGAATTAATTCTCCTCAGTAGTCCTTCACGTGAAATGACAATTCTGGACTCCTAGGTTGAGGTATTAATAGCTACTGTTCTTTGACTGTTATGTCTCATTTGCAAAATTAAAAGCAAACATGCATATGTGACTAGGAGAGATGTTTAGTCATGAATATTTTATGCAATAAGATCACAACTCTGCCCCTCAAATATAAGCCATTTTAAATCAAGTTAGGTGACACACATAAGTTTAACTGAGATATTATCTATTCTTACAGAACTGAAATTCAGAATTTATATGAAATAATGGGCAAAGGAAAGATCAGTTATGAAGTGCTGTTTGAATAGCCAACAAGACTTCTCCAGTCTATGCCCAATCTGTTCATCCAATCAACAACCCTGCCATGATTTTTTGTTAATATTTTTGTTTGTTTATCTGTTTGTTTGTAGCTTGGATCTAAGCTGGGTGGCAACAAAATGCTCTCACACTGAGAATAAGAATGCCATAGGCTATACTCAGAGTTAGCTCTTCCTGACTTCCAGTTCAGAATTGGAGATCAGCTTGGGGAAATTCTTTCCTTATTCATATATTTGTATTCATTTGCTGACAGATGATAGACATAGGGGACTTAGCATATGATCTGACCCCTGTCTTTTTCCTATACCTTTATATCTCACTTCTCTACCTCTGAATCTCTGTTTTCATCACCATACTATAACCTGAAACTTGACTTCATTGTCTTAGCAGTCTTTTTGAGTATTTCACCTATAGATGTGTATAGTTTATGACATCAGAGCTATCACTTCTAATTCTCATATTATATCTACAAAATGGCCTTTCCTTAATGCCCTATCTTAAGGGAGGCAGACTGTGTCCCAGGCTAAGTAGAAACCACCAGAACCCTTTCTATGTGAATTCCTGGGCTTTTACTAAGTCTTTCTGTGGTGATTTCTCTTCTGAGCATAAGGACTTTCATGCATTTCTTCATGCTCACCAATTTCTACAGATGTCAAGGACACCTTCATTTCATTTTATTCATGAGTTTAGGCATAGTATATGTACAAAAATCATTGTACCACAATAATTGTGTTTTGACAATTAAGCACTATACACACATATGAAATTTGTGTGTTTCCTTTGAAGTAGAATATTAAAATATAAATGTTGAGATACATTACAAATGCATTCTTTCACTACATCTAGGCTGTTGGATTTTTATCAAATTATTGTTTCTGGATCAACTCAACTAGTGACTATCTTAAAGATGTCTGAGAACATTTTAGTAACAGACTGAAGTGTTAAGAGTATCTGATGCATCAATAAAAGACTCTAGTAATTGTGACAGCAAATAGATTCAGATTTTTCAGCAAATATTTGGCTTAAAAATTCACTATTTCCTCAATCAAGAAAATTATTCTGAATACAACTTACTTTTTCTTTTCCTTAATTACAAGTTTACACTCAAATTTACAAAACTGATCAGTGCACATTATGAGCAAATTACTTTCTTGCTTCATTTTAATTAATGGGCTATTTTTGGAGACAGCAGAGAAACAACATACATAACACAAAGAGATTTGATATTTATATTTCTATCACACTTTTTTAACAAAAATGATTATTTTATTTCCTCTGAATTTAACACAATCAGGGCTGGCCAACTTAGTATTCTAAGCTTTATGTTATAGCAAAAAAAAAATGTAGCTGAGGACATTAGGGTTTTATAATGGCTAAGTCAGCAGACCTTTAACTATCGTTATAATGAAGGGCACCCCGAGCAGAGAGATCATTCTCAAAGAAAAGCCTCCACAGAGATATCTTCAAGCTAAAGGGGAACAAGAGCTGCTGATTGGCACTTTGTTACTTGAATGGTCGCCCACTGATGAGGCAGAAAGGACATTAAGAATGATTTTAGCGCAGTCTAAAATCTTGCCATTGCCAAACTCAAAGCAGAGAAAGCCGTAATGCCATTTGTAAAATATGCTCAGAATCATGAAAGCTTGCTTTCCCAGATGCCAGGACATATTCTTCCTAGGACTTATTACTGGTAAAATACCCTCTTCATCACTGTGTCTCCTGTCTTGAACTGTTCAAGACAAACTGAGGAATCGTCTTCATTTATATTCAGCACATTTCTTTTCTGGCCTCGGTGTAAGAATGTAAATGTGTTTTATTAAAAATTAAAAATATTGGTTTTACTTTCCATCAAAATGAAAAGTGAAGTCTCATCTCATCTTTAGCCTCGTGTTCTCAGTCACATTCTTCTTTCACTGTTCCCCAGACACTGTTATTAACAGATAGGCTGTCTTCCCAGAGTCGTTAAATTATGTCTGACCTTGGTGAACTCTCAATCATGAGACAGTAACAGAAGGCAAAGGACTTTCAGAGGACAGCAGAGGAGATGCTGCACTCCCCTGGGAAAAAAACCTTTTTCTCCATCTTGTGTCAGAATGACGCTGTGAAAAATATATGTGGTGTCTTATCATCCTGCAGCACATGGCTCTTAGAAGTCAAGGAGGCCACTCCACATGGAGGAAATCTCACAGCCCGAAGGATTACTCCACAGAATCCAACACACTGTTAAAAATAAAAGTGACAATGACTACTCCAGATGGAATTCCTATGAAAGTGTATACTGGCTGCACAACAGGCTTGCCAGTAAGGGTAACTCTCTGGCTCCCATTAGTACTTTTGCAAAGTAGAGCACACAAACTCATTGGTGCCACAACTATCTTCTCAGGGCTACATGGTTTGCAATGTGAAGGTTAAATTATTTTCAAAGAGACTTGTTGAATCTGTTCTTCTCACTGCAATTAACTGGTGGAAGTGTCTGACCTTTGTAAGTGCAAGTCAATATTCACCTTGTCAGAGAAGTAGCAAAGGAGTCAGTTTCAGTTCCATGGAGAAACAGTTTGCCACAGGCACATCGTGGGTAGAGACAGGGACTTGGTGAACATCAAACACTTCTAAGTTACATCACACAATGTCTTTTACAGAGCTTGGAATTTTATCCAGTTTTAGTTGTAGCAGTGCCTACCGATCACACTAAACTGCAAAAGTATCATTTTGGAGTAACAAAGACATAGAATATGAACGAAGACTGTTCAGTTCGCTCTTTCCCCTTTATCCACTCAGGTGGCTTTCCCCCTTAAATATTATATCTCTAAGGGCACTCAGAAGTGGACATCGTTATTTTGAATGGTTATCAGTAATCTTTTTACTCCATGTAACATCCAACACTGGACTGAAATTTTAATCAGCTTGGAAGAGAAGATTATAGATTTTGAATTTCTTTTTCTGCTTTAGTTCCTGTAAAAATGTAACTTCCATATAATTTGCAATGAAGCAATTTTGAGTATAATACTCACAAAATGAAAATAAGAAAGAAGGCTCTAGGGTTGACCAGGTGACTCAGAAAGCAAAAATGTTTACCATTAAGCCTGACAAACTGAGCTACATTCCTGGAACCCATACAGGTAATAATTAATGTAACAAAAAAAACCAAACCAGACAAATGATTCTTCACTATTGGTTTTAATTTTGATTGTCTTCTTGGTAAAATATCACTAAATTCACAATCATAATATACAGTCATAATTAATTATATTGCAGGGATTATTTGATTAAAGTGTACTAGTAGCTTTATTCTTTGAAGGTTAATTATTTTATTTGATTAGTACTTTTAACCAATGTATGTGATACTGTATTATTATAATCATTAGTACTTGAAGATTGTAGGTATTATTGGGTTTCTTGAAACATTTCCATATATAATTCTATATGTTGTGCTTTAATCACATTTATTTCCTCTCCTTTCTCTTACATTCCTCTGATTCCCCTGCACTTTTGCTTCCTTAATCACACCTCTTTTACTTGCAGATATAATATGTTTGAAGAACAAATGGAATCTTGATAATTATTTCAGTGTAGTGGGCACTGCTATTAGTTGATTTTCTCTAAAATAGTTTTATTATACTTGACTATATTTGATAGAACTGAGCAAACAATTTAATATATTGGCACTGGTTTCTTAAGGTGGAAAAAATGAGATGTTGTAGAGAATAGTGGGAGAAATAAAACTATTCAGTCTGGTTTAAGTTTACATAAAAATATACACTTTATTTTGAGAAAAAAAGTTGAGCAAGTGAAAAGTAAAAACATGTCTTCAAATTTGGTTCATGGTAAAGCAGAGGAATTTGCTCAAGATGCCATTCCAGGATTCTGGATGCAGAACTAAATTGAGCCTTGGATAAGATAAAAAATTAAGAATTACCTTGTTTTCTTGTTACATGTTTGGAAAAAAGCTTCACTGATGGTTCAGTCCTTCTTAATGGTCTTTCTTTACTTGTGCTAGCCATCTTGCTCAGCAACTATCACTTCCTCTTGGCACATGTGTGAATCCATATATTTTTCCAATGAACTTGAGCATACACTTCTCTTTGGAAACCTTGAGCAGCTTCTTGTATGGCCAAATACAAACATCTTCTGGATCTTTTCTGCATGAATATGATCTGTTTGGTGAGGCCTCATGGCTGTGCCCACTTTGCTTCTCTTGTAACTTCACTGAAGCCATAGGGTAGTGCAAAGTCATTGTACAAGTGTATCACACACACACACAATATATATATATATATATATATTATATATATATATATATATAAATTTAACATAACTGTGTGATTTGAAGTTATGGAAAAGTAACATTATTGAAGTAGTAGAGGCACTTAACAGGACTTTCAATGCCCAATTTAGGACACATTTTTGTAATAAATAAACAATGACAGAAATAACATCATTCCAAAGTTGACTTTCAGACGTGCCTGAAAGGGGGCAGGGGAGAAATTTCATTACAAGAAAGGAATAATCCTGCCATTTGTGAAGCAATTCACAAATTGCTTCACATATGCTAATTGAAACAAGGTGGAAACAAAAGGATAAATATACATGTAATCTTAAATAGAAGTACTTGCAGAATCTAAATTAGAACAAATAGTTATTACCAGGGCTGGAGAGCACGAGGAAAGTGAAAGATATCATTTAAAAATGACAGCATGCTGATAAACCTCTACCAACACAGGTTAAAGAAGCCACATGTTGTGGAGATCTATTTGGCTACTAAAGTCAATGACAATGTATTGTATATTTGGAATTTGCTAAAACAATTACATTTTCATGCTTTCACTAGAAAACAGTGATCATAGTACATGATAAATGTAATATATTGATTATGGAAACACTGTAAGGTAAATGTATATTAAAAATACTGTGTTGGAGGGTAACCAGGAGTATTGACATTAGCCTGTAATTCTTGGGGAACCCCTATGTGACCCCATTGGTTCATAACTCAAAACAACACATTTCTAGTACTGGGGTTTTATTTTCTAGAATGTTATGTGTGCTTGTAATATTACACCCTGGTTGTAAGATAGCTCTACTAAATATTTCTTTATATGTGCATTGTTTTATGTGCATTGTGGGAGATAAAACATACTTGAGTTACAGAACATCCCATGGTGGCATACAAATCGGGAAGCTTCATTCCTACTGACTACTATTTCTAGTGCTAAAGGACAACAGTAAGGAACAGTATCATCCATGAAAGGTACAACAGCATATCTCACAAGTTATTCCCACTTGCTCAATAATAGATTGATTGTTATGGAAGTACAAAACCAAACAAAGATAAAAACATCTTTCTGCTTGGATCAAAGGTCAACTTGATTAAATGGAATGCATACCTTCTACTATGAAAGGGAACAAACCTATTTTTACATAAGTCATGGATTATAGGGGAGAACCAAATACTATCATTTATCTAAATCAGTGGTTCTAAACTTTCTTAATGCTCTTACCCTTTATCACAGTTCCTGATGGTACTGTGTATGTTCATCTTATTGATTATTGAATAAAGTTCTGTTTGGCCAATAACATCAAGTTAGACAGGACTAGGAGTCAAAGAGGATTCTGGGAAATGTAATAGAGAAGTGGTGATCAAGGCCGGAAGTGACATAGCAAGGAGACTCATATTTGAGCAAGGAGAAACAGGAAGTTCCCTCTTTTCCCCTTCTTCCTCCAGTGGCAAATGTGAGCCACTGGCAAGAAGGGACACCTATAAGGCGTCCAATAAGATAACTCTTATAAAATATATAGATATATGATAATTAAGGCTAAGCTAGCAGATGAGAATCCTAGTCATTGGCCAAGCAGCTTTGAACCTAATACAAAGTCTTTCTGTGTATTCATTTGGGCCCTAACTCAGGCAGGCTGCTGGCATAAAGTACACACATGGCAGTGGGGCTTTGGCAGCTTATGGCGGAAAGATTTATTGTAACAAGTTCCTAACATTGTAGTGGCTATAAACTTATTTCATTGCTACTTCATAACTGTAATTTTGCTAATATTATGAATCAATATTAAATGTCTGATGCTGCCACCCACAAGTTGAGAACCACCTATCTAAATGGGCACAATATTAAGATGATGCCTAATGATTTATTGCAGCACCTATAGATGAAAATATTTTTCAACCTTTACAAAATAAGTTTCTTCCTATAGTATATGCCAAATGACACATAGAGATCAACTGGTCCATATACAGAGAACAAAGGATTGTGGAGGATTTATCTCTATATCAGATATTCACATTCTAACCCTCAAATTTCAAGAAATTTTGTGGAAAAGAGATGGAAAGTTTTTAAGAACCAGAGGTGGTTGATAACATCAAAGATTGAGTGTCTTTTTTAAGTATAACAAGGCAGACATATGTAGATATAAACTCTCTACCATTATGATAGTATTCACAATACCCACAAAGGTCCCAGTCAGATGAAATTCTGACATGGAAGGGGGAAGGTTGATTGTAATCCTAACATTAGCTGTGGAGCTATTGGTATTGGAAAGCTGAGAGAAAAGAGTTGGTTTTATCTCATGAAGTCACCACTAATCAGCTGACCACAAGCCAAAACAGACTGTATTTCAGAGATTAGCTGGGCAACACAGACTGGACTCAATGGAGAAAGAAGAAATCTCAAAATTGGGTGAGAAATTATGGGATGGTGGAGGGTGTGTTTAGGGAAAATTTGATTGTGTGAATATATTCAAAATAAATAGTATGGGATTAATAAATAAAAAATTGCTGGGCTGGGATTTTGGTAAGTGACAAAGTGTCACAGGACATGCTGAGCATAAGCTCAGTCATGGATTCAATAAACAAAACCTACAAAAAGTAAACAAACAATTAAACAACACTAAAAACTTTAATTAAGGATACACAATTTTGCTAGCAATAGTGGTGCATGCCTTTAATCCCAGCACTCAGTAGGTAGAGGCAGGCAGATCTTGGTGAGTTTGAGAACATTCTGGTCTACAAAAGCTAGTTCCAGGCCAGCCTCCAAATCCACAGAGAATCGCTGTCTCGAAAACCCTCCCTGCCAAAAGAAACCAGTGCCAATATATTAAATTGTTTGCCACAGAGAAACCCTGTCTCAAACCCCCCTCCAAAAAAAGATAACTATGTCCTGTCAAACTGCATCTGACTAAGACTGAGAAATTAGGTGATAATATTTGTCTCAGTTTATTCAGTCAAGTATAACAGAAATTTTATACAATAAGATTTACAATTAAAGAATGTTTATTGTTCAATATTATAGATTTCGAGAAGTTCAAGAGTGTCAGAAAGACTGGAATACATGGAGACCTCTACTTGATAGAGCCCTCTCTACTGTTCTCACAGAATAGATGGACTCTGCCAGAGAAGAAAAAAGACCAACTGTTGAATTTTATATATCCTACTGTTTCTCCAAACCCAAGCCCTCAATCTCATCAATAGTTCCATAGCAAAATACCTGTGTCAGTCTCCCATTCATCTGAACCCATCCCTATGGACCACAAAGATCTTCTTCATCCTCTTTTTCCCCTAAATCATTCTACTATCCTAGATTCCAACACCGTCAGGCATTCCCTGAACCAGCTGAGTGGAATGGAACCAGCCAAGAGGACAGGTAAGCTAACTGAAGTCATTCAACACTCCATGCTCTCCTCAAAATTAAATCTCTAAGTCTCAACCCTAGCATAGAACACCTGTCACAGCCTTCCTTCCTTTCCCCTAGCCTACACCTCCTATTGACACACAGACCTTCCTTTCATAACCTCTTCTCCACTGGCTGCTTTATCCTAGCCCCCAATTCTAGCTGGAATTCTGGGCTAACCTACAAGCCTCTCCTGCATGAGAAACAAGTAAGCTGACTACAGATATTCACTTCTGGTGTTCTTCCAGATACAATTCCCTCATCTCATCCCCACAACTTCAGTAGACATTTTGAGATGATCTCACCTCACTACCTCTTCTGATTCCAAGGAGACAAAATAAGTGCATCTTAGGTGAACATCCTGCTCTCCTCCCTCCTCTGAAAACCTTCAGACCCCTAGTCTATCACCTATTCCTGTCTGTTCCAAATACTCAGAAACAAAGTTTACCCAGAACCAACATGGCCACAGATATCAAACTCCATAGAAAATATCCTACCAGGAAACACTCAGTTACCATGTTTTCCTAAAAAAACAGAGGGGAAAGAGAAACCAAGGAACAAACCACCCACCCAAGAAAGAAAAGAAACTAGATATCAGCACCCAAGACTGTAATCTTTCCAATCCCAGATACATAGACACCAACATAAAAACACAATCAATAACAGCTGGACAATATGTCTCCACAAGAACCCAGCAACACTACAACAGGCTCTGAATATTTCAACATAGCTGAAGCACAAGAAAAAGATGTTAAAACCAACAATTTGAGAACCATAAAGGTCCTTAAAGAGGAAATCAATCAATTCCTGAATGAAATCCAGGAAAACAGACACATTGGAAAGATTTGAATAAAACTGTTCAAGACACACAGATGGAAATAGAATCAATAAAGAAAATCAAAACTGAGATAATATTGGAAATCATACATTTAGGAATTTGAACAAGAGCTCAGAGCAAGCTTCAACAGAATGCAAGAAATGAAAGAGGGGGTTGCAGTCATTGAATATATGATGGAAGAAGTGGATAAGTTAGCCAAATAAAACATTAAATCTAGAAAATTCCTTATACAAAAAATTTGGGACAGTATGAAAGGACCAAAGCGAAGAGTAATGGGTACCGAGGAATGAGAAGAATCTCAGCTCAAAGTCCCAGGAAATATTTTCAACAAAATCATAGAAGAAAAAATTCCTAACCTAAAGAAAGAGATTCCTATCAAGGTACAAGAAGCTTGCAGAAATTGAAGACTGAATAGATATGACTAGAAAGTAAGTCCCCTCATGACACATCAAAATGTTGTGAAAGAATACACTTTCATGAAAAATGAAAATACCCTCTACTGCATAAAAATGTGTCAAGACAGCAGTTAAGAAAAAATTAAAGATTTGCAAAATTTGAATAAAAATGAATGTACAACATATCCACACTTAAGGGACACAATGAAGGTAGTTCTAAACTGCAAAGTTAATAGCACTAATTACATACAACCAAACAAAAATGAAACAAAACTGGAGTGATCACAACCTAGCAACTTAGCAGAACACCTAGAAGCTCTAGAAGAAAAGAAAAATATTACACCCATTGAGTAGACATAGATGTCAAGAAATAATAGAAAGCAATATAATAGAAACAACAAAGAAACAAAATAATACAAAGAATCAATGGGAAAAAAGAGTTGGTTCTTTGAGAAAAACCAAATTTACTAAAATGTGAAGAGAGAATATCCAAACTGACAAAAAAATAGGAAAGAAAAGTGGACAAAGCAAAATATACCATGGAAATCAAGATAATAATAAATACATACTTTAAAAACAAGTACTCAAAGAAAGTTGGAAAATTGAAAGAAATGGATAATTTTTTCAATGCATACCACTTAACAAACTTAATTCAACAACAGATAACAACTTAAACAGGCTTATAACCCCTAGTGAACTTTAAAAGTAGTCCAAAAAGAAGAGGAGAGCCAATTGGTTTTATTTCAGAATTCTATGAGAATTCAAAGTAGTATTAATGTCAATATTCCTTAATTTATTCCTTAATATAGAAACAGTTGGACATTTCCTAATTCATTTCCTGAGGCCAAGTTACTCTGATACCCATACCACATAAAGGTACAATGAAGAAATAGAATTCCAGAACAATTTCTTTTATGAACACAGATACAAAACTACTCAATAAAATGTAAAAAATATCCAGGGATACATCAAAAATTTCATCACCATAGCTAAGTATGTTCCATCATATGGATGAAGGGATGGTTCAAAAAACTGAAATGTTTTGATGTAATCACTATATAACAAACTGAAAGAAAAAATTCACATGATCATCTCGTTATATTCAGAAAACTTCCCTTTACAATAAAACCCTGGGATACTTCCCTTTGGCCAAGTACAGGGATTAGTGTGAGGTGCATAATTTATTAAAAGCCTGGTCAGTACCTCTGGTATAGGTCAGTGGGGCACTATTATGATGGGAGGACCAAAGGGAGAGAGAGAAAGAAGCAGAAATATGCACATGCTGAAGAGAGAGGAAAATCTGAAGAGGGAGGAAGATGAGGAACAGGGTGACATAGATTGCTTGCTTGCCACCTTGGGCCATGTTGATGTTCATGATTGGACTGAGGCAAAGGACCATGTCTTAGTCTGTGGACCTGACATAGTTGTCAGGGATCTGTGTTGATGTCCCTGGTTTTTGTTACCACTTAGGTCCCTGTGGAGTCTACCTCATACCTGTGACCATGTCAGTGTCTGAGGGATTTGCCTCCACAAGGGGCCATGCCAATCAAAATGGTCTATGTTGACTCCTGGGACCATGGTGATATTGGGCCAGACTGCTGCTGGGAGTCATGTCTGGGTCCATAGCACTGCTGTACCTGGGCTCTAAATTGACATCAGTGGCTCTTAATGCCATGGAGGGTAGTGCAGAGACCTACAGTCTGGGCTGACATCTGAGGCAATGTTGGTCTTTGAGGGTCAAGCTGCCATCTAAGGCAATGTTGGTCTTTGAGGGTCATTCATTGCTGAGTGGCCTATACTGCTACTAGGGGCCATGGTGTCATCTGGACCCAAACTGTGGCAGAAGGTCATATAGGTGTCCATAGGCCTACATCTGCAAGGGTATGTGTTGATGCCTATGGCTCTTGTCATCATTGAAGGCTGAGTGGATACCCAGGGTCTGTGCTGACACGTGGGGACATGTTGCCATTAGAGGACAATATTGCTAATCTGGGAGTTGTGCCTTGCCAACTAGGGTCAGGATAAAACCTGGACACATGCTACAGCCAAGGACCATGTCTGGGTCTGTGGTACTACTTTAGCTTGAGTCTCTGTTGATATCTGTGATCTGTGTTGCCACCAAAGGCCACACAGAGATCCAGAATTAGAGATGTCTCCTGTGGTCATATTGGTGTTCAATAAATATGCTGCTGCCAGCCTCCATACTGACCTGAGTGACATGTGCTGCCACCTTAGGCCATAATGTCATATGGGCCCAAGTTGCAACTGGGGCCATATCTGGGGCCATGGCTCTGTTGAAGTCAGGGTCTCTGTTGAGATCTGTGGCTCCTATTTTCACCAAATCAGTGCAGATAGGGCTAACAGAGTTGGTCCCACTCCTCAGTGGTTGTGTTAATAGGAGGATTAATCATTGCACATTCCTTGGTCACCAGATGAGAGTTGTGCCTAT
Organism: Cricetulus griseus; assembly: GCF_003668045.3. Lineage (NCBI taxonomy): Eukaryota > Metazoa > Chordata > Mammalia > Rodentia > Cricetidae > Cricetulus > Cricetulus griseus. The sequence goes on along the minus strand of NC_048598.1, from coordinate 154,412,416 downwards.
TGACTGGGGTGCAAGTGAGCCAGTCCAGAAGCCATGAGGATGGGAGAGATAATCCTAGTGTCTATCACATGGGCCAGGGAGAAATTCACCTTTCATTCCTTGCCTCCTACCGCAGTTGGGAAAAAGCTGGTTCCAGGGTCACAAGGGTCAAAAAGCTCCCCTTGCGCATCACAAGCTTCAGCACCTGGAAGACAGAGCCTTCTACCTCATCTGAGCAGCACAGTATAGCTGATCTCTTGACAAGGGCACAGGTGATCCACCCACACTTCATTTGCCATATCATTGAGTGGACCAGGGAAAGAAGATCTTCCTGCTTTCCTGCTTTCCTGTGGCTGGTGTGAAATCTGATCCTGATGTAATGACAGTTGGAGAATTGGAATTGCCCCTCACCAACAGCAACACTTGAGAGAATTGCCCTATACCAAGCACAGGAAGCATAGTAGGGCTGATCCTCTTAATGGAGGAAAGGGGTGTAGGCCTGAAGGACATGAAAGCAGAAAAGCTGATCCACCTCCCTTGTGTGCCACATGGTGGCATGGGTGAGAGAAATATACCCCACATCTACTCTTGCCACCAGGGGCAGGCAAGAGAGTCAGCCATGTGGGTATGACAAGAGAAGAGCTGGTCCTGCCCCTCTTCAACTGCAGCAGCTGGGAGAGCAGGCCCTACAGCTCATCTGGGCAAAACACTAGTGAAGCCACTTTTTTTGTAAGTGTTGGTGAGTTAGAACTGAGCTTATTGGAGCAGGACAACTGGTCTACTCATAGCTGCCTACTGCATTGGCTGAATTTGCTTGGGCAGTGCTGGAAAGCTCAGTCAGGTGTGACTATGAGGGAAAACTCATGGTCTCATCAATCAAGCTATCTCCCAGGCCCTGAACCAGGGCTATGCTTTAGCCCACTGCAACATCTACCTCATCTATGAAGTGCTGAAACAAGTGAAGGGGCATGGCTTACAGGAACTCCATAACGTAGGACAACAATATGTTATACAAAAGTCATCCCGGTGAGTGCTCAGTATGAATAGGGTAGCAGAAGCTAGAGGCCCGAACCAGACCAATGACTATGACTCCTTATCATGAACACTTATCAGTAAAATGTATGAACAAAAGGGTAAACTGTATGATGCATTGTGCCACACTACAACTTCAAAGCTGAAATTTTTGCTTGTTTGTTTTGTTGTTGTTGTTTTGTTTGTGGATAAAAGTTGCAAGGACAGAGGACAGAAGTGAAGGAACTGGGAGATGAATGTGGGCAAGATTCATGATGTGAAATACACAGCAAATCAATAGAAAATAAAAAATAAAGCCATGGAAAGATTAGTTATATAAGGGATATACCGCAACATAATAAAGGCAGTTTACAGAAGGCCAATATCCAACAATATCTTAAAGGCAGAAAAACTCAAAGCAACTGGAATAAAACCAGAAATAAGAGAGGGTTGTTCACTCTCTTCTAACCTATTCAAGATAGTTCTTGAAGTCTTAGCCAGAGCAATACAAAAACTGAAGGGGATCAAGGGATACAAACTGGAAATGAGGGAGTCAATGTATCTTTATTTGCAAATGATATGTAAATGAACCTAATAAGTCAACCAATAAACTTCACATCAGCTAAAATATTTCAGAAAATTAGGAGGACATTAAATTAATTGACAAAAACCAGTAGCCTTCTTACATACAGATGACAAAGAGATGATAAATAATTCAGGGAAACAGGCTTTTACAATAGCCTCAAATGATATGAAATATCTCACAGTAATTCTAATCAAGCAAAAGAAACACTGATGTGACAGATTGTCAACTATTTGAAGAAATAAATTGAAGATGATGGTAAATGATTCCATGTTCAGGGGTCATTCAGAGTAAGATAGTATAAATCCTAATAGAACAATCTACATGTTCAATGCAATCCCTATTAAAATTCCAACACAATTCTTCACAAATCTTGAAAAGACAATCTATTGCTTCATATGGACACCACAGAGAGAGAGGGAGACACACACACACACACACACACACACACACACACACACACACACTAGCTTAAATAATCCTTAACAATAAAAGATAAAGCTATGCTAATATAAACAGCTTGGTATTGACATAAAACAGATACATCATTCACTGCAATGAATTGAACACCCACTCATGAAACCACACACCTATGGACACATGAATATTTTCATAAGGAAGCCACAAATGCACATTGTTAAAAATACAGCATCTTCAACAAATAGTACTGTTCAAACTATATGTCTGCATGTACTAGAATGCAAATACATCCATACTAACCATCCTGCTTAAACTTGTGTCCAAATAGATCAAAGATTTCAAAACCAAAGCAGATACATTGAACTCTATAGAAGAAAAAGTGGTGAAACAGCCTTGAACTGATTGGCAGAGGAAAAGGCTCTAAACAGAAGTATAGGCACTAAAATCAACAATAAATGGGACATTACATAACAGAAAAGCTTCTATAAGGCAAAGGATGCTGTCATTCAGATGAAGCAACAGCCTGCAGAATGTGAAAATACTTTAACCAATTCCATATCTGATAGAGGAAAATCAGAAAAGTAAAAGTCCAAAAATCAAATGTTCTCATTTTAAAATGGGATATTAATATAAAAAGAAAAATTTAAGCATAAGACACTCAAATGGCTGAGAGACTCTTAAAAAATTTGAACATCCTTAGGTATCTATCAGGAAATGCAAATCGGAACTGTTTTGGTATTTCATCTTATGCCTGTCAGAACAGATGAGTTCAATAACACAAATGATAGTACACGGTGGCAAGGTTGTGGAGTAAGGGGAATACTCACACATCCTTGGTATTGCAAACTTGCATAGCTACATGGAAATCAATGTTGTGGATCCTCAGAAAGATAGGACTTGGTTTACCACAAAATCCAGTTATACTACTCTTGATCACATATCCAAAGGACACCTCACTAAACAAGGACACTTACATGTTCAAATATGTTCTTTACTGCTCTATTCACAATTGCCAGATATAGAAAACAACCTAGATCTCCTAAAACGGAAAAATGGATGGAAAAAGGGGTACATTTACACTATAGATTATTATTACTCGGAAGTTAAACGAATGACATGAAATTTGCAGGCAAATTTATAGAACTAGAAAAATCCATCCTCAGTGAGGTAACTCAGACCCAGAAGAATGAACTAGGTATAGAAGAATGGACTAAGGAAGACATATGATTCTCCCTGGATGGGGGGGAAATAGAATAGATTTTATAGGGGGATTGGGGGTAAGCGGACATGAATGAGAAAATCAGACAGGGAGGGAATGAGGAGAGACACAGATAGAATTGATTGCAAAGGAAAACTTTCTTAAATATATGAAGACAATGCCAATTAATTCTCCAACTAATGGTAGAGACAGTCCCAACTGGCCATGTCTAGTCAACAACAAAGCTTCTAGTACTGAGTCTGGGTTATATTCAACTGAGCTTTTGGCCTAAGGTAAACAAGGAAACCTACAAACAACCCAGGTTGTTGCCAAAACAATAGATTGCTCTCTGTAGAGTGACAGAAAGGCTCCATTGCTGCAGACAACTTCTATGCAACTCATTGAACATTGAAATTTCTAGCTTATGCCTACATAGAACCTTTGTCTTTATGTTATAGTGCCATTCACATGGGAACATACTCTGAAAGCTATTTAAAAAGAAGCACATACAGAAACCCTTCCACAAAACCTTTGATCTACAATGTTGTCTTGACTGCAGAATATGCTAAGGCAATGGTGGCACAAAGTTGTGGGAAGTACCAACCAATTTGATTTGACTTAAGGACCACTCTACAAGATGGAACCTATAACCTACATGGCTTGGATGACTAAGAAGAAGACATGAGATACACCAGTGACCTGGGGTAAATCCAAACACAACTCGGCTTAAAACAATTAGTGATAACATGACTCTTAACGATATTCTGCTATGCTCAAAAATCAGAGCCTTATTCAGCCATCATCAGAGATGCTTTCTTGTGCAGATGATGAGAACAAATACAGATACCCACAGCCAGACATGTTATACAGAAAGAGACCATGAAACACTCACTTTTAAATGGGATATCTCCATAAAATCCCTTTCCTCAGACCTTAGGGAATCCCTTGGAAGAGGAAGTGGAAAAAGTATAAAATCTAGAGAGAATAGAAGATATGAGGAGAAAAATGTCCTCTAAATCAACTGAGCAAATCTCATATTAACTCAAAGCAACTGAAGCAGGAAGCACAGGGCCTGCATGGGTTTGCATCAGGTTTTCTGGACATGTATTACAGGTTTAGTTTAGACAATTTTTTAAGGAATGCTTGAAAGTATGAATGAGCATGTCTCTAACATTTGTGCCTTCTCTTGGGCTTTTATCCTATTGGTTTGCTTTTTCCAACTTTGATGTAATGATTTTGCTTTTACTTATTATATTTTACTTTGCTACATTTTGTTGTTATGTCTTAGAATCTGATTATTTCTTTTGAGAGACAGAAAGGCAATAGATTTGAAGGGAAAGAGAGATGGGGAGGAACTAGGGGAGTAGAGTGAGGGAAAACTGTAATCATGATATATTGGATGAGAAAAAAATCTATTCTCAATAAAAAGGGAATGGGGACAAAGAACAAATGGCCTCTCTTCCTGTCTTAGTTAGTATTCTGCAGCTATGAAGAGATACTGCAATCAAGGAAAAAAATTTGAAAAAGCATTTTAGTGGTGGAGGATTGCTTAAAGTTCCATAGAGTTAGTCCATTATTATCAAAGTAGGAAGTACAATGACAGGTAGTCATGCATGTTTCTGGAGCATAAGCTGGGATTTTACATCTTTTCTTCATAATGGAGTCAGTTAGAACAAACCTAGACCTATATCATGGAATATTTTTTAACTATGCAAAGGTGTGATGCATTTGTTTATCGATGCAAATATGTGTTGATAGATAAGGAAGGGAGAATGAAAAGGAAATGACAGGAAGACATAATGGGCCAGACATACAGACATGGGGGAAACAGGAAAGCAGGACATACAGAAAGAAAGGAAGGTAAAAAGCTCTGAGAAAAAACACAGATTAACAGAAACAGGTTAAACTAAAGGAAAAGAGCTAGTGGGACAAGTCTAAGCTAAGGATCAGCATTCATAATCAATAATATGTCTAAGAGTCTTTATTTTTGATCTGACTGGTAATCCAAAGAAAATTCCAACCACAGGCCTCTATGTGATTTTGAAACCTCAAAGCCCACCACCCAGTGGCATACCTTGTCCTACAACACTACACCTCCTAATTTTTCCTAAATAAACCACCAACTGGGACCAAGCATTCAACTATATGAGACTATAGTGGTCATTCTCTTTCACACCACCATAGTTTTCTTGAGTCTTTTTCTGTGTATATTTCTGTACTTATGTTACGGATGGTTTGGGACTAGATGACAGGCTTCCAGGTTCTTAGCATCTTATTCCAAAGAGTTGAAAAAAAAAACTCACACATTACTAAATAGCATGGTATATGTATTCAAAGGAAATTGATAGTACAGTTCAAAATTTGAATATGCTTTTAAGAGCAATAGCAGGCCAAATGAATAAGGATACTCAATGGACCCATGTTATAAGGAAGGCTATGTTAGTTACTGAGAGATGTAGGTTGGATATTCCTATAATTTGACTGACATATTTAAGTTACATGACCTTTTTGTATTGTGCATTTCCTCTCTCTTACTAGAACTGACTTTGATCTAGTATGTGTAATTATGCACAGACATAAGATGATAAATGGGGGATTTTTCATAGAAGTTCACATTGAGGACACATACTGGAGTATGATTGACTAGAATATGTATGAGTTTGATGGTTGTTAAGGTGAAGAGAAATGTTTCCCATTTTTTCTGGAGTAGAATATTTGTAGTGTATGTATAGATTGATGCAGGTAGGGGTCGTAGGCTGACAAAAGGTTACTAGGGACATTTTTTAGCATACATGTTCCAAACTACCAAGTTGTGTTCTTTAAAAAGCATTGATGTGCATAGTCCCAACCAGAAAGGCTCCCAGGTTGCTAAACAATTCCCTGTGATTATCTATCTCCATTATGCAAATGAAGCCATATGACTAAACTACTTCCTAAATGTCCCATCTTTGTGAGCAATCATACTGAGAATTAGATTCCAAAATATGAAATATGAGGGAATTGCAACATTTAGAACATACTGACCTAAATGTAAATCCATAGGTGTGTATGCAAGTAATTATAAAAAAATAAAGAAAAATAGGATTTGTAAAACATTGTTTTCTTTTTGAAAATATGCAAGTTAAAGTAGAGTATTAGATATAAAAGAAAGTATAGATTTAGAAGTCAGTATTTTACAACTGCCTTAGCAATAACAGAGAAATATCCTGAATATAACATTAAAACATCAGAAAATTTTTTGAGACACTTTTATACTTGAAGCATCTGAAATATAATTTCATATATTTTGAATACAGGAAATTTTAAAAAATGTTCAAACTAATTGACTAAAATTAATTTCAGCCACAACGTAATTAACTGTTCTAAAAATAGGTGAATTTGTCATTCAAATGCTGTTTTCACCTAAGTACCTTAGTCTTAATCTAATTATAGAAGACAAACAAGATAATACAAATAATCATTTTGTAAAATGGTCTATTGTAGACTTTTTAAAATGTCAATAGTATTGTGATTTTTTTAAAAAGTGCCGAATATTTTAGACAGTTTGTAGTTCAAGGAATCAAATCACATGACAGCTGACTGAAATGAATAGAATATTTTTTTTTTGCCTTTGAGGCCCCATAGTCTATGAAAGACATTATTGGCATACTTGACAGTCAGTAGAATTTAGCATACACTGTTTATTACATAAGAGATTATATCAATGATAAATGTGCTTTGTATGCCAATTTCTCCATTATTATGTAAGAAGATATATCGGTTCTCAGATGATTAATGTTTCTTGCTGAATTAATTAGAAAGAAGTGTCACAACACTGGCAGGCAATTCTAAAATGGTTGAAGGGGAGCATATGCTGCTGGAAAGAAATTACTCAGAGTTGATAGATAGAAGTAAAGTTGTATCTTCTTCAAACAATAAAGAGGCTCCAGCTGGAGAGGAAGGGAAACAGGAGAAGAGAATCCTGGGAAAATGACAAAAATCTCATATGGAAAGATATCAAGTAGTTAAACAAAAACCACTAAAAATACAAAAATTGAAAATATATGGCAACTCCTCAAGAACATGGGAATCAGTCTACCACAAGAACCAGCAATTCCACTCCTAGGCATATACCCAAAAGAAGCACATTCATTACAACAAGGTCTTATTTTCAACGATGTTCATAGCAGCACTATTTGCAATAGCCAGAAACTGGAAGCAGCCTAGATACCCCTCAACCGAAGAATGGATAGAGAAAATGTGGTACATATACACAATGGAGTACTACTCAGCAGAAAAAAAAAATGAATCTTGAAATTTGCAGGAAAATTGATGTATCTAGAAGAATCCATTCTGAGAGAGGTAACCCCATCACAAAAAGACAAACATGGAATGTATGACTCATATGTGGATTTTAGACATAGTGTAAAGGATTACCAGCCTCTGATTCACACTGTCAGAGAAGCTAGTAAGCAAGGAGGACCCTAAGAGGGGCATACATGGTCCCTTGGAGAAGGGAAAAGGGACAAGATCTCCTGAGCAATTTGAGATCATGGGAAGAGGGGGGAGAAAGCTACAAGAATGAGAAGGGAAGAAAAAGAAGGATGCATAGGTCATAAGGGAGCAGAAAGGTTGAGTCAAGTGTAGATTAGAAGAAAGGATATGTTGTGATAGGTAGGGTTTTAGTTGGAGGGTGTGGTAGGTGAGGAAGGGAGGAAGAAGGAAACTGGGATTGTCATGAAACTCAATATTGTTTGTAATTGAAATAAAAATATTTTTATTAAAATTTTTAATACAGGGTGGTAATGCTGATGCATGCTTTTAATCCCCTCACTCTGGAGGCAGAATCAGGTGGATATGTGTGAGTTCAAGGCCAACCTGGTCTACAGAATGAGTCCCAGGACATCCAGGGCTACACAGAAAAAAACTGTCTCAAAAAACAAAACAAAGCAAAAAACCCAAAATCAAAAATCAAACCAAAACAAACATAAAAAAGAAAAGAAAATAGTTTACATGGAATCTTTAATGAATTTTCCACTTTTGAAGTAAACTTGCCCTTCTGAAATAAAAAAAAGAAAAGAAAATGGTTTATGGAAACAGTTGTCATGAAACCCATTCTAACAAGTTATAAAATTTGGGGAAAATGTAAAAGTTCAGTTCTTTTTTCTTTGCTATATCCCTCCCCCATGAAAGAGTGGAAAAGTTCATTATTTTTAATATATTGCCATATATTTATATATATTCTGCATATGGTATATTTATTTGTGAATGAATGATAAAACATGGGTCTGTTCATGCACAACTCCAATTATATTAAAATGTAAAGATTGTTTTAGATGCAAGAACTCTATTGATCTGTTAGTCAGAAGAAAGAACATCATAAAATTGTAGGGCTTTTGTCTGCTGGATATATTGGCCATTCTTCCTCTTTAGTGTATTTTCAACCTATGTATTTCCCTTTCTATCATTGTTTTACACATCTTAGAATTTTTCAGCAATAGCACATAAATAAAAATAAGCCTACCTTCTCTCCTTGCCTCCCAAAGACACTTATTCTGCTCTCCTTGGTACACAGAGTTAAGTTGTATCTTCTTTAAAAATTTAAATGCTCCAACTGGAGATGAAGAGAAATAAGAGGATCAAACTTCCCCATCCTATCTTCACCAGCATCCCCTTCCACACAAGGTACAAACCATGCTTCTACTGCAACTCTTATCAAGACACTGGAGGTCAATAGCTCATCCAGAGGACTTGAATCACCATAAACATGTCCTTTCTTCCTTATCCTGTAAAGATATGTTAACATATCAGTTATTTACTTCATAATATGAAAGAAAAAGTAAAAAATGAACAGCAATTTCTCAGAGAATCCCCATCTCATTCAGTTTCTTATGCTTATGTTAGGTCTTGCCTTGTTGGTCTCAGTTGTATAATCTGTCCTTATCTGTGTAAATTGCCTTACATTTACTAAATCTGCATTGTATACTTTGTGCATTTGTGGTGAATACTAAATTATTGTAGAGCATCTTTCCTAATGATTACATTTTACTGTAGGATATCATCTAAGATAGCATGCAGATGCCTGAAAGTTAAGATTCTAAAACTGTGTACTTCCTTTAATGTCTCCTATGGTACTGGGATTTTTCTACTTCCCTGCAAGATGTCTTCTATGATAACTTACAGAAGTCATTTGCTTATTTACTTATGTGTACCGGCTCTCATTCTGTCATCCACATTGGCCTAGAACTTGTTGACACACAATTTAGCCTTGAGGTCATTATTTCCTGTCTCATTCTCAAAACTGAGGATATATATTGTGTAACCATACCTTATTTATTTTTCTCTTATTTACCAATAACATTAACATTTCCTTAAATTTATTTTATTTGTTCTTTCTTTTTATACTTTTTGAGACTTCCTTATATACATAGTATATTTACATCATTTCCCCCTTCTGGGTCCTCTCTGTAGCTCCTTCCATCCCTTTACTTTACTTATTATTGTTAAATGTATACCCATTCATATAAATTTATAAATACAGCAAACTGAGCTCATATAGGGTTGGTGGTGTGTATGTGCTTAGGATTGATAGCTAAGGATAGGATAACTGGGACCCATCCTTAAGAAAATTAAGTCCCCATCTCAGCAGCCATTAATTGATTATGGCTCTTACCTAGAAGTAAGAGACCTTGTGTGAGTCCCCCGCCCCCATTCATGTTGGCTTGTCAATTGGTGTTATCGATTTTCAGGTCTTGTTTAGGCAACTGCATTACTGAGATTGCATGGATACAGTTCCTCTGTTATATAATGAAAACCTGACAACAGGTGTCATGGACCTCTGTTTCTTAAAATCATTCTGTCTCAATTTCTTCAATGTTCCCTGATCCTTAGGTGTGGGGGTTATTTTGTAAATGAATCAGGTGGGGCAGAGTAACAATTTACAGTAGTTTTCAGTATTTTGGTCAGTTGTGTCTTTCTGTAAAAAAATTTCTTTGATAAGCAAACATAGCTCTACTTTTATCTAGAAATTCAGAGTTAGAACCCAGGGATATAATCCCATTAATGGCTGCCAAGGCAATATACTTTTCACCAAGCCTGACAACCTGAGTTCTAATCTCATTTCCTGCATGGTAGAGAGAGAGAATGGGCTTTGTCAAGATATCCTCTGACTTCCATGTGAGTACCCTAATACACACACCACACCACACACACACACACACACACACACACACACACACACACACATACACACACACACACACACACACACACACACACACACGCACAAAAAATAGATAATTAAGTAATAAATATTTCTCCACAATGTAATAGAAAACTGCATAAAAAGTCTTAAAATATTATAACCATTAAAATTTTTGTAGTGCAAGAATAATGGATTGATTTATCTTATTTAAGTCAGTCAATATAAGTGAAATTATTGGAATATAGGGAAGTGTAATATATGACCAAATAAATTAATTCAGAAAATCATTTAGCAAAGTTCAATAAATGTTTATGATGTCTCCTTTGTGGTTAAAACATAGACAGCACAAATAGAAAAAGAAAATAGCTTCTTTCACTCTATATAGGAAACTGTAAGCCATTTCTAATCCCACCCTTCATGCATTGTTTAGCCTACTCAAAGCCATCTCAGGTAGATAATCAAGTACCTAACTAGACATATGGGTACTTTCCTGTAATCTTAGAATTTGGAGGCAAAAGCTAGAGAATGAAGTAGGACAGTTTTAGCTACATAGTAAGGTTTTGAAGCCAGCCTTGATTGAGATTGTCTCCTGTAAATAAACAAACAAAAAAGCAAAGAGAATAATAACCAGAATCAAACAAAGAGGAAAAATGATAACTTTAAGACCAGGAACAACATAAATATATCTTTTAAAAACAATGGGTTTAAGATTGTACTTAGTTTTGGCCAGGTCAATTAGTCAAGAGAAACAAAAAGAAAGAAAAGAAAAGAAAGGAAGAAATGGTACCAGCATTGAAAGAGAAGACTAAGGCTGTATCTACATATGTGTCATGGTTATCATAATTGGCATTTTAAAATCTCAGAACAATCAAATCATCTAAACCAAAATTATTAAAAATGCTAAATTAGCCCACTATGTTTCTAATTATAAGGAAACTACCGAAAAATCAAATTTTCTTTTCTCATACTAACAAAGAGCAGTTGCAATATTATATTAATAAGATTATCCCATTAAGATGGCTTTCTTTTTTGTTTTTTTTTCCACTTTTTTATTTGAATTAGAAACAAGATTGTTTTACATGTCAATCCCAGTTTCCCTCTCCCTTCTCTCCTCCCCTTCCACCTCCCCCCACAACTAAATCCCTACCTATCACATATCCTTTCTGCTCCCCAGGGAGGGTGAAGCCTTCCATAAGGGGTGATCATATCCTTTAAGATAGGGCCTAGGCCCACCCCCGTGTGTGTGTCTTGGCTCATGGAGTATCCTTCTATGTGGAATGGCCTCCCAAAGTCCACACCTATGCTAGGGATAAGTACTGAAGTACTACAGTAGGTCCCATAGATTTCCCAGATCTCCTCACTGAAACCCACGTTCCTGGGGTCTGGATCAGTCCCATGCTGTATCCCCAGCTATCAGTCTGGGGACGAAGTGCTCCCCGTTGTTCAGGTCAGCTTTTTAAGATGGCTTTCTACAGAATAAAAATGTAGGAGCTTATTAAGAAAAACTAGTGCAACACTTGTATAATCAAAACTGTGAAACTTTTGGTGATGGAAAAATTACTTAGCTGCTAAGAATACTTGCTACACTTGCAGAGCACCAGAGTTTGATTCCCATCACTGACATTGAGTTGTCCCTAGCTGCCTATAACTCCAGTTCTGTAGTGTCTAAGCCATCATCTGACATCTACAAGCACCCACACATAGCATGCATGCAGAGAGATGCATATACACATATATACACAAATTAAAAACAAACATATTAAAAATCATAAGTAAAAAAAAACTACAAAATCTCATTCAAGGAAACAACAGAAATGACATATATCAAAACAGATTTTTTGTTCTCTTAGTTGGAAAAACTGATTTTTAGGATAGCAATACATCCTAGGATGACAAGCATATTTATCACAAATTACCCATTTCCACATGTTAATGTGCATTAATAGCTAACATATTAATTGATATGATAACTAAAGCATACATAAGAAAATAAAAAATTAGAATTCATCTAAATGAAGGAGTTATGATAGTCAAAGGACAAAATGTAGAAAGTAAAAATACAAGAGACTTATATTCAAAATGTGTAAGAATAACAAGCCAAATTAACCTAACTGTAAATGGCATAGACTTGGCATTCTTTAAGTAAGATAATTAAAGAAGGTACTCATCTATCTAACAAGGCTATGGGCAATGCTCAAAAACATCAGCCAGAAAGGCAAATGTCTTCTCCATATAATACAAGTTAAAAACAAAAGCAACAAAATTTAGCAGAAAAGTGGAATGCTAATAGGTTGTTGGTGAATACAAATCCTTACATTCTAAGTTAGTATGGAATTCAGCAAAACCTGGAGTTTACTGTATTGCCAGGAAACCCATTACTAAATATGTCCCAAAGTAAAATAAACTGTTTACCCACATGAAAATTGGGCATGAACACTTTACAATTATAGCATTCATAAAAAACCTCAAATGGAACTTTTATGTGCTATACCATGTCTAAGCCTTGAAATAACTTTGTCAAAGAGCCATACAGGCAATTTCAACTAAAAGAAGTATCCAGACAAGACAAATGTACAAACAAAAGTGTATCAACTGTTAGAGATTGGAGAAAGGGAAATGTGTGTTGATGGCTATGATGCTTATTTTTAGAATAAAAATATTCTAATCACAAGAGTAGTGGTTATTGAACAATTAGTGGAATCTCAAAAATTATACCAAAATACAGATTCAGTAGATTTTATGAAGTATAATTTGTTTTTAAGAAAGATATCATAAAATAGTATCAACCCATACTTTTTATTGAATTTATTTTTCTAAATACCATGTATGTGTACTGTATTTATATAACTACCCTTCCCTCTCCTCCTTCCAACAATGCATCACTCATTCTCAATTTCACTTTCATGGCCTTCTCTTTCTTAATTAGTATTGTTGTTTACATACACATATACGTACAAAAAAATAGAACTTAGTCCCTGTAGTGTTTCTTGAATATATGATAAAATACTGATCACTGACTGTTGATTTACCATGGAAAATTAATTCTCATTCTTTCACGTGTCATTTAGTTGCCTTTAGCTCTTCATCTAGGGGTGTGGTCTCATGAGTTTTCCCCCCATTCACAATGACATGACAAATGAAGTAGTTTATATTTTAGGTGTACTTTAGGTAGCCATGTTGTTGATATTCATGAATGTAGCTTCTCTGTCATATATTAGAAACACAATCTTGCATCTTCCTACTTGGTCTGGATCTTACAGTTTTTCATCAAATCTTCTACAGCCTAAGCTGTAGGGTTTGTGTTGTAGACATATTAATCTTGCTGTGTATCCCATAGCCAATTATTTTCCATTTTTTGACTAGTTAGTGCTTTTGATAATGGTGTTTTTCTGTTGCAAAAAGAAGCCTTTTTGATGAGAGGTAAGAGTTACACTTTTTTTGGGCATAAAAATAAATATGATGGTCTTATAAAGTGGTGGTTGCAAATTCTTCTCTAAGATCCATGTCCTCCCAATTCTGGAGTAGTTGGCCAGCTTTCCAATACCATGCACGATTTCTTTCGTTTAGAACAGACACTTAATCGAAACAGGGAGGTGATGCTTACCACCAACATTTGAGTGATAATCTCACAGCCCTAGATGTAATATGCCATGTTAGCTGTTGCTGTGGTTCATAGACATCACAGCTATGTGCAACTATTGGTTATTTTCCCTCACCATAGGTCTGCATAGCATTTTCCAGTACCATGAAAGCTAGAAATTAGAGAGGATGCTATCTGTTCAAATCCACCTCAGGGACCTCTGGACCCTGTGTCTGAATTGCATAGTATCTTCAGTAATGAGATGCCATCTTATTTTGGGTACCTCTCTTGGACTCCCCTGATCCTCTGGCAAAGTCAAAAAGATGTTTTCCATGCTTGTTACTATGATTGTTAGACAGCCTGTGGCTCTTTTGCGTGTTTTTGACCCAGAAGATAAACTTTATTTAAGCCATGTATATATTTATGAACACACAAACAGACATAGAAACATATATTTTATTATATATAAGTAAACAGAAAATCTGTGATTCTCTGTGAACTTATTCTTCCCCCCACATTGAATTATCTTCCTCTTTCCTCCATAATTAACACTGCCTGACATTTTCCCTAATTTCCCCTTCATGTCACCTGTATCTTGCTATTGCCCTTGGTAGTTCTACCCAGCCATAGTCCTTTCTTAATTTCCTGCTTTTGGATTTTACTGTAACACATAGAAACTCAACAAAAGCTTTGGAACTTGGAATCATATGAGAGAGAACATGAGGCATTTGCCATTCTTTTTTTTATCATATTCAATAGAATATTTCTAGGTTTTGTAACTGGATTCTCTACCATTGTGTGTATGACCCATATATTCATTGTCCATTTACCAAGTAAGAACATTAAATTGTTTAAAATTCCACCTCTCTCTCTCTCTCTCTCTCTCTCTCTCTCTCTCTCTGTCTTTTGCTCTCTCTCTCTCTAGTCAGAACTAACCTTATGAATCATGTTTCATCCTTAACACTTACAGCACCTTGCCTTTGTCTATGAGGTAAACTGCTATGGGGTTAACAAATGTTAGCTGATGGTATCCATAGGATCGTTGTTCTATGTTTGGACTCACAACATGTGAAATCTATACATACAAACCCTACACATGAATCATGTTAGCACTCTCTTGAACCAATTCCAGGGGACTTCAGTTCTTCATGTTCACTTCCTACCAACAGCCTCTCTCTCACCTGCAGGATTTTCTAACTTCAGTTGATATGCTGGATATCTTCCATAAAACCTCTACTGTGACAGCTTTTCACTCCTCATCTCCATAAACCCCATTGTTATACAATTGCAAATATGATGCTTAGCTGTATTTGGCTGCTTGTGAACTACTTTAATGCTTTAAGTATTCATGGGGTCCATCAGTATTTACTGACAAAAATTCTTTGAAAAAATAATTTTTGCTTAATAGAGCTACTGGTAAGGATAATTAAACTTTTAACCATATTGAGGTATGGAAAAATTGCTCAGTAGTTAAGAGAACTTGCATTTCTCCTGTAGAAGACATGAGGTTAAATTACTGCACCTTCATTTTCAGCTGGCAATTCCTTATTGATCTAAACTCAAAGGAGGATATGATGTTTTGGGCCTCTTTACACACCTGTACAGACAGGTGTCCACTCACAGACATATACACACCCACATAACTAAAAACATAAAATAAGAAACTTTCTCAAGATCTTATACCTCAAAGATCTAATGGGAACTTGACTTTGCTTTTTGCAATGATTATATTTCCCTGAGAAAGCCAATGATTTTAAAAATCTTTTTGTGTATTTGTCTAACATATAATTTTAATTTATATTTAGCTACTTAAGGAAAATATATTTTAACAACCCTGTTTGAGAGATTAAGCAGTACATTTTGTTCCACATTGTTAGCAATACCAGACCCCTCATAAATAATCAAAATTACATTCAATGTTTACTTCTTTTCCATGCACCACTTCATATGTACATTTCATTATATTTTGTATTTTAGAAACTACAAAATACTATATTTATATATGGAGTATTATCATATATATAGAAAGATGTTGCAAAAGTACAAATTAGAAAGTTCCTGATTACTTAGACAACTAAAAGAAGTACCTTCTGATAAAGGAATTAAATCATTTAAGGTGCTGTCACCACCTTCTGTGGCTCAGCAGGCAGGAAAATTCCCTCATGTTGTATCTTTAGTTATTTAATACTTTCATAAAAATTGTGGTTTGTGAAATCCCAAGAAAAAGCCATGGGTACATTAGATTTAGCATATTTAATGCATGTGTCAGTTATATCAATATTCATCAGCAACAGTTTCTTCTACATTGTAAGTACAAAGAGATGCTACTGTCTACAACTAATTAATTCATTGTCTAAAGGATTTTACTTTTGTTTTTTTGTAAGATGTTAATGTTCGTTCATAACAAGTCCTATCTTTTAGTGTATTAAGGTTAGCAAATTTTAGAGAAATATTATATTGAGTGTATGTTGAGGTTTACTGATATCTCCCATTTTCTGAAGTGTTCAAATGAAAATTGTTTTTTATTTAACAATCAAAGAAAAAGTACTTAGTACAAAGTGCTTAGTAAATACTCATTTATTTGGAGTGTGTTCATATTTTCCTCACCATGTGACATCTTATAGAGGACAGAAGTTTTCAGTTTCCTAAGTGGAAATTAAAGGAGATAGTAATTGGTGCTGGAGTGATGATTCAATTATTGAGAGCACTAGCTGTTTTTTGAGAGGACATGGGTTCATTTTGTAGCACTCATCTGGCAGCTAACAACCCCAGTTCCAGTAGCCCCAACCCCTCTTCTAGCTTCTACACACAACCAGACAAACATATAGGTAAAAATGTCCCATATACTTAAAATGTGAAAGCAGAAATTTAAAAAGTAGTGGTAATTATGTATATATTATTGTAGGTTATGTGGAGAAACATAATACTACAGGATTCCTTAACAACTTAAAACGTCATTATTTCTTCTGCATATATGATTTTCAATACAAAATTGAGTGCATGGATGAATGGCTGTAATGTTGCTAGCATTGGGAAATGTAGGTTCATTACCTACATGCATATGCATTTTCTCAGAGTCAACAGTCTAAATACTCTAAGAGACAAAACATGATTTAATTTTTTTCCCTAAGTACTTGCTAGAATTGCATCACTGAGAAGTCCAGATGGAAAAGGCCTATGTTTAGAATTTCTCATAAATGGAATTTCACCAACTATTGAACTAATTTTTGAGCAGGGAGTAGGTGTAGAAGGAGTCAGGAAGTCCCCTGGGTGAACAAAGAAATATTCCCACTTCCTGCTTCACCAACAGTGACAGCAAAACAAATCACTGCTACATTCAGAAGGCCTGATGGAAAGACATAAAACTGAGATTAACTTAAAAACAACAACTTCTCAGGTTGTCACATAATAAAATATTTTAAGAAGACTTTTCATTTTTCTTTTTTATATTTTTTCAGAGAAAACACATTTTCCATCAAAATTTGCACCTCTCCACTGTAATAAAATAATCTAATGACACAGGAATTAATGTTTGCTGAAATATCCATTTTATTTGTTTAGTTAAAATATAGAGATTCTAATTATTAGAATACTTATCATTGATATATTATCAAAGAAATGAAGATAGGAATTTGGCTTTAGTGATGACTTTGATGTTTACCCATCTTATTCCCTGTCCGTTTTTTGTTCATTCAGCTATTTGGTGTAAGAAGAAAAAAAATAGGTTGTGATTTTAAGAAAATACTTTCTGTGTTTTATCTTTCCTCCTTTCTACCCATTCAAGCACATTTAGCATTGCATGTTTCAGTTAAATTTTCATATGTAGGCCCAGATTTTGAAAGACTCCCAATTTGTTATCTTACTCACCATCTGAAAGTATACCAGGTCATATGCAAGGTGAGAGAATACATTATTTGAGCTTGTAGAAGCGAAAATTTCTTCAACAGTTAAATAAAGTTTCCTTGTTTGTATCATAAAATTATGCAAGTAAATGTCTGTGAAAGAATTATCACATCTTCAAAATAGTAGAGCTCACATTGCCCCAAACTCTTTCAAAAGATTTAGGATTTGTAAATTTTGCAGTCACTTGACCAGTTGGTGCTAATGACTATAATCAAGTTTCTTGTCTTTTATGGAAGTATTTTCCTGCAATTATCTTTATTTGATAGGTGCTTTCTTTGCAGCTATTATGCTAACATTTTACCAAGAGTGAGTGATTTCAATTTAGAAATATGCTCATTCTTAATGGTTAAAGTATTAAAAAAAAATGCATGCAATACACCAGACAACCAGAATAAATTCTCAATGATGATGGCACATTAGCAAAGAGGTCTTAATGGGACATAATTTTTTTCTGTCAATTGGTGATAAGGAGAGAATATATGAAGTGATAAAGGGGAGAGTCTATGAGATAGGGAAATAAAAGATCTTAGTGCCCTGGCAGTAGTGGCAAGCAACTTTAATACCAGCACTCCGGAGGAAAAGACAAATACATCTCCATGTGTTGGAGGCCAGTCTGGTATACCAAGCAAGATCTAGGACAGCGAAAACTACACAGAGAAATCCTGCCTTGAAAAACAAAACAAATCAAAAATTTTAGGATATTTTGATGTTACAGTGAGTCATTGCCAGGGCAGTGCAGGGCATGGTGCTGTAAGGACAATAAGTAAACAAGTCTTCCATATAGCTTCATCTTTTTGGTTCCTGTGCCCCAATCTGTTGAACATACAGACCAAACAATAACCCTGTCAACCTTCTGACTCCATGTATACTGTTTTCTTTTTAAAGTCAATCCATGATATTCACTTCACTATAAGGTTCATGGAATAATTGTAGTCCATAAAATGCAAATAAACTAGAAGACATGTTCAAAGTTTAACTGCTAATCAGGAATTCCTAATGATTCTAAAAATTTATCTATGAAGAAAAACTGATGGGGGAGGTCCTTCTGTGTATATGTTTGTCTTACTGGTTGTTGAATAAAGCACTGTTGGCCAATAGGGAAGCAAGATAGGTGGGACTTGGAGTCTAGGAGGATTCTGGGAAATGAAGTAAAGAGAAGTCTTGAAGTAAAGAGAAGTCAGGCAGGAATGACATAGCAGGCAGACTCAGAATATAAACAGAGACAAGCAGGAAATCGCTCTCTTCCTCCTCCACTCTTCTCTGTGGAGTCACTATGTAATCCTGGGAAGACAGGATGCATGCCACTGGTGTCCCATAAGATAAGTCGTTATAAAATATATAGATTAATAGTTATGGTTGATACTTAAGACACAGCTAGCAAATAAGAAATCTTAGTCATTGGTCAGCAGCATTGTAACTAATATTAATCTCTGTACATTGTTTTGGGCACACAAGTGGAGTTGGGGCCCAGGCAGCTGGTGAAAAGAGTTATTGTTACAAAAAAATATATGCTACACTTCAGAAAAATAATCCCCAAATGTCAGTAAACCAAGCTGTAAGTCAAATATTTTCAAGAATTGTATGTGTAAATCTGACATGATATACTCCATACTCTTGAAAGATTGAACATGGAAAGTATAAATAATCCCATTAAGTATTCAAAGTTGCCGGGTGTTGGTGGTGCATACCTTTAATTCCAGCACTCGGGAGACAGAGGAAGAGGATCTCTGTGAGTTTGAGACCATCCTGGTCTACAAGAGCTAGTTCCAGGACAGCATCGAAAGACACAGAGAAACCCTGTCTCAAAAAACGAAGAAAAAAAAAAGTATTCAATGTTAAAAAGAGTGAGTTCTGAAGAGATATCTCAGTGGTGAAGAACACAGCTTGTCCTCTTAGAAAACCAAAATTCAGTTTCTTTTACCTAAATCTCTTGTCTCACAAATGCCTGTAATGAGAGCCTCTGATGATTCCATGCCCATTTCTGGCCTCCACAGTACCAGCTCATATGACATCCAGACAAACACACATAATTAAGAAATAAATTGAATCTTAATGGATGAAAAAATTGAAAAAGTAGATGTACATATTAAATCACTTTAAAAACCCAGGCAAGTACCTCTCTAGATGCCTGAGAGGAAAGTTGGTGCTGTTGTGAGACCTTCAGAAAGGAGTTCCAAGGATTTTAAAACTAGACCAACATGAGACCAAGATATACAGATTCTTGAAAACATATTACTTATACTGGATCATCTTGTTTGTGAGAATGATTGTTCACTGTGTATTTTTATAAACTATGGCAGTCACAATGTATTACTGAGAGGATGTGGTATATAATGCATAGGAGTAAGATGGTATCTCAGAGTGGTTTTGAGTTGCATTTCCCTGATGGCTTAGGATGTTGAACAATTTCTCAAGTGTCTTTCAGCCATTTTAGATTCTTCTCTTGAGAATTCTCTATTTAGTTCTGCACTCCATCTTTTAATTGCATTGTTTGGTGTTTTGCTGGCTAGCTTCTTGAGTTCATTGTATATTATAGATATCAGCCCTCTGTCAGATGTGGGGTTGGTGAATATCTTTTCCCATTCTCTGGGCTGACATTTTGTCTTGCTGACTGTGTCCTTTGCTTTACAGAAAATTCTCAGTTTCAGGAGATCCCATTTATTGTTGATCTCAATGTTTGAGCAACTGCTGTTATGTTCAGAAAGCAGTGCCCTGTACCAATTTGTTCAAGGGTGCCATCTACCTTCTCTTCTAGGAGGTTCAGTGTGGCTGAATTTATCTTGAGGTCTTCGATCCATTTGGTATTAAGTTTAGAGCATGGCAATAGATATGGATCAAACTAGAATCTTCTACATGTCTGAATCAGTTATGCCAGCACCATTTGTTGAAAATGCTTTCTTTTTTCCATTGTATATAGAAGAACAAAGATCTTTATTTTTCATGAAAAATATCAACAGAGAATTCAAAGGTTTCTTTAGAGAGCTGAAGGTAATTATCAGTGTCCCAGTGACTGAAAGAAGTGAAAATGATGGCTTCTGAAAACTGGTAAAGTGAAGAGATAAGTAACCATAGATACTAATTTTTTCTCACAAATCTTTTATTTAACCCTTTAAATCATCACTAAATATAATGACAGAGAAATAAACTATACCAAAAGACAAAAGGAAGGTTAAATAAAAATAAATGTAATCATGCACCTATAAATTCAACATTGTACTCTCCAAAGAATACTTGTGATAATAGTCCATGACATATTTTATCACTTCTGATCATTTGAACAGAATTTCTATTTCTTCCCTTTATTGAATCAGCTTTGTTTCATAAACTGCATGACTAATATATTGAGTGTAGTGTTATATACCTTGCATTAATATCTTGCATAAATAAAATAGTAGCAATTAAAGCAAATGAAAGCAATTGAGTCAGAAAATGTACATTATAGATACATATAAAACATTCCTACTAGGATAAGATGAACTACAAGGTAGTTTTAATTTTCATTTCACTGATAGTTTAGAACACTGAACAATTTTGAAAAGTATGTCTTACCCATTTGTATTCTTTCTGAGAAATCTTAATTCTATACTTTGATTTTTTAAATTAGTTTTTTATTTTTTAATTATTTTTATTTTGGAAGCACTCTTACATGTCAATCCCCACTTTCCCTTGCCCTCTCATCCTCCAATGCTCCTCCCCAACCCCCCTCCACCTACTCCCTAAGGAGGCCCTATACAGGGGACCACCAAAGTCTTTCATATCATTTGGGGGAGGGCCTAAGCCCTCCTTGATTTATCTGGGCTGCAATAGTACGCCTCATAGGGAATGAGCTCCCAAAGTCCATTTGTGCACTAGTTATAAATATTGGCTACACTGTTAGAGGTCCTATAGACAGTCCTGGCCTCTTAACTGGCACCCACATTCACAGGGCTTGGTTTGGTCCAATGCTGTTTCCCCAGCTTTATGACTAGGATCTGCATACTCTTAGCAGGTCAGGTCAATGCTTCTGTGGGTTTCTGCAGCACCTTGGCTTGTCTGCTCATTCCTCCTCCCTCTCCCCAATTGGATTCCAGGAGTATGGTTCAGTGTTTAGCTTTGGGTGCCTATTTCTGTTTCGAACAACAACCGGCTAAAGGCTCTAGGAATAGTTACCAAGGTACACATCAACCTCATTATAGGGGAAGGACATCAATGTCATCCTCTCCACCAGAGATTCTTATTTGCAGTCATCATGGATGCCCTAACATTTCCCCTGTGCCAAACCTCTCTCCAAACCTGTACTGTCTCCCTCTGTCAAGGCATCTGGTTTCTTGCCCTCCTCTATTCCTCCCCTGTCTCATTCCTCTTGTTCTCCTCCCCCATCCACCTCTTCCCTCACCATCTCTTTCCTTCCTGCCTGGGGCTCCCAACCATTATTGGGCCAAGAACTGTGGCTAAAATGATAATAGTCCCTAGAGAAAAATGTACTACTGCCAAATGAAGTTAGAATCAAACTACACTCAAACTTCTAACCATTGTATCCATAGATAGGGAATTAAAGGTAAGAACTTTCAAGCCTCATCTAGGAAACTTTTTCTTTCAATAGATGTTAATTGATACAAAGATAAAAACTGGTCAGTGTGAACAGAGACTGTGAAATTCTCAGGTACACACACACACACACACACACACACACACTGACTCACACATGCAGACACACACACACATATTAAACATACACATGCATTGCATTTCCCTCCTTTACCAAGGCTCAGATTTGATATATTATTTCATCAGTGTTGAGAGAAGAAATAAATGATACCCTTGCCCTAAAATATATTTATGCATTCACATACATGTATGTTCAAATATACATACATACAAGTTTTTAGTAAGAACACTGAAATAGTTAGATTTCTTTAGAGGAACACAACTGAGATTGCATTTATATAGGAATTATTAAGGTGGATACAGGATGCTTGTTCTTGAAGATAGCTGTTCACCAACTAACTCAACAAGCTATGTGTTATAGGCCAGGAATGAGACAACTAGGTTCCTTGAGAAATTATGAAAGGATTAAATGCTCAGTGTTTTTTATCATTTATATAAGAAGTACGGTCCTGTAAGAGAAATTAGGCTGGGGCCCAAAAGAGAGAAAAAGTGGTAATAAAAAAGCTAGAGGAAGATGAGGAAGAAGAGAGATGACATGGTTCCTTAAACATCATGGTACTAGAGAATGTTTCAGGAACCATAATCTCTGTGTCTGCCTGCTGTTTAGCATGCTATTGTCACACACTTGTTCATATCTATTTGAAATTTCTAGTTTGGAGATATAAAAGATGTGATAATATTAAATCAGTTCAATCCAAAGCCTTACCCTCAGCACACTTAAAAATCTAATGAATTAAAACCAAACAAAAATAGAAGCTTGATCAAATACATTTGGAACCCTTTGGGGGATATTATTCAAAGGCAGACCCATTACTGAAATAATGTCATGGCCTTCTTTCTAGTGTCAGGAACTTCTCTGATTCCTCTTTTTTTCTGACATTCTTCCATTCCAGAATCATCCTTAAATGATCTATAATTTTGACTATTTTTTGTTCAAACAAAATTTTTATCTGTGATGTGTTTTGATTCTGCTGCAGTCTTTATTTTTTATTCATTATTTGTCATTATATCTAATTTAACTTTCCCATGGGTATGAAATTTCCTGAATCTGAAGTGATTTTCTCTCTAGTCATATCTTGTTTAACTGTCATTCATTTTTCAGATTTCAACTCTACCTTAGATTCCTCCAGAAAGCCTATACTAGTTACCTCCTAACACAGGAAATTCATCATGTCAAGCCTTCTTATAGGACTGTGTGTTATAGCATCAATACCTCTTTTGTTTTTGCTATCAGAAAACTATCACAATGTTGTTTTCTATCATGTATGTAATGATCTAGATAATGTGTGTTGTCCCCTTAAACTGACAGAAATACTGGCAGAGATAGGGCTTACTCATTACTGTGAACAAAGTATCCTTCCCTAGCACAGTTAGTTTTGAGAACTATTATCTTTCCTTTGTTTTCATTTAAATTAGAAACAATCTAATTTTATATATCAATCCAAAGTCCCTCTCCCCCACATTCTCCCATGCCCCTCATTGACCACCATCTGATTCCTTTTCTTCTCCATAGAATACATGAGACCTTCCATGAGGGAACAACAAAGTTTGTCACATCTATTGGGGAAGGGCCTAGGCCCTGCCCTGTGTATCTAGACTGAGAAAGTATCCCATTGTTTGGAATGGGCTAGCAATTATTTAGTAATAATTCCAATTCTCCTAATATACGACTAGCTTAATGTTTGTTAAAGGTCTAACAGTGTTGCAATATTACAAATACATGTATTCCTAGGACAAAAAATATGGTGTTGTAAGCAAGCAAAAGTAACATCTGATCGGATGGCATTTGAGATTTTTAAGAAATGACACAGCATACATTTGAAGATGAATTCATAAATCATTAGACAAATGTATTGCACATGTCTACTTAAATACAAAGTATCTAATGAATATACTTTCAGAAGTACAGTAACTATACCTTAAAACATAAGATGTCAACATCCCTAAAAGTAATTAATCATGGCTTACTTCCAATCTCCTTCTCTTCTCCTATATCCTTATGTATTCATATGCATACAGAAGCCCATAAACAAACTTGTATAGTTAACATAAGACTGTGATAAATGTCTTATTAACAACATTCAAATTATTCAGCTCATTTGATATTTTACATTTTAAAAATTTTCTATACATATGATTTAGGTTTTTTGACACTCCACTTTAAAATCTTTATTCTCTAAGCACAATTCAGGCATATTTTCTCTATTTCAGGATTTCAACAGGGTACAATTTGAGAAACAAATAGTCTCCTTTATCTTTGTATTTCTTTTTCTAGGATAATTAAAGCAAATGGGGTATGATACAGCAAGGAAGAATATTATCTTCCAACTAGTAGTTTCTAGATTGAAAAAATAATATTCTGAACCAATAGAAGTCCAGTCTAAATAATTCACTATTTAGAAACAATGTATTCAGCTTTCTTAATTATACTTGTTAACAAAATTGCACTTGAAGATTATAAATCACTTTATAAATTACTTTAAGAAACAAGTCCAATGATTAATAAGTGAATAATTATTTAGAAAATATTCAAAATGAATAAAATGATGAAGAAAAAGTGTGCAAATAGAGTTTATTTTTGGTGAGGGATGGCTTATTTTATTCACAACTTGTAGGAAAAATCCATTATGTAGGAGATTTGTCTTAAAAAAATCAATGAAAAGGTGAGTGTCAACTCTGTTTTTAAAAAATCCTTTGGAGTTATTATCAGGTGGTGAAGTTTTACTTTTTGTTTTCTTATCCTGAGACCATGAATCTTTTGTATTCCTCTAGGAGAGTTGTCATGTTTAATATACACAAAATAAAAGCAAGCACTTTTAGAACAGTTACAGACCTCAGCAGAGCCAATCAATAAAGCCGCAATGTTCAGCAAATCTCCTGAGTCCTTTAAATCTCTTCAAAAGATGTAGATTAGTTAATTACTAATATGGTCATCCTTTTTTTTCTTTTTCCTTTTCAACAAGACAGTGAGACACTGGGTGGAAAAAAAGATAACACTTATTTTATTTCAAGGTAGTTCTTTGTGTATTTTAAAAGTAAACCTGGGAAGAGGAAGAAGCTCTCAAGTGCTAAGCTGTCAATCCAAAGATAATAATAACATATGTTTTTGGAACACTGCTGGATCAGAAATGTTATCATGTCAGAAGTAAGCAGCTCCACTCATTCTGGTAGTTTTATTGCTTCTGGCATGTTATGATTAGAAAAGTGTATGGCTCTAAAATCCAAAAAGATTGAATTTCTTGGCACACTGTGGAGGAGAAAGCCTGGGACAAATGGAAGCTTAATCAGCACTTTTCTTCTTTCTAAATGTAAATGGCATGTTGCAGCACCCTGTAAATGATGCTGTTTATCACATACTGTCAAAAGATGCTGCTGAAAGTTGCATTGCCATTGGATTCTTCATTCTGGTTTGATATGTGAAATCATATTCAAACCATAAATATAATTGAATATAAATTTCAAGGACAGACAACATAATGGTATTTCTCATAGTGGGAACAAAGTCTAAAAACACTTTTTCTAACACCACATTTAGGATTTAAAAGCATATTGAGATTTCCTTTTGCATTTAATATAATGTCTATAAATATACTAAACATTTAGTAATCATAGGCATTGTCATTAGGAAATCTAATCTGTGACAAAATGTTCACATGCATAACACAATTTGCATACTGTTCCATTAGAGTCATCTTTCTCACACATTTGAAGCATCAACAATAATATTAGTACTAGCTTAGTATCATGAGGATAATGCTTTCATTTTTAATTTTGTTTATAGTTATAATAACTATTCCATATTCTTTCTTGTCCAGGAAAGAATAAACCAGTGTATGCATACATTTTTTGAGAAATTTCCATAAGCACATCAAGGTTTTAAAAAAGCAAAGTGTGCCTTCTATATTTTCACAATCAATTATACTCATTCTGAAATCAATGTAAACTAAACATTCATGTCAAACATACAGGATCTTTAATCCTTCATTGTAACTATTGTTTAAAAAAAACTTTTGAGATTTCAAATTTTGGAAAGTAAGATAATAGCATTTTTAGATACACATACAGATAGCAGCATACATTAATGAGTCAATGCTAATCAGAAATACTATATGACAATGACTCATTCATTCTGTGTATTTGTGTCTGTATCTTCATCCCTCTGTATGTGTATTTGTGTGTGCATGTATATTTGTGTGTGTGTGTATGTTTGTGTGTGTGTGTGTGTGTGTGTGTGTGTGTGTGTGTGTGTGTGTGTGTGTTTGTGTGTCTCTGTGTATACCCACATATTTAGCTGCAAAGGTAAAATTGGATGTCTTGTGATCTATTATATCATTCTCTGACTAATTCTTATGAGATGGTGTCTCTCTCTAAACTTGAAACACATTGCTTTGGCTAGGATGACCACCCAATAAGCCCCTAGGATCATCTTATCTTTGATCATTTGTGATCAAGTCATAGATATGTGCAGCCTTCTATTTTTACATGGGTCATGAAATCCAAACTCAAATCCTCATGACTTCAGTGTATTAGTTAATTTCTATTGTATTGGTAAAATACAATAAACAAAGCCAATCTAAGCCAAGAGTAGATTATTTGGACTTACAGTTGTGAAGTGTGAGTCCATAAAGGCAGGAAATAAGAAATATGAGAGATTAAGCCACAACAATAAAAACAGAGCTAGCTAGAGGCCTGTAGACTCTCAAAGCCCTCCCATAGTGGTCTGCTTTTTCAGTAAGTTTCCACCTCCTTAGTCATTCTGCTTCCAAAGAAACTTTGAAAATTGGAAGAAAGGAGTAAACAGCTGAGTGGGAAGACTGCAGAAGAATAGTTTTTGTTGCAAATTAATGGAGGGTCAGAGATAAATAGAAGCTTTCCAGGATAGGTAAACAATAGCAAACTAGTAAACAACTATAGTCACAAGCAACTTTTGTGTGTAGAAATTCAAAATTTCTAGGGAAAGCCTCTGTTTATATTTTCCCAACTGCCTGGCTTACTTTCCTTACATATCTCCAACTCTGAAACAAGAAAATTTGTTCAGTCTCTGACAAGTTGTTTGAATTTCTACACAGAAAACTGCAACTTCAGTGGAAAAATAAACTTTTACCCATAGTACATTTATTCTCACAGGCAACTGAGCTGGAGCCATTCACAGCAGCAAGAGCTTCAGGCGTGGCTACCGGTTACTAAACCAGGGTTCAACTGAGGCAGATCCTGGAACTCTAACCCCTGCAGCTCTGAACATTCTTCTCACAGGTACAGACAGTTCTTTGAATGTCTCTAGGTTTTGCATGTTGATAGATTCTTTGTTAAGTAAATCATGCTAAATCCAACTGGCCTAACATTTTTTTCACTTCATTTGCTTGCTTTGTTTTGGTTTATACTCACAATTATATGGCTCTATGAATAAGAAGATGGAGAGTTTTTCTATGGCACTGAGGATAGTTTGTTAGTTTTTCCATATGTCCTTAGAAGTCATATAAATTATGACTTTACATGGGCCTTTTTGATAAAAACACCTTTCCATGTTTAAGACTTTGGTTAAAAGCCTAGTGGTGGTGACACACAAATTTAATCCCAGCTCTTCAGTGATAGGGGATGTCTTTCTGTACATATGTTTCTCTTATTGGTTGATAAATAAATCACTGACTGGCCAGTAGACAGGCAGAAAATATAGGCAGGGCTACTAGATGAGGATAGTTCTGGGAGGATGAAGGCAGAGAGAATCCGATAGGGAGATGCCATGTAGCTACTGGGCATATCCCAGTAAGATAAGGCCATGTAGAAATACATAGATTACTATTTATGGGTTAATGACTAAGAGAGAGCTAGCCAATGAGAAGAGTGAGGCATCTGCCAAACAGTTTCCAATTAATAAAAGCCTTTGTGTATTTATTTGGGACCAAACAGCTGTGGGCCCTGGTGGAACAGAACCTCTACTACACTTCGGAGGAAGAGGCAGGGAGGTCACTGTGAGTTCCAGACCAGCCTTCTCTATAAGATCTAGTTCCAGGACAGGCTCAAAAGCTACACAGAGAAACCCTGTCTTAAAAAAAAGAAACTTTGGTTAAAATACAGGTGTTAAAGACATGGTTATAATTAAGGAGAGGATATATTTTATGTATCTTTTAGTCAATTTTAGTGCTATATCAATTTTCTGTTAAATGTGAATATAAATATGGAATTTCATTTAAACTGTTTTTAGTGAACTGATTTTCATGACTGTTTACATGTTTTAGAATAAAAGTAGCCACTTCCCTTAGCCTTGTAATAAAGGAGAACATACCAATGTTAACAAGAATGAGTATACAGGAATGTTGAGGGGGAGAATGTGGAGAATGAAAGCTCAAATTTTACATTTAAATTTTATTTATTGAATTTTATTTTTAGAGGATTGAAGGTCTATTTCAGCAATTGGAAGAGAAAGGAATCTAGAAAAATGGAGTGGAATAAACAGGAGAGGGCAGATCAAAAGTTGGCATGCTTCACTTTCATTTTCCCCTTTCAATAAGTTAATGTGTTTATTGGGATAAGAAGCAGAGCAGAGTGCAGCTATCAAGACAGGGTAGATGCACGTGGTGGCCCATGATTGGAACACATCACTGGGTGTATATGGCAGGGAAGGAGGGATGGAAAGCCAATGTGGGCTACATCATGATACCTTTTCTCCCAAAGGAATAAGAGAAGGGTAAGAGGAGTTATAAAGTTCTCTGGGGTAAAGCTGGAAGAATGACATCTCCAAGAGGAAGTTTATAAGTAATAAAAAGTAAACATTAGGCAAATACAGTAGTGCTGCTTATATCTAAAACACATAGAAATAATATTTCAGTGAAAATAAATCTATCTTCTAAATGATTGTGGATGGTTGCAGTTTCATCTGCCACACATTTAGATTGTGTTCAGCAAAATGGACACAACTGTGGCTCTGCTGAGATATCCACCTCTAGAGGCTATTTTCTTTTTATTAATGCTTACAGGCTAGAACACTGCACCAGGACAAATTTCATTAGCTGCTATTTGGAATTAATGTGTACTCCTTTCCCATACATTTTTAGTGATATGTACAGTAATGGGATTGTGGGAGAAACACAATATATTGAAATCACATGTATCATTCAGGTAGTAATAACACAGCCAGAATGCTGATGTGATATTCAGCGATTTAATGAAAGCATTTTAGTTTCAAGGAAATTAGGAGAAACATTTTCCAGATATTATTAATGTACTTTTCAAGTTATAACACAGATAAATGTTCACATATGATAGTAAGAACAGACTCTTAAATAGTTAGGATAAAAGGTACATTCACACACATTTTAGAACTATGCGATGGTATCTGAACAAGTGTGCATCTGACAATATAATGATGAACACTCAATAGATTCATTATTTCCAATTTTTATTCTCTTTCTTACCTGCTTGCATTCCCAACTCCCTCAAACCAATTACTATTTTTATGAATTTGTTATATGAATAAAATAATATGAAAATATTAGAATTTTGTGTTAGATTTCTGAATGTGAAATAAATAATTTATTCATTCATTGTACAAAAGATAGATAATCTGGATTTTTCCACCATCATTCATAAAATTTCTGAGAATGTTTTGTGAGAACATGATGTATACATGGTTTCCTACATGTCATTTTGATATAATGAGAATAGAATCTCTATGTTGTTATTATGTGTGACTGCAAACAATTTTGGGTGTATCCTTAATTCCCTCTATTCGAAGTAACACCCAGTAGTATATTATTTATAGTTTTGTTAGTTGTGGTATAAACTAGTATCATATAGCATTTCACAATCCAGAAATAGAAAATAAATGAACTACATGCAATGGCACCTATCAACCTTACATAAGGAATACCAACTGAGAAAACTAGGAGCACACACACACACACACACACACACACACACACACACAGACACACACACACACACACACAAATACTATTCAATATACATAGTACTTCAAGAGGACTGAAACCAAGCCCGGAATTAGATACAGAGTTGGAAAGTTATGAAACATTCAATTAGTGACCAGGATAAAAACAGGCAATATAATGTAAGAATCTGAATGGCACCTAAAATTACTATGCCTGCTCTACTATTCTAATTCTTATCCTAAGGAGCTATATTATTGTTTGCAAAGAAGTAACACTTTCTCTATGGTATTTTATCCATATTTACCAAATCCTAAAAGACAGCAAGCCCTTGTGACTCTTCAGACAGGAGATTGTGTAATCCAGATGATGAATAGGGTAAATCATCTAATCTACTATCGATTGGGAGTTTTGGTTTTAGTACCCAATATTTTATTACATGCTGATTTTCAATTTAGCCTTTAAAGAGTCCTTATGGAACAGCCACAGGGAGAGAGGAAACTGAGGCTTCCAACCAACAGCTGTCATGGTGTTGCACTTTTGGCATGTTTGTTTTGGGAAGTGGCCTTTATATCCAGACAAGTCCTCCAATTATTTCTATTGCAGCTCATGCATGTATCTTTTACTATCTTATCTGTATCTGGAGATGAATTCCAGGTTTTTCAGTAAGTGAGCTAAGCCTTTCAGTTATACAAAGCTGCACCTCCTGAAGCAAAGAAAAGCAAGTTTCTGGTGCTTTGGTGCTCTATTAGTGTGAATATGGAATTTTGTCAAGTAATTTACTCACAGAATACATAAGCATGGAAAATTAATGGTAATACTATTTTTGAGAAGGTTTTTTTCTAAAAAATCATTACATGGTTGTGACTTAATGGCTTAAAACTTGTATTTTCAAAACGTTATTTTTAAAACTGTAATTTTTTATAGGTTCATGAATTCTTATTGTCTTCTCCCATGTTTGGTGTGATATTGGTTTGGTATTTGTCTTTAGCTTTTTCTGATTGTAGGCAACAAGACTCGGTTCTCAATAACATTGCTAAATGTGACAGTTCCAAAGACTCGACTCTAAATATCTTTCACTTCCTACGCTTTCCACTGTACATGTGCTTACTCTATCCATCAGTATCTTGATTAGACACAGCCTCCAAAGTGGACTTTTTATATGTATTTGTCTTAGTCATTGTTCTATTATGGGGAAGAGACACCATGAATAAGGCAACTCTCATTAATGAAAGCATTTAATTGGAGAATTACTTACAGTTTCATAGTCTTAGTCTATTATCTTTATGGCAGGAAGCATGATGAAATGCATGATGCAGTGATTGTACCTGAGCATGATATCCAAACCTAAGAAAGAGTGAGTAACACTGAGCCTGGATTGGGCTTTTGAAATGACAAAGCCCACCTCCAGTAACACACATGCTTCAACAAGCCATACCTACATAAACATGGTCATACTTCCTAAACCTTCTAATCCTTTCAAATAGTGTCACTTACTTATGATAAAACTTTCAAATACATCAGCCTAAGAGGGTCATTGTTATTCAAACCACACACACACACACACACCCACACACACACACACACACACACACACACACGTGTGTGTGTGTGGGCATGTGTGTATGAATATCTATAAATACAACATTCTGAGTTACTTTACCATTATTCACATGTAAATATATATATGTGTATGCATGTAAATATTTACATCTGATCTCTTGTGATTGGATCATCTATCAGGACCACCTATTGTCCCTGAAGCATTCAGATAGATATCTCCCTCTCTCAGCAGTTATGAATTACTTATAGTTCTTTATCTAGGGGTGAGGCTTTGTGGGTTTTCTCTAACCCATATGTCAATTGATGTTGTCATTTTTCAGCCATTGTTTTAACAACAATATCATAGAGATTTCACTGTTAAAAGTTCCTTTCTTATATGGAAGACAGTATCTCATAGCAGATTCCCTGATATTTTGGCTCTTACAATCTTTCTTCTCTCTCTTCCAAGTTGTCTTCCCTTAGTATTAGGTACAGTGATTAGGTTACAGATGTAGTAGTTGATGTTGGGCACCCCTCACTCAATATTTCTCTGTATTTTTAGAGTTATGGCACCATTTAGCATTACAAAAGACTATACAATGTTGACAGAGTAGCAAACATAAACAAAACATTTGATAATACAAATATTATGGTTATCAATGGTCCCAAATTAAAAGAATAAATTCCCACACATGGGGATAAAATTATTTCAAATAGGTATTAGTAGAAAAATTTCAGATTATGAACTTATATACAATTGATAGCAAACAATTATAAAAAATATTGAAAGTTAGAAGTGAAATATAAGAGAGTCTTAGAAGAAATTTCTAGAAATTAGAACAATTAGAAATTGCACATTTCAAAGACACTGCTAAATTTCTGGTCATAAATTGGATAAATAAATGTAAACTATATGCCTTACCTGCACAAAAGAAGTAATTTTTGAGTATATCTATGATAAAGAATGTGACAAGTATCTGATCAAAAGAAAAGGCCCAAAGTTTAGGGAGTAAAAATAGACAAAGAGAAAAAGAGCCTATATGGGACCAGTTAGAATGAGGAGAGACAATTCTTTTTTAATATTTTCCTCTAGTTTTTATTCATTTTACATACCAACCACAGTTCTCCCTCCTTCTGCTCCCTCCTCCCCCTACTTTCCTCCAACCCACCCAAATCCATTCCTTAGAAAGTGTTGACTCCCATGAGGAATCAACAAAGTCTGACACATTAGGTTGAGGCAAGACCCACCCCCTGCACTAAAGCTTAGCAAGGCATCCCACCATAAGGAATCTGTTTTAAAATGCCAGTTCATGCACTAGGGATAGATTGTGCACTAGGAATAGATCCTGGTCCTACTGCCAGGCTTCCCACAAACAGACCAGATGCAGTAAGTGTTGGTACATTTTAAGGTATATGAACTCTGTGAATGTAATATGAATAAGAAAATTTTAAGAATACTATTGTTGTAAAGATGAAAAATTTATCTAAGGTTTTGATAATTAAAAACTTACTGTGTTTGTGGCTATTATAAACGCTGTTTCTGTGATTTCTTTCTCTGCCCATTTATTACTGTGTTTTGTGTTGAATCATATGTGAATGGCTACTGAGTGAATGTGAAATGTCCTTTATAAATTCTCATCGACTTGATTCAAGGAAAGGAGAAATGTCAACTTTAAAATTGCCACCATCAGTTTAGCCTGTGACATATCTTTGGAGAGATACATTTTTTAATGTTTGATATGGGCTTGATTGGCCCACTATGGGTGGTGCTATTCCTGAATAGGTGGTGCTATTCCTGAGGGGAAGGAGGTTGCTGAGCAGTATAAATATATGTAAAGGACCTGTGTGGTAAAAAGACAATACATATTAAAATGAATAATACAATATTATTTTAAAAGAAGAAGAGAAGAAAAATCCCTGACATGATATTGAAAGATGAGGAACCTCCAAATATGCTATTGAGTTAGTTTTCTGTTGTCCATATACTGTTGGGCATGCAACCTATTGTTGTTGTTTTCAGTGAGACTTCCTTGAAAGAAACTAAGATGGAGGTTAGACATGGGGGCATGTGTCCACTACTCTTTTCATTAATGAGTGAGTTTCATTGATGCAAACCTGTGCATTCCCTATTTATTACCTCAGTTTCCCTGCCTTCATATGTGTATAGACCATGTTGATTTAAAGTGCCTAGTTTCCATATTGTCCTTAATCCCCTTTGGATCTTACACTCTTTCTTGCTCTTCTTCTGTATAGTTCCCTGAGCCATGAAGGGAAAGATTTACTACAAATATCCTGTTCAAGAGTAAGTGTTCTAAGGTCTCTCACATTGTCTGACTGTTCTCTGTATTCTTTTCAGCTGCTGTAGGAGGAAGATTCTTTGATTATGACTGAGCAAGGCATGATAGTTATTTTATTGCTAGGTTTTTTTGTTGTTGTTACTGTTGTTTTGCTTTTGGTTTGTAGAATAGTATTGTTTAGTATTACTTAGGTCACTGATATCTAGTCTAAGTTTCTTGGTCAGATGGGAGGTATGGGTTTCATTTAATGTAGTGGGGTTAAGTTAAATCAGCCATTGGTTGGCCACTCCCACAAGTTTTGTGATACTATTGCACTAGCATATCCTGCAGGAAGACACCATTTTAGGGTTTGTGACTGTTTTGGTGTCTACATTTTTCCTTTGGTAGCTTGCAGAATACCTTATTGCACCAAAGTCTCTAGCATGTATGGTTAAAAGCTCTATGTAGCACCAGCTCCACTTCTCCATGTTCAATTAGATATGTACGTGTTGTTTTCATCATTAGGACTTTGTTATCAGTATCGTTTAGTCTTCAGTCTTCAAAATGGCCAGACTCTTTTGACCAAAATCTTAATTAGATGAAACCCAATATAGATACTAGCTTCATCTGGTAACAACAGAGCCTTTTTATGAGTCTCTTTCCCCTATTAATTGGTTGATTTCATTTATGTCACTTTCATTTACTCACACACACACACACACACATACACACACCACACACAATATATATATTATATATATATATATATATATATATATATATATGTATTAGGTTTCCATTCTACCAACGGATTGAATGGTATTAGGTTTCCATTCTACCAACGGATTGAATTTTAATTTTAGCAATCTCCTTTTATTTCCTCCCCTGTAGCCTTCTTTTCCCCCCAATCCTCCCATCCCAGATTTCTTCACACCCATCCATATCTATCTAATTTATTTCCCATTTTTAAGGAGAGCTGTCAATACACCCAAATACCCAAATCCTTTACTCCATAACTAAGAACTATAGTTCTAGGGATTGTAATTTATTTCCATGTATAAACAAATACATAACATGTTAATAAAATATGTGTTTTTCTGAGATTGGCATACCTCATTCTAGATTAATCTTTTCTAGTTCCACCACATTGAGTTCTACAGTGGCTGTAGAAGTTTGTACTCCCACCAGCAAGAGACAAGCGCTGTGCTTAACCCAGACCCTTAGCAGCATGAGCTGCACTATGTCCTATTTACCATAGACATCCTGACAGATATAACATGAAATCTCAAAGCAATAATAATAACTGTGTTTCCCTGATGACTAAGGGTGTTTAGCATTTTCTTAAGTATTTCACAGAAATTTTTGTTTTGTCTTTTAAGCATTCTCTGGTTAGATCTGCACACCATATTTTAAACTGAGTTTTTTCTTAATATCTTGTTTTTTTTGTGTACTTTATAAACTATAAATATTAATACTCTATCAGGTGTACAGTTCATAAAAATCTATTCTGTTGTGTAGACTGCCATTTTATCAATGTAATGTCTAATCATGTTTAGACATGTAGGAGCTATTCAGTTAACTGAGGTAACATGTATTAATTTTGATTATGGTGCCTATATTGTTAGTGTCCTCTTCACAAATTCTTTTCCTGTGCCAGTGAATTCATGGCTTTCTTTCATTCTTGTCTATCATGTTCAGTATATCAGGGAGTATGATGAAGTCTTGGATCTATTGTAGTTCAGTTTTGTACAGGGTGAAAACTTTGGAGTGATTTTTATTTTTGTACATACAGCTGTCTAGTTTGAACAGCATGTTTTTTTTGAACATATGTTTTTTTCAGTGTGTATTTCTGAATTTTTCTATAAAATATCAGGTGTCCATATGTGTTCAAATTTATGTTTGGGTCTTTGATTTGATTCCATTGGTCAATATGTCTGGGTTATTTTTTTTGCCAATACCATGATATTTTATAAGTATCCCATTGTTATAATTTGAAATGGGAGGAGGGCAGTGACACCTCCTGTAGTTCTTTTATTATTCTGGATTGTTTTATCTGTCATGAATGTTTTGTGTGTTTATATATGAAGCTGAAATTGTCCTTTCAAGGTCTCTGTAGAATTGTGTTGAAATTTTGATGAGGAATTTATTAAATCTGTATATTGCTTTTGATATGATGGCTATTTTACTATGTCAATCATGCCAATGAAGGAGCAAGGGGAAATTGTGTTTTCTGAATTCTTTCTCACTTTTTTTTCAGTTATATATAAGAGGACTACTGACATTAATGAGTTAAGTTAATAACCAGCTTCATTGTTGAAAGTGACTATTAGCTGTAGAATTTTCCCTAAGCAAATTTGGGGTCACTTGTGTATTCTATCATAGTATCTCCAAATAAATATATTTTGGCTTCTTCCTTTCCAATTTTTATCCACTTGATCTCTTTCAGTTGTGTTATTGCCCAAGTTAGGACTCCAAGTGCTTTTCTTAATTCATAGAGTAGAGGATTTAAAGTATGTCCTGAATGATCCTCTGTTCTTCCCCTGTGTCTCTTATGTCACACCCTTTTATTCCTAATTTGTTTATGTTTGTTTATGCTCTCTCTCTCTCTCTCTCTCTCTCTCTATCTGCCTTTATTTAATTTGGCTGAGTTTTGTCAATCTTATTGATGCTTTCAAAAACCAAACTATTTTTTTTGTATTGATTCTTTGTATTATGCTACTGTTGATTTTAGCTCCAAATTTAATTATTTTTTTTGGTGTCTACTTCTTTTGGGTGTGATTTTTTTTTTCTTTCTGAAATGTTACATGTGCTATTAACTTACTAGTATGAGATTGCTTCATTTTTAAAAATGTAGGCACTTAATGCTATGAACATTCCTCTTAGAACTGTGTTCCTTGTAACCCATAAGTTTTCAATTGTTGTATTTTCATTTAATTCTAGAAAGACTTTAATTTCTCTCTTAATTCATGCCTTGACCTGTTTTACCTGGGTCAAGTAGTGAATTGTTCAGTTTCCATGAGTTTGTAAGGTTTCTGGTTTTGTAGATCTCCTGCTTTAGTCTGTGGTGTCTGTTAAAATTTGTTTTGTGTCTCAGTATATGGTCAGTTTTGGAGAAAGTTCCATGAGGTGTTGAAAAGATATACTTTTTGTGTTAGGTGTATTTGTTTTATAATTTTAGTTATCCATAGCACTTCTCTGCCTTTAATGAAAAAGAGCAAAAAAAAGGTGTGTATTTGGGTGGATTGGGAAGTTGAGAGAATCTGGTAGGAATTGGTAATGGGAATCTCTAATCAGAATGTATTTTATGTAAAAAGATGTATTTTCTATAAATATAAACAATTTGTGGAAGTGAATGCTTTACTTTATTGAGAAGACAGGTCCTGGTTAGCCTATAGATATAAGAATCACCTAGATAAAATATTCTGGAAAGTGTTTGTTAGAGTCAACACACAGAAGGAATGATCCAGTGGCTATGGGGATCAAGATAACATATCAGTCTTTCAGGAGAATTTGAAAATAATGTGTATGTTTTCCCATGTACTACTTCTGGGAAAGCCTGAAGAATTTATTGAAAGCAGCTTTACTCTATTTGACAAGGTTGGTCTTTCAGATTAGAGATCAGCAGAGGCCATTGATTATGGTGCAGCCTCTTTGCCAGTATAGAATTGAATGATACACATACTAGAACAAAAAAAGTAACACTTAGGAGAGGAACATGTATGGAGTGGAGCTTATTTGAACCTAGTAGACAAGTTGCATGTATTTGTGGATTGCAAAGCCAGAAAGGTGTGACTACCATGCCCTTTAGATCCCAGAAGATTTTTAGCAAGTCTGAGATGTGAAACTTTGACTTAGAAAATTTGAAGTTATATCACTGGACGTTTATTATGGTTAAAAGTGATTGATTTTAATATCCTTGTTCTTTTCTCTTGGAATACAAAATCATTTAACTTGTTTTATTTTATAGAAGCATATAATAACACTGGATTTATAAATAGACCTTAGAATTTTATACAATTTTTTTTGGTTTTTTGAGACAGGGTTTCTCTGTGTATCTTTGGAGCCTATCCTGGCACTCACTCTAGAGACCTGGCTGGCCTCAAGCTCACAGAGATCTACCTGCCTCTGCCTCCTGAGTGCTGGGATTAAAGGCGTGCACCACCAACACAATTGGAGTTTTAATAAACCTGTAATTTTTGAACTCATGCCAGATTTGTGCTGGAAAGATGGCTCAGGAGTTAAAGAAGTGATTGATCTTCTAGAGCACATGAGTTTGATTTCTAGCATCCACATGGTATTTCAGAATCACCTGTAACTCCAGTTCCAGGAGATTTGATACTTTCTTGTGGCCTCTGTGGGCACTGAGCATGCCTGCAGATCACAGATATATATGCAGGAAAATATTTTTAAATTTAAATAATATAATTAAAATAAACAATAGATTAATGGTATGTTTTATATTGTGATACTCATATGAAAACACGGAGAAATAAATAAAAAAAATGGTTAAGGTTTAACAATGATGTGTTTGTGTGTCAGGTTGACAAGATAGAAATTACTCTATGTTTATTCAACTTGAAAGGAGCTATAGTCAGACACCTGGAAAAATGGAACTTCAATTGAGGAACTACCTCTTGCAAATTAACTTTTGGGTGTCTTTGGGGCAATTTAATTTTGACTAATAATTTACATGTAAAGCCTACCCTACTATGAGCCATGCTATTTCTGGTCCAGTGGATGTTAACTGTACAAAGTTGGGAACAAAACAATGAAATAGGGCAGTAAGCAGTGTTCCTCTGCATCAGCTCCAACAACTTTGTTCTTTTTCCTGGATCCTGCTTCCTTTTGTCCCCAAGTTGCATCTAGTTATGCTATTTTATCATAGAAACAAAAAGCAAACTATGACATCTCCCATAGGTTAATATGTTTGAGAAATGATGGGGGATGCCATTCTGTATGCTATATGTAATATTTCTCTTAGTTGGGGATGAATACATGCTGATTGGACAGTAGTCAGGCAGGAAGTATGGGCAGGGCTACCAGACTAGGAGTATTCTGGGAAGATGTAAGCAGAGAGGGAGTCACCAGAGAGATACCATTTAGCTGCCAAAGGAATAACATATAAGAGCAGGCTGGTGCCAATACATAGTTTAACATAAATGCGTTAATAATTTAGAGAGAGCTAGCCAATAAGAAGCTGGAGCCATTGGCCAAACAGCTTATAATTAATATAATACTCTGTGTGTTTATTTGGAACTAAAGGACTATGGGACCTCACTGGAAAGAGCACATGTGCCTTAGTTGGTGGTGGTTTTGGAATGCTGTGGATTCATTCTAAATTGCAAATAGATAGAGGAAGTGGTGTCTGAGGGGATGGTTCTTAGAAGGTACATACTGACATGATTAACATGTCATGAAGTTTCTGCAGCCATGTACAGGAGGTGGTTCTGCCCTCATGCCTCGAAGTATGAAGCTATAAGTCAAAATTCTTCATAAGTTACTTCCTGTCTCTTATTTTGTTGATGTGATAAGAAAAGTAATTGAGAATGTTTTCCTTGTACATGAGGAAAACTGAACTAAGGTAACAACATTTTTAATGAAAAAATGTATATAAAGCAAGTAGAAGATTTTAGATTTGAATGACTCTCTTAATGTCTTTGCTGGGTCCTCAGTACCCAGTAAATGTAGCCTGATATTAAACATTTCTTCAGTTGGATCTTAAACTTCTCTTGCACATTTAGTTTAAATAATTATACAATTTGCATTCTCAGAACTGATTAGCTAAAGCAATAATTTAACAAATTAATGAATTATTTGGAAGATCAGATCTAACCTTTTTACTTTTAGATCAAATAGACATCGATATACCATGGAACACATTTGGAATTTAAGTTCTTTTTCACTGAAAAATATCTATAAAAATGAATTAAAGTCTTTGCCAGATTCACTCAGCAGGAGACCACAAAAATTAATGAAGTAATGTGATACAAAGTGCTTTTAGCTACTCATATGAATAGTGCTTTACAGAGGTACTTTATTGTAATTATTCTTTGCATTTACCTTTAATTCCATATCTAAAGGTTTTTGGAATGGAACATAGGGTAACTTTTCAGTATTCAAAAGTTGTTTCAAAGTCATCCTTTCCATTTGACTCTTAGGTATGTTTTATTCACTTAGTTATAATTTTTACCTTACAATTTGCTTCTATTGTGAATTAATGTAGTGAATTAAGTGAGGCAATATAAAATGACTAGCCCTAAAGAGGAATGAGTATAAAATGCATATTTTTATTTCATTATTTTCAGTAGAAGTGGTTGTAGGAGAATTTGTTTTAGAAGCTATATAAATGAAGTATATTTGTTGAAAAGCTGGCATTAACTATAACACCCAGAACAATAGGAAGACCACATTCTCACATAGTAATTATTTAGTTTTGAGTGGACATTTCTCTAACCAATTCAATTTTAGATTTGAACTTTTGAATTTCGATCCTAATGACAATTGTTTTAAGTTGCCTGATAAGCAACTTACCACTAATTGAAAAAGATTTATGAGATTTTTTCCCTTATAACACAGGAGACAAAATAGAAAGACCAATAATTTAGTATTCTAAATGACCTAATCCATTACTATGTGTGGTGATTTGAGTGAGAAATGCCCCGCATTTGCTCAGGCATTTGAATATCTAGTCTCCTGTTGGTGGAGTTCTTTGGATGATTACCGGTAAGGGCACCCTTATTGAGAAAGTATGTCACTGAAGGTGGGCTTTGAGGGTGTATATCCTCAACTCACTCTCCATTTGCTCTTTCTCATTGATGATTGAAATTAAAGATGTGATTTCTCAGTTTCTTGCATTAGCTGTTTGTTATCATGCCAGATTGACCATGGAATAAAAGCTCAAATAGACACATTAGTCAAATTGACACATTTGCCACAGTATCCTGCCACAGCAAGGGAATTGTGATAACAGGGTAGTTAATATTATATAACTTAATGCCTCAATTCTTAGTGATATACCAGCATGAATAGACTATTGCTGTTGGATATTCTAAATTCTAATATGTTACAAATATATTTTAAATACTTCTAAATGGGTTCCAAAAGATCTTTAGCTCATGTTCTTGTCTAATCAACATCAATCTGCAATGTAGATGAGACAAATCAAATACTTTTCAGCAATGAAGTAAGGACAAACCATGTACTTTTCAGCAATAAAATAAAACAGAAGTGTATTCTTCTGTTTTAGGTTACAAAGACTATTTTCTCTATTTCTAAATGACTATTGCCTTTCTTCTTAAGATGATTTAAGAAACACAATATTTATTATTACCACAATTACCACCATCATTATTAGTAGTATTATTACATGGGGAAGTTCCTTGTAGTAAGGAACTAAATTCATTGTTACCTAACATACAGAAAAGAGATCAGGTCTCTAGGAATTGTATACTACCAACTACTAGAGGAGCCCAAAATCCATCCTCTTTTGGTTGAGCCATCAAGGGAAACACAGGCCTTGCCAAACTTCTTAATTTCAGTCTTGTTCAAGGTCTTGACAGAGGAGACATTTTAAACCATGGCAAATATCTACCCACAGAAAAATGATGATATCATAAATATTTGAATTTAAGCCATTGTTTCTGTGACTCCTTACCCAGTATGAGCAAACACTATTTCTTTTCTATTAGTATATTTTTTGTTTGCAATTTAATTTTTACAAGTATTTGTCAAGTCACTTGAAGAACTTCCATAAAATGTTAGTAAAACTGAGCCAGAAGCCACAAGTTTTAATTTTATCATTTTTCTCAAGGGAAAAGGTGATGTGATTTGAAATTTTATGTTTCACAAACTGCATGAATAAAAATTGAATTGGGTGAAGGCTGTAGAAGTTATCCACAACAACCATTAACAGAATTTTCATAAATCATAAAAGAACTCTGGGAACTTAAATTAATTTTATATAGAGTAGACCTAGAAACTTAGCAAAACTGTTAAGAAATGAAATGAATTCATTTTATTTGATAATGCTTTCAACAAGTCAAACAATAATGCTTTTACTCAGCAGGTGTATTACTTCATAACCTAAACTTGGGCAGGCTTTGTAATGATCACTTGTGTCAAATTTGCTTGTATAATCCTAACATGCATCTTATCTGTTATTCCTTGGACTCAAATTGATACCTACTTGCTTCCAGTTTGCTTGTACATTACCTGAAAGAAAATAAAGAGGAAATAAATCAGCAGGCCAAATTTTCATATGTACTAAATAATAATGAATTATATAGGTTTGTATTTCTTATGTTAGCATTTAATATCTGTGTTTTGTGCTGCACTGCCATGTAGGAAATACTCTAACTTCTTTTTCCAACTACTTTCATGACCATATTATATATTTTCAATACTTAGGTAGTGGGAGTCCTAAATTCCCTTAATGCAAATTCTTGATCCCCATTTTATTATTTCTACCCATAGCTTGCTCTTTCTTTTTAAAATAACTTTTACTTAAATTAGAAACGATCTTATTTTATGTACCAATCCCAGTTCCCTCTCTCTGTCATCAGCCCATGTCCCTCACTAACCCCCATCCCATGCATCATGCCCTCTCCAGGGAGATGACACCTTCTATGAGGGATCATCAAAGTTTGTCAAGTCATTTGGGGCAGGGACTAGGCCCTCCTCTGTTTATTTAGGCTAAGATATTATCCCTCCATAGGGAATGGACTCCTGAAGTCCATTCATGCACTAGGGATAAATACTGGTTCCACTGCCAGAGACCCTATGACTGTCCAGGCCTCCTATCTGACATCCATATTCAGGGGACCTGATTTGGTCATATGTTGGTTCTCCAGTTGTCTGACTGGGGTCCATGAGCTCTCACTTGTTCAGTTCAGCACTTTTTCTAATGTGTTTCTCAGCCTATTTATTTCTCAGCCCATTATGGTCTATTTATACTTGGGCTACTTTTTTTTTTTGGAGTTAATCTTGAATCCTGCAACATTTCTGAAGCTGTTCATCAGCTGTAGGAGTTCCCTGGTAGAATTTCTCGGGCAACTTATGTAAACTATCATATCATATGCAAATAGTGAAAGTTTGACTTCTTCCTTTCCAATATGAATCCCCTTGATCTACTTTTGCTGTCTTACTGCTGTAGGTAGAATTTCAAGTACAATATTGAAGAGATTTGGAGAGAGTGGACAACCTTGTCTTGTCCCTGATTTTAGTGGAATCATATTGAGTTTCTCTATTTATTTTGATGTTGGCCTTTGGCTTGCTGTATATTGCCTTTATCATATTTAGATATGTTCCTATTATCCATGATTTCTCCAAGACTTTTATCATGGGGAGGTGTTGGATTTATTCAAAGATTTTTTTCAGCATCTAGTGAGATGATCATGTGGTTTTTCTTTTTCAGTAGTTTATGTGGTGGATTACATTGATGGATTTTCACATGTTGAACCATCCATGCATCTCTGGGATGAAGCCTAATTGATCATGGTGGATGATTTTTCTGATGTGTTCTTGGATTTGATTTGCAAGTATATTATTGGGTATTTTTGCATCAGTGTTCATGAGGGTGTTTGTTCTGTAGTTCTCTTTCTTAGTTGTGTCTTTGTGTGTTTTAGGTACCAAGGTAATCATAGCCTTGAAGAAAGAGTTTGGCAATGACTCTTCTGCATCTATTGTGTGTAACACTTTGAGGAGTATTGGTATTAGTTGTGCTTCAAATTTCTGGTGGAATACTGCAATGAAACCATCTGGTCCTGGGCTTTTTTGCTTGGGAGACTTTTGATTACTGCATCGAATTCATTAGGATTTATAGGTCTATTTATATTGCTTCTCTGTTCCTAATTGA
This sequence comes from Cricetulus griseus, assembly GCF_003668045.3. Classification (NCBI taxonomy): domain Eukaryota; kingdom Metazoa; phylum Chordata; class Mammalia; order Rodentia; family Cricetidae; genus Cricetulus; species Cricetulus griseus. The sequence continues at coordinate 154,368,358 of NC_048598.1, read as the reverse complement.
ATTTTGGTAAGTGATATATATCTATAAAATTGTCTATTTCCTTTAAACTTCTGAATTTTGTGGAGTACAGGTTTTCAAAGTATGACCTGATAATTCCCTCAGTGCCTGTTGGTATGTGACCCTTTTCTTTTCTGATTTTGTTCCTTAGCATGTTCTCTCTCTGCCTTTTAGTTAGTTAGGATAAAGGGTTGTTTATCTTGTTGATTTTCTCAAAGAACCAAATCTTTGTTACATTGATTCTTTGTGTTGTTTTCTTTGTTTCTATTTTATTAATTTCAATCCTCAATGTGATTATTTCCTGGCATCTAGAACTAGGCGAGGTTGCTTCTTTTTGTTCTAGAACTTTCAGTTATGCTGTTAATTCTCTAGTGTGGCTATTCTCCATTTTCTTCATTTGGGCACTTAGTGCTATGAACTTTCTTCTTAGTGCTGCTTTCAGAAAAGTCCCATAAGTATGGGTATGTTGTGTCTTCATTTTCTCTGAATTCTAGAAATCCTTTAATTTCTTTCTTTATTACTTCCGTTACCCAGGAGTGATGCAACTGATCATTGTTCATTTTTCATGAGTTTGTAGTCTTTCTGTAATTTGTGTTGTTGTCTAATTGTAACTTTAAACCATGGTGATCCAATAAGATAAGGAGGTTATTCCATTTTTTGCATCTGTTGAGGTTTACTTTTTTTATGAGTCTGTGGTAAATTATAGAGAAGGTACCATGTGGCACTGAGAAGAAAGTATATTCTTTTGTGTTTGGATGGAATGTCCTATAGATGTCTCTCAAAACCAATTGTGTCATAACCTTTGTTATTTCCTTTGTTTCTTTGTCAAATTTCTGTCTTGTAGTCTTGTCCAGTGGAGACAGTAGGGTGTTGAAGTCTCCCAGTATAGGTGTGTGGTGATTTATGTGTGATTTGAGTTTTAGTAATGTTTCTTTTAGGAATGTGGGTGATTTTGCATTTGTGGCATAGATGTTCATAATTGAGACTTCATATTGATAGATTTTTTTTCTATGATGAATATAAAATAACCTTCATCTCCTTTTATTAATTTTAGTTTGAAGTCTAATTTAGTAGATATTAGGATACCTACACCAGCTTTTTTCTTAGGTCCATTTGATTGGAAAATATTTTCCCAAACCTTTATTCTGACCTCAATAAAAAAGCTGGTGTAGCTATTCTAATATCTAACAAATTAATGTCTGTCTTTGAAGTTGAGATGTGTTACATGTATGCAGCAGAAGCAAGGATTCTGTTTTACTATCCATTCTGTTAGCCTGTGTCTTTTGATTGGTGAGTAAATACCACTGATATTGAGGGATATTAATGACCATTTATTGTTGATTCTTGTTTGTTTTGGATTTGTTGTTGTTGTTGTTGGTGGTGGTGGTATTGTGTGACTTTCTCCCCTTTTTCTGGCTTTTGGTAAAGTGGGATTATCTATTGCCTATGTTTTTGTGTGTTTAATTAACTTCCATGAGTTGGAGTTTTCCTTCCAGTACCTTCTGTAGGGTTGAATTTATGAATATGTATTGTTCAAATCTTGGATTGACGTGTAATATCTTGTTTTCTCCATCTATAATGATTAAATCTTTGCTATGTATTGTAGTCTGGGCTGGCATCCATTGTCTCTTAATGTTTCTAGAACATCTATTCAGGAACTTCTGGCTTTCAGAGTTCCCACTGAGAATTCAAATGTAATTCTGAAAGTTTGAATTTATATGTTAATTGACCCTTTTCATTTTGTTCTCTTAGTAGTCTTTCTTTATTCTGTAAGTTTGGTGTTTTGATCATGATGGTACAAAGGAAGTACTTTTGGGGGGTGTCCAGCATATTTGGTATTCTATAAGCTTCTTATACTTTCATAGGCATATCCTTCTTTGGGATGGGAAAGCTTTCTTCTATGATTTTGTTAAATATGTTTTCTGCACCTTTGATCTGGGCTTCTTTGCCTTCTTCTACACCTACTATTCTTAGGTTTGTTCTATTCACTATGCTGCATATTTCCTGAATATTTTGTGTTAAGGATTTGTTGGAATTGAGATTTTCTTTGGGCATTGTATCTATTTCCTGTAGTGTATCTTCAGTACCTGAAATTGTCTCTTCCATCTCTTGTATTCAGTTGGTTATGCTTGCATCTGTGGTTTCTAATTGTTTACCTAGATTTTGTATTTCTATCCTTCCCTCAGTTTGTGTTTTGTTTATTGTCTCTATTTCAACTTTCTGGTCTTGAACTATTTGAATCATTTCCTTCATTTGTTTGGCTTTCCTTGCTTTCTTTTAGAGATTTGTTGATTTCTTGCATTGTTTTGCTGTGTCTTTTTCTCTACTTCTTCTAAGATTTTTTGTTTTGTTTTTTTCATCCATTTTGTTAGGAGATTTCTCATTTCATCTTTGAGGGCCTCTATCATCTTCATAAAGTTGTTTTTAATGTCATTGTCTTCTGTTTCATCTGTGTTGGGATGGTCTGGTCTTCCTGCTATAGAATCCCTAGACTCTGGTGGTATAATATAGCTCTTTCTGTTGTTGGATGTGTTCTTATACTGTCATCTTTCCATCCCTCTTCCAGTGGGTAAAGGTGGTGTGTCTCCCTCTCCTTGTGGGTACATGTCCAAGGCTCTCTCCTTTTCAGGTGAGTGTGTGTTCAAATAGGAATGGCAGCCTATGCTGGATGCTTTGATGTACCTCCAGGTCTCACTGGGGATTCTGTGGCAGGAGAGGACTGGGAGTCACAGATCAGGGGATTCTAACAGGGAAAGGTGGGAAGGAGAATCTTCAGACTCACCTCTCTAGGTGGGTGCAGGTCAAAGAAACAAATGGAGGCAGATGCTGAAAGATTTGATCTGCCTCCAGGTCTCTTTGGGGATTTGGTGATGGTTCAGTTCTGGAGGCAGAAGGTCAGGAGTCTATAAAAGGAAAGGTGGGTAGTAGAAGCCCAGGACTCACGTCTCTCAATGGGTGCAGGTTCCAGAAAGAGTTTGCTTGCTCAATTCTACACTCTTATGGCCATTTCCTAGACCTTTCTGTTGATGTCAATTGGGCTGTTTCTAAAATTTTATAACTTACCAAGAAACAAAGATATCTGAGTTGCCTCATCATTCCGTTTCTGTTACACTGGTTATGTTTTATTTTTATGTAAATTTATTTTTCACCCAACAGAAGTTTTGATGTTTATTTCCTTCCCCCCAGTTATTCACAAATGCTCTAGTCAACATTTTTTATTTTAACAATTATATCAATTTTTACTTGTCTTCTGCCAATGAGCTACTATCAAGTCACACATCTTTCATAATAAATATGATAGGTGATTAGTTTTGCCAACTAACTACCTTAATCCATGAGCTATATATGGACTTCTTTTATTCCTCCATGTGTATTATATATATTTCACCATCCATGATCAGCCTCATCCCCAAGAGTGAAATTGCTTGCTTTTTCCAATGGAATTTCATGAGGCCTGAGAAGTGTATACTTACAGAATATTATCTTTAAGGAATACAGAAGGATGGACAAATATATCAGCGTTGTGCTTGCCTCTCATGTATGACATCCCAGATTCAGTTCCTCTATTCAGCTTTTACTCTTAGCTTCATATTGAAATCACATTGATTAATTTGCCATTTTCTGATATATCTTACTTTACGAATGAGTACTATTTGTTTATACTTATTCTAATAATGCCTTCTCTTAGTTTCTCTGACTGGCAATATTTTTTTATCTTTTTCTTTGTATGGGATGAAAACTATTAGCACCAGCTAACAACTACCTAGTGAAGTGTTAGCATGGGATCATTACACAGAAGCTTCTATAATCCAGTGGAGACAAGAAACATCCAGTGTTAGCAATAGGATTTTGCACTTTCATTCATATGGTACAGATATGGAAACATGAATGGTGAAGATTTGGAGTAATTGTACTTTCTTCTTCTATAGTTTCAGAGATTGCAAGGCCATATTCTGTGTGGCAGGATTGAACAGACAACACAGAATCCTTGAAAGGTATTTTGTAAAACTTGGACGACAAACCCTATAGTAGTTTGAAAGAGAAATGACCTCCATAAACTTGGGATTTTTTTAACTCAGTCCACAGTTGACACCATTGTGTGGGAAGGTTTAAGAGGTGTGACTTTGCTGAAAGAAGTGTGTTGCTGGGATTGCTCTTTCAGATCTTAAGGCCTCATCCAACTCCAAAATTGTTCTCTCTGCATATTGTTTGTGGTTTGAAGATGTAAGCTTTTAGTTTCCACTCCAGCTGTCATGTCTTCTTTGCCATACTGTTCCCTATTCCTTTAAAATCACAGTCTAAATTAAATTCTTTCTTATTTAAAATTGCCTTGATCATGGTGTTTATTCATAGCAACAGAAAAGTAATGACTACAGAGGCTAATTTACAATAGTGACCTCGGTACATTGGAAATGACAGCACCTCAGGACACTTGCCAGGCCAAGAGACAGGCTTTGTGTACTATACACAGAAGAACTGAAGGAAGTAAAACCATTTGCAACTCAGAAGATTCCATTATGAGTCCGAGTATCTACTAAACATAAAAATTCTTCAGAATTTTATGATTTCCTTAATGTATTTTGGTCTCAAGAGGGCCCAGATTCTTCCATTTGGTAAGTAATGTTTACTCTGTGTCATTGTGTCTTGTAAATATGCAACTTATTTACTTTTATTTTATAGGTGCTGAGAGTTAGCAGACAACCTTGAGTACCAGATATTTGGAAACTTACCTTATTTAGATTAACTGAAATGGGATGAGTCACCCACTATGAGTGTCACTATTACTTAGTCTTTGAATAGATATCCTCTCAAACTTCTGGTGATATGAATTCCCTTACCAGATATGCAATATCATGGAAGTATTAGCAAAAATAAATCCTTCTATTCTTAAGTTGATTTTGTTATGTTTTCTCATCACAGGAACAGAAAAGTGACTAATATCTCATCAAATGTTGCTCAGAATGACTATAATAAAGAAAACAATAAATGATTTCAAAAAGGTTGACAAAACATAACTCTTATTCTGCTTGTGGTTATTTAGTATTGTCAATCCATATGGATGTTACTATGGAGGTCCCCCGAACAAACCTGAAATTCAGTCTAAGATATGACCTAAGTATATCACTTTTGGATATTTACATGAAAGATCCCAAGTCATTATATCATGGGAATATTTATAAATCATTGTTTACTACATCACTTACTATTCACCATGGTCAACATATAGGACCAGGCTAGTTCTCATAACTGAGTAATGGATAAGACAAATGTGAAATATGAATGTGTATAAACCTATGTATGTAATGTGATGCACAAACATATACAGTAAGATTTTTTTCAGTCCTGAAGAAAAGAAAGACATCATATTATTTCCTGGAAAGAGGATACATCTGGTTATAATCACATTTAATATATTTAAAAATTCATAAAGACAAATATTATTGCTTCTTTTATTTTTTCTTCTTAGAAAATATATAGGTACAGAAAATTATGTATATCTTCTTGAAGTAAAATAAAAGTAAAGCTTTGAGGGAACACAGGTGACTAACCAAAATGGTAGTAGGAAGAAAAAATTAGACTTAAAAGAGAAATATTATAAACATTATAAACTTGAAAAGTAAAAGATAAAATAAAAAAATATTGCAAAAGGTTGTTCAAATGTGTTTTCACATATAATAGAAAAAATGCACAAATCAAGAGAAGTACTAAGTAGTAAAGTCTAAATAACTAGGCAGACTAGATGCATTTAGACTGGACTATATCATCCTGCAAGTTAATATAAATCATTAAAATTTTACTGGAAAATACATCATTGGGGGTCTGGAGAAATGAATCAGCAAATAAGAGTGCCTATTTCTCTTCCAGAAGAAGTGTGCTCAGCTCTCCAATACCTTGGAGATCCAGTGCTTCTAGATGTTACAGTCACCTACACTTTCATAGACATACTTACATATAGATATACACATGCATATAATTAGCAATAATAAAACAAATAATTAAATTTCTCCTTGAGATAACTTTGACATTTCTTGTCATAAACTATGGACCTGTGGGTTTTCATAAGTTTGAAATAGTAAGTCATTAGTCTGCAGTTGTATATCAAGCATTTTTGTCTATAATTTAGATAGAAATAAAATCTTGCCTGCCTTGTATCTTGAAATTAATATAAATATTTATGTTCATTTTAAATAGGAATACTGGCTTCTCAACATATGTCTTCTATCATGCACTGTCCTTGAATTGAGCTTTCTCTGCTATAACATCAGATGATCTGATTCTTTAATAAGGTATACCTCATAATCATTAGGCAGTTCTATTGGGTGTCCAGAGAGGAAATAACTTTGATGATGCATCAAAATTATTTAGTAGATGCATCGTCCCTTATTTCTGCAATATCTAGAAGAGTTAAGGATTTGAATAGTCATCAACTATGTATGTGATAGCATATAGTATATGACTTTCTCATTTAATTTAAAAAATATGGAAATAGTGTCTGTAATAACTGAGAATATAACTCTCCAAGTTATTAAAATTAAAGAAAATCCTATGTTATTCTTATTTACCTTTTACACTTAAAAAGAAGAAAAACAGTAATCAGGATTAATTAGAATTAAACTTTAAAAATATTTTTGTAACTTGTTTCCACAAGAAAATAGAGAAATAATGAGTTCTGATAGGAAACATTGAATTGAATTGTCTATAGTAATTTTAGGTGGGAATAAAATTATTAAACACTATACAAGATTTGTATACTTCTACAATAAAAACAGGTTTTTCACTTGTATAAAACACATCATTTCACTTATTATGAGTATATGAACTCTCACAAATCATTGTCCTACTGCTTTTTCCAGTTTAATTATTAAATTATATGATCTGAAAATGTATGTCTATGTGACAATGCATGGTTAGTATCTTGAAAGTTTTATGGCTTAGTCTCTCATTGTGCTGCACAATGAGATCACTTATGGTTCACTTTAACCAGGAGCTGCATTCATAACTAAGGGATGAAGCGTCTTAGATCCTATTTCCAATCCATCAAAACATCTACTAAGTTAATATACTTTTATTTAAAATGTCTCCAATGTTATAATATGTCTCTGTGCTTCCAGGATTTATAATTTTTATGTTAAGGAAACAAAGAAATTTTCTGTTGGAGCAGGTTTTTAAATTTGGCTAAGAGCCTCTTATTCATGGAACAGGCAATCTCTTTCCAAGTCTTTTCTGATGAGGAGACATTCCCTTTAACTCCAATGCTCTTGAAGTCAATACAAAACAATGAACCCAAGACCCTCTATACTAGTCCTTAAAAATCCATTTAGAAAACAATTGCTCCATTCAAAGTTCATCTCCTTCCTCTATGAGAAATTGCAGGAAATGTAATTTTGTGGCAAGCATTTCATTTCTTTTCTTGGAATAGATTGAGGTAAACGTAAGGTCAATGATTAGATAAATGCAATGTCTTGAGATGCACTATTTGATGGTGTGGTACGCCTGATGGAAGTTTTCAATAGTTACTCAGTTGTATAATGGGATAAAGTCCCATGGCTCTATTTAAAATATCATGTGACTTCTTTCAATTAATATTACCCAAAGTACTTTGGCACAAATACAAAAAGCACTAGGAAGTACTGCTTAGCCTGTGAGTGCAGCAGTCTTTGCTCTGTAAAGAGGTCCTCAGATGTACTGCATTACTAATAGTTCTAAAATACCTTTTTCAGATATCAGTTTTATACATTAGAAATTCTGTGCAACCCTGTCTTTTATGCTGCAATTAAATCTTAAGTCCTACTAAAATAAGCACATAAACACACAGAGACAGAGACAGACACACAGAAACAGAGGTGCATAGATAGTCATTGTTTGTGAAATTGTCCATTTTAATGGCAAAACATATTCTTTTCTCTGTTTAATGTTTCCATGGTGTTACTGCCAAGTTTTATATCAACTTGACACAAGGTAGAGTTATATTTGAAGAACCTCAATTGAGAAAATGACCCCACCAGATATGTCTATAGACAAACATGGGGTACATTTGCTGCATTGATGAATGATGTTGGAGTTCCTAGCTCACTGAGGGCAATGCTATCACTAGGCTATGTCCTGAGTGTTAGAAGAAAGTAGGCTTACCAAATCATGAGCCAAAAATAGTCAACAACATCCCACCATGGCCTCCTTAGCATCTCCTCAATTCCAGTTTCCTGTCTACTGTAATTTGAAGCTGTAAGATGAAATAACCCCTTTTCTCTCCAAGTTGCTTTCAGTCTCAGGATTTTATCACAGGAGTAGAAACTCTAAGAAACATATTGTATGTAAGTCAATAATGTATTGGAAGGGAAAAGTGTAGCTTTGCAAAAATTTGAATATAAAAACACAGGAAGGGTAGTGACTTCATACAGTATTTATCAAACAGAGAAGCTAAATCATTTGTACGATGGCCTTTATATTTGCATCATATAGGACTAAATCAAGATGCACAATTAATACTTAGCTGGCATGGGAGAGAGCATGATCAAAAGACACAATGACCAATACCCTTTTTGTAGTGTACCTTCCTGTTAATGTTGCTCTACTGAGATTATGTTTATTTTTATTTAAATACAGATTGTTATTTGGGATGAAATTCAATGACTGACACTTATCAGTGATCAAAATTACACATTCTCGTTTTTCCCTCTTAAAATGGAAGTGCTTAGTATTTTGTATAACAATTGTTACTTTACTAATTTTTAATATACCAGTTCCATATTTTCTGACACAGAACAGTTTAAGGTAAGTATTTCAGTATCTTTTATTGAATTATCATGCATTTGTAAACAAATTAATTCTTATGATTGAACCTTTAATGATAAGTAATACTTAGCATAGGCCCTGCCCCATGAAATATTCCAAAATATTTAAAGCTGGCAATTTTACAATAAGATATTTATTTATCCAAAAGATCAGCTTCAAAAGCTAACATCTGCCCCATTGTTAGGTTTCTCAAAATGGATGACATCATAATGCCCAAAGCTGATACACAAGTGAGAGGCCATCAGGTTAGACAGAAAGCAGGTAAATGTGAGTGAAGAAACAAAGGATAAGAAGCTGCTCTTGTACTAACTGACACATTTTTATGAGACCAGGATGCATAATGGTTTCTGACAGTCCTGTCCCATAAGTATACTCACAGATTCCGCCATCTCTCAGTATCACCACATTCATGAACAAGAATTCAGCACTGGAAAATTTGGAGAATAAACTGTATATGAATTATAGCAAGCATATTTTAAATGTTTCTAAATTTTCAAAAATTATCTATAAATAATATTTAAAGTTTCCTTCAGAAATGCTTTAATATTAACCTTGTACTGATGCAACTCTACAGTCTCCTTGTTAATTTTTCCTGCTTCATTACCTTGCTATTCTACAGAAAAACATTTGTATCTATGATTCCTCCCACTACAAAGCCTACCTGCATCTTTTAGATTTCCCTGTATTTTATTCTCTTCAGTTTCATATGTTTCATTTCTTCTTAACTGCGGAATACAAAATGGGAACAACTAATAGGAGAAATAATTTACTGAGGCTCAGAGTTCAGGCAAAAATCTCCATGATAGAAACACAGGGCATACAAGCAGCTTCAGGCTAGGACTCAGCAGGTTGAGTGCAAGGTTACATTATCTCTTCCAGGAAACAGAGAATGGATCCAGGAAGTGAGACAGTCTATCATGAATAAGGCACATGTCCCAGTGACCAGTGATTACTGACTACTTCCTTTACCCAGTCTTTGATTCCAAGGGTTCCATAGGCCATAAAAGAGTGTCATTAACACTGTTTTAGCTTACAGCCCTGTAAGGAACATTATATTTCGCATGAAAAAAAAAAACAAGAAAAGTTTTTACAAACTTTTGTTGTTTGTTTTAATTCATCTTTATTTTCCTTTTTTTCCCCCAAGCAGCCTCCAAGTCTGTTAGTTCAGATATAATGAACACATTCTATTTTTATCAAACATAAGAATTACATACTTTTATTTGCTGTTTTCATTTTCTTGCTTGCTTATATTTGCTGGTTTCTTATGAAGTCTTCTCCCTGCTTGATTTTCTTTCTTTCTGTAAGTTTCATTCATGCTGGAAGCCTGAAAATCTCAATTACTATGGAACCCACAGGATTTCAAATTACAATCCTTATGAACCCACTGTCTATTACAGCAAAAACAATATAAAATTTCAGTAGCAATGGCATAAGGAATCATGAGACACCCAGGCAGAATCACATTATAGATGAGGCGGCCAGGAGCCAGTTCTGGTGATGCTATGGAATAGAATGAATCTCCATCTCTTTCAAAGTAGGCATTGCCAAGGCAGGAACAGAATCCCTTGGAACTAGCCTGTCAATTCACCTTCTTTTGGAATTTCCCAGCAAAACTCAATTTGATTTCCTTATTTAGATTAAATGTTCAAAAAATAATTTATGTCAGTGCCAGATAGTATATTTTAAAAAAAATATGAAAGAAATTGTCTTTTTGATGATTCAAGTATGAGCTATCGACCTATCAAATCGCAACAGTATATGTACAGTCCATTAAGTATTCACATTCAGGTGACAGTATGTTTTTGACCAATAAGCAATAATTGTTTGACTCCAGCTTCTCAATGAAAGAAATTATTGTTGTTGATTTATAGTATAATATCTCAAAAGATTAATTACTTTTTCCCATGCTACTAAAAATCTGAATTTAATTGTCTCCTTATACAAAGACATTTTGCAGTTCTTGATTCTTCCAAAATATAGGCATCAGATTTTGTGCCAACATTTGTCAACCTTTTATGAATATATCTGATGTGTAGACATTCTGAAACAGAGTGAGTATCTTTACCATGTACAATTAGCAGCATCTCATATACTTGTTTCCAAAAACAAACAAATACTAAACAAGCAAATAAACACCAATGAGTTTGACTGGCTGTTTCCGGGTTATCCCTACACTTCCCCCTTGAATGTGTGCTTTACACCAGCATGATGCTTCATTCCAATAACACAAAGAAGTAGAACTGGATGCTTATTGTTCACTAATGGTTGAGCTCTTCTTGTACTTTTGAGACTTCCAACAAAATAACACTTCAGCTTTTGCAAATGTTTCTTTAAGTTCAGTCAAAGCTTTTTATAATTTAAATTGGAAAAATCTTATTTTACGTATGAAACCCAGTTTCTGTTCCCTTCTATCCTCCCATGCCCCCTATTAATCCCCCTATCCTACCTCCCATCCACTCCCCAGGGAGGGTAAGGCCTACCATATGGGATCATCAAAGTCTGCCACATCATTTGGAGCATGGACTAGGCCCTTCCCCTAGAACCCAGACTGAGAGAATAACCCTCCATCGTGAATCGGCTCCCAAATATAATTCTACACTAGGGATAAATACTGGTTCCATTGCTAGAGGTCCCATAGACTGCCCAGGCCTCCTAACTGACACACAGGTTCAGAGGGCTTGCTTTGGTCCTATGCTGGTTGCTTAACTGTCAGACTGGAGTCATGAGCTCCCACTTGCTCAGGTTAGCTATTTCTGTGTGTTTCCCCAGCATGGTCTTGGCCCCTTCACTCATCACTCCTCCCTCTCTACAACTGGATTCCAGGAGTTTGGCTCAGTCAAGCTTTTTGAAAAGAGTAAATTAATTTTTCTATATAGGTCCCTCCTCCCCTTTGGCCAACTTTCTCCCTCTGGTCATCCTCATCTATCTCTTTCTTCTTCTATTTTTAAAAATTAACTGTTTGCAAGAAGAAATGCAATATATTTCCTAAGGTGTGCTGTTGACTTAAAAAGAACAACTCCATTTAAGTAAGCTGAGGAAATGATGAGGGAATGATTGCGTAGTTCATGGGCCATTCAACCACAACCCAAAGGGCAGTTAAATACTTTCTTTCAGTGAAACATTCCTTCCCTAGTAGTCCATAGAGAAACCAGTGGACTATAGGCAGACCAGAGAAATGTTGAGTTTGATAGCTAGCTAATTTCATTCAAATTTGAGGAGGTACCCTCAGACTAAACTGGCTGAACCTTATCCTCTTATTACATATATGGTTTGACAAAAGATTTTCTGCCCTGCAGTATGAAGTAGATATTGAATCATATTCTCATTCCTCCTATAAAGAATCCAGTACCTCCTGTTATAAAAACCTTTTGTTTTTATAGAGTACTATAAAGCTAGGCCTGGTAATAGAAAGAAAATCATGTACCTAAAGACTGTTACCACCATCCAAAGAAGTAATTATGGAGGAAAAAAATCACTGAGGTAATGAAACGGAATTCAATTAAAGATAAGGAATTTTAGCTCCATATACTTTTAGCCAGAAATTGCTGACCCCATGGAATAGTTGATTGGTCTATCAAAAACCTTATGAGATGCTTACTTAAGATGGAGGGATGGCCTATAAAACACAGTATTAGCTTCTGAGCCAGCAATCAATAAATGCTTTCTTTCTTCTATAACTAGAAATCCGTGTTTCCAAACTGAAGGGAATGTGGCAATGGCTCTCCTTAAATTGATTTTCAAAATCTACTCACAAAAGTGTTATTTTCTATCCTTTAAGGATTAAATATTGTTGAATTAAAATTTTTAATTTTCAAGTAATATTTTTAGAACTCTTAATTTAGCATGATGGTCTCAGTGAGGACAGGGTGACATTATAGACCTTCTCAGTAGCACATTAGCTTCATGCCTTTGTCCTTTGAAGCATCGCATAGCAACAGAACTTCCACAGAAGGACTGGCTAATGAGCCATCCACTATATTTACCCAGTCTCCTGACTTTGTAAAACATAAGCTTTTTTTTAATTTAAATTTGCCTGTTTCAAATGCTCATATGTTTACTGTAATGATTTGAAAATTTAAAAACAACTACCAGTAAACAACAAGGCTGAAAATCTTTGTATTTAAAGTTACTAACATCTGTCTAGACTTTGAAATTCTAAGTCTTCAGACAGTAAAAGATACCCAACACGGGCAGAGTCACTAAATTTCAATCTTTTGAAAATGATGTGTCCAACAAACAGGTAACAAATCACTTCATGTTGAGTGATCGATCCGCAGTCATCAAGGCCAAGGTTTTGTTTATTGAAATATACCAGCCAATCACAAGCCAAAGGCAGCCAGGCCAGAAAGAGGAGAAGGGAGCAGGGACAAGAGGGTGTCACATGTTCACGGTCCTTAAGAACCATTCCCACATCACCTTAGATTTCCCCTCACCACACATTCACGGGCGTTCCTGGCACACCTGTCCAGGCTACTAGAAGGCACGGCTACAGTGTCTCCCTACTACTTCAGAACAACAACAACAAAAAAAGCATGATTCTTACAAAGGATGGAGTACAAATAAAAGAACTAGAATCATTGTCATTGTATAAATGTGTATTTATGCTAGTGATACTCTTAACACACATATTAAAAATGTGTGTACCTGGATCCAAAGCTATGAGAATAACCCTCTAAAACCAATTCTTACTATTGGACATGCCAGTTTGCTAATACCTTTTAAACCAACATTTTAATCATTGAGATTTTGGAATACACCCAGTAACAGGTTAAAACAGAAAAAGTAATCACATATATGGACATACACAACAGGAGGTAGCAGTTTCAATTTCGCTTTTGAAGTCATCAAGATAAGCCTGCATTTGCTTTAGGATGACTGAATCACAATAACCACATATTCTGATTCAGTGATGTATGTATGTATGTATGTATGTATGTATGTATGTATGTATGTATATATGTATGTATGCATCATAAGTATGTCCCAGACACATCAGTAAGCTGTATTTTTTACCTCATTTGCCTAGCACCTGCATTTTTTTCTTTTATATTTGTCACAATGCCACAAGAAACAAAAGATGAACAAATAAATTTTCAGACCCTATACTGGAGTCTTCCAGATATTTACCTAAAGTTTGGAAGACATAGAAAAAGCAAAAGACTTACTAATATAACTACAACCTGAGCAGATATACTCATTAAGAGTAGTAAATACAAATCTTGCATGAATTTCCTAAAGCACTGTGCATCTCAGTTCCTTAGGAAGTTTTGATATCACTGGTTGTTTTTTTTTTGTTGTAAGTTGTGGGTTTTTTGATTGTTTGTTTTTTTGGTTTTTACAATTCCTTAAACCAAATAACTTATTTAGAACAAGTGTGCTTAAACTATGTGATCCTCCCAAAGTTTTGAATGCATAGACCTGCCACAACTCAAGCCTTACTATTTGAAATTCATAGTATGGTCCCTCTTTCCCTCAGAATGCCTAATTAGCATTATTAGGTTGTATTTTCTTTTAATAAACTGGAATGTATTTTAAACGCCAGTAATTTAATGTGAACTTAATTTTGTTTTTAAACTAGGCTTCTTCACTGCATTCCCTTCAGTGTAATATATATTTATATTCTCTTTGTTTGTTTTATATAAGGGTATTTTATATATTGTTGTAAATTATATCATTGAGTAATAAATATTTAAATAAAGTCATCAGTGTCTGATGAAGATAATGTCATTACATGGGAAACATCCTAAAAAAGATAATATAAATTAATGTTTTAAAATCTCTAGCTATCTAATTTAATAAGGCCTACTTATTCTTAATGTTCTGTGAGTGAAATAAAAAAAAATATGACAGTGCTTTCCTAGAGGTATGCACAGGTTTTGGAGCTTGAAAAGATCATGAGAAATACTCCCATTGAGATAACTCCTCTAGGTACATTCACTGTGTGTGTGTGTGTGTGTGTGTGTGTGTGTGTGTGTGTGTGTGTGTGTGTGTGTGTGTGTGTTTAGTTATTTTCTTCATTTGTCATAGTAATCCAGTTCCCTTTCCATTTCCTTCTCTACCCCTAACCCTGTTTTCTCCCACACTACCTCAATCCATTTGTCAGAAGGAGTAAGGCCTTAGATCATTGAAATCAATGTATCTTAAGACCCAGCAATACTTCTCTTGGGCATATACCCAAAGGATGCACAATGATACCACAAGGAAATTTGCACAGATATGTTCATAGAAGCATTATTTGTAATAGCCTGGACCTGGAAACACCTAGATGCTCTTCAGCTGAAGAACTGATAAAGAAAACATGCTCCATTATACAATGGAGTATTACTAAATTGTAAAAAACAATGACATCTTGAAAATTCCAGTGTCTTTATGTATGACCAAAGTCAAAGTTTAGAGAAGACACACCAAGTGAAATGGCAAACAAGGGACTTGTAGCACCACAGTAAAATGAATGCATACTGTGTGAGAATTTCAATGTGGGAAGAAACTAAAATTTATTTTGGAATGATGGACTTCGGTCACATAGAATTGCTAATATTGTGAAGTTCTTCAGCACTGCCCATATACAACATGAAAGAAAAACTAACAGATCCCTAACTGCAAATGAAAAAAGTGGATCGAGGACACATGAGTTAAGCACTTTCACCAAGGGTTTTCAGTTAAGTAAGTCAGCAGATTATATCTTGACACTATAGGCTTATATGTTTACTTTACAAATTTTCTAGCAATAGGACTGTTGATTTCCCCTTCGAAAATAGCAGATTAGTTTTATATGCTAAAGAGGGTCTTTTTTCTATAAGTGCCCGATAAATAAAGAGCTGACTCTAGTTATGAAATATGGTGACAGCACTTAAAGTTTTCATTGGGTAATTAAATTTTTGGACTTTTGCTCCAGTTGGTCATCCATCACAATTATAGCAAAGTGCTCAGATGGGAAACTGTTCTAACTTTAAAGCTCTCACTGGAGATTGAGTTACATTGTAAGGCAGTCTAATTTGATAAAACCTGAAGTAATTATGAAGACCTACTTGTCATTGAACTATCAGATGTTATTCTTTTTTTCCATTTTTTTATTTAAATTAGAAACACGATTGTTTTACGTGTCAATCCCAGTTCTTTGATAGTAAGTCATAAAGAATTGTTATTGATAAATGGAGGAGATAGCTGTATTTTTTCCTGATGAATGTTATCCCAAAGCCTCCTGTGTTAAATGTTGAATTTCTGGTGCAAAGTTGTTAGAGGATAGTGAACACATTAGGGATGCTGACCTAGTAAGAGGTGCTTCCTTAATGTGTAGCTAAATTTTGACAGGTGTGTGTGTGTGTGTGTGTGTGTGTGTGTGTGTGTGTGTGTGTGTAGTTTTGAATTTTTCTCTAAATATAAATCAAAGAAGTTTTGCTCCAGCTCTGCATCATATCACAATAGTGTGCAACAAACCCAGATATCATACAAGAAACATCAGCCAAATTATGGCTTTTTCTAATTATGTTAAGTATCTGGTTTTTTGTTTTCAGTGATACAAAGCTGAAAAATACGAAAATAAACTATAATTTCAGTGAATTAACATTTATTAGGAGGAACCAGCATAGGACTGGGTAGAAACTCTCCTTGATTTTTAAAGTCCTTTGTGTTGAATAAATGTATAATTCAGAAAAGATATTAGACATAACAATGTTTTCAAATGTCAGGATTCTATTAAAATTATTTAAAACAATAATGTTATTATATGGTTATTTGAAAGTGAACCATAAATATTTAGAACATAGTATTTAGTCTAACATGGAGAGGTTTTTATTATAATTTACTAAGTTTTATATAATGTTCTCATGAAACTCATTATATCTGTGTTTTTGGATAGGTGGTTCAGTATGCTGAGCAAGAAGAATTCGGGAAGCATTTGACCTTTAGAAAATGTGTTAAAAGTTCTTGATTAAGATTTGAGTAAATGCAAACATGAATTCTGTTTTATTTTCTCTGTTGAATCAAATTACACATTTAAGAATATGAAAAAACAATAGTATATTTAAAATTAAGAGATAACAAAACAATTACCAAGTCCGTAATTTAAAAGGGGGTATGTCATCCCTCTATTTGAATGCATAAGGTGATAATAATCTATTACTATCCTCTGTGATTTATATTATTGTCAAGGTTATCAAATTGACAAGATAGATGATAATCTTTCTAGAGAAACAGAGTCAGCATTAGGAATTCTGGTACCTTAAGAACTTTATTTTCAAAAGTACATTTTCTATCTCCTTTCTTGACAAACCCTTCACTTTTCTTGGAAGTAAGCAAAAGTGGTTACATATTATTAGCATAAAGTAGAAAGTGAACTGTAGATATGAAGGTCTTCCCAGAGAACAATCAATAGAAATAAAGTAACTCAATGACAGTTACAGGTCTGAGATGTCAATTCCTAGTACATTTCCCTTGGTAATATTCAGTGAAACTACAACCTCTGAAAAATGAGAATTTAGCAAAATGCCTAAAGCGATGGTTAAAATTTCCTTGAGACAGTGGGGAAATGTCTTACCTTAACTCTTCTATGTTTAAAGTACAAATGTATACAGTCACAGCATGCCAGTTCTGTGGAATGGTTTGCATAATTTCCTTTGTGATTTAATTAAAGGGGCAAAATGATTTACTCATATATTTAAGCACAAAATAAAGTTTAAATTCATGTTTTATATGCAATACTAACATGATCTAATTGGACTTTGAGCATTAGTAAAATATCTTATTTAACTATCACATGTAAACAATCTACTCTTCTATCACTAGGTCAACTACTTTTCAGTGTACATTATACATCATATTTCCTCCTATAATATCTATACAATTTCCTGAAAGGAGTTTCTCTAATTAAATATATCTTATTGAAATAAAATCACTATTTTAATCAAATATTTCAAACATCTAATGAGCCCCTGATGTAAGGGTGAAATAAAAGATACTTTTTTCTACACAAGTTTGCAAACCTTTTTGTATTCCTTCAGTCTGATAGTTCTAATATACTCTGATTCAGGAAGATTTATTCTGAGACAAACTCCAATGAATTAAATTTCACATATTACTATACTTTTACATCATAATCTTTTTTCATTAGTGTTTTAAATGTATATTCAAACATTAATGATGAAATTCCCAATAAGCAGATGATTTCACCTATGTGGCCACATATGTGGTTCATAGTAAAAGTATACTACTGTTTCATTCTTTCTTAGTTTTTCATGAAATATTTAGATAAAATTGTGCTGCAAAAGTTCAATATAATCAATAAATAGAATAAACATGCAATTACACAAAAGCTATTATATAATTAACTCTATTAATTTACATTCTGGCATCTAATTGTGATTTTATAACCCAAGATGTCATGCCACAGATATTGTGGCACACACCTGGGTCTATAGCACTTAACAGCTTATATCAACAGATTACAAATTTGTGGGTAACTTGAGCTACAGAGGCAGGCTTGTGTTGATTACTTGGTGGGACCTACTCAAGACAAATGAAATGGTAAACAAAACTATTAATCAAGTACTTGTGAAATTAGAGTTGAGTTCACAAAACTTTAGTGAAAAACAAAAAGGTAATATTTCTGAACTTGAAGTACAGTATTTACTGTGATGGAGATTCTTAGAAGAAAAATAAAATAACACATACAATGAATACCATGGAACGTTCAATTCTTTAAACATTTTGAGCTAAACCTACCTTATAAAATAATATTCTATGTATTTACTACATGCTTCACATAGTTTTGATTGAGTTAGGAATTACAAGAAGGCTGACAATAATTTGAATTTTGCCACAGTGTTCAAAGCACCAACCCTTCACTTCATGCTTTTGCATGTGAATGATGGGTGACTATACCTGCCAAATTTATGCCAACTAGATAAGAGATGTAATCTTGCAACAGGGGACCTCAACTGAGGATAATGTCCTCACCAGATTGGTCTGTGTGCATGCCTGCCACCCATCTTCTTGACTGCTCATAGTGAAAGGATCCACATCGCTATTGGCAGTGCTACAGCTGGCCTGATAGCCCTGGGTGCTATAAAAATATAGCAGGTTGAGCAAGCAGAGGCGGGGCATACCAAAAAGGAACATTCTTTTCTGACCTCCATTTCACTGCCTGTCTCTAGGCTTTCTTGAGTTCATGTTTTGAATTCTACCAATGATGAATTTTTGAGTTGGAACTACAAGCTGAAATAAGCCCTTGCTTCCTCAGGTTGCTTTTTGTCATGGTATTTTTCTAAAGCAACAGAATCCTAACTAAGCCTGTAACTTTCTGCTATCAGCGGGCCTAAGCTGAGCACTCAGATCATGCTTATGCTCCATTTCTGTGTGTTCAGTAATGAGGACCCATTGCAGGCACACAAGCTACTTGCTGTATTTCCCTGCTTCTTTCTCTCATAAGTGCTATGGTCTAGGAAGTGTGTTTCACACTCTCCTAACTTGGACTTTGGCTGTCTTGTGAACAGACATTTTTGTTTGCAAAACTTGTTAGAGAGATTAGATTAAGAAGGAACTTATACATGTCACCACTGTTGGCTGCTTCTTTCATCAAAATATTTAAGCTTCCTAGTTATTCCCACTTATGGGGTTGTTTGATTTCTCTTTCATGCTCTAATTTGCCATCTTTACTCTTTCATCCTATTTTAAAATACATGCTGCATGTTTTTTTCCAGAGGCTATAGTGTAAAGTTTTATAAATACCACTTGCTATGAGGGAACTGTCCACCCTATTTTCATATCAGTTTGCAAAATGGTAAATCATACCTTCTGTATATAGCAAATGATTCTTTTATAACCTACAACAAAGGTTAATTTGTTTGTTTGTTTTTTGAGACAGGATATCCCTGTATAGCTTTGAGCCTGTCTTGGAACTAGATCTTGTAGACCAGGCTAGTATCGAACTCACAGAGATCTGCCTGCCTCTGCTTCCAAAGTCCTGGGACTAAAGGTGTGCTCCACCACCACCTGGCTACAAATGTTAATTTCAAATGTTCTCCTTGCAATGTATTCTACATCAGTATCAGAAATTTCTTTTATATTTAATGAATTAAAATAATTATATCAGTTCTTTCAGTAGTTATTGCTCAAAACAAAGGAGACCAAAATATGCCCCATTTTTACTCATTTTAACTATTGCTGCTTTAACCAGCCAACATCCCTCAAGAACTTCAATCAAGATAGATTTTTGATCAAAATATCTGAATGTCCATCATTTACTGCATACTTGAAAAGCTAAAACAAGAACTCCATGTGCCTTGTTTTCCCTTAAGAGAAGAAAATTCATGGATTTTTATTTTAAAATAAATTTTTAATGAAAATAGAATTGCACCACTTTCCCTCTTCCCTCTTTTCCCTCCAGGCCTTCTCAGGTGTCCTCCCTCCAGCTGCACCCATGGTCCCCTCCTCTAAAATTCACAGAATATTTTTCTTTGATTTTTGTTGTTGTATATATGTCTATGTGTATATATGTACACACATATAAATACAAGTGGCTGAGTCAGTTTTTCTTGTGTGTATATGGTGTCAGAGTTGATAATTTTGCATTAGAAAACCAATTATGCCCATATTCCTGTGATAGGCTAACTATTCCTCCCCCAGAAATCATTACTTTCCTACAATTCTTTGTCTAGAGATGATCCTACATAAAAAATTTTCTTTTTCCCTATTATTTTTATTTTCATAGCCATAATTTCAGTCTTGCTTATAGGGCCATTACTAGGAAACACTGCTTGATAACAGAATTCCTGGTTGTAAATGCTCCCTTTACAACCATGTTCCCTGAGCCACAGATGCAGGATCTGGGATGTACATGTACCCACTGGGGCTGGACTTCCCACAAACTGTTGATTTGCTATGACCAGTTGTGTTTTTGTTTTATTTTGTGTGTGTGTGTTTGTGTGTGTGTGTGTGTGTGTGTGTGTGTGTGTGTGTGTGTGTGTGTGTGTGTGTGTGTGTGATGGTCTCTTTTCTTTAAAGAGTATTTGTTGATGAAGGGTAGCAGCTATACTTTATCTGTGGGTATAAGGATAAGATTCAGAAAACAATGAGAAATTATTCTGGTCCACCAAATGGTGGTAATAATTGTTTCCTAACATTCATGAATTTAAAAAATGTTGAGGTTAGCTAAATTCTAGTACCAAGCATAATTTTCCTCCTATTGATGGGCCTTAAGATTTTATCCCAAGATATTATAAATGTTTGAGATGACAGATGGAACTTTCAGGGATTTGAACATTGCATATTATATAAAATATAACGCTGCATATATTTCAAATAGATATGTTTTAATTAAAACTTTAATTTACAATTAAATAGAAAGATGCCAATGTAGGAGTTACAGGGGAATTGTATAGCTATGTTTCCTTTTTCTGCTTACCAGACTCTATGCATCCTCAACATCATATTTGTGTCATGAAGTGTGCCACACCTATCCATTTCAAAGCTCAAAACCATTTGATACAAAATCAAGAATGCAGGATTTACTAACTAAACGATATTTACTAATTCCACAACTGGGATAAAGAAGCCACATTTTTCATTAAGGATGGCTAATACTTAATCCATAAATGCTCAAATTTATATGATTATAAAATAAAATTTAACTTGCATTTTTTCCAAGGAATTCTATTCACCTTGCTTCAGTTTCTGAAGTGTTTGAATTATTAGTGTGAGCCACCATGCTTAGTGAAAATTCTTAAAATTTGATGGTTGCAACATAAACAGCACAATTACACAGAGCGTAAAATATGTAAACACAATTGTCACCAGATGAGATGTGCAGGTGGAAAAGTGCATGTATTACAACACATCATTACCTCTAACACTGCACTGGTTTATTCATCTGCTTGTTTGGTTCCTATACTGATTTTGGATAATTTAGCCATTTATTATTATATAATTTCCCTTTTTCATCCTGAGGAGTTATTCCTGTTTGGTTTTGTTGTTTGGTTTTCGACTGTTGTTAGAATGTGGAGTGGTACAAGGCTTGAGTCTAAGAACCTGACTGTTCATGTCAGCAAATGGGAAACAAAAAGGTTAACAGACAGACACATGCACACAGAAAACCTGTTAATGGGTAGAATTTTCTCTGCAGGCCCCTCCCTTCTTGAGAAGGTCAGAGCTTTTATTATATTCAGTTGAACTTACAGGTAGGCATATTGAACACAGAGAAGCAAGGAGGCAGATAAAGACATTCAGCTGTATAAGAAGGTGAGTTTAACTATTTCTGTAGGGAAGAAAACACATAAAGGAAAATTTGGGAGTATGGAGAGAAGCTATGGTGAGACTTCTTTTTTAGAATGAAAGGAAGGCAGATCACATTGAGCAAGTATCTATGTTATAGCATAAGTGACCAATTTGTCCCTTAGGTGTACTATGGTATATGTGCAGTCACAGACTATATCGGACGTTAGATGCTTTGTGATATTTGTTCCTGATAAGTAAGTTTGGGTTCACTTTGGAAGGAAAACATGAAGATTATAGAATCCCAAACTTATTTAACCTTATCATTGTATGTTTAAAACATAACATTTACAAAGCCAATTATCCTCTGAGGGAACAAATGAAGTGCCCTACAATATCTCTGAGCTACTACACTGCTTCAAAACAAATATTTAGTCTTTTTAACCAACTTAGTGTTTAGTCATTCAAAGAAGCAAAATTATTTGTATTTTTGCTATCCTTTCTTTCATTTTTAGGGCCCTTGGGGTCTTAAATATCAGTCAGTAGGTGGTACTACCACATAATGAAACCTTATACTTGGTCTTAAAAATCTGCCCCCTTAGTATTAGTCACCGTATTTTAAAATCCACTGAATAATTTTAACTTCCTTTATTTTCTATTATAAAACTGTATTTAAACAAAATCAGATTTAAGCCCCAACAACTTATTTACCTATTTAAAAATATTCTGACTTTTATATTCTAAACTTTACTAAGAACAACTCGTGATACTTTTCATTGGTGTTTACCAACTTTTGATGCAATATATGGCCACTGTGACGGAAAATTATGAGATTTCAATTTTATATTTTATAACAGTATGGACAGAAAGAAAATATTATTATGCACAGCCATTCTCAATCATGTAGCAAGATTTGGGAAGGCGAGTGGAAAATATTTATAATATGCTAGCTACACCACTCACCCTTGTGAACATTAGATGAGATAAAATGCTCTAAATTGCCTGCTTCCTATATTCATATAATAGTTTAAAGTAGACTCATTCTCAATAGCTACATAAGGCCTTGAATTTGAGGAGTAGAGCTGGTGCCTATTTAGTGTCTTCACTACAAGAACCCCTAATGTTCATGGCATTGGAAGGTACTCTGCTCATTATCAAAGGAGAAAGGTAAATACCAACACAGTTATATAACTTGTGGTTTACAATGGTGACTGCCTGCAAGATATGCTGCTGCAAGAGTATCACAGACTTTGTGGGTACAACTAACTCATATCTAATTTCAGTTATGGCTTGCCCCATGAGACAGAACTATACCCAACTTTGCTTGGGTAGCCAAGAATCTGAGACTAGATATCCCAGTTTCCTAGGGTAAAACCAAATGCTAAAGGAACATTGTAATGAAATGATACCTATTGACATTTTTCTATACAAACAGACCAGTTCCTTGCTATGCTGCCCTCATCCTCTTACAGCTATGTGAACAAATATAGAGATGCAGAGCCAGACATTATGTAGTGAATAATAGACCTTGAATACTCACTCCTCAAAGGGATGTCTACATCAAATCCCTTCCTTAAGGGCTATTGGAAAGTCCATGGCAAAGGAGGTGGAAATAGTATAAGAACCATAGGGGACAGAAGAAAACAAAGAATGAAGTTCTAAACATGGCATGGCAGTGCATGTATGAACACTGTTGCAGAATGCACAAAACATCCCAGAATCTACATGATATTGGATCCTAAAATATAAGAGGAAACAAAGACACAGCATCCCATCCCAAACCAAGAAGCTACCTCTATCCACCAGAAAATGAGAAATTTGTTTTCTCCAAGGAAACCTCACTAAAGAAACAAAACACTCTCAACAAACACCATGCTCAGCAATAGTTGGATACTACAAAACAATGTCAATGACAGCTTTGGAGGCACTTTGTGTCACAATTTTAAGCCATGGCTTAAAAAATTAATTTTTTAAAATTTAATTAAAAATTTTAAAAAATTAAAAAATCTTACAGTTGTTTTTCATATATATTATAGGTTCTGGTTTTGGGTTTTTGTGGGATTTCTGCATGTCTGAGCTTGGGTGTTTCTGTACCTCTATGTATTTCTTGTACTTTGCTTTTGGCTTGTCTTCTTCCTTGGTTGTTTTGTCCTATTCTGGTTTGTTTGTTTTTAATTCACTTTATTTTATAAACCTTCCTTAGATGCTTATTTATTTCTAGAAAGAGACAAAAATAGGGTGGCACTAATGGGATGGGAGGTGGGGAGAAACTCGGAGGAGTAGATAGAGCAGAAACTATAATTGGAATATATTGTATGAAGAAAATTTATTTTCAATAACACAGAATAATCATTCTATTGTTAACAATTATACATGTTACCATGTGACCTGGTCCACATTGATATAAGCAAGACAACAATAAGTTATCATGTGTTTTCTCTGTCTTAGTGAAGCATTTTCTCTAGGACAGTCCTTATGAAATAAAAAGTAGAATAACAACTTCAAGCAACACAAAACAAGCTTATGTTTTTTACACACTTTGTTTTGATATGTTTTATCCTACTGATTTTCTTATTTTAGTTTATATGTATATACACATACACATACACACACACACACACATATATATACATAAATAAATAAAGACAGAGAGAGTGAGAGAACATGAAACATGATGTTGGGTAAGTAGGGTGATTGAGAGGGTCTAGCAGGAGCTGAGGAGGGTAAAGAATATGATCAATTGTATGGGGCTACATTTACTCTGATAGCCAAACCACACAAAGGCTCAACAGGAGGCAGGGTTTAAATGAGCCCACCATACCCAAGATAAATGATAATTAGGTATTTATTGGGAAACACTTATACAGATAAGATTAAATAACCATGAAAGTTTTCCTGCTCCGGAAGATGCACTCTCCATCTGCCCACCATGTTCTCTGCAACCAAAGAGAACTCTTCTCTTCAACTCAGACTCTTCTCTACCTTATAAGGGGTCATATCTGAAACTAAAAGCATGCCCAAAGATGCCACTATAATTCCCCGTTTTTTCTAAATAACAAGATTCTAAACCAGATACAAAAATTATATATACTGATAACAAGTATTGTCCAGGAGAAAGAAAGTTAAAACATACACAAATTTATACCTGAAACCAGCAAGAATAACATTAAGCAATAAATACATGCTAGATGTCCTGTCCTTGGATAATGACATATAAGAGGTTTTACTGTCATTGCTGTCCTATTCTGTAAAGTCTAAGTCTTGTACCTAAAATGTTCTGTCTAAGATGAGGGAGGATATTAGCTGTGACTATCTAGTCTTCAATCTCATCAAAGACCTGAGAAGGAAGATCACTAGGGTAAGCAGGAAGTGCAAGCATGCCACTCCCTAAAGTTGCAAGCAATGACAGAAACAACAGGCTATCTGGACAGTCCCCCAAGGTCTCATAGTAACATTGGAGCAACAAACTTTGGCTAAGTCCTAGCATATCTGAAAACCATCTCAGAAGCAGCAAAACTGAAAGACTCTCCTACCCTGACTTCACAGGGTTCAGCAGTATCTTTACGTTTATCTCCTGCTAGTCCTGTAAGAACAGTGTGCCCAAAGTCAGAGGTCAAGGTAGGGGCAGTTCTTTGCCCAAAAGGCTAGTATAGTAAATAATAAAATGAACTCCAAATGGTGTCATCAGTGTCCATCATATTCTCAGGAATAGCTCAGTGCTGTCAAGAGCAATTGTGTCTCATGTCAATGAAGTTCTAAATTATTAAAACATTGAAATGTCATATTCTGTAGGTCTTTGAAGTGTTTGAAGATCAAATAACTATGTTGGGTAAATCTCTGAGCACATTTAGAACCTAACCTGACTAACATCATAGGTATAAGAAACATGGGTAACTATAATCTGTAACTCTCAGAAACATAATTACTTAGTTACTGAATCTTCCCAAATACAATTTAAACAATCTTTAAACAGATGTGTACCATAAAGACAATGACATCAAATTTATAACTATATACATATACATGTAAATCTCTAAATCATAGGTAGAATTGAAATATCTTGACCAGAGGTGGAAATGTATAGTAAAACATACATGTATAGTATAATACTTGGTATATGTATGAGGATTTGGGTATATTATCAATAACAACTAAAGAAGAGGTCATGGGTTAGAGGGGAAAGTGGAAGGGCATTGGAAAGAATTGGAGAGGAGTAAAAATAATGTAAATAAATATGATGTAACTGCTATACTCAAAAATTAATAAAAATGGAGCAGTTAAAGATTTACCCAGTTATAAGGGAAATTTTAGGGTGAGTATCCAATATGGGAAGATAGAAATAAGAATATGAGAACACCTTAAAATGAAGAAAACAGAAAAGTTGGGCATAGTGTCACCTAAAACATGCCACAACACACATCACTTCAATGATGTTGAACACAATTTCACTAACTTATTTGCCAAAATCAATGGTAGATTTTTGCAAATACATAAAACCACATGATTGTATATGACAGTCAACCACTGAATTTTGACTCGCATATGCACCATGTAATAATATTTAGTTCTTCTTTACAATGGAAACATCCAAAATCATTTCATCATAATCTTCAATATATTCATCATACAACAGTGGTATTTACTGATCAACAGTAAAATAGGTCACCAAACATAATTCTATAAAATCTCCTTATTCCTCAAAATTACTTGGGAACCTCCCTCATTTCCTGCAATGGATGTCTCTTAGTGGGAGAGACATACAGGCTTACCTTACAGATGACTTCATTTAGTGAAAATTGGCATTTGCTGATAACAAGATCCTTACCATTACTCTGAGACAAAGACAAGCTGTAGTAAAACTGTGCAGCTCAGGGCATTCATTTCAGTTTATGTTAGTTTTGGAACAATAAAAATTTTTGTTTTATTGGTGAAGGAAATTTTCAGGGTAACATTATTTTTAAAATATTGTATAGCTCAGCATGTAGCACAGATATAGAATATTCATATAGAAAATTTCAAAGAAAATTGACCCTGAATTATATTCTGGCTGCACTCTGAATTTACTATAAGCTTTCAAAATCTGCAAACAATGACTGTAGAATTGGGGATATATTTTCATGGGCTATATTAATATAGTGACTTTTTCACTTTAGTGATTATATGTTATCAGCCATGAATTTAGCTACTATTCCATATAAACATGGATAGTAATTAATGAGAGAGAGGCAGGAGTATGTACTCTTATCTAAAGAGATACTTCTTTGCCTCCTGAAGACAGACTTATCACCTCAGAGCTTCATTAATGCCTACATTTTATCATATTACATACTCCTGGATTTTAGATGATAAATATATGAAATTCAATAATGATTTCTTTGACTCCTTTACACAGCACCTGTTATTTTTGGCACTTGTCTGGAGTTTTGGATTTGGCACAAATTAGCACACCAAATTGCATCAGCACATCTGCTCAACTAAGGTATTTCATAAACAATGAAAGCTGTTTAGAGTAGGATGTCTAATGTCCCAACAGCATTACTTGTGGACATTCTTATTTTAGATTACAGTGGCAAGATTATATTTTCCAAGAGTTATTAATATTGAAGTTTTATCAGAACTGCTGTAGTCTTTGTTTCAGTCCTTTCACAGCATATTATAGATAACACTAATTCATAAGAAAAAATACAAAATATGAAAATCTCCATGGTATTGCAAAGACAAGATACACAGAGATCTTGGGCCAGAAACAACAGCATTTTGTGTCTGGCATGTACATGTATGTATACTGCACCACCGTTTATATAACAGGAATGATGACAGACTGTTTTCTCTGCTTTCCATTAAAAGGCTGCTCCTCAGTGACTTCATGCTACTTTTATAAGTGAGGTATAACTTTATAGATGTCTTTCGGGGAAATTGTCTTCAAAACCAATTTCTTAACATTAGAAACTTATCTAATCAAAATATTCATAAGCAATACTCACATTTTATTACTACAGGCTTAATGATTCTAGAGGAAATTCATTTAATATTCCTTTTGAATTTGGTTTTTCAAATTCAATTAATTCTTAATTCTAATTTCAGTTCTTCTAAGCCATTGATTCTTTTCCTCATTAGGTTTTTTTAATCACTCAACTTCTCAAAAAGTCACAGTTCCATTTCAAAGAGATGTTTCTTCTCTGAAAAATAAAAACTTTGTAAATATAAATGTAGCATTCCAAATGTGCCTTTCCCACTCATGATTCTTACTCTGCTTTTGCACAAAGTGACACATGGTACCGTGGACAAAGGAAAGAACATCACCCTGATTCTTTCTTCCATGTGCTTTATTTCAGCATCCACAGTACCTTAAAGGGTACCTGGAGCCTAAGAGCATGCTAATTGCAACAGTCATTTTCTAGGACACCCATGTGCAGTAAAGAGGAGGCAATATTCAAGCACTGAGTGTGTGTTTGTGTGTCAATGTGTGTGTGTGTGTGTGTGTGTGTGTGTGTGTGTGTGTGTGCGTGTAATTTCTTTTGCCAACCAAAAGGAGTTAACCCTTATTTTTTTTAATTTTTCCTTACCTATTTCAAAGAGAAAATGAAATGAAAATGTAAATATTTAACTTTTCATAAGTGTACCTATGTTGAGATATTTATTTTGTTTTATGGGATTTTCTCCTGTTCTAGCATTTAGATAATAAAAGAAAAGACATTTCAGTAATCTGGGATTTTAAAAATGCTATGAGAGACGTGCCTAGAGACAGTTATTGACCAACCTTCCTGAATCAAACATCATATTTGGACTATTTAAACTATTTGATCTCAACGTTTCTGTGACTGGAGAGAGTTGTTTGATGTACTGTGTATTTTGGAGGGTTTATATAATGCTGGTGACATTGATCTTAAGGAGAAACTAAAACAATACTCCTTATTGCATTTTCCTTGCCTGTTCTTCATCTCTGATCACAAATATACTTTCTTGGATCAGAGAAGCACTTGTAAATTTAGTTAGATAAAACCTGTCACATTGTCAGACAGTGGTGACACATGCCTTTAATTCCAGCACTCGGGAGGCAGAGTCAGGAGGATCTCTGTGAGTTAGAGACCAGCCTGATTTACAAGTGCTAGTTCCAGGACCGCCTCCAAAGCCACAGAGTAACCCTGTCTCGAAAAGCAAATCAACAACAACAAAAAACAAAAAGAAAAAGAAACAACAACAACAACAACAACAAAAACCCTGGCACATTGATAGGCAGATTTTATTACCATTTACTCTCTAGTATGTGGATAACACCACTGATTAAAGTATCTTCTTTTTTCTTACAGCATTTCTTCTTGCATCAGTCTCCTTCTGCCTGTGTAGAGAAAGCTTTCTAGAGGCAGACTGTTTTTCAAATATAATACAATTTTAGTACTTGGTCCTATACAAGGGTCTCAAGCAGAAAAGAGGCTTGCTGCAGAATAGGAAGGAGTGTAATAAGATTGAAGATATGAAGTATTTAACCCATCCCAACAATTTCACAGCAAGTTATTATAGATCAAAATTTTCAGAAACAAAGATAACTCTTGTCTTTTTCAAAGTCTTTTCTCTGATTTATTTCTATTTACTCTTTGTTGTCCAGGAGGCCAGTTGCCAAATATTTCCCAATTAGATTTTTCCTCTCAACTATTCTTCTCAAAAAAGAATCCTTCAGAGGAAATGAAGATACAGCTAAAAGACATAAACTTTTAACATGGAACACTGTGTTACCATCCCAAAGTATATACCAAACCAACAAACGTAGTATCTACTTATCCAAAGGAATATGCCTTAAACTTAGGAGCTGCAGCATTCATAAGATAGTATGAATCACCATTTGAAGTATCAGATGAACTTAATACTGCGTATCTCATCTCAAAATAACTATTTTTATTAGGCAACTTTAAAATAGTAATTATGGCTTTGCACAAGTTGTTCTAAATATCCTTAGAGTAATGCTGTAAGAATTGTATAATCTCAAGTTAGCAGATGAGATAGTGGGGCATGAAAGAGATTAAAAAATACCAGAGGCCACAGAGCATTTACAAGCATGATGTTATAGCATCAACTTATTGGACTTCATGTCATTTTTATTTCCTCTTCTTTGTATATTTACTAGTCATGTACTTTCCTGTTAAAAATGAGTTTGAGAATATTTCATGAGTGGAAGTGGGAGGTCACTTAGTATTTATCTTATTGTTTTGTACAGTTAACATTATTATCTCAGTTGTAGAACATGTAGATTAGAAACCTATATTCCTAAAATTTTGACATATAACAAAGATATAATTATCCATATGCAAACAAGCACATGGATTGTGTGGGTGCTGGTACTGTTTATGCGCTAGCAACTGAATTTAAGGGACAGATTTGTCTTTATCTAATTAAAGAGGTGAGAGGAGAAAGAGGGAGAGGGAGACTGGAATTGGAGATTGGCCACTTGCTGGGGAAGCAGTGAATGAGATCTACAGAATAGAAAAAGTAGTATGATTTGGAAATGGTACTTCATGCAACTACAATCATAACATTGTGTTTTTTACTTGTCTGCAACAAGAAAAGACCCTGATGGAAGCAACATAAGGAAAAAAGACTTATTTTGACTCAAAGTTTGAGAATAGAATATGTCACGGCAGGAAATGCATGAGAAAAGAAAGTTTGAGGTAATTGATCATATCACAACTACTATCAAGTAGGGAAACATCTTCACCCTTTCATGAGCTGTTAAGGACCCGTGTCCATGGAATAATGCAGCAAACCATTAAGATGGGTCATTTCACTTCAGTAAAGCTAATCTAGTAATCCCTTCACAGTTGTGCCTGAAGAATTGTTTACTAGTCCAAATATGGTGCATTAGCAATCTGAATCTCAACTTGAAGTTGCTTCCCACCTGGTCCCACAGCCATTTGATCCCTAATAAACACACAAAGGCTTCTATTAATTATAAACTGTTTAGCCTGTGGCTTAGGCTTCTTACTGGCTAGCTCTTTCTTAATTATTAACCCATTTCTATTAATCTATATTTCCATGTGGTCTTGGCTTAACAGAGAATGCCTAGGCATCTTATCTTCCCAGTAGCTACATGGCATCTTTTTGGCTGCTGTTTCTCTGTCTTTTCTTCCCAGCATTCCTATTCTGGTAGTCTTGCCTATACCTTCTGCCTAGCTACTGGCCAATCAGCATTTATTCATCAACCAATAAGAGAAACATATATTCACAGCACATAGAGGGACATCCCCATCAACAACTGACTATCCATCCTTACCACTAGGGCTGTTTGAGTGAGATGCACACCATAAATTTCAGGCAATTGAATACTTTGTTACTTAGTAGCTGTTTGTGGAAGATCAAGACTTGTGGCCTAGCTGTAGGAAATATGTTAGTTGTGGCAGGCTTAGAAGTTTCAAAGGATTCCTGTCATTACCTGTTTACTCTTGCATGCTATTTGAGATGTCATTTCTCAGCTGTTCTTGCAAGAATCATTTTGCTCTGTCATCTCAGAATCTAGTCACCTGAAATCATAAGCTGATTTATATGTTTTATTTCACAAGTTAGCCTTAGTCATTGTAGAATTTTGTTGTTATTGCTGTTAAAGCTCATTTAGTTTGGTCATTTTGCTTTACAAAGCATGCTTCCCACAAACCAAAATTAATATATATACTTACTCCTGTCAGTATGTGGTGATCTAGAGATTTGTCCATCAACAGAAGAAGTAAAAGTTGCCTTTGCCATTCTTTGTTAATTTGGTCTATGTTAAATGTAAATTGTTTATTATAGATTTGACATAATTGACTTTTTTTATCTTTCAACCACTGATTGAATATATTAAATGAGAATGTAGAGATTTTTTGAAGGGCCTATTAATAGGGTTATTTTTGGAAAATTATCCTGCTTTATCAGTGTAAATTTTGTAAAATGAATTCTTTACCCTTGACGTGGAATCATTGATTCATATTGTAACTTGAGACGTGCCCTTGAAGAGGGAGAAAGGCAAACATCTGGGAGTATATTTTTTAAACTGAACATCATTTATTTTTGGAACAACAACTTAGAATTAAATCAATTCTTTATGTAGCCTGACAATATGAAATATATTACTGTATATGTCTTAAATATAAGTTTAATAATTTAATATTAATAAAAATATGTATTAAATAATATTTTCAAAGTTCATTGTGTTTTATCATTTTCTTAGAAAAGTAACTAACACAGTATCTCAATGGCTGGCCTGAAAAAGATTAAGTTATCAAAAATGGAGATTCCTTATCTGTATTTTGTTTTGCTTTCCTTCATGAAGTATGGTTATCATTGCATTTCTTGTTTTGTTAATTTGTGTTTATTTAGGAAGTGTAATTTAACAAGTGTGTGCTGCTTTAATAAGCATAAATTCATTATCAACATATGGTATTTTAGGTATTCACAAATTTCATATAACATACCAAAATTTTAAAAGCTCATACATACTGTGAATTCTGTATCAACTGGTGGACAGCAAATGTATTCCTTTGTTTTCATTTACAATCCCCAACATTACTGCATTTTAAAGAATGTAGCAGAAGAAAACATGTTAATGTCTTGATGCTTTCTAAATGGATGATGCAGGTTTGATCCAATTGTAAAGGGAGATGGTAGTGAATAACAGATTTATAAAGAATATTGTTAATTTCCACAATTAATTGTTACTATTAACACACACAGCTATTCAAATAAAAATCGAATTCTGAGTGGCCCAGAAGGTGACCTCTGAACAGAGACTCCAAACCCTATCTATGTCCACTGTATGTCATTACCAATCCAACAGAAACTTTGTCTTTAAGAAGGAACCATAGACATTGCAAAGACTGGCTTTAAGTATCATTCAGGGTGCAGAAGTAAGCAGAATGCTTGGTTGTTTTTAATGTTAGAATTATTCCATTACCAAGGCTTTGTTTAGTCTTCTAACACAGCCTGTGAAATACAAGTGTGATGAAAGTAGTACAATTCAATATAATTAGAAGAAAATCAAATGGTTTGCTTAGTGAGCCTGGTTCCAGTAGGACCAGATGATGTTAAATGAGATGAGTTATAATGCATCACTCATTTCAGTCCCTTTAGATAAATAACAACCCTAAAGTACTAAAAGGAGATAGACTTGACAATCCTTCCATCATGGTAACCTGGGCATATATATGAAAATATCTGAAACATATAAGTCATTTAGCACAATTGTACTAAGACATCATTCATAAGTATCCTATACATGTTATTTCAAAATAAATATGGAAAGTCTTGGCTATTATAAAATAGAGGCACTCTTGAGGAACAAAAGTTAGTAGGTTTTCAGTGTTACATACTCAATACCAGCATTATAGCTCAATATACTTGCATGCTATTCAGGGCACAACAGTGAGTAAATATCTCTATTGAGGATAGCCTGTGCCAGTATCTGTGGGGTGCATTAATTGTGCTGAGAATACCCATGCCCTTTCGGTACTGTCATTCCCAAGAAGCAGCAGGCACTCATGATTGGGACAGTGGTGGGGCCCTTTTCTTCAAACTCCTGTTGCCTTGATGTCTCACTCATGATGGGCTTTAATCTTCAATGGTGGGGTACAATGAGATTTTTCTCCTCTAAGCGTTTTCTGTAAGAATATGTTATCACTTTATTAGGAAAAGCAACTAAGAAAATACACAGGTTTCTCTGTAAATGTTAGCTATATTTTAGAGGATATCCTATATCATAAAAATGTTCACTTGTTCAACAGCTTAATTTCTATCCACTAATTTTCCGGATTTCTGCTATTTTTTCTGCACACATTCTAATATTCTACCAGCTTATTTCTTGAAAGATTATCCACTGCAGTAAAGAGGCAAGGTGTGCAATGAGGAAGGAGAGAGGGCTCCACACCTTAATAGCTGGAAATAAATTGCAGAAAGTTAAGTTAATGGGATTACAGTAATGCAAGGATGTGAACATGATATAAAGTGGCATAAAAATGAGAAGAGTATTTACCAATAGAAATTATTAATGTATAGTTAGACATGGTGACATTTAAATTGATCTGTAAAATGTGGGAGATTTAAAAGTGAATTTTAGGGGAAGAAATTATTAATATATAGCTGTATAAAATGTGCAGAGAATCATAGAGATTATGTGACCTGTTAGAGGCCAGTAAATACTAAATAAGCAGATAGGCATATGGTGTTGCTTGGTTAAGGAACACCTCTGGTATGTTCTAAAACTAAGACTTATTCTATAAGCAGAATACCATATAGAAGGTATTTAAATTTTAAATTTATTTAGGAAGAAAAGCATTTAAGAAATTTTGAAGAGTCTTGTGATTATGAAGGATAAGAGTGAATTATATTGTAAAGCAAATAGAATTCCTCTAATCTCCTATATAGTGTTATCAGTTATTCTTGTCCAAAACCTTATCTGACTCTGGCCAAATTGGTCCTGCCTTGAGCTTCCTTCTGACTGTGGGAAGTAGCTCTTTCTTGACCTCTGCTTCTTTCAAAGTTACTAATCTGTGTCATCAGAATGACTTTCTGCTACTTTATTTTTTCCCTATTTTTCTTTATCCTTCTTGTCCTGAATGTCACCCTTTTATTCTTAACTTGCCAGTGTCTGTGGTCCATACACAGGCTTTTACCTGACTCACAGATAATGTGATATGTAGTAAAGAGGATCATCGTAGAAATCTAAGATATACACAGACACCCCAGTAAGTCTTCTGGCAAGTGCATCTGCTGAGTAACTTTGTCTAGGTGGAGGCTATAGAATGCATCCTGACATGGTCAAGAACTAGAGTCTCATTTAGGTATTTATTATGCAATTGAGGAGTAAGAGGGAATATCAAAGTTATTTGAAAATATAATATCAACTTTTCTAAATCTTCTCTATGCCTCAGTTAGACATTGAGAAGTAGGTTCAAGAGAAATTTAAATAAGTTTTATAAATAGGGGAACAGTTCTCTTTGAGCTTGCTTGGGATGTCTAGATTCTTGCTTTTAGCTGGCAATGGCTCTTGTATGCTTCCTAACCTTTAAGCTTTTTTGACGTAGAATGGCAATTTTACTTTCTCTGCTCTGCTTTATTTTGTCTATTTTTCTAAAAACAATAACCACCAAATTGTGAGGTCACAAGTCTGACTGAAAACAGTGAAATGGATACATTATCTCAGCTGAAATTTTGATAGTTTTACATCCTTATTGTTATAAAAATTATAGAAAAGTTTGAAATATACTGATATTCAGAATATAGCTCATTGAACTCCCACAGTATAATTTATGTATCTTTGAATAGCAGTCAACACTGTAGAAATTTAGCTAGAGGAATTATATGTCAGAGGTCTTGTATGTGAGAGACATCAGCGCCATAAAGAAATGATCAGAGTATAATTTCATTTGAAAACTTTCAGTTAAATTTTAAAAGTCAGAAACCTTTTTTTGTTTTTTTTTGTTTGTTTGTTTGTTTTTGTTTTCCCAGACAGGGTTTCTCTGTGTAGCTTTGGAGCCTATCCTGGCACTCACTCTGGAGACCAGGTTGGCCTCAAACTCACAGAGATCTGCCTGGCTCTGCCTCCTGATTGCTGGGATTAAAGGCATGCGCCACTAACGCCTGACAAAAGTCAGAAATCTTACAATGGGACATGAATGAACATATTATCAAATGATGTTATAGCCTAGAAAGGTAGAAATAATACAACATATATGGTAGACAGAAAATAAAAGACACAGAAGCTTCGCTTTAACTTAAAAGTAGTATTTTTTATATTTTTTGTACTTTTTATTATGAAATTATTCTGATTTATGGAGTGGCTAAGATACCACATGGAGTTCCTATGTTCTGGAACCAAGGTGTTCCTAAAGTTTGCAGCTTATGTAATCTGTCAATTTACTAAATCAAAGCAACTAACCTTAGTGAAGCACAATTCACCATTCACCTCATGGTTCTTTGGCATCTTCTGAAGTCTCCCTCATATTGTTCTTTCTGTCTCGGTTCAATACTGGATTCATGTTTCCTTAGGGTGTTCTTCCTTTGTGCTATCAGTCTTTACAAGTCTGTGAGAGTTTTCATTCTGCCCTGATTTTATTTTACTGCCTGTCTTTTGTTTGTAAAACCAGGCAATCAATTTTGTTTCATAATTATTTAGCTTTTAGTTCCTCAGTTGGGTTTGTACAGTGTCATCCCATCACTCAAGTAGTTTGGGAATGGTTATCAAATAGATGAAATTGCTTTTTCACATTTTATGAGAGAACACATAACAATTGCATGAATTCTTATTTGTAATTTTAGCCTCAATCACTTGATTTAAAGTAAATTTAGCAGATCATCCTAGTTTAAAATTCTTAACTATTCATTTTTTATCTCTTTTTAATAGAAAAGCAGTGGCCAAATTTATGGAGAGAAGGACAAAGGTCTTTCTCTTGCATGGGGGAGTATCAACAATTGTGAAAATAATTAAAAACTTATAGGAGCATTAGTAAATACAGTGATCAATGTGCTCAAGACTACATAGACATGTCTTTTTTGGGTTTTTTTTCGAGACAGGGTTTCTCTGTGTAGCTTTGGAGCCTATCCTGGCACTCGCTCTGGAGACCAGGCTGGCTTTGAACTCACAGAGATCCACCTGCTTCTGCCTCCCGAGTGCTGGGATTAAAGGTGTGCGCCACCAACGACCGGCTTAGACATGTCTGTTTTTTTCCCACTCAATGATACTTCATTCATCATTACATCTGTCTTGCAATCTCATATATTTCTTTGGTTTTACTTATGTATTTGAAGGGTTTTTATTTATTTATTTTTTTTGCTTTCCTCCGATCTCACTTGCCCTTGACACCAAGAGCCATAAATAGCACCTGGAATAGAAGTGGCGCTTTATTGAGCTATGACCTCTCTCATTGAGGAATATTGCTGTGCCCAGTTTTATGAAGTTGCCTGAATTCACTTCTTCTACAACTTCTTGTGTAGAACAGCTTTGTCATGTCCAAAATACTGTGTTTTCTTTTGTTTGTTTTTGGATTTTCAAGACTGGCTGACAAGCCTCATTCTATAGACCAGGCTGGCCTTGAACTCACAAAGACTGCATGCATCTGCCTCCCAAGTGTTGTGATTAAAGACATACATCTGCACCACCCAGGCAAAATACCATGTTTAACATTACTGCTTTTCCTTTTCCTTCTGTGACTCTTAGATCCTTCCTACTTCCTCTTCAATGTTTTATGAGTATAGTTTAAGGTTTAGGACAGAATTTCATTTCAGTACTTCTGCCAGATATTTGCCATGGAATTGACTATTCCTCAGCTGTCTAATATTAAGAAAGATCTACTGCCCACAGCTGATAGTTAACTTTAGTGTCCGAGTCTTGGTATAGACGTGCATGGTTTGAAAACAGTTGAACATCACATAGTTTAGCAAAGGAAATAAACAAAAATCTAACACAACACACAAAACAGGGTAGTGTATTTCCTTAGGTCACCTATGGATTTTTGACTAGGTTTGCAAAAGCAAACATCAATTTGTTCTGTGCAGTGGACCTCAAATAATTTCAGAATATAGTTGGTTTCTCCCATATCAGTCATGTCACCAGTAGACACATCTTCCTTGCCAAGTTGATATAACTCACTACTTCATGGATGACTATGCCTATTGATGACTTTTCTCATCCAACACCCTGATAGAGCCTCTCATACTGCAAAAGTTTGTCAGCATGGAAGAAGCTCTTAGCTCAATTGTCACATGATTCCTCTATGTCCTATAACCAGAGAATGTGCTATCTTCAGCAATACTGGTTCATCACTTAGTTCTGCCCAGGAGCCATGGGAAATGGCAACATACTGAATTTTGCTGAAGTTTTCTAAGGCATCCCTGACCAACATCTCAAAATGTGGTATGCCATAGTTGGCACAGAAGAGGTCATTTAATGACCTATGAGTTTGGGAACTGTCCTACCTATGCATTTATGGTGCTCTTGTCTTTCAAATTTCTTTTCATTATATATTTTAATTAATTTGTAAATCATAGTAAGTCACATGTTTTTTTTTTTTTATTCATGTAACCTTAGTGTCAGAAGACATATGTTTTACTATCTTTCTACATTAAGGTTTTTTCCCCTACTTCCCCACCCATTGACACATGTCTAAGTTCTTGTCATCTACAAGCAGGATTTATTAAATAAATCTAACATTTCAGAGCTAAGAACTGATTATGTGAGAAACCTTTCATTATTTGTCTTTCTGTCATTTGGTTATCTCACTTTGTTAAATATGTTATATTTTCATCAATGTACATACATCTTTTGATCTTAATAAGATTACATTTTATATATCTAATCTGACTACATATTCATTTTCTGTTCACAAAATTAAAATCATCTAAGATTGTCCCATTTCTTAGCTATTAATAATAGGGGTGTACCAAATGGATATTCAAAATATATTTTAGAGTAGGAAATAGATCTTTTTAGGTACATGTCCAAAAGTAGTATAGCCAAGTCATATTATAGTTCTATTTTTAGATT
Organism: Cricetulus griseus; assembly: GCF_003668045.3. NCBI lineage: Eukaryota > Metazoa > Chordata > Mammalia > Rodentia > Cricetidae > Cricetulus > Cricetulus griseus. The sequence continues at coordinate 154,329,861 of NC_048598.1, read as the reverse complement.
TATGACAAAATTTTACCCTGATTTCCATACTGGCTATTCTAGTTTTACTCCTCCCTAACAGTGAATAAATGTTACCCTTTTACCATGTCCTTGTGAGGATTTGTTACCATTTATTTTAAATTAGTAGCCTTCATATTTTCCTGTAAACAGTGAGAAAGAAATATAGTATATAGTCTCTTCCATAATAGTCTCAAAATGATTTTCAAATAAACAACAAAAACTTTAAAAGTTTTGAAACAACTCTTAACTCTAATTGTTGAAAAGTGGAGCAGAAGATTGGACCAAGGAAGTATAAGACCAGAGCAAGCTTGACATAGCAAGGCAAATGTCAAATTCTGTGCCTATAATACCAGTAGCTTGGAAAAATCCCATGCTCATTGGTTAAAGACAATATAAATCTCACTTGGGATCTCTCCACTTATTTGTTGTGCCTTTTCTGGACTAATATTGAATCTATTTATAATAGCTTATATTATGGGCTTTCTCCAACATCTTAGGTTTTACTATCACAGCTTCATGTCTTGACCTTCATGTAGACTCCCAGTAGAAAAACTGACCCATTACATAATTATCTAAACACTCTGGCTTTCCTTAATAGTCTTTATGGAAGTTTCTGTGATCCTATAACATGCATGCTTCAACAATATTCTAGGTGATTCTGAGTAGAGAATGTTTATAATAAAGACTAGATGTATTCAAAATTCATTGTCTAAAGAGGAATTACATGTTACAGTAGTACCAAGACACAAGTCAAGATTTATTTGCAAGCAGTAATGTTGAGATACTGACTTTTGACCTTGAGGGTAAGAGTATAGTTGGGAGAAATATTTTGATGAAAGTAAAACATTATGATGAAAATAAAACATAGAACCTGAATTTAAAAGGACTATTACCTGAATAACCATGGATGTTGGAAAGAAAGGAAGAGTCAGGAGTGACACAAATCTTGTACTTAATAAACTAGTCTGAAGAAACATTAATGAGTTTATTACATATTAACCCATGTAGTAAAATAATTAAAACATGTATTTATAATACCAAATTATATATTTTACATTATTAGATCTTAAAATCTTAGCAAAATAAATAATGAAATAAAAGTAAATATTAAGCAACTTGGTTAAAAATTTTCCTTCATGATAATATTATCTGAAGGGAAATAATTAAGACTTACATGTGACTACTAGTCTAGGAACTTTTGGATCTGGACAATGAAATATCAACTCAGAGTCCAAAAGTATAAACAAATGCAACAAACTAATGTAAATTTGGGGTGATTATGATTATGAATTAGTAGACATAGATAGATCTGGATTAATTGCCAGAAAACTAGAAAACAGATATTTGGCTATTTGTATGCAAATTTAAAAAAGTGGCAAGAATTAAATGATAAACCTAAGTGAAAACTTTATAATTATAGAAGTAAAAATAGGGTATAAATAGAGGGATACAGATAATCTCCTTTCATTACTTTGCTCACATTTGGCCTTTTCATGTCTTTCAGTGTCTCAGCAGAGTCATAAAATGACTTGACTTGACACCCTCTTGGCTTAATAAGATATATATATCCAAATCCACATTGCCAGTGTTATAGCTCATCTTTCAGAATGTAATGTTTTAATCATAAAGCAATAATGGGCTGAGGGAAGATGTGATTTTATATAAGTTGTGATGACTCATTAATTCTGAGATACCAATAATCCATATAAATCAGGGTGAATGGACATAAACTGCATAATATAATTGAGAGGCTTAAAAAATTTACAGTAACTTTCTTGGAACTTAATGAATTTTTAATTCATGCAAATTTTAATAGAAGGGACACAGCAAAGGCATTTCAAAATTTATGTTGAGATACACTCAATTTCAATTAATTCGCTGCATCACTGAAGCAGAAAATGTGAGGGCTAGAGTCTGATGGCACTGCATCACTTACATTGCACTTGATTTCTGACATTGTGTGAAGTAACAGAAAGAAAATGAATTGAAATCAGACGATATAAAGTAGCTGCATATAAGAACAGAATGGTAGATTTCATGGATTTTTAATAGAACCAAACTTTGCATTTTGCTTGATAATTCCTTAATTGGGGTCATCTTGTCTGGCTTTGTGATAAAATATATCTCCATGAAAATAATTGCATATCTCAGAATATAAACATAGACTTAAAATTTTAAAGTTATGTTTCTTAGGAAATGAACTGGTATGTCTTTGAAATTTGCACAAGATTAATTATTAATAATGAAAGTTCAAATATATTTAATGTTATTTTGCATATTTACATAAGAATATTCTAAAATTTAAGTACTGTAGCGTGTACATCAACTATATTAAGTGCCCTGTTTTTGAAATATATTGTGCAAATTGCAAAGACTTCATGTAAATTTGATATGATCAAAGTGTGGTAATTTTCAAATTCTTCCTTCTACTTTTCATAAAATTGAGAAAATTCTTTTGGTATTCAGCTTTTGCAGGGAAAGCTGTTAAACTATCATGTTTGGGATAGAAAAATAAATTAGACTATCCAGAAAATCCTTTACTATAACTCTAAGTTCAAGCATATTTCTCATTTTGTTTTCTAACGCAGTCAGAATGTAATGTCTGATGTTGAGGTCTTTGCTTCATTTGGATTTTATTTGGGGTAAGTGTGAAAGGATTCTTCTGTTATGTTTGTAAGAGATGCTGTTTTCCTCCAATTAGTATCTGCCCTCTTTGTTAAAACAAGAAGCTTTTTATAGGAGTGTTGCTTATATTTGAATCCTCAGTTCTGTTCCATTGAAAACCATATCTATTTTTTATGACAGTACCATGATCTTTTTAGTAGTATGATTCTGTAATGTAATATGATGTCAAAATTGGTGGTTTTGCTCATTATTGCCTGGTCTATGCAGGGCCTTTTGTATTTCAACATAAATATTCAAATTGTTGATGTAATATTTGCCAAGAATTGTTAAATACCTTATTTACTTGAGTCACAGGACATGGAGAATTCAAATTAATCATGAACTGGAGACTTCATATCCTGTACTTCTTTGCAGTGGTTGAAGTTCATCTTTCTCAATATATCAGTATATGAACTTGAAAACAAATCTAAAGTCTCTATAAATTTGAACACTATAAAATGTTTAATTCTTGTAGAAGACTATTGTGGAATGTTATTTTAAGAGTTGTTGTTTGTTTATGCTGTGGAATATTTGTTTTAATGATACAAAGATGTGTTCCATTCTTTGATGTTGCTTTTGTTTAGCTCTGTGAATCTGTATTACTTTGTGGCTCTAAAACTCCTGATTGGTCAAATAAAGAGCTGACTGGCTGATAGCTGGGAAGAGAAAGGATATGATGGGCTGCCATGCAGAGCGAATAAACAGAAGGTGATGAAGGAGAATTGAGGAGCAAGAGACAGTGGGGAATAGAAAGACTTCATGAATCAGCCATTCAGTCATCCTGCTATATAACAAACCACAGAGAAAGAAAGAGAGAAAGGTATACAGAAACTGATAAAGATAAAGCCCATAGGCAAAAGAGAGATGGGATAACTTAAGTTAAGGAAACCTGTCTAGAAACAAGCTAAGCTAAGGTCATGCATTCATAAGTAATAATAAGTCTCCCTCTGTATTTATTTGAGGGCTGGGTAGTAGTTACCCCAAAAAAACCAAAGAGGAAAAACAACCAAAATTTTGGTATTCAAATATTGCCCCATATTTCCATGTAAGGCCTGAAAAGTGGGGAAAAAATGATATGGCTAGTTTAAGAAGTACCATTGTTCAGCCAGCAAGACGGCACCAATTAGAAATGGCAAGATAAAAAAAATTGCTTGCAGGTGCCAGCTTCCTACAGCTAGGAAAGTTTAATGCTGTCCCTGGTCACACACCTGTGCTCTGTGTGCTCTCACTAGGTCAGGTCAGCTGGTTCTGTAGGTTTCTCCAGCATGGTTTTCACTCCTTTGCTCATCCCTCCTCCCTCTCTACAACTGGATTCCAGAGTTCAGCTCAGTGTTTAGTAATGGGTGTCTGCTTCTGCTTCTATCAGCTACTGGATGATGCTGCTGTACGTCAGGTTCTACAAGGTGACGTTTGATTTCAGTTATCGTGAATGAATTCTTTATAAGAAATGCAAGTCAAATAAACTTCTAAATTCCATTCATGTACATAAATATATGATATAATATGTATTTGGGTATTTTTATTTTTTTGAGACAGGGTTTCTCGGTGGCTTTGGAGGCTGTTGTCCTGTAACTAGCTCTTGTAGATGAGGCTGGTCTCGAACTCACAGAGATCCTTTGCCTCTGCCTCCAGAGTGCTGGGATTAAAGGCATGTGCCACCAATGCCCAGATTTATTTGTAATATGTAAAAATGCATAATTAGGGGCTGGAGAGATGGCTCGGTGATTAAGAGCAGTGATTGTTCTTCCAAGATCCTGAGTTGAATTCCCAGCAACCACATGTTGGCTCACAACCATATATAATGACATCTGGTGTCCTCTGCTGGCATGCAGGAAGAAGACTGTATACATAATAATAAGTAAAATCTTTAAAAAATGATTTCAAAAAATACATAATTATATATGATATATAGTATATATTATATAATTAAAATGAACACCAGTATTGCTACACTATCTGAAAGAAAATTCTCCATTCAGCATTCTATTGGAATCAGGTCCTTCTAAGACAACTCTAAGAACTCTCTAAAAGAATTTTAGGCAATCTTTTGAAAGGCAATCCACAGATTCAATGAAATCCCCATCAAAATCCTAATACAGTTCCTCACAGACCTTGAAAGAACAATTCTCAACTTTATATGGAAAAACAAAAAACCCAGGATAGCCACAACAACCCTGTACAATAAAGGAACTTTGGGAGGCATCACCATCCCTGACTTCAAGCTCTATTACAGAGCCATAGTCCTGAAAACAGCTTGGTATTCCCACAACAATAGACACATAGACCAATGCAATCAAATTGAAAACCCTGATATTAACCCACACACATACGAACACCTGATTTTTTTCAAAGAAGCTAAATCTATACAATTGCAAAAAGAAAGCATCTTCAACAAACGGTGCTGGCACAACTGGATTCCGACATGCAAACAATTGTAGATAGATCCATATCTCTCACCATGCATGAAACTTAAGTCCAAATGGATCAAGAGACCACTTCCTGAACATAACACCAGTACCACAGAAATTGAGATCAGCAATTAATAAATGGGACCTCCTGAAACTGAGAAGCTTCTATACGGCACAGTCAGTAAGAAAAAATGACAGCCCACAGAATGGGAAAATGTCTTCATCAACCCCACATCTGACAGAGGGCTGGTCTCCAAAATATACAATGAACTCAAGAGGCTATCCAACAAAACACCAAACAATGAAATTAAAAAGCGAGGTGCAGAACTAAATAGAGAATTCTCAACAGAGGAATCTAAAATGGCTGAAAGACCTTTAAGAAAGTGTTCAAAATCCTTAGCCATCATAGAAATGCAAAATCAAAACAATTCTGAGATACCATCTTACACTGGGTCAGAATGGCTAAAATAAAAATCACAATGACAATCTGTGCTGGACAGTATGTGGAGAAAGAGGAACCTCCATTGCTGGTGGGAGTGCAAACTTGTAAGACCACTTTAGAAATTAGTATGGTGACTCCTCAGGGAAATGGGAAACAGCCTACTGTAATACCCAATAATTCCTCTCTGGGAATATAACACACTTTCATACATCAAGGACATATGTTCAACAGGCTTCATAGCAGCCTTGTTTGTAATAGCCAGAAACTGGAAGCAACCTAGATGTCCCTCAACTGAAGAATGGATAGAGAAAATATGGTATATTTACACAATGCAGTACTACTCAGCAGCAAAAAAGCAATAGAATCTAGAAATTCGCAGGCAAATGGATGGAACTAGAAGAAACCAACCTGTAACAATAAGTCTTTATTCTAAGCCATGCAAGCCCTGCTTCCATGTAGGTTCTTTCTTCTAGGTCACCTGAATTCCACCCACTGACCTCTTAAGGTCCCAAGTGACACACAGAGACTTATATTAGGTACAATGCTGCTGGCCAATCCCTAGGACTTCTCATCTGCTAGCTCACTTAATTGTGATAAATATACATTTTGTAAGACTTATCTTATGGAGCACATCTGCTGGTGCCCTCTCTTGCTAGCGGATCACCTGGCAACTACAGAGCAGAGACCAGGAGGAAGCATAAAGGGGCCAACTTCCTTTCTGTCCTTGTTTATATATATCTCCCTGCTCTGCCACTTCCTGACTGGCTCACCACATCTTTACTACATTTCCCAGAATCCTCCTCAACTCCTAGTCCTGCCTAACTTGCTGCCTCATTGGCCAAAAAGTACTTTATTTATCATCCAATAAGACAAACACATACACAGAAACACTTTCCCCATCACCATTCTGAGTGAGGTAACCTGGTCACAAAAAGACAAACATAGTATGTTTGTCTCATATATGAATTTTAGACATAAGGAAAAGGATTACCAGCCTGCAATTCTCATTACCAAAGGAACTAGGAAACAAGAAGGATTCTAAGAGAAATGTACATGGACCCAGGAGAATGGGAAGGGGCAGGATCTCCTGAGCTAATTGGGAGTATGAGGGTAGGGTAGAGGGAGCTGGCAGGAGATGAGGAAAGGAGGAGGGGAGAGGAGGAAATGGAGGAGCACAAATTTGAATTGTGGGAATAATAGAGGAGAGAAGGATGAGAGATACCATAACAAAGGGAGCCATTATAAGTCCTAGGAGAGATCTGGCACTAGGGAGATTTCCAGAGATCTACAAGAATGGCACCAACTGACAATCTAGGCAATGGTGGAGAGGTTACCCTAAATGCCCTTCCCCTATAATGAGAGAGATGACTACTTTATATGCCATCCTAGAGGCCTCATCCAGTTGCTGATAGAAGCAGAGACAGATACCCACAGCTGTACACTGAACTGATCTCTGGAACCCAGTTGCAGAGAGGGAGGAATGAAGATCAAAGAGGTCTGGACTGGGCTGGTAAAACCCACAGAAACAGATAGCCTGAACAAGGGGGAGCATATGGACCCCAGGCTGCTTTCTGGAAGGCCAGCATGGGCCTTCAGATCCAGACCCTTGTCATTGAGGAGGCCTCAGCACTCTATGTGGTCCCTGGTAGTGGATCAGTATTTTCCTTGGTATAGGAAGGGACTTTGAGAGCCCATCCCACATGAGAGGATGCTCTCTGCCTGGACCCATGAGGGAAGACCTAGTCCTGGCACAGGAAGATGTGGTGGACTTCAGGGAGGCCCCTGTGGAGGTTCCTACCCTCCCTGAGGAGCTGAGGGGGTAGAGGTTGGGAACCTGGTAGGGGGTTGGAGGGAGAGGGAAGGATAAGGGATTTATATGTTAAGCTATACAAATAAAATAAAATAATAAATTTGCAGATCTTGAGAGGGATATTTTAGATATGGGATCAATGTAATTATATTGTAATTATGTGGTTGTTTTGTAACTTATTAAATAATTGTTCCTACTGGTTAAAAATAGTCATGAATTTTTAAAAGAGCAAGGTGTACAAGGGGGGATTTGGAAATAGAAAGGAACACGAGAAATGAGGTAACTAGGTTATAATCTGAAAAAACATTTTCTTAAGAAGGGGCTGCCTCTGAGTTCTGAGAATATATGTCTGATACTACACTGTAGACATGCTGTGTTTCCTGTGATGTCTCTTTCCATAAAGAGTGAGCAAACTGTGCTAGGGTAGTGTATCTGTCTCCATAGTATAGAAGAGCTTGCTGATTGTGTTTCAGAAGAGTGTGGTGGAATTTTTCTTCATTTGTCCTTTATGTGAAATGTTGGCCAAGCATTTTAATTCTGTTTATTTTAATCATAATTATCCTTAATATTTACATCCAATATAATTTTGTAGGCCCTTGGCTTACCATGTTTCACCCTACACTCACTGTCCTTTAACAATTTTGAGTAAGTTTGATTTGCTGACAGAAAGTATCTAAATTTATATTTAACTGGAGATAATTTTACTTGATTTTTACTGATGTGAATTTTGTTGTCATTGCATTTATTGTTTGTGTATGTGTTTTTAGTATTAAATGAAGTGGGGAAGTATGGCATCATAGTATGGCTGTCTCTCTCACTTATCTTTCTCACACATTGAAGCTTCATTCTCATCACCTCAATTCTCAAACATTTTGTTGTTTCATTAGCTTGAGGTTTCCAAAGATCAGAGAATTGACCCAAAGCAAGACATACATTATTCATCATACTCACAAACAAAAATTTGTTCTTGTATTTGAAATATAAGTAAAACCTATTATTTTATCTTTGTTGTTTATTTTGCCACTCACATTAATAGAGACCAGAGAAAGTAGCTAATTAACAGTAAAGAAGGACTTTTTCTATAATAATTGCTTGCATTTTTGAACAATGGCTTAATTTCAGATCATTTGAAGCATTTCCTTATGAGTCCAAATTGCATATTTTATACATTACACCCATAATATCATTATGAGTTGTGATCATACCTGATGTCTATGAATTTAATTTTTCTCTGATGCAAATTAGAAATGCTAACAGTTTTTACACTATGGAAATATTATGACATTCAAATTATTTAGACAATGTTGTTAAGGGTTTTAATGATGTTATTATAATTAAAATACTAACAGACAGTCACATATATGAAAGTAAAGTTCACATTAATCTCTCGGAAGCAGTTATATTTTGCTATTGCATATAATTTCATAGGTATTGCTATACTGTACATGGAGCAAGATTGTCAATGTACTATACCAGTTAACATCTTTAGGCAATGTATTACTTTTTTGTTGTTGATTTTGTTTTCTTGTTTGTTTGTTTGGTGTTTCAAGACAGATTTTTCCTGTGTAACTTTGTAGGACAAGCTCTCCTCAACTCACAGTGATCCACCTGCCTCTGCCTCTCAAGTGCTGGGGTTAAATGTGTGTGCCACCAAAACCTGGCTCTTTAAGCAATATTTAACTACAGCACCACTATATGCTTAATCCAACTAAACGATGGGTTAAACATTTTCATACACCATATTTCCTTGAGTATTTCCTATTGCAAGTTTAGTATTAATGACCGTTTATTGCATTGATTTTAAAATATTAATATTATGAATGTTTCTGAAATTTTAACATACACAGAATGTATTATTGATGTTTGTTCATTGTTCACCACCATTATGGTCACCTTTCTCTTCTGCAGTTACTTTTCCCCTTTAATATCAAGATGTTAAGAACAATTGCTGGGTTGTGAATTGCATTCTTGGTATCATTGAAGTCTGAGCAATGAAAACACCATTCAGTTCACTAGCTAGGCAGTTTCTATGCATTAAAAATAAGTAGCAGCTTTCATTAGCAGGTTTTCACAGTCAAAACTGTTATTTTTTCTTCCAAAGTTTCTATTTCAAAATACAATCTGCTTGTTTGCAAATAGAGAGGTTGGACTTGCCAATTATGCTAATCATCATTTGGAGAAATCTCTGGAAATTCACTGTTTTGGGGAACATTTAGGAACTTCTTTCAATTCTTTGGCTACCACTATTACCTAAGTGTCTGAAATTTGTATAATCTACCTTATGATGTCATGCTAAAATTCCACTATTTTCAATAATGGATGAGTTTATCATTTAAAAAACAAAGATTTAGGACATTTTGCCTGTGAATTAAATTTCATTGAAAGCTCCATAGAAGAACAGACAGGATGGCAGTTTGGCTTCCCTGGCATGATGAGGAAACCATAACTTATTCCATTACATCATATTCCACAATCTAAGCAGATGTGTAGGCATAAAGTTAACTAATGTAATAAAAAATTAACACATTCTATCACCTGTCTATCTATCATCTGTCTATGCTGTTGGTTTGCTGCATATTGCCTTTTATTTATTTAGGCACTTTCCTTTTATCCCTGAAGTCTCCAAGACCTTTACCATAAGGGGGTGCTGGATATTGTTGGAGGCTTTTTCAGCATCTAATAAGATGATCATGTCAGTTTTTTTTCCCAGTTTGTTTATATGGTGGATTACATTGACAGATTTTCATATGTTGAACCATTTCTGCATCTTCTACTTGATTATGGTGGATGAGTTTTCTGATGTGGTCTTGGATTCAGTGTGCCAGTACTATATTGAGTAGCTTTGCATCAATGTTCATGAGGGAGATTCATCTCTAGTTATCTTTCTTAGTTGTGACTTTGTGTGGCTTGAGTATCAGGGTAATTGTAGGCTCATATAAAGAGTTTGTCAACTGCCTTCTGTTCCTAGTGTGTAGAACAATTTGAAGAGTATTAGTATTAGCTCTTCTTTGAATTTCTGATATAATTATGCACTGAAAGCATCTGAACCTGGGATTTATTTTGTTGGGAGATTTTTGATAACTGCTTCTATTTAATCAGGTGTTATAAGTGTATTTAAATTGATTATCTGTTCTTGATTTAATTTTGGTATGTGATACCTATCCAGATAATGTCCATTTCTAGTTTTATGGAGTATAGTTTTTTAAAGTATGACCTAACGATTCTCTGGATTTCCTCGGTGTCTGTTGTTATGTCCCCTTTTTCATTTCTGATTTTTGTTAATTTGGATATTCTTTTGATCTTCAGAGCCTTCTCAAGTGAATGTACTTTCACTTATTTATTTAAATGTTATTAACTTCTGTCACCATAATATCATGATAAAAATATTTAGAAAGCTAAGCCCTTTGCACATGATTTCTTCAACTACTACTGGATGTTGGAGAAACCCACAGAAACGGCTGATGTGAGTAAGGAGGACCTCAAAGACTCCATACTGACAGCTAGTGAACCTGCGTAAGACTGAATCATGCTCCCTGAATGTACGTTTCAGTTGGGGGGCTTGCGTGGTCTATGGGGTCGCTGGCAGTGTAATCATTATTTATCCCTAGTGCATGAACTTGCTTTTTGGAGCACAGTCCCTATTCAGGGATACTCTCTCAGGCTTGATATAGTAGGGAGAGCCTCTATCTTGCCCCAAATGATGTGACAGAATTTGATGATACCCCATGGGAGACCTCATCTCTCTGTGTAGTGGATGAGGGATGGGATGAGGATATGGTGGTGTGAATATGGGAAGAGTGAGGGAACTGGGATTTGTAAGTAAAATAGGATTGTTTTTAATTTAAATTATAAATTAATTAAATAAAAAGAAATAAAATGATATGTTTTCAATATTCTGATTGAAATTTTCTATTTAATACTGTGTTTATAAGTCTCATCTATTTTCAGTTAGATTATACTTGGTGTTAAACAATGAGGAAGTAAGACTTTTGCATTTGAATATCCATTTTCATCATTTTTATGTAGGAATAAGCCTTTTACAGTTCACATTTTATCTTGTAGTTATCATGATAGCAAAATATCTAAAAACTTGAAAAAAATTGAGAGGATATCTCAGCCCTCAGTTTTGAAGCCTCAACACAGTCATTGAGCCTCATTCTTTTTGAGTGTGTGGTCGTGATGAAATAAGATTTAGCTCGACCTAAATCACCAGGAAGCAATACTCCCTGAGAATAAAACATCAGAGTCTCAAAGTCCCATTTTAGAGTCTGCTCTAAATGATCTGAAATATCTCACTGAGCTATACTGCTTAAATTTATTAATGGAATCACTGAAGGGATAGAGACTTTACTAACCACACTGTTCAGAGACATCACAGTGCTTCTTACTACTCTAGTGAAATAACTGACTTCATATGTATGAACCTACTCCTAGCCTTTCTTTTCCCCTTCGTTCTCTGTATATATCTGGTGTCCTCCAACAGTGCCATACTCTTGATTACTACAAAGTTACAATCAGGAAATGAGATGCCTCTATTTTGTGTTCTTTCTGAAGAGTTTGGACTGTGAAAGAAGACTTCGATGTTTTGACAATGATTCTATTTATTTTTGTAGTAGTTTGCCTTGGATATCTTAGTAATTATATACAATGAATAAGGAATCCTTTTTAATTCATTTGTCTCTGGGGTCCTCTATAAATATGAAAAAATTGCTATCCTTTTATTTTGTAGTTTTATCTAGTAAGAAGATGGGAAGACCAGTAAAAGTGTGTTTATTTTGTAGATGAGACAGAAATTGGTTATCATCAAATGAAGTCATGGAAAAAAGAAATACATTAGGATACAAGTGGCTTAAAATTTCAAATCAGTAGAATATCTGAAAAAACACAGTATTTTTCACATATCTGGATATTTTCTAAATATTTCTATGGACTCATTATTATACAACAGCCAAGGTTGATATGTTTTTTTAGATTTATTTATTTATTATGCATACAACATTCTTCTTCCATGTATATCTGCACAAGAGAAGAGGGCACCAGATCTCATAAGAGATGGTTGTGAGCCACCATGTGGTTGCTGGCAATTGAACTCAGGACCTCTGGAAGAGCAGTTGTTGGTGCTCTTAACTTCTGAGCCATCTCTACAGCCTCAACCAAGGTGGATATGTTACATATGGAAGCCTATAAATTTACACTACTAATATTCTGTAACTTTATCTAAAATGACAACATAGAGTTTGATATAGATACATCTGCTGCTGAAATAGACAAATATCAACTCAAGGATGTTCCCCAGAGCTGTGATGTCCCCATTTCTCAGAATCTGCCATTTTATGAATGAAACATTCTTACTATGTACCAAAATTAGCTGTGATGAAATATAACGATAGAGTTTAAAATGAAAAAATATGATTTTCTAGCAGAGAATCTCAGAAATTTTCACTTCCGTCTGACAAGACACAATGACCAAAGTTAATTGGGGATTATAGTTTCAAAGAGCTATAGTCTATGACCATTCTGGTGGGGATTATGGCCATAGGCAAGACAGTAGTGCAGTAACCAAAACCCTACACTCTGATCAACAAATAGGGGGTTTAGAGAGAGACAGTGGTAATGGTGCTAGTTCTCTGAAACTTCTAAACATAATCCCAAAATAGATTTCTTCTTCAACAAAAGAAGAATTCTTTCTAAACAATGATGTCAACTGTAGACAAACTTAAAAATACATGAGGAACCCATGATCCATTCTCATTTACACCAACACATCATCTTTTCAAGTAAGTATGTTTGCTGCTGCTGTAGTTACTCATAGCTAACATCAAATTACAGTTTCTTGGAACTAATAATTTGGCTATAATGCTAGAATGTCTTCAAGGATATTGCAGAATGTCTGAAACTCATTAGGATTTCTGAACCTTCTAGACTCAAGTCGAGAAGCTATAGACAAGGCACAAGAATCAGAGGTCCACTGCTTCACAGGCACAGGTATCCCATAAAAATAGTAGAAGAAAAATGATGGTATATGCTTGCAGCTTCAGTATCTTTGAATTCAGTTGATTTAGAGAGTCTCGTTCTCCTGGAATCCTCCATTCCCTCTGAGTCTTATACTCTTTTCTCTCCCTATTTCACAGGACTCATAGAACTCTGATGGGAGGTATTTCATGGTGACATCTCATTTATATATATCCTTCTGGCTTTCAATATGAATAGAAAATAAATATGAAAAAAATCTATTATTCAGATTCATTTTTAATTTTTGATTTTTTTGCTGATATAATTATGTGCAGTGAAAAGTGTCTCTAGTTCAGTGAGCATCTGAGAGGCCTGTAAGCCTCTATTTTTATAGAAACTGACAGTTGGTTATGCCTTATGCTAAAAATACTGACAGATTAATGTGTTGAAAACACTAATGACCCAAGCTGAGAATTTAACAGAAAGCCATAAGTTAGGTAACAGCCTACTCACTGAATGTTCAAGAACTATAAAAGACTCTTCGGTAATATAATCAACCATAAACACCTTGGGATTTAATCATATTCATAATTTGGACCACTAGTTGGCAGCACTTGTAGAATTAAAAGACTTGTAGATTAAAAATCAAGACTGGGTTACTTCAAAGATCGGGAATGATTTTATGGTCTGATTCAGCTAGCATAGATAGTTAGAGTCCCATTTATATTGAAGAATTAAGGCATTGTTTAAGGAATAAAAAAGATGAAGATAACTCCAAAGAAGAAAAGGATGAGAGGTGGACTGGAAATTCCAGAAAGAAAAAAAATCCACATGTGAGTAAAAATAATATTTAACACTAAGGAGATCTTTATGATTGTGGATTGTCGGAAGGTTATCAAAATTGACTATGATTGTCTTAAACTACCTTTAGTCTCCTTGCTAGCAATTTATTTCTCACATTTATATCTCATATAAAATATTTGTTAGTATCAAGTAAATAATCTGAGAATATACTGACTAACATACTAGCTTCAACACACAAATAAGCTAAGAATTTCATCAGGTAGCACCTGAAAATGCTAACAAATATTTCTCTGCAATGTAAACCACCTACACAGTATTCTACCAATGTACTTGATACTTTTCAGGAATGTATTTTGTTATGTAACTATAAATAATTTATGGAACTACTTCTACATTGGAATACAGCATTTATGACAGCTTGAATCCATGTTAATATGACATAGTATACACCTTTGACACAAGAATGAATGACTTTTATTCTCCTTGAGGTGAGATCTGTGCTTTGCATTGATAAAAACAATGGGTACTCGAGTTGATATTTCTCTTGGAATGTGTTCATGAACTTGAGTTTCACATTTGAGAAATGAATACTTCACATTGTTAAAATTAGAATGCTTTGAGAGCAAAAATATTGAAAGGTATTTTTTGTTGATAAGGCAAACTAGAGATCATTGATTTGTAGCAACATTTTACTTTATTTTCATCTCCAGAAATATAGAGTTGCAAGTAGCTAGAGGCAAGATGCCAATAGATACATGAAGAAAAGAGTGATGATACAATAACTAATGAAAGACTTTCCTCCCACCTAAACTCTGAATTTGTTATTATCAGACTCTCCCATAAAGCAGTTAACTAAGTTATTATTATTTTGAATCACTTGTGTAATTGCATGGGAGATAAATTGACAAATACAAAAAAAATTGTCCTTATTGTTTGTAACCTTGCAAAATACAGTTACTTGTAGATATATAGTGACTAAAAATATAATGAAAATAGAGGACAGGTAAAAAAGGAGAATGACAGGGTCCCACTACAACCACCATTACTGCTTTGCTTTTCAAAAATACCAACACTGTGAAGTTTTGAACTCTAATATTGAAGCAGTGTAATTGAACTTTAGAAATATGTCTTGCCTAGTAATTTTAGAATGCAGCAATAAAATTTAAAAATGACTTCTTTGGGAAGAGTTACTCATTCAGGATGCTCCTTTTAAGTTAAGTTCCATGCTTAACACTTTATAGATATATTTTTGAGCTTCTGGAAGTAAATAAAGCTTTACAAACTAAGCCATAATAAAAAATAATTATATTTTAAGTCTAGATAATGCACACTGTTTTTCTTTCAAGGAGTAAATATCATTTAATTTACTAAAAATAATAATGTAAAGGTCACAGAGTACCCTTTTTCTCTTCTTTGGCACCTTTGTGTATTCATCTCATTGTTTGACTGTTTACCTCATGCATTCAGTTATATAAATTCCTTGGCATTTAGCTAGATCTTTTTTCCCCTTGTGGTTTGAAGTTCTTTCTCTTTTTTAATTAGATTGACCTTTTGGTTCACTTGAATGCCCTCAGCCTGACAAAGAATAACTGCTCCCTTAAAAACCTACAAGTAATGTACTCACAGTGAATACACTGACAGAACCATGATCATTTTGATGCTGTGTTCTGAGTAATGTATAATTGCTAATTTTCAGTCACTAACAGAGAAGTAGCTGCCTCTTCCCACATATCAGGGCAAATGTCATCTGGTGGGTGTTTTATATTTTCTCAAGTGAATATTGTTTCATACTTCTTAGGATTAATATACCCAAAAGTCTGTCTTAGGTATCTAGTAACAATGTTAAGGCTGTCCTACCATATGATTCTAAAACACAAGGTCTAATGTTATTGAAATGAAAAATATGTCTCGTCCACACAATGTCTCTTTCACTGTGTTGTACATAGTTTTCATATGTGCATATGAATATATTCATACACACACATGAAACATATTTTTCTGTTTGTAAGTCAATTTGAAAATTTTATACGACTATAGATGTCTGCAGAGGATGTATCTACACTAAACAAGAATTCAATATATTCTAGATCACTCAAGAATTTAGTATGCTCTGTTCCCCACATGATTCACAATATATAGCCCATGTAACTACAAAAGTATGTGATAAATCCATTTTGACTGATAAGTAAACACCAAAATTTGAGAAAATAACTTAAAAATTAGGTAAAACAAAACACATATTGATACTAATACAAGTTATTTACTTCTAATTATTCTGACTTATATATCTAACAATGAAATAAAGTCATTCCAACTATTCCCAGATATTTTTTTCATTCAACTGTTTGTTCATGCCTTTCATGACATTATTTAAATGATTTATTCATTTCCTCTTTAAGGATGTCTATCATCTTCATAAAGTTCATTTTAAGGTAATTTTCTTGGGGTACACCTGTGTTGCTTAATATTCAAGTCTTATAATCATGGAATGAATGGGATGTGATGTTGATATCATGTACTTTCTGTTCTTGATATATTGATGTTTAGACATCTGGATTTGGGGTAATTATAAGTCTATATGCCAATTATGGGGTTCATCTTTGTTGAATGGGTAATTTCTTCCTTGATTCCTGTTTCCTTTCTGGTTGTCTGGCCAGAGTGTCCTGTAGTTGTTAGAAGGTCTCCGCTAAATTTGGGGACTGAAATTCTGAAGGCCTGTTTGTCCTGTGGTTCAGCAGTGGGTTACTACTCAAGATTGGGACTGGAGTTCTGGAGTCATGTGTGCCCCATGATCCAGCTTGGGTCACTTTTAAATAATGGCAAGAAAGGCATGAAAAAGCAGTTGAAGGAAAGAAATGTTCAAGACCTGAAAATGGAAGCAGAAATCAATAAGGAAAATACAAACTGAGGGAATCCAAAAATGGTAATACTAGGTAAGTTAACAGAAACTGCAGAGATAAGCATCATCAACAGAATAAAAGAGATGGAAGAAAGAATTTCAGGAAATTGAAGACACAATAGAGGAGATAGCTTCTTCAGTCAAAGATTATGTTAAATATAAAATATCCCTTATATAAAATATCCTGGAAATCTGAGACACTATTAAAAGATCAACCACAAGAATAACAGAATTGAAGAAGGAGGAGATTGCCAATTCAAAATCCCAGATAAAAATATCAGAAGAAAAGTTTCCTAACCTAAAGAAAGATATGGCTATATTTGAGAGAACAACAAATAGATTAGATTAGATTAGATTAGATTAGAAGACAAAGACCCCTCACCACAAAAATAATCAAAACACTAAGCACACAGAACAAGAAAGAATATTAAAATCTGCAAATGAAAAGGCCAAGTAACATATAAAAGTATAACTACTAGAATTTACATGACTTCTCAATGGAGACTCTAAAAGACAGAAAGGTCTGGAGAGATGTACTACATAATGCAGGAGACCACAGATGCCATCTAAGACTTAATACCCTCCAAAACATTAAATAATAGTTGATGGAAAATAAAATGTTGCATGATAATTCAAATTTAAGCATTATCTGTCCACAAATACAAGCTTACAGAAGGTACTAGAAGAAAAAATCCTACCTAAGAAGGTTAACTACATATGAAAAAACCCAACCAGTAATTTCACATAAGCATAACATAAGGAAGGAAACCACACACACACACACACACACACATACACACACACACACACACACACACACACACCACCACCACCACCAACAACAACAACAATTACAACAAAATAAACAGAATTATCAGTCATTGATCTTTGGTATCACACAATATCAGTGATTTATAATGGATTTCAAAACAACACCATTCTTTTTTCTACATATAAGAAACAAACCTCAGCATCATAAATATGTATTACTTCAGAGTACCTTTGGGAAAGGACATTTCAACCAAATGGACCTAAGAAGAAAGCTGGTAGATCTAGAAAAACACATTCCAAATCAAAACATATGGTGAAGGATATTTCAGCCTTGTCAAAGGAAATATCCACCTGAAGGAAATTTCAATTCTCAACATATGTGCCTCAAATGCAAGGTCAACTACATTCATAAAAGAAACATTACTAAAACTTAAATCACACCAACCTTTACACACCTAAAGTGGGATACATCAATACTCCACTCTCACCAATGACCAGGTCAACCAGACATAAATAAAACACAGAAAAACTGAGTTAATAGACATTATGAACCAAATATGCCTTACATACATCGATAGAACATTACACCTAAATACAAAAGAATGTACCTTCTCCTCAGAACCTCATGAAACACATTAGCCACATACTCAGTCACAAAGAAAATCTCAACATTACAACAAAATTGAAATAATCACTGGTATTCTATCATGCCACCCTGAATTAAACCTAGGTTTCTGCAACAGAAAGCCTGTAAACTCATGGAAAATGAACAATTCTCTACAAAATAACTTGTGACATCAGGGCAAAAAGAAAGAAGGAAATTAAGACTTCCTAGAATTCAATGAAAATGAATGCACAACATACCCAGACAAATAGGAGATGATGAATATTGTACTAAGAAGAAAGTTCATGGTACTAAATGCCTTCAAAAAGTATTTGGATGGATCACATAATAGCAAATTAACAGCAAATCTTAAAACTTTAGAACAAAAAGGCAATGATGTCCAAAAGGAAGTAAACAGAAAAACGCTGTCTCATGAAATAAAAATAAATAAAGTAAAAGAAATAAAGTAATTTAAAAGCCACATATAGATAGAAAGTACTCAGAGAGTCTGGATACTGTATCTAGGGTGTTGTCCTTGAATTGTTTGACTGCTGAGGAAATAGAAACAACTGCTAAATGAAATGCTGCTGGATTAATCCAAATTATATATTTTAAAAATGCTTTGACTTCTAAATTTAAGTATAAGGACAGGTTACTTGGGAAAAGAGTTTTTCTTTTGTTTGCACAGAATATGTAATGCTATGGATTCCTTCCAGACTAATATGGTTTGATGAAACAAGACCCACTGAAACAGTGTGAAAGTTTAGATCCAAAATCTAAAACAGCTGAGACGATGAAGCCTTACACACTGCAAAAACAAGCACCTGGCCAGATTTCTGTGATTTGTCATGATCCCTATGGTATGGACAGTGCCCCCAATCACGAGGAAGCAGTTTAGAATAAACAAAGCCCAAATTCCCAAATATTGATTATAAATTTTGTTTTTGTTTAAATGGAGTTGGTTATAAAATGGTTAATCATCACAACCAGTCTCTTTTTAAAGGTAAATGAAATTGTGATATAGAAATGAATACTTTGTTTTGGAATGGATTTTCATTTATTGATACAAATTTAAGATCAATTTTGTTACATGTACATTTCTCCTCTCATTAGGTATTGTGGTATGCAGCTCTTTTTAAATGTAATGTATAATTAAGTACAGATTATAGATAATTACCTATAATGGACTAAACTTAGAGTTAGGTTACTTAGGTTTTCTAGATATAGAGAGATATATTTGAGATAGATAGATAAAGAGTCTTCACACCTTTCAAAGTCTACCAGAATATGGCATTTAAAATGGTATATCATGACAATAAGACACAACTTCTCCTTCTATACCAATTACATCAGAAAGGAGGATGGGCATAGAAAAAACGTGTTATGGAATTCACTTTCAATATGGCGAGACTAGCCATTGGGCAAGAAACTACTCTTGCCTAGACTGTTTGACTATTTCTCTATAAACTGGACATGCAGGACGCACAGGAAATTGACTGCTGAACTTGCAAAACAAGTTTGGACTGTCCTGAAGTTTTGCTGTTTCATGGAATAGTCTGCCAGACATTCTACAGGACACAGAGAAAAATGGCTGACAAACTGCCAATACAGGTGGGACAGTTTAAAATTTCCTGCTTCGATGAGAAGTTGGCCAGAAACACTATGGCCTATGGGATGAAGATGGATGTCCCAACATTTCAATAAAACTTCCAGTGACTATCCAGGTAGTGAGATGCCTCTGTGATTTCTAGAGTCTATATATTATCCTTCTGTGGTCGTTGATAGTTATAGTTATGGTTTTCTTTAGTTATGATAAAAGATAAGTTACATATAAAACTTTAGCATCACAAACATAAAAGAGATGATAGGATATTTTCATTAAATCTTGCCAAATGTTAATGGACTAAATATTGTGACCATAATTCTTACTTGATAACTGTTTTGTTATATAAAATTTGACTATGTTACAGTTAAAACCTGTTTTTTTTTGTTGTTGTTGTTTAGACAGAAAAGAGGAGATGATGGGAGAAGTCCTTCGGGCAATATGTCTCTCTTATTGGTTAATGAATAGAACACTGTTGACCAATAGGGAAGCAAGGTAGGCAGGACTAAGAGAGGAGGAGGATTCTTGGAAATGTAGTAGGGAGTTGCCATGTGAGCCTGGGAAGAGAGGATACATGATTCTGACATTCTCAGTAAGATAAGACCTTGTAAAAATACATATATTAGTAGTTATGGGTTAGTACTTAAGACAGAGTTAGCCTTAGACATTGGCCAGCTGTATTGTAACAAAACAGGAACTAAACAAGAGGAAATAACCTAAGGGCTGAAACCACTAAAATAGGAACAGAACAAAAAAATAATCAATGAAACAAAGAGTTGCTTCTTTGAAAAAAATCAATAAGATAGATAAACTCTTATCCAAAATAATTAAAAGACATAAAGAGATTATCCCAATCAACAAAATCAGAAATGCAAAGGGAATCCCAACAACAGACACAGAGGAAATCCAAAGAATCATTAGGTCAGACTTCAAAGACCTGTACTCCATAAAATTGGTAATCTAAAATAAAGTGACAAATACTTTGATATATATCACTTACCATAGTTCAATCGAGACCAGATAAATTATTTAAATATACCTATAACTCTTCAGGAAAGATAAGCAGTTATTAAAATCGCCCAACCCTCCCCCCAAAAAAGCCCAAAGCCAGACAGTTGTAGCAAAGAATTCCATCAGACTTTCAAAGAAGAGTTAATAACAATACTACACAAATTATTTTACAACATAGAAAAAGAAGGGACACTAACAAATTCATTTTATGAGACCATAGTCACCCTGATACCAAATTATGGACCAACATCTCACATTAACATTGATGCAAATATATTCAATAAAATATTGGCAAAGCACATTCAAGAATACATGAAATAGATCATCTACCATGATGATTGACTTCATCAACATACAACATCCGAAAAGATAATTCCCCATATAAACAAACGGAAAGAAAAAAAAAAACCATGGTCATCTCATTAGAGACTGAAAAAGCCTTCAGCAAAACCCAACACAACTTCATGATAAAAGTCTTGTAGAGATCATTGATAAAAGGGACATACCTAAACATAATAAAGGCAATATACAGCAAGCAGATAGCCAAGGTCAAATTAATGGTAAGAAACTCAAAACAATTCCACTAAAATCACAAATAAGACAAGTCTGTTCACTCTCTCTCTCTCTCTCTCTCTCTCTCTCTCTCTCTCTCTCTCTCTATCTATCTCTCTCTCTCTCTATATATATATATATATATATATATATATATATTTAATGATGTACTTGAATTTCCAGCTAGAATAATAAAACAACTAAAGGAGACTAAGGGGTTCCGAATAGGAAAGAAAGATTTCAAACTATTGCTTTGTGAAGGTGAGAAAGTTTTATACAAAAATGACCCCAAAAAATTCCACAAAGGAAATCCTACATTTGATAAATACCTTCATCAAAGTTGCTGGATACAAGAATAACTCAAAGTATCAGTAGTATTTATATATAAAAATGAGAATTGGAAGGGGAAAGAAATGGAAACAACATTCCTTCACCATAGCTGCAAACACTATAAAATATCTTGGTGTAACTTTAACCATGCAAGTGAAAGACCTGTATGACAATAACTTCAAGTATTTAAAGAGAAAAATTGGAGGAGATAGAAGAAGGTGGGAAGATATTATATACTCATGTATCAGTAAGATTAACATAGTAAAATGGACAGCTTACCAAAAGCAACCTACAGATTAAATGCAATTCCCATCAAAATCCCAATATAATTCTTACAGTCCTTGAAATAAAATATTCCACTTCATATGAAAAGACAAAATCTCAGGGTAACTAAAAACTCATGTAAAATAAAAGAACTTCCAGAGGTATCACTACTACTGAAATCAAGCTGTACTATAGAGGTATGGTAATAAAAACCTCATGGTTTTGATATAAAAACAAAAAGGTGAATCAATTTAATAGAGTAAAACACCCAGACATAAATTCACACACCTTTGGACAACTGAATTTTTACAAAGAAGCCAAAATTATGCATTTTTGTTAGTCTAAGGACAGGTTCCAAAGCAATATCGAGAAACTCTGTCTTGAAAAACCAAAAAAAGAAAGAAAGAAAGAAAGAAAGAAAGAAAGAAAGAAAGAAAAAATTTTCATTAACTGGTGTTGGTCTAACTGGGTGTTGAGAAGAATGTCTAGAAGAATGCAAATAGATACATATCTATCAATCTTCACAAAACTGAAGTCCAAGTGGATTGTAGAATTCACCATAAATCCAAATAAAGGGAACCTGATATAAGAGAAAGTGGAGAATATCCTTGAATACATGTGTGCAGGGGACATATATCTGAACAGAACACTATTACCTCAAGCACTAAGAACAATTAAGAAAAGGGACTTCCTGAAACTCAAAAGTTTCTGTAAGGCAATATTCATTGTAAATAAGACAAACTGACAGCCTAAAGAATTGGATAAAGATTTTCTCCAGCCCCAAATCTCTCAGAGGGTTAATTTCCAGAAAACAGAAAGAACTTAAGAAACTAAGCATAAAAATAATCCAATTAAAATGGTGTACAGATGCAAAGAGAGAATTCTCAACAGAGGACACACATACTCAAAGAAATGTTCAACTACCTTAGCTATCAGGGAAATGACCTTGAGACTCCATCTTATATCTGTCAAATTCAGGTTAGCTAATATCAAACACACATCTGACACCTCATGCTGGCAAGGATATAGAACAAGATGACCCTTCCTCCATTGCTGGTGGGCATGCAAACTTCTCCAGCCACTATGGAAATCAATAGGGGGTATTCTAAAAAAAAATGGCAACCATTTTTTTTCAAGATGCAACAATGTTGCTAGGATACCCAAAGGATGTCTTTCACCTTCACATCTTCATGCAATAGCCTTTTAAGCACTGATTGCTAGGATTTTAACTTCACCCCATGTTGCCTGACCCAAACAACTCTCTCAAACCTTGGTTTCAGATTCCATGATCCTTTAAACTTTTCTTGCTTTGTTGCTCAGAAAAACCTGTATGAGATGGCTAATGTTGCCAAGTTCTGCTGCCAACTTGAGCCTTCTTCATTTGGATTGAATCTATAGTGGACTCTGTGTTCATAGGTGATTGTTTCTAGGAAGGGACCTCTTGGCAGCACTTGCTGTCTGGATTCTCTCCTTTCAAAAGAATTTTTATTTTTTCAAATACTAGTCTCTTTTAGGTAATACTTTTTTCACAAGGTTTCCTACTTATGATATTTGTCTTAAATCGTATATTCTCTAGAACAATTGCAGCAGGTTTTCCCACCTCCTTATCTGTAGCTTTAAATATCTACACATCAACTCTAAACATCACATTCCCATGTGTTTTTTTTTCTCTTTGCCAATTTGTCTTAATGTAAATCTGAGTAAGAATAGTAAGAAGTACCCCGAGCACATGCTGAATGCTGTCTTGTTGTGACAATATGTCTTTCCACCAGGCTGCCCAAGTTCTGCCCAACACCATTTTGCCACAATACATCTTTATTCCACCTGCCTGAGTTTGCCCCACCACACGGGTGGCCAAAATAATACACAGAGACATTAGGAACAAATGCTGCTTGGCCAATGACTAGGATTTCTCATCTTCTAGCTCAGTCTTAATTATCATAAATCTACATATTTTATGAGACTTATTGGACACCATCTGCAAGCATCCTGTCTTGCTGGGCTCATAGAGTGACTCTGCTCTTTCTCCTACCTTTCCCAGAATAATCCTTGACTCCTAGTCCCAACTATCTTGTTTTCCTACTGGCCAATAGTACTTTATTTATCAACCAATAAGACAATCAGATACAGAGAAGGACCTCCCACATCATCTGGTATTGAAATTTCTGGTGCAAAGCAATATATTCCATTGTAATAAATTCAGTCTTACTTGGGACATATATGGCATCAGCCAGATTATTACCAGAACATAATGTCAGTGGACTCTGGCAATGTACTTGATAGAGTGTATGGTCCCCTCTGAAACACCATGAGCCTCAGTTACATATATCACTCTTGTCATCCTGCTCTTATGAAATCTCTTCAGGACTACTATTAATCCCTGCTTACAGCCAATTTTCTAAGACAAATTTCTACGGATTTTCTAGGCAATATTTCCAAACCCCTTCATATTCTGTTCATAAACATTTTGTTAAAGGAAGAACTCCTGGATTTGTTTTATCACTACAATGGCAACGCTCTTGGATACCAGATTTTTACATTTATGAACATTTTTATTTTTGCTACAAAATACCTAAAAAGATGCATATCATGAAGGAGAGTTTCTATTTTGGCTTACAGTTTAGGAGGGATAAATTCCATTATGTTAGAGGAAACATGGTAACAGGAGAATGTAGAAACTAGTCCTATTATCTCCATAAAAAAGAACTTGGTAATTCAGAGGAAGTAGGACTGGACAATAAATCCTCAAAATCTGTTCCCAGACACCTACACTTTACCAATAAGTCTATACCAGCAAGTTTTAGATAGTGCTACAACTGAAGTGTGTAGGAAGATTTATGCTGACTGGTTGAATTTTCAGTTTTTCATGGCCTGACAGCTTATCTCAATAGCTCAGCAACATGGTACTTCCTCCTTCTCCAGCAGAACTTCTTACCTATACCTGCCCTTATCTGGAGAATGCTCCACAAACTAGAGGGTTGACCTTATTTGAAAGATGTCTATAAATCAGATGCCTGGTTCATCTTCAGCTTAAACCTTGGCACAGATTCCCACTAGAAGACTTGGGCTCAGCGCTCTGCTTTAGGACATTACATCCACATTCTAAGCCTTGAGGAAGGAGCATGCCACTTTATACAAATTAGGTATTGTCTCCAGTTTTCCAAATCTCATATATTCTTTATACGATGGAATAAATTTGAACTGTTTCACCAAAAGCAGTCTCCTGAAGCACTGTCTCTGTTTGTGATCAAGTGCTGCATAAAAAGATTTCTGTCACCTATTCTAACCATTGCCCACATAGACTGGTGGCCAATAGGCCAAGAGGGAAAAGGAGACACCTACAGTAGTATATATTGATAGTCACAATAAATACATTTTAAGAAAAAATCACAAAGGATGTGATATGGTTGTGGAATCCTTTTTTTTCCAACAATTTTAATTTGAATTAGAAACAGGATTGTTTTACATGACAATCCCAGTTCCCTTCTCCCATCCAGCCTCCCCTACACCCCCAACTGAAACCTTATCAGTCACATATCCTTTCTGCTCCCCCTGGATGTTGAGGCCTTCCATAGGGGGTCATCAGTGTCTTTCGTATCCTTTGGGATAGGGCCCACCCCCATGTTTCTTGGCTCAGGGATTATTCCTCTATATGGAATGGGCTCCCAAAGTGAACACCTATGATAGGGATAAATACTGGGCTTCTACAGGAGGTCCCATAGGTTTCTGAGGTTTCCTCACAGAAACTCATGTTCCTGGGGTCTAGATCAGTCCCATGCTGCTATTCCAGGAATCAGACTGGGGAGCAAGAGTTCCCCATTGTTCAGGTCAGCTCTTTATGTGGGTTTCACCAGCCTGGTCTGGACCTCTGTGCTCTTCACTGGTCCTTCTCTACATCTGGGTTCCAGTTCAGTTCGGTGATTACTTATGGGTTTCTGCTTCTACTTCCACCAGCTGCTGGATGAAGGCTATAGAATGGGATATAAATCAGTCATCAATCTCATAATCAGGGGAGGGCATTTAAGGTAGCCTCTCCTCCATTGCTGAGATAGTTAGCTGGTGTCATCTTTGTAGATCACCAGATATTTCCCTAGTTCCTCATTTCTCTATAAACCAAAAATGTTATCTCCATCCTTGTTATCATGTATAATTCCCCTGACTCATACTTTCTGTTCCCTCATATCCTCGTCATCCCTCTTCTCCCCTTCTCATTCTACTAGCTACCTCCCCCCACTTCCTGTGTTCCCAATTTGCTCAGCAAATTGAACCTCTCAGCTTCTCTAGGGGACGATGTATGTCTCTCTCAGGGACCACCTTATTTATTAGCTTCTTTGGCAGTGTGGATTGTAGGCTGGTAAACCTTACTCTATGTCTAAAATCCACATATGAGTGAGTACATAACATGTTTGTCTTTTTGTGACTGGGTTACCTCACTCAGAATGGTTTCTTCTAGATCCATCTATTTTCCTGCAAATTTCAAGATTCCATTGTTTTTTTCTGCTGAGTAGTACTCCGTTGTGTAAATGTCCCACATTTTCTCTATTAATTCTTCAGTTGAGGGGCTTCCAGTTTCTAGCTATTACAAATAGTGCTGCTATGAACATCGTTGAACATAAGACCTTGTTCTATGAATGTGCTTCTTTTGGGTATATGCCTAAGAGTGGAATTGCTAGATCTTGTGGTAGACTGATTCCCATTTTTTTTTGAGGAGTCGCCATGCTGATTTCCAAAGTGGCTGTACAAGTTTGCACTCCCACCAGCAGTGGAGAAGTCTTCCCCTTTCTCCACATCCTCTCCAACATGAAGTGTCATTGGTGTTTTTGATTTTGGCCATTCTGACAGGAATAAGCTGGTATCTCAAAGTTGTTTTGATTTGCATTTCCCTGATGGCTAAGGATGTTGAACACTTTCTTATGTACCTTTCAGCCTTTTTAGATTACTCTATTGAGAATTGTCTATTAATCCTGTACCCCACTTTTTATTGGGTTGTTTGCTAGGTTGGGGACTAGCTTCTTGAGTTCTTTGTGTACTTGGAGATCAGCCCTCTATCAGATGTGGTGTTGGTGAATATCTTTTCCCAGTCTTTCAGCTGCCATTTTGTCTTGCTGACTGTCTCCTTTGCTTTATAAAAGTTTCTCAGTTTCAAGTGGTCCCATTTATCAATTGTTGACCTCAGTGAGCTACTGGTGTTATGTTCAGGAAGCGGTCTCCTGTACTAATTAATTCAAGGGTATTTCCTACTTTGTCTTCTAATAGGTTCAGTGTAGCTGGATTTATGTTGAGATCTTCGATCCATTTTTACTTGAGTTTTGTGCAAGGTGATAGGCTTGGGTCTAACTGCAGTCTTCTACATGTCTAGAACCACTTATGCCAGTACCATTTATTGAAGAGTTTCTCTTTATTCCATCATATAAATTTGGATTGTTTGTCAAAAATCAGGTGTTCATAGGTGTGTGGGTTAATATCAGGGTTTTCAATTCTATTCCATTGGTCTACCTGTTGATTTTTGTGCCAATACCAAGCTGTTTTCAGGACTATAGCTCTGTAATAGCCGTTGAAGTCAGTGATGGTGATGCCTCCAGAAGTTCCTTTATTGTACAGGCATGTTTTGTCTATTCTGGGTCTTTTGTTTCTCCATATAAAGTTGAGAATTGTTCTTTCAAGGTCTGTAAAGAATTGTGTTGGGATTTTGATGGGGATTGCATTGAATCTCTAGATTGCTTTTGGAAAGATTGGCATTTTTATTATGTTGATCCTACCTATCCAAGAGCATGGGAGATCTTTCCATTTTCTGGTATCTTCTTTAAATTCCTTCTTTAAAGACTCAAAATTCTTATGGTACAAGTCTTTCACATTTTTGGTTAGTGTTACCCCAAGGTATTTTATGTTGTTTGTGGCAATTGTAATCTTTTAAAGCTGTCTATTTTCATGAAAAAAAATGACTTTTGTAGATATATTGAGTCTAGTCTGTGGAGAAAAATAGCCTTTTCAAGAAGTAGCTCTAGGACAATTGGATGTCCACATGAAAAAAAAATGAACATAGGCCTTAATCAAATATGATTTATAAAGACTAAATGGAATTGATAACATTGAAACCTAAGAACATAAGCCCTGGAATTCCTAGAGAAAACTTAGGAAAATATATGTAACCTCATGATAAGCCAGTATTTCTGAGCAACCTTAAAGCAACAAGAAAAACAAAGAGTGACAAGCTGAATTTTCTGAAAATTAAAATAAAAGTTTTAAAAGATGTCATATTTAGATTAAAAAACACACACAATATATATAAATATGTATGCATGTATGCAATGCTGACCTGACATCTACCTTACTAGTTTAAATGACTCATAATTCAGGCGTAATACAAATGACTCAAATTTACAATGTGCAAAATATTTTAATAGGAATTTCACCCCAAACAAAACTCCATAAATGACCTTTAAGAGTGTCAGAAGTACTGAACATTATAAGTTACTATGAACATTCAAAGAAATCCAAGAACTTCACAGGGAAACATTGGCACAGTTGTGAAAAAATCCTCTTGGATATTCGAATAGAAAACATGTCAGCAACTTTTTTTGGCAACATTGACAGTTTCATTGTATTTCCCTTTATTTCTATATCTAAGTATTTGTACAAGACTATGTGTATTCATGTGGGTATATGCACATCTTCATACAACATTATTCATAATATTCAGAAGGTATAAATGCTCCACTTTGCCATTTTGTGCAATGATACTTAACAAAATAAAGGAATAAACACTAACACATGCTACAAAATACACTCTTTTTTTTTAAAGATTCAGACATTTTAAGAATAAAGCCAAAAAGCCAAAAATATAAATAAATGATCCATATGAAGCCAATTCATGGAAAACTATTGTAATCGAGTAACCATCTGGAATTTTTAGGAGGTATAGGTAGTTATTACAATGGTATAGGGACAGCCTCTCTGTTAGTGGATATCTTCTAATGGTGATATAGCTTCTCACTGTATAACTGAAAATAAAACATTAGAACTCATACTTCATTGCTGTTTTAAAATTTGTATAATTCCTTACAATAAATTAAACATTAAATGTTTTCTGAATTCTCATATTAATGATAGTGGCATGATATAACCAATTTTGCCCTACAATAGCATAGAAGTTATAACCACTGCAATGGGGCAATAAAATAAACAAAAATACTCAAATTGTGTTCAAGTTTTTAAGCATGAGTTATTATGTCATTCAAAAAAGTAACAGGTAGGATAATGTCAATTCTCCCTAGTTTCTAGATCATTTATAAAATGAACAAAACTGTCAGAGAAAAAAATCTCTTGTTACCTGTTTTTATATAAGAAAAACCTATGGGAAAGGGGGGATTTATCATAGGAGAACTCTGTGACAATCTAACAGATTTGTTTCTATCAAACACTCTACACTTCAGGACAACATTGGCAACACTTTTTGGTTTTGGTGCAGATTGATAGTACAGAGAAACAAATACAGAGTCCACATTCACAGATTGTGAATATGTGCTATGTTGTTCAAGGAACTTTCTTGGCTGGATCTCTAAATCATTGGTTTTATTTCACCTTTCCTATTGCTGAAGTCTGATGTAAGTTAATAGGGAGTCATTTGCTGAAATCATTTAAAAACAAATTAAATTTAGCAATGACACCTGTAGTTAACATTAACATTAGAAGCAAAGGGAAAGGATAATAAAAGACATGGGAAGAAAGTGGTTAGGGAATATATTTTAGCAATCATGGCTATATAGTTGACAAAACAGAGAAAAGGGAACCTAAATTGAGTACCTTCCATTGTCTGGTTGGCATATGTGGATGTTTGTGGGTCATTATCTTTACTGGTAATAGAAATTAAAGGTCAGGCCACTATTGGTGATGCCACCCTTGGGAAGTATTCCAGGACTGTACAGGAAAAAAAATAGGTAATCTAGTAAGTAATCTAGTAAGTAGCATTCATGCATGGTTTCTGTTTCAAGTGCGTGTATTCAGTGTGTTCTTTGACTTCCTTCATTGAAGGAATAGTCTTTTCAAGGATTAATATAAAATAATCTATAAAATAAAACTTTTCCTTTCCATGTTGTTTTTGGCCACTATGTTTATTACAATGGAGAAGCAAATAATACCAGAATGATATATATGGAGAAATTATGGCTTCATAAAATCTTTCATTGACAAAAGCAACTTAACAATGAAGGGTTTACCTTGACTTAAAGTTTGGTCATGTATCCCACCATGCCTTGGAAGGCATGCTCACAGGTAAATAAGGCCATTGGTCACATTTCCTATATAATCAGGAAACTTACAAAGAGAACAACCACCACACTGTATTTGCTTTCTCTTTTTTATTTGGTCCACCAGTGATATCCTTGTAACACTACCAACTATAGTCAAGGTAGATTAAATCTTCAGTTAATGTATACTGCAAACAACTTCATAGGCTTTCTCCTAGGTATGTTCCCATGGTGACTCTGTATCCATTGAAGTTGATAATGGACATGAATTGTCTCACACACATGGAATCTAGAAAGTTACACTTGCAGAGCCTTGGTCACATTTTTACCATTGCCAGAAATGACCTTAGAAGACATGAAGTTTTCACCTTCTTTCTCATTTGCCTTGAAGGCTCCACACGGGCAGGAGTGAAACCCAAAGAAGAATTTCAAACTGCCTAGATACCTAATGAAGTGTGTGTTCCATCATATAACCATTCTTGAAGACTTCACATGGTTTTATTTGCTTGTCTGGCTAGTTTTTACATGTGAACCTATTTTCATGGTAGCAACTTTCTCAAAATAATGAAACATTCAGAGTGTGTCTTGACCTTGGCTACTAAAATGCAATCTGGAGCAATGGTTCCTACATTTGGCCATGTAACTCAGAAAAAAAAAAAAAGCTTTCAGGTCTTTGCTGTCAATATCTCAAGGCAAACTTCAGGTAAATAGTT
The DNA here is from genome assembly GCF_003668045.3 of Cricetulus griseus. NCBI lineage: Eukaryota > Metazoa > Chordata > Mammalia > Rodentia > Cricetidae > Cricetulus > Cricetulus griseus. The sequence continues at coordinate 154,298,788 of NC_048598.1, read as the reverse complement.
ATAACTTATAGCCTGGGGATCACCAGTCTCATTCAAACTGATGAATCTGAGCTATGGGCCTGTCTACTCATACACAAATAAAGGCTATCTTTTAATGCTTTCCCATCATTCATTTCTGCTCCATCCTGGATACTCTATTGTACTTCTGATGTTTTACAGGACATTTTGTGCCATTGTCCTCCTGTGTCCAGTAACTGTGAAATGAAATTTAAGTTTATTTTCTGGGCTTCTCCTGTGTCAAGTCTTGTAGTGTTTGTTTAATGCCTGTCTCATAAAGTAATACAAAAAATAAGGATCCAAAATTATATTGCTCAAATGTGATAATAATACCGAATTTACAAAATTAGCTCAGAAAAGTCACTGAGGAAACTGTGATATTTACAACATGAAGAAACAGCAGACACTGTGAAAAGGAGAGAAACTGATTTCCAGAATTGTTATTCACAGTTTTCAGCAATAACTAGTAAATTAGGGGAAACATAAAAAGAAAAGAATCCAAAATGATATATTCCCAAAGAGAGTAGAAAAATAACCAATGAAAATCAGAAACAAAGGGGATAAAATAATGAGAAAGTTAAAATTGTAAAACAAAGCAATGCTTTCCCAATTTTTTGTTTGTTTGTTCATTTGTTTGTTTATTTTTTGTAGACATCATCTTTCTTTGTAGGTTTGGATGTCCTGGAACTCAATCTGTAGACCATGCTGGCTTCAAACTCACAGAGGCCCTCCTTCCTCTGCCTCCCCAGTGCTGATATTAAAGGTATGCACCACCACTTCCCCAACCTGAAATGTTTTCAGGTAAGGACAGATCCTCTGCATGTGTGAACATATAGCAATTGTTGCTTCCTGCTCTTCATGAGTCTCTTCCCCATTGAGGAGCAAAAGATAGGTGATGATTTCCAGAAAAGACAGTCAATTTTCTTTAAGGTTGTGGCCAATGGTGCATTGACCACACTCCAGGGGTGGGCCTCTCACTCAGGACAGCACAAATTAGATTTAGTGTGTAATAAAAACAAATGAAAAAAAAGGAAAAGGACAGGAAATGGGGAGTGGGTAGAGTAGAAGGAATGAATATAAGAGGAATTAAGTGTAGAAGTTAGAAGTGAATATGCTCAAGGAATTAGTGAAATTATCAAAGAATTAATAACATAATTATCAAAAATATAATAAATTGAAAAGGGAACATTTTCAGTTGTGAATTTTAATAAAAATTTAAAAAATGCACTTTTAGCATCAACACATATTTGGTAGACAGAGAACAGAGTCAGAAAATTTAAGGGTAGATAAATCTGACCTGAAAGGGGAAACAAGTAAGGAATGATAATTTTTTTAAAAAAGGAAAGAAATCAAGTAAATAACCTTGGTGAATAACATTAACTGTTTTACTGCATAATAACAATGAAAGTGCTAAATCGGGAGAGGAGAGTGACATAGCAGGGGGTCTTAGAAGAGATAAGAATTCTGGTTCTGGCAAAAAAAAAAAAAAAAAAAAAACAACCTTCAAAAATGAAGGGAATGTGAAGACATCACAGATAATAAACTAATGTACTCTTTGCATGTCTGTCTTATGAGGAAGGCTTAAGAAAATCCTTTGGGTTGAAGTTGAAGAAATGAGACTTCCAAGGACCAATGTGGAAATATCCTTTCACACATTAATTTGCAGTTTTTCTATTTTCTATCTGATTTAAAATGGAAAAACATAAAGCTAAAACATTGGGAAACAATGTATTTTGAAATAACACAGTGGGTGGTATAGAGCAGTATAGAAATGGATACTTTTTTATTTATTACTAGCTTGATTTTAGTTAAAATTGGTATAATTTAAAGTACCTAAAATTCTAGGGTTCTTAGTGAAGAATGCAGCAATGCAAATCAAACTGTAACTAAAAATGGCAAATACAAATGAAATGAGTTAAACTAAATAAATGCACTAACAGCAGAGTCCATGGATAAGAGAAGGATGACTCAGGTAACTAAATAGAAATGTTTTTTAGTACACTGCTTACCTACCAAGGCCCTGGATTCAGTCCCAGAACAAAACTGAAAATAATGCTGGGGGAAAAAGGGAAAGCATGCCTCTATCTGTGATTTCATCAAATGGAAAGGATTACACTCTCCACTTAAAATCACTTCCTACAGGAATAGAAAACAAATGATAAGGACAAAGTGTTCCTGTCTGCAGAGATTTGCAAGTGGGAATTTATATGGATAAACTACATGCTGGGCAACAAAACCTACAACTAAATGAATCACAGATTACAAAGTATACTACCAGGATCCTGCCTACCTTTAGTTATACATACCTTTTTCTGTAAAAACAATGCCTAAGTTTGCAATAACAACTTCCTGTGATTTGGGTTAGTTAGTGATCAAACATGTCCCAGAACCAGAGGAAATGAACATGATTTTGGTTTTTCCAGACAAGGTTTATCTATGGCTTTGGAGGCTGTCCTGGAACAAGCTCTTGTAGACCAGGCTGGTCTTGAACTCACAGAGATCTGCCTGACTCTGCCTCCCAAGTGCTGGAATTAAAGGTGTGCTCCACCACCACCCTGGTTTTAAATTTTTGTTTTGTTTTGTGTTTTGTTTTTTTTGAGACATGCTTTCTCTGTGTAACAGTCCTGGCTCTCATGGAACTCGATTTGTAGATCAGGCTGACCTCGAATTCACTGAGATCTGCCTGGCTCTGCCTCCTGAGCGCTGGGCTTAACGGCATGAGCAACCACTGTCCCGCATGAACATGATTTTTAACTTCAAAAATTATCATACACTATTTTGCAATCATTCTTACTCCATCTCCCAACTCCTCCCAGATACCCTACTGAACACCTTTTAAATGCATCTGCAGAAAGGAAATTCTCTCTCCTCATGGTGACCATTTAGGGAATGATTTCTCTTAATCTGCTTATGTCTGGGTATGACTAGGCATATATATGATTAAAATTATAAGGTACACAACTCACACTTGTGTTGAAGAATCAAGTTATCATCTATCAATCAAGAGTTTACCAGAACAGAATAAAATCACACCCCACCCTAACAATCAACTATTCTTTGCAATGAATACACAGAAAGGGTCCAACAATAAAATTCAGAACTCACAAACACTGCTGAACTCTTAAAGTGCATCTGCCTTGCATTGTTATTTCTTGAGGAAATTTATATTGATTGTCAATTCGATAGAATCTAGAATCACCTTGGAGACAGATATCTGATCAAGTCTGTGATGGTTTTTCTAGGTTTGGATAATTAAAATGAGAAAATCTACTTTAAGATGGATGGCAATTTTCCATGGGCTGGGGTCCTAGACTGCATAAAAGGAAAAAATAGCTGAGCTTGAGCTTTGTCTGTCCCTGCTTCCTGACTGTGACACAGTGGGAACAGCAACCTCTATTACTTCCCTCCATGTCTTCTGCAGTTTTAGACTTCTCCTAGAACTGCTAATTAAAAATAAATTGTTCTTCCTTTAAGTTGTTCTCAGCAAGCAATTTGTTTCAGCCAAAGAGGAAAGAGTTGACTCAAATTTCTATTGCTGTGATTAAAACAACAGATACCAAAACAAACAAACAAACAAACAAACAAACAAAACTATGAGCAAAGCAGTCACTGTGTTTACTTTATAGTTTACAGTCTACAACAAAAGGAAGTCAGTGCAGCAGCTCAAGGAAAGTACTTCGAGTCAGGAACTGAGAAGGTACCATTGAGGAATGTTGCATGATGGCTTGTTCCTCATAACTTGCTCAGCCTGCACTATCTGCCCAGGTGTGGCACTACCCCAGTCAATTGCCTCCCTCATATAAATCATTAATGAAGAAATTGTCTTACAGACATTCCTTGGGTAATCTGATGGAAACATTTCTCAAATTAAGTCCATCGCCCCAGATGGTTCTTGTATCAGGTTGACAAAACACTAGTCAGAGCAATAAATAAAACACTTTTGAAGGTCATCCCTTGTTAATTTTTTAGTTGTGCATGTGTCTTCAATTATTCAAACAAGATGACAAGTACTTGGATTAGAATCCATCCAGACAACAACCACAGCTAACAGGGTTTGGTGAGCCAGCCAGAAGATAAGCACCCTAGTGGGAATCCTTGTTTTCCACTTGTTTTGGCTGGCTGCAATTCCTGTCATTAAAACTTCTGCTGTCTGTCATCAATCATCAGGATATGCTTTGGCAATTCAGAGCCATTAGGACTTCCATTGCTTAAAGTCTGTCATGACAGGATAACTGGGTCTCAGACCTCGGAAACTGAGTCATTTCCTGGAGTAGGAAAAATGTGTGTGTTTGTTAGGTCAATATTTGCAGGATCATCACATGTATTTTTTTTTTTATGTTCTTCATTCTCTATTGGCTTTTCTCAGCTTCTTCAGACTTCTCCGTGCTAAACCCAAGGGACTTGCATTCATAGACTAATACATTTTCTGGATCCGATGACCCTGGGAGCCTATCTCTTTTATAAAAGAAGCTGGCAAAATCTCACTATACTTATAAAAAAGAGTCTGTTCTAAGATGGAAGAAATTAATTAACCCTCTCATGGACTTTCCTCTCCATTTTCTATCCAAACTCCAAGAAGAAGGACTATGAAATCATGGCACTTCCTTGATTTACTCGATTGGACCTGTGGTCTGCCAGGATCCACACCCCACTAGCTTCTGCTCCCTACCTCTAACTCTGTAAATAATAATAATAGATATGCCAATTCCTCTTCCAAGATCCACCTAGAAGGTGACTATGTTGTAACTGACATATCTGAGGTCTTGAACGTATTATGTCTCAATGATAATTTTGCTCTTATGATTCTAAAATGTTCAAGGTAAAATGCATTGCTTAATTCATAAATTCATATACTGTCATCTAAAATTTTAACCTCTCCCAGTAATGTTTTCCACATGTTATACTATAATAAAAAGTAGTCAAGGTTTTCTTTCATTTCACTCACTGTCTGTGGCCCATCTCTATTATGTCTGAGTCATCTTCTTGACGATGTGCAAAATGAAGATTGAAGTGATGAGAATTTAGGGAAGAACCATAGAGAACATCCAAGGAGCATGGGAAGTGTTATGTGAATAGACATTGTTTTCTTCATTAACACCTGATCCAAAGTTTAATGATTAACAATTTTTCTACCTGCAAGATTAACTGTATCTCTTCAGAAAACAGTAACAGGGGTCCTAGAAAGATAGGAGACATCACCCTCCCTGTGGCATGGATGGGGTCTTTGGGAGATGATGGGGGGGATGAGAGGATTTAAAGAGAGAGAAGTGGGATTGGTATGTAAAATAAGATTTTTCTTAAAATAAAAACTTGAAAAAAATTCAGTTTCAGAGCATTTCTGAAATTACAACTAAAATACATTGTGGGAATGTCAATTACAACTTTCATGCTAATGATTAAAGAGCAGATGATTGTAATTGGTCAGGAAAATAGATGGGTGTCAATTTTTACCTCAGTAGAATAATCTAGTCAGTATAAAAAACATGTGTTAACATATTCTTTGCTATCATAAAGTACTGTTTTTTAGATTCATTTTATTCTATTTAATATGAATAAAAATGTTAAATCTGTGCTGACCGCTATTGTATATTGTATAAGTAAGTTTTTGCTACTGGATATAATGGATTTTTTGTTGTTGTTTTTTGACGTTTATTTGGTTTGGGGTTTTGGATTTTGTTTTTGTTCTTTTGTGTTTTATGGAGTATATGTCCTTTACTGCTTCAAGACTCTGCAGTGTTCAAAATGAGGTATAAATGATAACTATGGTAATTAACGTCACTGTCTAGATACACTGAGGTTTTTTTTTTTTTTTTTTCATGCTATGATGCTTTTCCAAATATTCTGGGCTACAAAGAGCACATGTTAAATGAACTTCACATTCAATTGCAACTAAATGCATTATCAGAACAGTAGTTCATTTAAAAAGTGAAGGGGGTTAAATATTCATATGAGGCCCACACAAGGAATTTATAATTATTTAAAATTACCTCATAAGAAAGAAAACCATATGTTCCAATTCCAGATTCCTTTTTCATTCAATGATTTTTTTCCACACATGAGTACTCTATCACATACTCATGTTCCTATCAGTTGTATATCATGTATAACCTATTTTTCTTTCTTACTCATAAAAAAGGAAAACTCATTTCCATGATTTTGTTTTATAATGTTAAGAGTGTGTATATTGGGTGGAGATTTTTTTCTAAAAGAGCAATAATCTCTTTTTTGTACCTTTGTAGACCCCATTAAAATTTAATTTTTGGTTCTATTATCACAACTATTTGATGAAAGCCACATTTGAACCCTATGCCCTTACTGTCTTCCCCCTTTAAAGGATTAAAAAGTGACATAATCTAATTTCACAAAGAATTCTGAGAAACACATGTGAGTATAACACACAGTACATGAAAATTTTATATTATGCTTTCATTAGCTAGTTTAAGATGTGGAGAAAGAAAGAATTTTAAAGCTTAATTTTGCTTGAGTTCTCAGGTTTTTGAGTCAATAAACTGAGTTCTCTGAAAATCCTCTTTCCCAGGGAAAACTGAAGCTAGTTCCAGGAGTCATTTCTCTTGTTAGAGGTTACTTATAGACACATAGTGTCAATCTAGCTGATGAAAGACTTGTTGAAAAGGCAAATGTTGAGAACAGTTTCTCTTTGATATAGTGAAGACAACTGAATATTAATATGTATAGAAATGAAACTGGTTTATATTTGCTTCTTTTATTAAAATCCTTTATTATGAACTTTTCAAAGAGTAGCAAATAAAAATCGTCCAAATTAACCAGGCTGAAGTAATTTGCTGTGTGACAAAACTTTTCTTGGGATCTGGAACACAAACATCTAGTTACCTCAGATATGGATCCCATGATAGACCAAAGTATAGGTACTACCAATGTCCAACTTGGTGAACCAATTAGTTTTATTGTGTTTACTCACAAAATTGTGGGTGAAGGGTTACTTACAGGAGAAGAAAGGATCCAAAGGCAACTACATCTATAAAGTCAACTTTAGCATAGGTGACTTTTTACAAAAACTGGGAAATCTGGAGTGTGTTGAACAGCCTGCAGGCAGATCATTCCTCCAAATAAGGGCCTAGTGAATCTGGTCAGTTTCAGGGACCTCCTGAAGATGTATTGAGTTGTTTATCTTCCTGCTTAAGGAGATTGCTTGTAGAACAGAATGTTTAATCACTGAGGAAACAGACAACATTTCATAGAATTTCAGTGCAGTTACATAAGCGATTTTGAAACCATGGAACTTCACATAGATTTTAAAAATATTTTTTATCCTTCTTTTATTAAGAAAACTAAAAACTAATGGCAAGGAAGCCATCCTACCCTTGATAACACTCAAACTGCTACAAGTAATCAATCCCTTTGAGCTGTCACAGGTTTGCCCTACTAAAAGTGATACCTGTGTTGGTGAACATGAAATGATGCCTGGGTTACTGTTCATTGTGGAATATTGAACCTCTGATTTCCAGTCTCCAACTTCTTCATCTTCTCCATTAGATCAACCTGATGAGACCTTTCCCTGGGTTGCCAGGGTGACCCATGTCAGCAAAGATGAAATTTTAGAAAGCAGATCATTTACCAATATCAATCCTTAAGATTAAGGAATTAAAAGTTCAGAGTGGGAGAGTTAGGCAGGATAGATTGTAGAAATGATACATATATATGAGATCAGAAGGGAGACCCTTACTCCAGAAGACTCTATAATTTCAGAAAATTTATTATAAAGTTTGTTTTCATAAAAATATATAAATAAGGATATCCCTGAATTTTTTTCTTTCTTCTGTATTTATTTTTCTCTATGCTAGGTGGGCCTCAGTAGCCAAGGATGAGTTTGAATATCTGATCTTCTTGCCTCGACTTGTCTGTATCTAAGATTACTGATGTGTAGCACTGTGCCCTTTTGTACACTATTCTGGGGTTAAACTCAGGGCTTTGTGCATTTTAGGGAAGCAGTCTACCAATTGAGAGTGGACTTCAAACCCTATATAGTAAGCAATGATGCTTGTGGCCTGAGCATAAGTGACCCTACAACTCTTTAGATATTTCCAGTAACTCTAAAAAAAAACCTAGAAACATTTATTTGCAGCCCTGTAATTAATCCTGTAGTGTGCCTAATGTGAAAAGTATTACAATAAAGTGAGATGTGCTGGTATCCCTGTTGTGTGCTGACTTTCCTTTGGGCATAGCAGGATTTTGTGGTGGTAGGCATATTTTTAGCCTTTTAAAGAAACTCAATTATGATTTGTAAAATGCTCCCATAACATTTATCTTTTTAGTGTATTGTTGTCATTCATTTATGTATTCTGGAAGACAACTATTCTGACTTTCTTTTTCAAAGACTATTAACTAAAATAATACAGTACAGAGATAGAGCTGAGGCAGAAGCTAGCAAGGGGTAACTAAATGAGAAGGAGTCTTATTGGATTATTTATCTTAATGTGATTTTTTAATTTGTGGTAATTTTATTATTCAGGGTGTGATTTGGAGGGTGTAAAACTTACTATTTGACAAGTACCAACCTTGAAATCTTCCTCGGGAGCAAGTAGAATGACAGTCTAAGTGTTGCCTACGGTGCTTGAGAGAAAAAATGTCACAATCACTAAACTACCCTTTGCTAAGCTATCATCTAAGTACTCCTCAAAACACTATTCCACATACTTTCAAAGGGAGACATTCATATCTCATATTACTAAAACCTAAAATACCAAGATGATATTTGGTAAATACTCCACTTGTGTTATGTCTATTAAGAATATTAATGTTTTATCTATTACCATTGCATTGTTAAAATGCAGCTAACTTGGCATTTTCTATCTTGGATCCTATTTCCGTATCTTTGAAATCAGGTTAAGCATTGTAAAGAGTTTATAGATGCTTTTATCAGGGCTGAGAGACTGCAGAACATGATCTGATAAATAGAGCTAATATAAATTTAAATTAATGATTTTCCAAATGAAGGTAGAAATTTATTCTAAAATATCCCAGTAGATTAGAGGTTGAATTTATTTGACTAGTAAATAAATCTCTGATGGAAAAATGTAATGTATTATTCTGTAAAATAACCATTTAAAATGAAAAGTATGCAGCTTGTCTAGAGGCACTGGGTTATTTTTAATTATGTTTGGAATGTGAGTAGCTTGAAAGACTGAAGACTATCAATGGAGAAATGGTATTTTAAATATTTCTAAGGACTGAACAACCACCAGGATGCTGGGCAAAATAATGCAAAACCAAATATGTTCCAGGGTCAGTGCCAAAGCTATACAAAGAATGTTGTCCTTAAAGAGTCATTCCCAGGCCCATGTTTTGTATTCTTTCAAAGCAAAGAGGCATTTACATCTTGCTTTTCCCCTATCTGATGCAGTAAAAGTATAGAAGAATGCCAGTGATATGCAACAGTGCTTATAGTTTAAAATGCATAGAGAGGAATGGAATGGATAGCTATGATTTCTCTGTGAAATGCATTTGTGCAACCATCCAAGTGGAGAAATAGATGTTTCATATCTTCTTATGAGAAGCATTGAAGTTGCCAATCTCATTTTTAAAGTTAGTAATTTAATCAGAGACTCTGTGAATGTGTATATATAAATTTAAATTTGGTTTCTGAATTCATTCTACATTCCTGTAAGTCATATAGGTTTGTGGACTAAACAGGCTAATAGTCTCAGATATTACCCAATGATTATAAAGGCAAGACAATATTAAAAGGGAATCAGCAACAAGCCTGCCCTAAAAAATGAGTTTACCACAAAGTGTTTGGAGTAAGGAAAGCCTCTACATATTTTCTTAAAGAAAGGAATAAGAATTTAAAGCATGGATGACTTAATATTTCCCTTAAAATGCTGTCTGAATATTTGAGTATTTTAATTACTATATTAAGGAAGCATCAATATTTAAAAGATTAATACCAATGCATCATTAACAAAAGGACAGGACAAAGGAAATCAAATGCTAATAAATTTTTAAATATTAGCAATGAAATCCAGGCTCTCTAAAATGATCAAATGATCTTGGCTTATATCACGAGTGCCTGTTAAAATAATTATGCTCAAAGTGTATATCTTTAACGTTTATGATATTTTTATGTTTTACTGTAGGCTCCAAAGAGCTACTTTCTTTAAGAATATTGCTGTATTTGATTAACATATATATGAAAAGCCCATAGGGCTAAACTTTAATTGGCTTTTATCTGTCCTAGTCATTGTATATAAATATCAGAGCCACACAACAAGAATGGGTAAAATAATTGTGCTTAAAGTGCACTTTTCCCAGTGTATATAATATTTTAAAATAGCAAGTCATCTTAGGGGAGGGAACAAAAAATTTAAAGCAATAGATATTCATGACTCTTTTTTTCTTTTTCTTTGTTTTGTTTTGTTTTGTTTTTTGAGACAGGGTTGCTCTGTGTAGCTTTGGTGCCTGTCCTGGAACTCCTTCTTCATGTCTGCTTGGCCTGGAACCTACAGAGAATTGACTGCTCTGCCTACCAAGTGCTGGGATTAAAGGAATGTGCCACCATCCCCTGGCAAGCTTTTCATGAATCTTACTACAATGTCTTCCCTTTATCAACAAATACCTTAAGTTTTAAGGCTCTTCACAACTTTTTCTGTAGTGAATAACTTTTCAAGTCTTCTCCACTGGCGAAAAGCATAATCAACATCAAGTTGATTGTGCAACCTTAATGAGTAGCATTTCAATAATACATTGATTTAAGAAAGTTCAAGACAGCTGTAATTTTACTTGAAACCTGTTATTTTCTCCTGATGGCTACCTATACATACCCTTAGAAGTTGCATCTATCAACTTAACTAAACTACCCCTTCTACACTCATCATGCCCACTGGTCCTCAGTCTGACACTTTGACTCATCTAACAGTTACTGACAATAGAGTCATTTCAGGAGGAGGAGGAGGTACCCTAGTTGTTACTTGTACTACAGAAAGTGGTTTCAGGAGCTCAACAAATATACTATTTTTGAGAGAGCATAACAGAAAAGAATTCATGAAAATCCAGTTCTCTCCGCTATGAATCTGTATCTACAGAGCCTGCACAGGAAGAGTCCTTCATGCTGAGATAGATGTGTTAACATTGAATTTAGTCATTTACATTACTGTCAGCAAGGACTTAAGCCCTCCAAGTAGTGGCACCTTAATTAAGAAAATGCAATCTGATCTCTATCTCTTATAATAAATATGTGCATAGTCATAGTATGTAAATTCCATGGATTTAGGGAGGAATTCTAAATACAAGTTACAAAATTTCAATTTGGATAACCTAAGCAGTTTTAGAGAGACACTAACTAGAAAATATTGTATCTAACAATTTTATTATAGTGAGGATGTTATAAAACTACTAAAATTGTTAGAAGGAATCAAATATTAATGGAAAACAAACTGGGATAATCACTGGAATTTCCAACTTTGTAATTCTAATCTTATTATTTTAATGTCTTATCTTGTTATGACAAATGCTTTGTTCTCATAGAAAAAATTTGATTGAATATATAATTAGCCTTCAACATCAAATAATTCCAAATCTTAGTTTGTCAACATAAGATGGATTTTACATCACCTTTTAGAAAGTGCCCTCAAATGTGACTATACAAAATCCAAGGCTGATTGTTTTCCTGTTAATTTGTGTTGAGGCTTTTCTTCAACTGGGTCACCTGTAGAAACTGCAGTTGGCCTCCTAGCTGGAACCCACATTCCCAGGGCTTAGTTCAGTCCAATGCTGGTTCCACAGCTTTACAACTAGGGTCTCTGTGCTCTCACTAACTCAGGTAAACTGTTTCTACTGGTTTCTGCAGCACCATCATTGCTCCTTTACTCATCCGTCCTTCTCCACAACTGGATTCCAGGATTTTGGATCAGTGGTTAGCTGTGGGTGCCTGTTTCTGCTTCAATCAGCTACTGGATGAAGACTCTAAGGGTATCCTAGGTAATCATCAATCTCATACTGGAAGGGCTTAAATGCAGCCTATCCACCACTGCCTAGATTCTTAGTTGGGGGTCATCCTTGTGGATGCTCTAACTTTTCCCCTGTGAAAGAATTCTTTCCATACCTGTATTATCTCTTGATATGTAAATAAGAATTCTTCTAAAATAGAAAAATTAAAAATTGATAAAAGAATGAATTTATACCCAACTGGTTTCCTATTGCAAGGTTGGTGTCATTTGGGTAGAGGAAGAAAAGGAACTAGACAATATTGTGTGAAAATTATGGGCCAGTTTATTTCAGACTTTTAAAACTAAAGATTTGCAATCATACTTTCATTTTATTGGTTGTTGACCAATTTTGTTATTGTGCTGTGATAAAATATCCTGACAAGAAGGAATAAATCTGCAGTTCTTGAAATAAAACAAATAAAAAACAACAAACCAACAACAATTTTTTTAATTACGTACTTTTTTTTAACTGTCATAGAATGAAAGCCAGGAAACTAAAAAGCATCCTTTTGTGAGGAAAATGTTAAGGAAGAGAGAATACTATATTATAAAATAAAGGTAGTGAGGTGTAATCCTGAGCATAAGAAGGGTAGGATGCAACAGAAGTGATGGGGAACAGTGGAAGCATAAACCACAGGAAGAGATTGTGAAATACCATAGGGAGGCATGCCCTCTCACAACTTAGTTAAAATATATAATTGAAGGGGTAGTAGAATACCTGTGATGATGTAATCTACTTTTAAGACATAACTTTAAAAAGGAGCTCAAATAGAAGTATATTATATGGGTATACAATGTTGCTCACTTCTCTCAGACATAGGTTACTAAAAAAACAAACAAACAATCCAAAATAATCTCAGAACAAGGCATGATACTATCCTAAGTATTGTTGGACAGAGCCCCAGTGCTCTCCAAAACAAGAGAGTCTATTTTCATTTCTTTTCATGGTAAGTTATATTGCTGAGGATATCACACACTTTGGCTACAAGGCATGATTAAGTCATTTTGAAACTAAGTGGGAAAATATCTCATTCCACTTCCTTACTTATTTACTTATTTTGAGACAAGTATTTCACAGATTAAACTAAGATGGTTGTCAAAAAGCTGTACATCACAAGTCACTCACCAGTAAGTCTACAAAGATATGGCACCATGCCTTACAGTTTGCATGGATAAAGCATACTATGATAACATTTATTTTAAGCTGTGGCTTGACATCAGGTCCTTATCACTTAACAGAAACACTTCGTAGACTGAGATAGCTCCCCAGATTGAGTCACACATTTAATATGTTCTAACTCTTAAGTGATATATCTACTTAGAAGTTACTTTAAGTCCTTTTATTTATAGTGTTTTTTAAAGAATAAAAATCCTGATGATACAATTAGTTACATCCTTCAGTTTATTCAGAAAATTAAAGCTTTATTTTGATCTTTTAAACTGGAAAAAATTAATAAGAACACTGACTGTTTGGCTACATGGTCATTATGAAAAATATTTAGGTCTTAGAGGAAAAGGTATGTCTAAATTTGTTGATTTTGACCTCACAATTTTTGATTATATATAAATATTTTTTCAATATATGTATATTTTCAATGTAGTACATATATTAAAATATTAACTAAAACATTGGTATATTATACCACTACTAGTATATTATAGTATTATATAAAAATGTTATAATATACTCCATATAATATAGAACATAATATATTATATATACTATATTATGTTACCATAAGTTCTTATATTTCACAATTTGTAATTTGGGTGACATTGTAGCAATAGATAGTAGAGAGTAGTGATTTCCAATATATTGTAGACAGTAGTGAATGGTGCAGTGTGTGGGAACAGCTCAATATAGGAAGTTTCAGCTTTTCCATTGACATAGATTTCCATCATTTATTTTTCATGTTTTTCTGCTGAGGTTTTTCTGCCAAGGCACAGGTGTTTCCTTCCTGCTGCTGCACGAAGAAAATTAAGCTTTGTTTTTAGATCTTGAAAATAAATTGGGAGTAGTGTAAATTTTAAAACTGCAGGAGATGCTTACAAATAAACACAAGAACAAGAAATGTTTATTAAAGATCAAAGAAGAGTATCAGAATTAATTATCTGGAAGCTGTTAAATCACTTATAAATTGCATAAAACCAAGGCAAGGGAATTGGAAACTTATAACTAATTAATTCTCAAAACTCACTAAGAACAGATAAGGGCATCTTAATCTTTCTGTGTAGATTTGGTTAAGTATTCGACTTCTTTTTATCAGAGGCACATGAGTGAACCTAGTTTAAATATATACATATATATATGTATGTATGTATATATATACATATATACATATATATGTATATATATACATATATATATGAAAATGGAACAGAGATTGTAACACCTGTAATGTCTATTTGGAAATTATGGTTTCCATGCTGGCATGATGGAGAAGTTTTCAGATTGGAAATCTAACAGCATAGTTACAGTGTTGTCTGTGATCCAGTAATGCTGTGAGAAAAGGAAAATAACTCATACTCAACCGCAGATTACAGAATTAATAATAGCAAAATGAGACAGATGTTCAAAAATGTAGGAGCTGCATGGCAGTCCTAGTGAGAACTGAAATAGCTCATTTCATTTTATAGGTTAAAAATATAGTTAAACATCATGAGGATTAATTTATGTAACTCTTAAAGTTATTTACTTTCCTAGACCTGGACATCTTTTCTGAATAGGATTGTAAGTGATCATAGAGCATGGTTATCTTTTATTAATTCTCATGATGTGGCTACTCTTGGAATTTTATAGAAAAGGCACCTCTGGCTTTTATAGAACTCATTTGGGTTACATTTTTACTAATGGCACATAAGGAATTCTTACAAAAATTCAAAGTTTTAGCTAAAATTATACAATGGAAAAAAGAAAACGTCTTCAAACAAATGGTGCTGGCATAACTGAATGCTGGCATGTAGAAGACTGCAGATAGATCTGTAGTTTATGAGTGTTTGTAAGGGATCCGAACAGGCACAAGAAAGGTGTTGGATCACTGAGCATTGCAGATAGTGATTTACTGACCCATGAGCATACTGGGAACTAAAGCCTGCTCCTCCATGGGCACATTATGTATTCTTAACTGCTAAACTATCTCTCCAGTCCTTATGTCTCAGAAAATGCAAGAAAAAAAGTTTAAAAATATTTCATAAGAATATTAACATATATAAAGTTTTTATTTTGAACTTCTAAGGAACTAAAGACAATAATTACATGTACTGAAATACATGCAAATATAGCAAGAAACTAAAAGTAATTTTAATAATTAATTACAATAATTCTTGCCAATTCAGAAAGTATAGTATATATCATTAGACCACATTATTGTTGACAATACCAAAATTTCAACAATAATTTTTAATTTTACACAGTTATTTTCCTTTTAAAATTGTAGTATGAATTTTATTGATATACATTTTATAACGTGCTTATTGTAATATGAGTAACAGATAAAATTTTGTTACATATTCATAATATCTATATACTTTGTGGAATGATACTTCAAATTACCTATTACTCACAGATTGTGAGACAGATTTCTACATAAAGTATGTTAAAGTACTGATCTATTAGAGAGATATTCTTATCATGATTTGGCCCTAGCCTAAGACTCCGTTTTTTGTTCTGTCATTCTTAAGACAATAAGTGATACAAGTTTGCTAAAATGAAGTTATTTAATGATATATTTGAATGACTCTCACAACAAAGGTTTGCATAAATATCCTGAAAAGAAAATGTCAGCATATCATTTATAATAAAGACATAGTATTAGAAAACAATAAGGGATTACTTTCAAATAAATTACTATAAACTTAGTAATTACTAAATTTTGACTAGTAGATGATTAATAGAATAATAATGAAAATAATGGAAAAGTAATAGTGAGTTTGTGGCATTTAAATACACTATTCATTTCTATGTTATATAAAGCTTATCACATAAGAAATGAAGTAGTAATGATTATCTTTTTGTTTCTCTGTGTGGATTAGACATGTGAATTTTTTAATGAAAATTCCTGAAGTGCTCTACTGGAGAAATTTTCCTAGGTTCTAAATTTTAGTCAAGATAAATTGCTGAAAGATCTTTTTATCAAGATTGCTCTGTGAGAAGATAATTGATTTACACAATGAAGGCATGAGACATATTTAGAGGGCAAATTAGTACTAACAGTAACTTTTAAACTAATTAATATTTAAATTTAAACTATCTCATTTTACACACCAATCCTAGTTCCCTCTTCCTCCCATCCTCCCATTCTACCTATCTCCCCATCTCACGCTCCATCCATGCCTCAGAGTGGATGAGATCTCCCATGGGGGATCAGTAAAGTCTGTCACATTATTTGGGATAAGACCTAGGCTCTCTTCCATCTATCTAGGCAGAGAAAATATACCTCTGTAAGGGATGGTCTCCCTAGGCCCATTCTGCTACCATCAGCTACTGGATAAAGGCTCTAGGATGACATTTAATGTAGTCCTCAATCTCATTACAGGGGAAGGGCATGTATGGGAGCCTCTCCACTATTGCTTAGATTCTTATTTGGGTTCATCTTTGTGGATTCCTGAAAATTTCCCTAGTGGCAGGTTTCTAGTTAAGCCCATAATGGCTCACTCTATTAAGGCATCTCTTTACTTTGTCTCCTTCTATATTCTTTCCCTAACCCAACCTTTCTGATCCCTCATGTTCTTTTCACCCCTCCCCTTCTCTCATTCTCTTTCTCATATCTCCCTCCCCTTCCCCATTGCTCTGAATTTACTCAAGAGATCTTGTCCCTTTTCCCTTTTAGAGGGTCTCTGTATGTCTCCCTTAGGGCCCTCCTTAATTCCTAGCTTCTCTTGGGTTGCAGATTATAGACTTTGCTCTATGTCTAATATCCACTTATAAGTTAATATTTACCATGTTTTTCTTTCTGTGTTCTTCACTACCTAACTCATCCATTTGCTTGCAAATTTCAAGATATCATTGATTTTTTTACCACTGTGTAAATGTAAATGTAAATGTAAATAAGATGCCATCTTACACCTGTCAGAATGGCTACAATGAAAAAGACCAATGACATTTATGCTGGAGAGGATGTGGAGAAAGGGGAATTCTCCTCCACTGCTGATGGGAATGCAAATTTGAACAGACATTTTGAAAATCAGTATGGAGGTTTCTCAGGAAAATGGGAATCAATCTATTTCAAGACTCAGCAATTCCACTCTTAAGCATAGACCTAATTATGCATAATCATACCACAAGGACATCTGTTCAACAATGTTCTTAGCAGCATTACTTATAGTTGACAGAACCTGGTAGTAACCTAGATACACTTCAGCTGAAGAATGGATAAAGAAAATGTGGAATATTTACACAATGGAGTACTGATTACTCACCTAACGGTAACTTTAATAAGAGACTGTTACTGGATGTGGGATCCACACAAAGGATATAACTCTACAGGACTGCTCCTGCAGATAAAGAAGATTCTATCTGAGACAATGAGAGCAATGAGAGGGAGGTAAAGAAAAAGTAAGACTATCACAAATCACGAACTTGTCCTCAACTACCTCAATGATAAAGCAATTTCTTTCTTCCCTTCTTCCTTCCTTCCTTCCTTCCTTCCTTCCTTCCTTCCTTTCTTTCTTTCTTTCTTTCTCTCTCTCTTTCTTTTATTTTCTTTTAAATTAGTCACAAGCTAGCTTCATATGTCATACCCAGATCCCTCTCCCTCCGCTCCTCAACTGGGCCAACCAACTCCCCCAAGCCCTCACCCCATTCCCCCTCTGCTCTCCAGGGACGTGAGGCCCTCCATTTTGGATCTCCAAAGTCTGTCATATCATCACAGGCAGGGCCTTGTCCCTCCCCCCTCTCATGTTTCCACACTGAGAGCATCCCACATTGTGGAATGGGCTCCCAAAGTCCATTTTTGTGCCAGGGATAAATACTTAGTTCAGCTATGTTGTGTTGATCACAGATTCTCTCCCAGTAACAGAATGGAGCAGACTATAAAGAAATCTGATTAGCATCTCGTTGAGATCACTAGCAACATCTTAGGGTATGTACCAAAGGAACTACAAATAACTCACCAGTGAGCATCAACAATAAGAGTACTGTGATGGTTATACTTGGTTGCCAACTTGAATACATCTGGATTGAATTACAATTCAGAAATGGAGAGCATACTTGTGATCGAGATCCTGAGGCTGGAAGACACATTAGTATGATTTGGATCTTGAGACAGGATGACACTTGTCTTTAGTCCAGATCTTGAAGCAGTAGCATTCTTCTAATCTGGGATATGCCTTCTGATGTAAACCTACATGAGGACAATGGAAGAAGGAAGACTTCCTTTGTTCTTCAACTGTTTGGCCTACCTTGTCAGCACATCTATCCCTTCACTGACATTTGAGCCTTCTTCTTAGGTGTGTGTGTGTGTGTGTGTGTGTGTGTGTGTGTGTGTGTGTAAGTACATATTTAGACACACACACACACACACACAGAGAGAGAGAGAGAGAGAGAGAGAGAGAGAGAGAGAGAGAGAGAGGAAGAGAGATTTTTTCTGTCAATTTGTGATTCTAAAGAAATCTGGCTAATAGAGATTTTGGTACCAGAGAGGTCTAGAGAAACAGAAGCATAAGGATACATTTTTTCAGTATCTGGAATAGGCTTTTAACTTCACCAGTACCTTCAAATTTGCCAGCAACTTCAGCTACTGAAGGCTCTACAGTCATTCCCTTTCTGGGAGTTCAGAAAGTATTGAAAGACCATCATGGAAACTATATTTTGAACTTAAAGAAATGAGGGCCTTTGATCATCTTGATTCATCAGTGGAAATGGATTTAATGACCCTACATATAAAACTTTTGAAGGTTTGAGAGTAAATAAGGAAAATGCTGCTGGTGGTTGGTTGTTCTTAATATTTTTTAGAAAATTTGATAAAGGATTGGAATGAGCCCCATGATAAAATTAATCAACTTCAGAATACAGTGAAGGACAATAAAGAACTTTGTGATAAAATTGTCTGGTTCTAGATGTGAATAGACACACTATAATGTTATAAATATACCCTGGAAGAGACTGCTTTTCCAAGCAGCCGCAGAGCTCACATTGAAGAAGATAAAATTGAAGCTCTCATGATGTTAGGCTGAGTTATAGCAAAAATTCAAGTCCTAAGCTCAGAAGGTGTCAGTGATGAATGCAAAGGTATTAACTGGTAATGAATGTGATCCTACAATTTAAAATGGGGATATGTGGGAGGACCTTCTTGAACCTTCAGATTCTCAAGGGTTGAACTTACCTAAAGAAGTACTACCTTCACCCCATGAAATATTGCCCTTTTCACATTTCACTGAGGAAAGTTATCCCTTGGAGTCTGCTAATCCAGCACAGATTGATGCTGAAGGAAATTCCATCCAAGATAATAATAGTGATGCTCCTCTGGGCAAACCAATAGTTTTCTTCTAGACCTATAACAAGGTCCAGGCAAAGCAGGCTGCTAGAGTGGAGGTAAACAGTGTAGTCCATGAGGAAGTGTGTCACACTGCTAAGAAGTTTAATGATTTTGCCAATCCCTTCAAGTAGAAGTCTGGAGAATACTAATGCCGATAGGTTTTAAAGGTATGGAATATTGCTATAAGGAACATAAAACTTTATCAGACTGGATTTATTGATATGTGTCCTCTGAGTGGAGAGTCTAGGTTTCATATGGAAGCTAGCAAGTTAAAAAAGTTATGAAAAGTTTTTTGAATGGCTGACTGAAGTGTTTGCCAAAAGATGTCCTACCAAAAAAAGAGTAGGATAGGCCTGATATCCCTTGGGTTAATGTTCATGAAGAGATTTTTAAGTCTCAGGAAAATTGCAATCCAAAAGTTAGTACACTGTGAAAATCCAATCTCACACAAGAGGAAAGCCCAGAAGACATGCCCTTTATGTATCCTATTAGACTCAAAATGGTGAGTCACCAGAGCATTTGAAAAATTTTGTTGTCACCTTATTCCTTGTACGAGAGCTTATTGTTGGAAATGCTGCTGCAAAACTGAACAAATAAAATGCAGTGGGTATAATTTGGGCACCGAGGTAGCAGGGACCAGGAGGTAACATTGAATTGTAAAGGGCAAGCTGATTTTACATAGTATAATGGGCAGCATCGCAAGACAATGTTCATAATGGCCTATCCCAAAATTGTCCGCACAGGAAAGTAAATTTTACAGAGGCATGATTTGTACAGACCTTTGGTGTTGGCTAATCAATCATGGTGTTTCTTGGCATGAAATAGTTGAAAAGCCTACTGAAATTCTGTTTGAACTCTATAAGTGAAAAATCCTCAATGAAATGAACAAAAGGCTATATTGGATTGTGGCAAAGAGGCTCTATGTCAGGAAATTCATTTTTAGATTTGAGTCATTTTCAAGACCCCAAAGCCCTTGAATGAAGGCTGGCCAGGTTCTCCTGAGGAAGTATCCTGATAAGACACCTAAAGTTTTACTGTTAGCTAAACTTTCTCCAGTCCTTCCACAGAGGAACCTACAATCATTTAATAGGAGACAATCAGACTTTCCAGGGTATGTTGTATACTTTTTTTGAAATGATGTGGATTCCTGGAGATACCAAGAAAGATTGTGGTCCTACAGTTAAAGTAGCAGGCTATGGAGGTCAGTTGAATAATGAGATTTTGGCAGGTGTCTGACTCACAGTAGGTCCTGAATTCATCTTGTGGTTATTTTTCCAGTTCCATAATGTATAATTGGAATAGACATACTCAATAGGTTGCAGAATTTTCACATTGCTTCCCTGACCTGTAGAGTAATGCCTTTTATGTTTGGGAAGGCTAAATGGAAACCATTTGTGTTTTAGATACCAAAGAAAATAGTTACTCAGAAACAGTATCACATCCATGGAGCAACTGCAGAAATTGGTACCACCATCAAGGACTAGAAAGATGTAGAGGTTGTGATTCCCACCACATCTCCCCTTAAATCTCCTATCTGGCCAGTGCCAAGAACAGATGTATTGTTGAGAATGACAGTTGACTATCAAAAGCTCAGTCAGGTAGTGACTCCAATTGTAGTGTCTTACTTGAGCAAATTAACATGTCTCCTGGTACATGGTATGTAGTTATTGATTTGAAAAATACTTTTCCTTGTTTCCTGTATAGAAGGAATGCCAGAAGCAATTTGTTTCCAGTTGGCAAGGCCAGAATTATACCTTTACAGTTTTGCCTCAGCAATATATTAACTCTTCTGCCCTGTGTCATAACTTAGAAAGAATCTTGATTATCTGTTTGTTACATGAAATTTTAGACTGGTGCACTATATTGATGACACTATGCTGATGGCACCAAGTGAGCAGGACATAGCAACAACTTTGAATTTATTGGTAACATACAGGTGTATCAGAAGATGGGAAATAAATCCAGTCAAAATTCAAGGACCTCCTATCTCAGAGAAATTCTTAGGCATCCAGTGGTGTGTTGTATGCAGAAATATTTATTCTCAGGTAAAGGTCAAGTTATTTTACCTGGCCCATCCCCCCACCAAGAAATAAGAACTTCTTTAGTGGGCCTTTCTGAAGACAGCACATTCTCTTCTTGGGCATGTTAACACATCACAAAGGAAAACTGCTAGTTTTGTGGGGGCCAGGAAAAGAAGAGCAAGACTGCTGTGAATCCTTCTCTACTTGGAAGATAGATAGATGTCTCTGATAATTTAACTTCTGAAATAATCTGATGTCAGAAAGTAATAAGATAGCAAACATGTGACCAGACAATTAAACTATATACAGATCCTAGAAACCCAAAAGAAAGGGAGGGTGAGAGGCATAAAGTAACTTATATACAAAGCAAGAAACATAAAAGCCTGTGAGAGCATCTAGAACCAAAACAATTCTATGACTTATGTACAGAAGTAGAAAACTTAAGAAAATGGAGAAAACACACAGAAATGGAAATTTCTTAAGCAATTTTTTTATCCATGCCTTAAACCTTCCCAATAGTAAAGAAAGCAAGTTATTCATTGCCACATTTGTTGTTGTAACCACCCTCCACATTACTAGATAAACTTGGCCAGTGAAGATGTGCTGAAAACTCACACTTTCCCCCATAGCCAGGACAATCACCTTTCAGACTTCCATTGTCTTAAGTAACTGCTGAGAAAACCCTTACAAATTCATTAAGGCTATCAAAATTGCAGAAAACACACGTGCACATTCACACATGCAACACAAATAGAGAAACACAGAGCTCTCATTTTCTTTATTTCTTAAGCATATTTAATCTTTCCTTTCAACTTGTCCTAGAGAGAGAAGAGACATTTTTCAAAGCTCCTACATTGTTTGTTTCCCTGTGTCTTCATTCAGAATCTTATAGTTATTTTTTATCTCTATTATTGTCAAAAAATGGATGCTTCTTTTGTCACCCCATTGTGTAGCAATTAGTCTGATTTTCTTTTATATTGGGTTCATTATAGCTCACCCTTATTGGCTTATATATATGTATAGTTAGTGGCTATCATTTATTATTCAACAATATTTTATCTCTTTAGTATTTTACGGTATCATGCTTACTCACAATATAATCTTACTTAAGCTATGAAGTTGATTTTCTCTGGTAGTATTCTATTTTTCTGGAGATATATATATATATATATAATATATATATATATATATATATATATTGCAAGCAGAACTCTCTGCCTTCTTATTTGATTACTTTGTGGTCTTATTTTTTGACTTGAAAAACTTTAAGTGGAATATTATTAAATTTGATAATTTTATTCATAAATTCAAAGCTTGGAGCTCTCAATGACATTTCTGAGTGTTAATACAAATATTTTTATGCAAATAAAATCTCTAATTAGATTTAATTTCAACTGAGACTATTATATTGGATTCATGACTTACCCTCTCAAGATTTTATTACAGTAAATATGAAACTTTCCTATCAAAAAATTCCATGATCATTTATTACCCCCCTACTTGTTTCATTCTCAGGATAACTCAACTTCATAAATGTTTGCATTGATGTTTTACAAAATCTACAAAATGCACAAATGAGTACAGATTTTCATACCTACTCCATGGTCATTGTTATGCAATCACCAACTACCATTTACTTACACTATTCCAAGATAGTGTTCTACCTCTAATGTCTGCTCAGACTGGGTTTATCAGGTACTATCTTCATGTTAAGAACTAGGGGTTTGTAAACAACATATATTGATAAGGGTTCTCTAAAAGAATAAACCCAGCAAATTAAGTGCATGTCTATGTGTATGTGTGCATGTATGTGGTGTGGTGTGTGCTTGTGTTATACAGTATAAAGTAAGTAGTATACACAATACTAGGTATTAAAATATTATATGTTTTAATATATCTATTATTAAATATATTTAATATATCTATTAAAATAATTTATTTTATCATATACTGAAATATCAACAGTTGTATCATAGCTGAATAGTTAAGAAACCAGTAGTTGCTTCATTCTTAAAGTTTGTGACTGAGCAGTCAATACTGGTACCATGTCTGGCTCTCATTGGAGAAGTTAACAATGTGGTAGTTATTCAGACCTTGAAGATATGCATCTTAGTGGGCCTAATCTGGAACACAAAACCTGAAGGCTCCTGCAGATGTATTGTTCTTAGCTGTGGAAGGCTGGAAACACTGACTGGAAAATAAACAAAGGAATCAGAAGAAGCAACAGGATTAGTCAACCATAGGTCCAGGCTTAGGGCCTAGTGACGATCAGGTAAAAAGACCTTCCTTCTGCTTCCACGTTTTTATAAAATGAGGTTGCTAACAGCATGTGCCACCATTTTCAGTGAGTCTTGATGCTTCACTTAACTAAATCAGACAACTCTTCATCTGAGACTCCCTATGCAAAAAATTCGAATTTGTGTCCAGTAGACATTAAAGCCTGTCACCACATCAATTTTCCTAGCTCTTCTCATGAGCTACTGCATCATCTAATTTTGAAAAACTAACTTTATTTCTGTACCACTCCTATAGTCATTCATTGCATCCTGTAGTTTTTAAAAGGGATTTTTAAACACCTAGATTTCTCTAGCAATAGTTCTCTAGTCTGACTTTAGTTTTGTATTTGAACTGTGTCTCTATGTATTCAGGATTGCCATAGTACACAGTGTGTTGCTCACAGAATGGTTGAATTTTCAGACTTCCTGCATTAGGTTTCTGGGTGCTGGGATTACAGAGAAGAATCACACACCTGGGTGACTTCCCTATGATGTTAATTCTTTTTTCTCTTTCTACTTTTTTCACTTTTATTTTTTTATTTCATTTTACAATCCAATGACAGTTCTCCCTCCCACCCCCCTCACTTCTTCCCACTCCTATCACTTCCCAGCCAACCCAGTCCCAGTGGATTCCTCCTCATGTGTAAGGGCTCCCATGAGGAGTCAACAAATATGGCACAATAGGTTTGGGCATGGCCAGTGCCCTCTCCCATGCATTAAGACTGAGTGTGGCATATCTTTAATTTCTTTCTTTAGAGGCTCAAAATTTTTGCAGGTCTTTCACTTTTTTGGTTAGCATTATCACAAGGTATTTTATGTTGTTTGTAGCAATTGTAAAGGGTGATGTTTCTCTGATTTCTTTCTCCATGAATCTATCATCTGTATATAGTAGGGATACAGATTTTTTTCTTGAGTTAATCTTGTAAGCTGCCACTTTGCAGAAGGTATTTTTCAGCTGTAGGAGTTCCCTGGTAGAGTTTTTTGGGTCACTTATGTAGACTATTATATCATCTTCAATTATTGAATGTTTGACTTCTTCCTTTTCAGTTTGTATCCCCTTGATCTCCTTTTGTTGTCTTATTGCTCTAGTTGGAATTTCAAGAACAAATTGAAGAGGTATGGAGAGAATGGACAGCCTTATCTTGTCCCGGATTTCAGAGGAATTGCATTGAGTTTCTCTCCATTTAATTTGATGCTTGCTTTTGGCTTGCTGTATATAGCTTTTATTATCTTAAGGTATGATCCTGTTATCCCTGATCTCTCCAATACCTTTATCATGAAGGGGTGTTGGGTATTGTCAAAGGCTATCTCGGCATCTAGTGAGAGGATCATGTGGGTTTTTTTTTCTCAATCTGTTTATATGGTAGAATATATTAATGTATTTTCATATGTTGAACCATCCTTGCTTCCCTGTGATGAAGCCTACTTGATCATGGTGGATAATTTCTCTGATGTGTTCTTGTAATTCGATTTGCCAGTATTATGTTGAGTATTTTTTGCATCAGTGTTCATGAGGGATATTTGCATGTAGTTCTCTTTCTTAGTTGTGTGTTTCTTAGTTGTGTAGTTGTGTCTTTGTGTGGCTTGGGTATCAAGGATATTGAAGCCCCATAAAAAGAGTTTGGCAATGACCCTTCTGCTTCTATTGTGTGGAATATTTTGGATAAAGCTTTGTCTATCTTGTTGATTTTCTCAAAGAACCAACTCTTCCTTATATTGATTCTTATATTGTTCTCCTACTTTCCACGTTATTGATTTAAGCCCTCAATTTCCCATATTTTGGGATAGGTAGGTAGGATCAACATAGTAAAAATGGTAATCTTGCCAAAAGTGATCAACAGATTCAAATCAATCTTCACCAAAATACCAACACAATTCTTCACAGATCTTGAAAGAGCAATTCTCAACATTTCATGGAAAAACAAAAGACCCAGTATAACCAAAACAAACCTGTACAATAAAGGAACTTCTAGAGGCATCACTATCCCTGACTTCAAGCCCTATTATAGAGCTATAGTCCTGAAAACAGCTTGGTACTGGCACAAAAATAGACAGGTAGACCAATGGAATAGAATTGAAGACCCCGATATTGACCCACACACCTATGAACACCTGATTTGTGATGAAGAAGATAAATTTATAAGATGGAATAAAGAAAGCATCTTCAACAAATGGCACTGGCATAACTGGATACTCACATGTAGAAGATTGCAGATAGATCCATGTCTATTGCCATGCATAAATCTTAAGACCAAATGGACCAAAGACCTCAACATAAATCCAGCCACACGGAACCTATTAGAAGACAAACTGGGAAATACCCTTAAATTAATTGGCATACAGAACTAAATAGACAATTCTTAACAGAGGAATCTAAAATGGTTGAAAGACACATAAGTAAGTGGTCAACATCCTTATGCAAATCAAAACAACTCTGAGATATCATCTTATACCTGTCAGAATGGATAAAATATACAATAACATTCACAGTTTATACTTGAGAGGATGTGGAGAAAGGGGAACACTCATCCCCTGCCCCTGGGAGTGCCAACTTGTAAACCCACTTTGGAAATCAGTATGGCAAGTCCTTAGGAAAATGGGAATGAGTCTACTACAAGATCCAGCAATTCCACTCTTAGGCATATACCCAAAAGAAGCACATTCATACAACAAGGACATCTGTTCATAACAGCACTGTTTGTAATAGCCAGAACCTGGAAAAAACCTAGATGCCCCTCAACTGAAGAATGGATAGAGAAAATGTGGTATATTTACACAATGGAATAGTACTCAGCAGAAAAAAACCTTGGAATCTTGAAATTTGCAGGCAAATGGATGAAACCAGAAGAAACCATTCTGAGTAAGGTAACAAAATCAGAAAAAGACAAACATGGTATGTGCTTACTAATGTGTGGATTTTAGACAGAGTAAAGAATTAACAGCCTACAATCTACACTGCCAGAAAAGCTAGTAAACAAGTAGGACCCCAAGAGCCTTACATATTCCCCTGGAGAAGGGAAAGGGACAATATCTCCTGAGCAAATTGGGAGCACAGGAGGAGGAGGGAGGGAGCTAGGAGAATGAGAAGGGGAGAAGAGGAGTGGTGAGGAAGACATGAGGGGGCAGAAAGTTTGAGTTGGGGGAAGAACAGAAGAAAACAAGAAAGGAAATACCATAATAGAGGGAGACACTTTAGGTTTACAGAGTAATCAGGCAAGAGGGAAATGTCTCAAGATCTACAAAGATGATACTAGTGAGCAATCTAAGCAACAGAATAGTGGCTCTTAAATACCCTCCCCTGAAAATAAGATTGATGACTGACTTATATTCCAACAAATAGCCTTCATCCAGCAGCTGGGGGAAGTAGAAGCAGACACCCACAACTAAACACTAAACTGAACTGGAATCCATTTGCAGAGAAGAATGATCAAAGTGGTCCAGAACAGGCTGCGAAAACCCACAGAAACAGCAGACCTGAACAAAATGGAGCTGATAGCTGGGATACTACCAGTAGATTGATCCAGACCCCAGGAATGTAGGTTTCAGTGAGGAGACCTCAGAAATCTACGGGACTTCCAGTTAGTCGTTCAGTATTTATCCCTATCATAGGTGTGGATTTGGGGAGTCCATTCCGCATAGAGGGATACTCCCTGAGCCAGGACACATGGGGATGGGCCTAGGCCCGACCCCAAATATATGATAACCCCCCCTATGGAAGGACTCGCCCACTTTGGGCAGCAGAAAGGATATGTGATAGTAGGGTTTCAATTGGGATATATATATATATATATATATATATATATATATATATATATAATGTTTTTACTTTTCTGATTGCAAATTCCCCCCAATTTCCTTAATAATCATTTTAGGTAAATCAGTCCCTTTAGACATTACTTATTCAACAATTCATTATAATAAGTAAGCACATCATAAAATCTGCATATGGACAGGTGAATAAGGAAGATGAAGTTGGCAAATCAAAGGTGGCCAACGGACAAACTAACGGGCATGGCTTTTACATAATACAATCCTAGGTAAAGTCTGTGCTAGCTCATAAAATAAGATAAATGAAGGAAATAATATTTAGAAAGTCAGAAGAAAAATATAATGCATGGCAGTAAATAAGTTTCACTTTCAGTGAAAGAGAACCAAAGTTTATGTAAAGTCATAAAACTGAAATGAATTGGAGCAGCAAACATTGAAATACAACTGAAAATTGAGTTAAGAAAAAGCAGTTTCATATTAAAAATTGAGTTACTTGAAACAGATGCAATTAAATAGATAAGTATATGTAAGGCAAGCAAAACTTCTAGATAAATAAAGTTGAATTACACTAGAATGAGCAATATAGAAGCCCTTGAACACTGTAAAGGGAATGTGATTACTAGACAAAAATAAATCCAGATCAAATGCCCTATATGTTCCAGTTCCAAGAGAATTGTTAGAGACATATAGCTATTCATCATTTTTAAATATTTATTAACAGTATCGTGCAAATATAAATTGTTTGGGGTTATTTTCTTCATTATAAAAAAAAGAACCATCATGTTGTGACTATTCAGGCAAGGTCACTTGGTATATTATAAAGAAATTAATCTTATCTCTATACCACAGTATTCACCTATTATGGATTGTTATTTGATAGGAAACATGTATATCTAGCGTCATTTTTCCAATAAATAAAAGTTCCAATTTGTATTAAAAAGAAAACAATGGACAGTCTCAAGAACATAAAGCATTTGAGCATGGTAGAACTCATGATTCTCTTACAAAAAAAAGGCACATATGATACTCTTGCTGCTAAAATATGGATTAGAACAAGAATTAAATCATAATGTAAAGTATTTTTGCAAATGTTTTTTAAATAATTATTAATGTGGGAAATTACCAATACAGAGCCTGGTAAAATACAAGGGAATTCAATAGGGAAAAGCCTTACTTAAAGAGTGACCTAGCCATGAGGCAGGCAGCATTAAGTACAAACCTTTTCTATTTACATGATGATTCTTATGAAACTCTGAGGCTTCTAGCTCACTTCAAATTAATAAATGATCAATCTCATCATTGCCTTGTGCTAGTGGGACTTGCAGGCCTGTATGGGATCTGATATGTGTAATGTATATAGTATTACATCTGTTTTTGATTGTTTCCTATAATTGCATAAACACTGAAGTTAATTCTGTATTATCAGGAATGAATTTTGCAGTCTCAATGTGTAACACGACTCTCTCTGGATATTGAGGAACAGTAACTATATTAAGAGGTTTTGTAAAATCCATGAGTACCATGAGAATTGCATATAATTCTGCCTTCTGTACAGATGTATATGGACTTTGAACTACTTCATTTACCTCAGCTGCTTTATAACCTGCCTTACCTGATTTGTTGGCATCAGTGTAAAAGTTAGATCTCCAGAAATGGGAGTTTGTCTTATAATACATGGAAGAATCCAGACTGTCTTTTTTATGAATTTAATTCTGTCAGTTTTGGGATAGTTGATGCTAATCATTCCCAAATAGTCACTAAGACCTATTTGCCAATATTCATTAACCTACCACAAGGAGGAAATTTTCTCCATAGTTAAATGTACTACAATATCTGCAGGATCTTTTCCAGTCAGTTAATGGAGTCTTAATTTGCCCTTTTGAATGAAATCATAAATATTTTCTATATATGTCTTTAAAATTTAATTCTGTTTATGTGGCAGAAATATCCACTCCAATATGGTGTCTTCCCTCTGCATCAGAATCCCAGAAGGGTATTCTCTAGATGACAAGGTAACCAGAATACAGTCTAAATAAAGGTTTATGTGATCTACATGTACATGCAATATTCTGTTTTCTACCCATTTCTACCCATACTCTTTCTGCCTGAGTGGATAATATTTTCAAACTGTTTAGGTCACCATCATAGTTAAGGGGCATTTTTAAATGCAATAAGTCATGTCCTACCCCAATAATCATTTGTAATTGAGAAATTTCCCCCTAGCAACTTCTGAAGATTATTGAGAGTTTGATAATGATCCCTTTTAACTTCTACCTTTTGAGGTCTGATTCTTTGTAAGTCTATCCTGTTACATAAATAGTTAATAGAATCTCCTCTTCATATCTTTTCCAGAGCAATCCATAACCTTCATCTAGGCAGAACTTCCTTCACCATTTCAAACATACGTTCCAAAGTTTCCTTATTAGAATCTGATAAAAGAATATCATCCATGTAATGATATACAAGAGATTGTGAACATTTCTTACAAATTATTTCTGAAGGTTGCTGTACAAAGTATTGACAGAAAGTAGGACTATTTGGCATTCGTTGTGGGAAAACTCGCCACTGATATCTTCTAACTGACTGTGAATTATTAAGAGTTGGTGCAGTAAATGCAGTTTTTTCTCTATCATTTTCCTGTAACAGTATTGTGAAAAATCAGTCTTTTGGATCAATGACAATGATATGCCATCCTTTAGGTATCAAGGAAGGCAAAGGCATTCCAGGTTGCAGAGAGCCCATTGGTTGAATTACTTTATTTATGGCTCTCAGGTATATCAGGATTCTCCACTTACCTGACTTCTTGTTGATAACAAATACAGGAGAATTCCAAAGGCTGGTAGATTCCTCTATGTGTCCAGCCTCTAGCTGTTCCTCTACTAACTTTTCTAAATCCTCTAGCTTCTCAGTGGTCATAGGCCATTGTCCTACCCAAACAGGTTCATCTGTAAGCAACTTCAATGGCAGTGCCTTGGGCTCTTCTGAAGGTCGATCATTTGTATTTAGTTTCTGTACAGCCTGGATGGTTGGTAAGCACTTTCCATAGCATCTTACCAGATCTTTGCCACTATCTAAAGATTTTACATAATTTGTTTCCAACACAGGAGGAATATTAATCTGAGTATTCCATTTCTGTAAAAGATGATGACCCCAGAGATTTATAGCTATATCTGCAACATATGGTTTCAGCCTCCCTTGCTGTCCTTCTGATCCAATGCAAACCACCGAGTTAACACTCTATCAAACTCTAGATAGAGTTCCAATTCCTAAAAATTGTACATTTGCCACTCTAAGAGGCCATTTCTGAGGCCAAGACTTTTGGGTAATAATAGTCACATCTGCCCCAGTGTCGACTAAGCCAGTAATAACTTTATTATTAATTTTCACTTTCAACTTAGGTCTTTTGTCATTAATAGAAGTTTGCCAAAATATGCATTTCTCATTTTGTCCAGTCACATTTGATTCTTTATTGCTAGCCAAACTACCATCTAGAGCAGTATTATTTTTCACAATAGACAAAGAACTATCTATTCATCCTGTGAGAGATTGTCTTCCACTGCTACTGGGAATGACCAGACATTTCTACATGTGGGGTCCTTCTTGATCCCCACTGGGGGTTTTTCGGCCTTAACAGGTTTCCTTGCATGTACCTTGTCAGTCTAAATTCATTGGTCCAGTGTCTTCCCTTACTACATCTTCTACACAATCCAGAAGGCAATGGCCTTCCGTATGAGGCATTGTGAGAATTCCTTTGTCTAAAGTTTCTCTCGATATGTCCCATTCTACCACAGCTGAAACATCTAGGTTCCTAGCACCTTTGTGGTCTCATGGGAAAGGCTCTTCCTACCCAAGGTTCTGGTTCATAGTAGTAGTAACCTGTAACCTCATAGTACCTATGTTGAGCTCTATTAAGTGCTTCTCCTTCCCAAGCCATTGTGTTCTCTCCTCTAGATCTTTTAATATCCTGTTGGCTTTTTAAACCTTTTGAGATGGCTTCTCCTACCCAAGCTCCAATATCTTGCACATTATAGTCAATGTTGCTTGCATGAAAACCCATTCTTCTAGCAGAGCTGATCTGATCTTTAAAGGCAAAAATATTCTTTTGCATATTGGGTTTGCATTTTCATAAGTTGTTGTATATATAATTGATTGTCTTATTGCTGGATCTGTTACCTGTAATTCTTCTGCCCTAGTTAACCTTTGTAAGAAGTCCTGGAACTGTTCTGTAGATTCTTGTTCTATTCTGGTATAGGCTTTTAGGCATTCTCCTGGCTCACAAACCTTATCCCAGGCATTTAATGCTGCTTTCCTGCCTAGGGATTATGTATGGTCATCATATTCAGCCTGAGCCTTTGGGTTAGCATAAATACCCTCACCAACAATATCATCTGGGAGGGGGGCTTCGTAACCTTCCTTTATGCCTTGACAATCAAGGAGCTGTGACTCTTGCCTGACCAATGCCTTCCACTGGATTTGGCATGAATTCTCAAGTAGAGCTACTACCAATCATTCCCAATTTGTGGATGTCACCCTGTTAAATGTTACCCATGAATGTAATAGCTGTTTTACATATGGGCTATGGAGACCATCTGAGACAAGTGATTCTTTAATATTCTTAAGATCCTTCATCTGTATAGGTTCCCATACATAAGCCATCTGTCCCTGAGGGTGTTTCTTAGAATCTGGCTTTTCTACCATGGTAGCTGGGTAGATTAATGGTGTATGAGTAATAAGCTTAGAAGAATAGTCATGATACCTGGGTGGAGTAGGTGCCTTGGATTGGAGTGATTCTGCCTCTGAAGCATCCCAATGTCCGTTAAACTTAGTAATGATATCCTTATGAAAAGTTTCAGTCTCCTTAATCATAAAAGATTCCAAGCATGTTAGTGAATCTGTAAATTGCTCTAACTGCTCCTCTACACGTTTTTCTAGGTCTTTAATACAGTTGTCCTTAGGCAGCATCTGGATGGTATGGGAACTGCCTTCTAGTATTAGAGTCTAGATTCATGGTCATGATTTGCTGATTTTGTGTCCTCAGCAATTGACCGTATGGACACATCTAATCTGTCAGCTCTGTAGTGTAACTTATTTTCTAAACATTTGGATCTAGAATCAAATTTGTAATCTACTACCTTAGAAGCTTCAATAATTGATTGAATGGCATTGTCCAATTCTTCAACAATATCCTGTGTATTTTTCACCTTTGCATCTAGTTTCTGGGTCACAGAACCTATCTGAGATTCTAGCTGGCTATAGATATTCTTTAGTTTGTCACTCTCCTCTGACAGCTTAGCCTCTAACACCTCAGACATAGAGGATGTCTCTGTGTTTAACTTATCATCTCATTTTGGGTAACAGACAGCTCTGTCTTTAGCATATTGGACACAGAGCCAAGCTTATCATCCACTTTAAGCTCCACTTGCTACACAATTGTGGCCTGACCTAATCTGTTCTCCAAAACCTCACTTCGTAAAACTGTTATTTCCTGTGAGTAGGTTGTGAGGTTATCTTTTTCCCTGTTCCTGGGTACTCTGGCTAGTAATATTACTTGTACCAGCAAGCTAACTGCCATTACTGCATATAGGCCCGTAATTGGTAGAGTAGCGTCCTCCTCAAACATTGACTTCACATAATAAGCAAAAATATTACCAATTTTAGAAAATGATAAATATTTCACCATGATTTTACATGCCAATTTCTACTCCAGATGCCTGCAGGTGGTGCAGGCATTCAGTTAGTCCACACAGCATTTGTCAGCAGTTGATCAGGCAAGATACTGGCAGATGGAGAGAGGTCACCAAGGCAACTGAGATCAGCTTAGAGAGTGTACAGCCTTGCGGCTACAACCACTGAATAAGGTTTGGCTTTACAGCTGCCATGGCAGGGGAAGCATCAGGCCCTGCTTAAAGTTGAGGCCTACTTGGATCTAGGGCAAGAAGCATCAGGGCACGAGTAGGCCCCAGCCTCAACCTGTCCCATGCCTGCAGCTAGAAACTGTGACAGTAACCATGGGGAGGTCTTTGGAAGTTTCCCAGCTGGGTTGATGGTTCTGAGAGGCTCAGTGGCAGCAGGGACGTACTTGTGGTGCAGCAGGTTGGACGTGATCCAGGAGAACCTGTGTAGACAGGGTGCTTTCCCTGCCTAGGCCACCATCCTGGTGGGAATCACAGACTCTTCCAAATGGGGACCTAGGTTTACAATATCCTGCTTCTGACAACCAGATAATGTATTAAATTACCAATAAAGAGCCAGGTAAATTACAAGGAAATTTAATAGGGAAAAGTCTTACTAACAGAGTGACCTAGCCAGCCGGCAGGCAGCAGTAAGTACAGCAAGACGAAAGTGAAACTGAAAGCAGAGCGCAATGTAAGCTTCCCTCACTCTACATCACCCTGACCATGCCCTCATAGGCCCAACTGTAGCCAGCCCCTAAGCAGTCGTGGCTACAGCATCCCCTACAAATTATTATACCAAAAATGTTATATATGAATGAGAAAATACTGAATTAAGGTCAGGCAAAAAACTAAATATTCCTTAAAAGGGTGAAGTGGCATTATAAGTGTAAGAAATCATATCTAGTTTATGTGAAACAGATTTTCATTTGTCTGTCCCTTAGGATTAGGAGTATGTGTCTCAGTTTTTTTCCTCATGTTGTGATAAACTTATCTGACAACAGGGGAAGGGAAGGAAGGTCTACTCTTGTGCATAGTTCAAGGTACATTCATTGTACTTGGAAATTTATGTTATCAGGAGACAGAAATATGAATACGCAGGTGCCATCTCTCATTTTTGTCGTTATGTATTTATTATCATTATTAATAACAATCATCATCATTATTACTATTCCAGTATCCCTTACCCAGGGAATGTAACCTGAACAATCAAAGTGAGTTTTCTACATCAATTAACATAATCAAGATGGTCTCCCTCTTCTCATTTCATTTCTCTTACTCTTATAAACAACTTGGATTGAAGTTTTCCATGCAGGGCACTTAGATTAGTGTTTGTCCATGTATTTTGAGTTGGGGCAAATAAAACATATAATTTCACAGTTGATGAATGCATTCTTTTACTTGGGTTTTAAGATGAAATTATCAAATATCAGGTTTTATTCTTTACTAAAATGATAAATTATTTTACAGATTTTTTCTATTATATTTCATTGGGGAGTATATGTTAATTATAGGAAGTATACTTTAATGCTTAAAACCCCATTTAATTTATTCTTTTTCATTTATTTTACATACTGATGTAAGTACAATTATTATATAAAATTATTTTAAGCCCTATCTTTTTAATGTAAGAAACATTGTCTGAAAGACATGTTTTAATATACAAGTGCCACCCTGAGATTTAGTATAATCAGTAATGCATATTATTTTTTTATGTTTTATTACTAACTAGCATCTTATTTACAATAAAATAATAATGAGTTGTAGAGATATCTATTAAGGGATTTCATGAGAAATGACTTTAATTCTCACGAGTAGAATAAACATAGGTGGCAGCACAACTTTGCTGGAGGTAAATGACTGTATTGTGAAGATCTACCAGGAGGGCAAAGCTTCTCTGTGGTGTTTAAAATTCTCGGCCTCTAATTCAGCCAAATATAACACAGTATTTTACTAGAGAGAGCCTTCCTGCTGTTGGAGTGGGGCCTTATTCTTTCATGATATCTTAATGAAAGTACTAAACTTTCATCAGTTATCAAGTTTCTTTAGAGAGTTCCTTGTTGGAGAAAAGGGACAATTTTTTCTAGAAGTTATGTGTGTATATGGGAAGTATATTCAGGGAGAAATATAAAGATGTAGCAAACACATGAGGGAATAGAATGCTGAGCAAGGGATCTGCAGTATTGCTTCTCAACTAAACCTTGAAAGAGATATTGTTTTAACCTATTCTAGATGAAAAGGTACTATGGAGGTTAAATTTGAATTCTGTACTGTATGCTAAACATCAACTTGACCCCCTCATTTGGGAAGCAGCCATGCCTATAGCATAATACAGCAGGAATTGTTTTCAACCACAATTTTGTTTTCATCAGCTCACCCCATGCAGCATTGATGGATATGACTGATAGCAGAAAGAATACTCATAGAAGAATTTAGGTACTATCAACTCTTATGTGCTAATAATTATTTGGGAAATATCACTTCTTGACTTCATCTGTACCTTTGGGCAACAAGGGATATGCAGAACATTTTCCTAATATGTTCTTGAGTGATTGGAGATTGTGGAAGATCAAGGAAAGTATGGCAATGTGAGCAGTGATCAAGATGTGTTTTGGAAGCACACATGCACTGGAGATAAGTTTCCAGAGAAGTGAAGTGGCTAGATACATTAAGAAAACATGAAATTCTGAGAGAAAGGAGAGCCTGTTTTATTCCATTTTTTAAAATCACCACATGTGCATTGTTTGTATAAAAATGATGTTTGAATTATTGGTTTAGTTGATAATTGTAGGAATTTGTGTGTGTGTGTGTGTGTGTGTGTGTGTGTGTGTGTGTGTGTTGTGTTGCCTGTAGACATTGGTTCACATGCTCAAAGGATAGCTTTGACTCAAAATTGTTAATTTATTTAAAACATTGTGAGATATTTCTTGTAGTATTGTTTTGTGGTATTTGAACAACATGAATTTTGTAAATAAAAATATCATGTCACAATGACAAATAAATAAGCACACTTCCTAGAGCTTCCTCCTTCCTAAAGTAAGAAATATTCAAAGAAATCTAAACTTTTTCATATTTCAGTGTTCCCTGGAGGTTGTACCCTTCTAGTTTCAGGTGACAATCCCAGAATTCTCTGAGTTCTGCAAGCAATTGTCATCTATTTGTAATAAACATAGCAAAGTGAATGTTCACCACATTTTTAACAAAGATAGATTTCCTTACTCCACACATCTAGTATACAAAAGAGGTCAGTTTTCCACTGTGCAATTAGACTCAGTGCATTTCCTAAATTATTTCAAAATTTTATTTTTAAAGTTTGCTTCAATATACACAAACTATGATCCTAATTCATATGTATGTATATTTTAGAAATTAATTTTACTATGGTTTTTAGTAAAATACTAAAGTATTTTAGTCTTCATAGGAAATGCAAATACAATTATCTCTATTTTAGTGATTTAAAAATGAAATTTAGATTAAATATCTTGTATCTGTCTAGAGAAAGTGTCTCTTGATTGATACTTAATGATAATGGTTATGTAACTGTTTTTGATTTGTTTTCCTATAATAATAGTTTTGTAATTCAGGCTTGATCACGTATATTATTTTATTTTCAAAGTTTTCACAAAGATACAAAATTCCAAAGGCATGATTAGTTATTAAAATATCCATTTTTGCATCTTCTACATGTGAAGAATCATAAAGGCAGTAAAAACAGCTGAGTGCAGATTCCTTCTGGTAAGGATGCAGTTCCAAAAAGTTAAATCTCCCTTATTGGAATATCCTGGTATTCTCATCTGTCATCTACAGGGTGTAATATATTTTGTTGGAAGTCCACCAGTGATAAACACTAAAGGGAGTCCTAAACATTGATTTTTCCTCAGAAGAAATTTTGCATAGAAGGATGTATTTTATCTATTACTTTGTCTCACTTTTTTTTTTTTTTTGTCATTCCTTACTGCACCTTGGAAGTTTAACACCAAATGAACTAGTTTTGTGAGTCTCAGCTACACTCTACTTCTAAGGCTTTTAGTTGTGTCATGTTGTCTATAATATATTGAAAAGATGTTCTCTGTCCTTGAGCATCACATTTGCTTTTCCAAACACAATTCAAAGTTTAAAGAGTTTGTAACTTTCATCATAGCTGACAAGTCTGGCAGACATATTTCTCCCAGCTGGTTTGATATATACTTTTGATGTAGAGAAACCACACAGCACCATTATTTTTACAATACTAAATTCCCAAAGAAACAAAATTGATTACAACACACCCTTGCTTGCAATTTAATAAAATTGCTGTTTAAATTTTCCTTAAAGCATTTTGTACTTTATCACAGAAAATGAAAAGCATCAGAAGCAATACAAATGATGCATGTTAAAAGAAGCAAAAAACTGATTGAGAAGCATGTACTGCAAATTGTATACTATGCTTTTAATAGATATTACCAAACTGCCTTACCATCAAAGAGTAATTTGCTTTGTAATCCAAGGATAGAAAAAATGCTATGTGTTTCAGCTTTCATTCTTGTGCAAATTGAATCAGTTGAGCTGTAAAATGAAATGTACATGACTACTAACTACAATGTAGTGCTGTGAACATGACCCCATGGTGATACTACATGACTGACAGCTTTGGAACATGGCAGTTGTTAGGAAGAATGGTACAAGTCTGTGTATTTGTCACTGGGAACAAGAAACATAACATAAAAAGGAATAGGGGCTGCTTCATTGTTTTCCTCACTTTAAGATATTCAGTATGTTTTTAATGGCAACTGCCTGGGGGTTTGATGCCTTCATTTTAAATTACTACTATCTGTGTTTAAGAGATTGTATCGGCATTTTCAAAGAGCTGCTTCTCTATATAGATGTTTTGTTTTAAGTACAGCAAAAGGCCAAACTCAAATTCTTTCCTAATGAGCCATGTGTGAATGTCAAAGTCTCTGCTGTCCACTCAAATGCCAAAGAACACATCTGACTTTATAATGAGCCAAACAGTTGTCGCTTCATAATCTCAGTTAGCCTTCTGTTAGGTATCAGCATCCAAAATGTATAATAGTGGTGGAGGTGGTTTTTGGAATGGCTTAACTTCAAGCCAGGGTCAAAAAAATATTCTTCAAAATAATACTTTTAAAGTTTTACATCCATCTGTACACAGGATAAAGATATTCAATGAATCTAAGTAGACTATTGTCTGATTTCTATCTACTCTGTTCACCTATAAGGGATAGATAAAAACCCAACAAAAGTGTACAAAGGTAATCAGTCAATGGCAGGCTGGTTGGAGTGTGGGAAAAGCCAAAATGCCACTGATAAAACATTTCTGTCCCCAAAGAACACAGATCCAGTTAAGCATTTAAATAATTACTCATACTTTCTGGATTTTTACATTTAGTGCATTTCCATATGACAGTTGCTGACACTGAGAATGTTTAATGTTTGTGTTCTTAATTCTCTAGGCAATGTCTAACCTGTTTAACACAAAAAATTTGTATTCAGCCATAATTGATGAAAATGTGTCTAGAATTAAGGGCTTTTGGGACCATTTTAGATGATGCCATGCATATTCAATGTAATTGTGCTCTGAGGTTAGAGAGATCCCCCAAAAGCCAATAAAACCAAGAGTTGTTATGTTTGCTATGTTTTTACTGAGCTGATCATACACATAGATTTATCAATTTTTTAGTTTGAGCTTTAATAGATTACTTGAGTATTTGTATATTAAATTGAAAAAAATGCTAAAACATTGATCAAATACATAAAATGTCATAATACAGCCAGATACTTTGAAAACCTAACATTAGGAAAATGGTTATATATTATTTGCTATGATGATATATAAGAATGTTTTTTATTTTTATTTTACACAATTCTCTCTAGTATTTTGTGTAGATAGATCTGAGAGTCCTTTACTATGGGAATGTGCAACACTATTGAAAAAGCAAAGAGTAAATGTTTGCAATGATATCACCACTGATTACCTTTGCTCCAGTGTCTGTTTCTTCAACAAATGTTTCTGTAAAAACTGAATAGCTATGTGTAGAAGCATACAACAAGCTCTGTATCCCATCCCCTGCAAAATCAATTGCAATAGATTAATGACATCATCACACCAGATGTACTGAACCTGACAAAGGACAAAGTAAACAGTGTGCTTAAACCTACAGGAACAGAAAAGCACTTTCTAAATAAGCTAATAGTTCTTACATTAATACTAACAGTTGATCAGTGGAACCACATGATACTAAATGGCTTTTATACAACAGAGGCCAACACCATCCAAGGGAATAGGTAGCCTGCTTTTGAAAAGAAAGAAAGAAACAAAACATTACTAGATGAAGATCTCACAGAGGGATATTATATAGAATATATAAAGAAGACAAAAATGGTATAAACAATACAATTACAAAAATAGTGCTTTCCCTGACAGTAGTGGTGCACATCTTTAATCAAAGCACTAGGGAGGCAGAGGCAACTGGATCTCTGTGAGTTTGAGCTCATCCTGGTCTACAGATCTAGTTCCAGGACAACCATGGCTGTACAGAGAACCCCTGTTTTGAAAAAAAAAATAGTGCTAAACCCTAAACAGAGGGTTCTCAAAAGACAAAGTACAAAGGCTGGGAAATATTTATTTTTAATGTTCAAGATCTTTAGTAATCAGAGAAATGTATATTATAACTACTTTAAAATTTTATCTTACTCAAGTCCAAATGGCCAAGATCATAAAACACAAATGACTACAAATTTAATTTGGGAAATAGGAACACTTGTTCACTCTCAGGAGTCATACAAAGTGATATAACCACTAA
The DNA here is from genome assembly GCF_003668045.3 of Cricetulus griseus. Classification (NCBI taxonomy): domain Eukaryota; kingdom Metazoa; phylum Chordata; class Mammalia; order Rodentia; family Cricetidae; genus Cricetulus; species Cricetulus griseus. The sequence continues at coordinate 154,258,813 of NC_048598.1, read as the reverse complement.
GAATATCAGAATAGTTTTCTCAAGAAGCTATTATGAGATATGTGACAAGAACCAGCTATACCACTTTCAGTTGTATGCCCACCCAAATGCCTATATCTTAATGGAAAGATACCTGCTATTTTGATATATGGAAACCGCCTTGATTCCCATCAACATATAAATAGTCAATATATATAAAATTGTTTAAAAAATAAAATTAGAAAATTGCAGGCAAATCAATGGAGCTAGAGACAATCATCCCAAGGGAAGTAAACTGGACTCCAAAATAGAAACATATTTTTTCCTTTTGCTGATCTTTACATATGTGTGTTTCATTTGAAGTACTCACAGAAGTCAGGAAACTGGTAATGAAGATTATCTTTTCAAGGAGAGAAGAAAGGACATAGTGACATAAAGGGGAATTATGTTATGGAATTAAACAAGTGTTTTCAGGCTGGATCAAAGGGCAGCTCTACCAAAAGGAGCAGTTATTTGGCATCATTTTCAAGGTCAATAACCTGTGGCTGTCCACAGGTCAGAGGTTCGAAGTAAAAATCTTCTATTGGTACTAACTGAGAGACATAGTATTAATCTGACTCATGATGACTCATGAGGTCCACTGCACTTATCAAACTTCATCAGAGTTTCTTTTGTAGAGTATCACAATTAACACAAACCCCACAGCTAGTGAAGGTGTAGAGAATAAGAATCTGTGCAGTATTAAGACTTAAGTGAGACTTGTATATTTTCCTTTCTATGATCAGAGATCCTTGATGACTACAATGAAAGGGTATGATGCCATGCACAAGACCTTTGTCAGCTAAAGTAAGACAAAATCGTAGCATACAGCAGGATGGCAGTCACATATTCTCATCCCTAGATGAAGAGGTATTTTTCATGAAAGAGAGATTTAGATTTTTTTTTAAGAGTGTAGCTCTAGTAAATAGAGGACACTTCAGTGGATAGACACAGATTACTGATGATAGATACATACCTTTGGAAACACCATTCATTATTCCAATTTAGATTTGTAAATGATTTTTATTTTATTTAAAATGTATGGTCTTTATTGTCTATTTGAATGAAATCAAACTCTATTGTTTAGCTCATGGGTCTTTATTACATTTCACTCCTGTCAATCTCTACAACCTAACTAGTTGTATTTTCAGACCTACTTTAAGGGGTAACCTCATGTTTAACTCATAAGTATATCATGAGTCCCTCCCAATCAGAGGCTCACTCTTTTTTGGTGTATATGACTGAAATGTAATTGTGTTATACACCATACCATAATATGTTTCCTGACAATTTAATATATATCTATAACAATTACCCTGCTCCTGTAGATATACTTTAAGAAGCCCACTCCTAACATTAGGGTTTCACATATGCAGTTCTATGTATCCTAAATGATGCTTGTTAAAGTCTTCTATCACCAGGAGCACCTAAATATTTCATTAGTATTTCAACATAGACTCCCCAATTATTGAAACATTTTCTCCTTCTCACATTTGTCTGTTATTGGGTTGTTGAAAAGTTAGTTCTTATGAATTGAAACTTTGCTTTTGGAGAGAACTCATTAACATTCAGGTAGAAAAATAGTTTCAAAATCTCAGGAAGATGGTGAAACATTCACAATTCACAAGGGTCATCCTTAATTTTATAAGAGTAATAACAATAACAGAATAGAATGTCATCCACTTAACCCAGTATCACATAAGATATTCACAGAGATCCAGGAATAGAGCATCCTCTAGCATCACCTATGCTAGTCTTGGATTTTGGAGGTGCATTCAAATTTGTTTCACCCATGTTCCCAAAAGTATCTTCTCATCCATTGGGATGGCTAAAGTTATATTGATGGCCAACCTTATGTTTAAAATTTCTGTGCTTAAGAGAGCTAGAAATATAATTGAGTTTGCAAATGTTAAAAAAATAGCTAGCATGAATAGGACTAGATGGAATTTTTCTGAAGTATAATGAAATAAAGTTGAGTGAGTATGGAATGGATGGGTGGGTATTCTGAAGGAAGTTGAATATGATGAAAGTATGAATTATGAGGGTCTCAAAGAATTAATAAAATATGTGTTGTGATTTTTCTTTGAACACTTTTAAGTATCAGATATAGCAACAGCCAAAGAGATTAAACATATATAATGTTTCTTAATATAGGTAGGTTGACAAAATAAAGAAATTTAAAGAATGGAAAACTGTAAGATTTCTGTCACAAGATTTCAAGATAAGTTTAAAAATCATGGTGATAAGTTGACATTTGTAAATATAAAATAATCAGTTAATAGATTAATTTATTTCAAAGCTAAGATTAAAATCCAACATGAAACAATTTCAGATGGAAAAGAGGATAAACAGATAGAAGGGAGGGAGAAGATAGTTGTGATGAAGGGAAAGAGAAAGCACCATGGTGAATGTGGTATAAAATGACATCTTTCTCTCTTTTCAGAGTACGTGTATGTTTGTCATTTAAGGTATGATAAATTGTTATAAATAATAAAATGTAATATGTATCATCATTATTGTGGCTGTAAAGTCAGAAGCATGTAGCTGACGACACATATCAGGATTTTAACTAAAGTGTTCACATTTGTTAACCCAAATCTCTAGGTTTGTACTAAACTTTTACCCAGAATTCTATATCAATGTAATATCTCATCATTTCTTGAATTTCATGTTCTAAAGAGAACACTTGATTTATTATAGCTTTCTACAAATTGCACTTCTTTCTTACCTTATTCAGCAAAAATCTACATTGTGTTTGGTTCCTATGTATCCTTCACTCTATGGGTACCCTTCTTTTTTTCTACCACCTGCATATCCAGTCTGAGACCAGCCTGGTCTACAAGAGCTAGTTCCAAGACAGCCTCCAAAGCCACAGAGAAACCCTGTCTCGAAAAACCAAAAAAAAAAAAAAAAAAAAAAAAAGAAAAAGAAAGAAAGAAAAGAAAAGAAAAGAAAAGAAAAGAAAAGAAAAGAAAAGAGGGGTTTGGAACTTCAGTCACACAGTAGTTAGTGAAAGGTACTCAATCCAAAGTAAGATAAAACATAAAACTATGGGAATAATACTAGCCATCTCAGTTAGATCAGACAAGCAAAACAGTCACCTCACCTCTGTAAAGAGAACATGGTCTTTTGATTTCTTACTACAATATGCAGAAGATGATGGACATAGGTATTGTTTTACTGTAATGTGAACACTGTAGTGTGTGGATATGATTTTGCAATACAATGGAGGTTCAGGGGTCTGAAACATGGAGCCTGAGGTTTGGACCCCAAGAAACTTTCTAACTGATAATTTTGGTACCCAAATTTATGGGCCCTTAATTTTCTAGGCTCTGATTACAACTAACTAATCTCACTGACATATTGGAAGACTGCCTTGTTGAAATCTGTAATCAAGCAAATGGATTGGTTATAGTTGAATTAAAAGTCACCTTCAGAGTCTCTGAGTCTGGATTGTCAGCTGGGTAACCTACATGGGACTGAACTAGGCTCCCTAGGTGTAGGTGATGACAGTTTTGTGGCTTGATTTGTTTGAGGGACAGGGGCAGTGGGATCAGGACTTATCCTGGGTATATGAACTCTTTTTGGAACCCATTTACTATGGTGGAATACTTTACTCGGCCTCCATACCGGGGATGGGGGGGTCCTGCTTCAACTTGCTATGCCAGACTTTGTAGATTCCCCAAGGGAGGCCTTACTGCCTCTGAAGAGTGGATGGGTGGTGGGATGGGAAGGGTGAGGGTCCAGAGATGGGGAGGGAGGGGGAACTGGGGTTGATATGAAAATGAAAAAAAAATTAATTAAAAAAGAGACTATCACCATGCTTTGATATGCAAATAATGCACTGAATTCTCTAATCAATAAAATTAGCATATCCATAAAAAGAGGCTTCAGTTCTAAAGGTAAAAGTTCAGATGGACTCTATCAGTATAAAGAGGCCATGATAATCCCATATGATGAATAGGAGACACAACTGTCTCAAATGATAAATGTGTTATATAATATGCATAAAGGGCAAAGCAATTGATATGAAGTTGTCTGTTGAGAAACTTAGTTGATTTTCAGCTGTTTTACGTAGCATAGGTGGAGCTGTGTTTCAGTAATTTGCTTGACTTTCCTTGTTCCTTCATGAATATATAAATAGGATTCACAGATATTTCCCTTGCTATTAATTTTCCTCCACAGACAGATATGTATATGATCACTTATAATGTTATTTTCCTCTGAGAACTTTGAATTTGGAGTGATCACTGGTCTCTTCTAGATGCCAGTAGCTGTACAGGAATCTGGTGCCTGAAGTAGCTTTGATCATCATGATAATTATGTCACTTGTATGAGGATCCTGAACTGTATTTTCTGCCCATTTCACTCCTATCTAAGTATAGTAAGTTCTTGTTTATTCTAGCTGAAACTTAGAATTCTTGTGTTAATTGAGTCTCTTTTGCAATTCTGGTAATGAAAAATAGAATATTTAAATTAACACCACTTATCTTTTCAGTTTATGAAAATCATAGCCTCCTCTAGCAATATAGCTTCATTTTATTACTCTCTATTTTGCCACTATTTAATTGATTCCAAGAATTGCTAACAAACAAATATTAAAACAATTGAAAAATAAATGTTTTAGGATAAGCATCATTTTAACTGTAATTCAAAATTATTAGTCAATGTTTATGAACTGAATTTTTCTCTCCAGGAAAAAAAAAAAGTTTTGGTGTAATATAACTGTGTACTTCAAATCACATTAAAGTGTGGTTTAAATTAATGTTCTAATTAATATTTTCTGATAGAAGACAATTAGATGTTTCAGAAAATACTTAACTTCAATTATAAAAGTATAAGAAACAAATAATACTTCTCATGTGTATCTGAATATGTGGAATATTTTACCAAGAATTACCTCTGAAAATGTGGTAACATGATTAGTATCAAAGAACATAGTGTTAAATGTTTTCTTCAGTTCATTTATTTAACATAAAATTCTATTTATTTTATCCTACTGGGTCCCCATACATAGATAAAGCAAGATCACTTTCTTTTTCATTTCTTTTATTTATCACATAAAATATCCTGATTATGGCTTCCCCTCTCTCCACTCTTCCCAGTTCCCCATCACCTGCCCTCCGGCACCAAATCTGGAGCTATTCTCATTACAAGACAAACAGGCATCTAAGGGACAGTAATAAGATGATAAAATAGAATTAAAAAAAAACACTTTTAATTTGAGCTACAGACTCCAACATAAGGAAAAAAAGCCCATGCGAAGGCAAATAAAAACCAAAGAAACACTCAAACACACTCTCAGGAAATTATATGTAATATATATATATATATATATATATATATATATATATATATATATATTACATACAGTGTGTGTGTGTGTGTGTGTGTGTGTGTGTGTGTGTGTGTATGTGTGTGTGTATGTGTGTGTGTGTGACCTGCTGTTTCAGTATCTGTGAGTTCATGTATACTTTGATATGTAGATTGATAGTGCTATGTATTCATGGTGTCGTCTAATTCCTCTACCATCATTTTTCTGCCTCCCCTTATCCATGGTTTCTTGAGCCCTGAAGAGTGGGATTTAATAAAGATATTCCATGTTGGGCTGAGCATTCCAAGGTATTTCTGAATAGCATCTGGTTGTGTGTCTCTGTAATTGTTCTCATCTGCTGTGGGAAGAATTTCTCTGATGATGACTGAGCAAGAAAATGATCTATCAGTACAGCAGATTGTGGAGTCATTTTATTGCTACTTTGCTACTTTTTAAGTAAAATTTGGTTTTATGTGAGGTCCCAATGCTATTTAGTTTCCATATCTTGATCACTTAAGCAAGGCATGGTTTCCAACTTGTGGAGTGAACTAAAGTCAGATCTGTTAGTTCCTCCCTTGAGTTTTGTGCCATCATTGACCCAGTCAATTTTGCACCACTGTCTATTAGAGTTTTTGGCTGGCTTGATATTTATATTCCTGTTTTGATAAATACAGAGTGCATTTCTTTACCAAATACCTTAAAATATATGGTGAAGGCAGCTTATAACTACTAGCCTGACTTCTCTATTTTCACTAGATTGTATAAGTGTTGTTAACAGAAACTGCAACTTGCCTTAACTTTGTGGAGAACAACCTATAGTGTTGCCAACAGACTGGGTTGTTTGAGGGTTCCCATAGGACTTCTTTGCTAATAACTCAATTAATATATCATATTTCAGTACTGTAAGCATCATTTGGTGACTTCTGTTAGATTCCTTTGTATACAGAAAGTCTTTTCATATGTCAGTCTTTTTCCAATACTGAATATCTGGTTTTCTACTTAGGGCTTTGATCCACTTGAACTTGAATTTTGGAGAGGGTGATGAATACAGATCTATTTTCATTCTTCTTCATGCTCGCATACAGATTGACCAGCACAATTTGTTGAAGACCTTGTCTTTTCTCCAGTATATGTTTCTAGCTTCTTTATCAAATATCAGGTATTGAGAGGTATGTGGAGTAATGTCTGTGTCTTCACAGACATTAATTAATTAATAAATTCCATTTATTAATTTGGGTTTATTTTTGGTGCTAGTACAATGCTGTTTTATGACTATATATCTGTAGTAAAACTTGAAATTGAGGATAGTGATAATTCCCACTGTTATTTTGGTGTTTATGATTCTTTTAACTGCACTACTTTTTCCTGTTTCCACTTGAAGCTGAGAATTGTCCATTCAAAATCTCTGAAAAATTTTGTTGGAGTTTTCATGGGGATGACATGGTATCTATATATTTCTTTTGGTAGTATGGTCATTTTTCAAGTTTGTAATCCGATTGATCAATTAGCATGAAATATTTTTCTATATTATGGTAGTTCTTCAATGTCTTTCATTTCTGTCATTCAAGTCTTTCATTTGCTCAATTAGAGTTATTCTGGGATATTTTCTATTATTTGAGGATATTCTGAAATATGTTGTTTCCATGATTTCTTTCTCAGTTTGTTTGTCCTTCCTAGCTAGAAGGCTAGCTTTTCTCTGAATTATGTTTTCAGCTACTTTGCTTAAAGTCTTTATTATTTGTGTGGGTTTTCATAGTGAACTTTTTTCAGGTCCTTTATTTATACTATCATACTGTTTGAGAATAAAGATACTTTGAGCTTTTTTTCCTGTCCAATTTGTATCATTTTGATCTCCTTCAGTTTTCTTATTTTTCTTATAGTTGAAGTACTACATTGGATTGGTATGTAGAGAGAAAACAACTTTGTTTTGTTACTGATTTTAGTGGAATTTCTCTGAGTTTCACTCCATTTAAAGTGATGTTTGCTATGTGTTTGCTGTAAACTATTTTTTTTATGTTGAGGTATGTCCTTTGTATTCCTAATCTCTCCAGGACTTTTCTCATGAAGCTGTGGTAGATTTTGTCAAAGGCAATTTCTGCATCTAATAAGATGATTATGTGGTATTTTCCTTCAGTGTGTTCATTCAGCTGATTATATTAATTGATTGACATACCTTAAGCAATCCCTGAGTCTCGAGGATGAAGCCTGTTTGGTTATGGTGGATGACCTTTTTAGGTATAATTGGATTTGCTTATTGAGAATTTTTGCATCCATGTTCACAATCAAAATTGATCTAAGGTTCTATTTCTTTGTTGGGTCTTTATGTAGTTTTCATATCAGGGTAACTCTGGCCAGTAAAAAAAAAAAAAAAAGAAATTGACAAAGTTCCTTCCGTGTTTATTTTCTGGAAAAATTGAGGAGTATTTTCATTAACTCAACTTTAACAGTCTAGTAGAATTTTTCACTAAAACTATCCTACCCTAGAATTTTCTTCAGGTTTTGAACTGTTTTATCAATTTTCACCTACTATTTGTGTTTTCAGAGATTTCTATTTTAATGTCTTTTTCTTGTGCTTCAGCTATTTTGAATACTCAAGGCATGCTGTGGTCAGGTTGCTGGCCTCTTGTATTCCTATGATGCTACAAAGGTATTTTGGATTAGTAAAATGATATAACTGGTTGTTTCATGCGTGGGAGTTTTGGTCTTTTTATTGTCCTGATAGTTGCCATCTCTAGACTTAAGAGGAGTATAGTGGCTGTGTGTTTTCAGTAAGAAATTCTTCTGAAATCCTGGCAGGTATGGCCACTTGGAATTCCATGTAAAATGTCTTTCTGTTTCTTACCAATGGGCTAGGGGGAAGAGGTAGACCATGAGATGGTCTACAGGAAGATCTAAATCTGGAAGTAAAGTAGGTTTAGTCTCTTAGGAAGAGTTGTTTAGAGTGAGAATAGGTTACAGCAGAAGACATGGGGGAGATATGAAGATCTGTAATTAGAGTCCTGTAGATTCCCAAGTACTACCTGCTGAAATTGTGGTCTTACAGAAAGCAATGAATTGGTATGGTGTTACGATTAATCTTTCTGCCAACAACCACCTGAGCCCCACCGCCACGTGTGAGTTTTATGCCAGCTGCCCTCCCGAGTTAGGCCCAAATGAATAAACAGAAACTTGTATTAGGTACAATGCTGCTTGGCCAATGACTAGGATTCTCATCTGTTAGCTCAGTCTTAACTATCATAAACCTATATATTTTATATTTTATAAGACTTATCTTATCTGATGCCTTATTGGCATCCCTCCTTGCTGGTGGATCACATTGTGCCACTGGAGCAGAAGCGGAGGGGAAAAGGGACCTTTCCTGTTTCTCCTACGCTTAAATATGAGTCTCCTTGCTATGTCACTTCCTGCCTGGATCACCACTTCTCTACTACATTTCCAAGAATCCTCTTTGACTCCTAGTCCCATCTAACTTGCTGTCTCATGGGCCAAACAGTATTTTATTTAACAATCAATAAGATAAACATACACAGTACATTCCCCATCAGTATGGGGGAGAAATTAGCAGGGGAAAATGTGAGTGATCCACTGGAGATTGTAGGAAAAGAGAAAGATGGTTGCAGCAGTTGTTCTGCTGCAGAACTAGGGATAAGATTTTGGGACTAGATTTGGAGGATCAAAGAGAAACTTGAAGACCTTCTGTCAGCCTGCATGCTTCCCTTCCATGATCACTTTCCTATTGAATTAAACCCAAATACTGGCTTTACAGTGGATTATAAATTTTTAGTTTATGTTAAAATATTCATAAACCTACATGCATATAGTTAACTATAATTTGTATTTATGTGTTTGCAAATTTCCTTTGCTATTTAAATTAGAAATAATCTTAGTATACATATCAATCCCAGTTCTCCCTCCTATCTTCCCCTGCCCTCTACCAAGGCCCCACCCCCTTGTCCCACATGCCATCCACTTCTCAGGGAGAGTGAGGCCCTCCATGGGTATCATCAAAATCTGTCACATTATTTGGGACAGGGCCTAGGACCACCCCTATGTATTTAGGCTAAGAGAGTATCTCTCCATAGAGGAATGAGCTCCCAAAGTCCATTTGTGCACTAGGAATAAATACTGGCTCTACCACAAAAGATCCCATTGACTGCCCAAGACTCCTAAATTAACCAAGTTGAGGGGGCATGGCTAGGTCCTATGCTGGTTCCTCAGGTGTCTGGCTGGGTTCCATGAGCTTCCACTTGTTCAGATCAACTGTTTCTGTAGGTTTCTAATAATGGTATTGACCCCTTTGCTCATCATTACTTCCTCACTACAACTGTATTCCAGTGCTTACCTGTGGATCATTGCTTCTGCTTCTATCAGCTACAGGATGAAAGCCCTAGGATGGCATTTAAGGTAGTCATCAATCTCATTATAGGGAAGGACATTTATGGTAGCCCCTCCACTATTGCTTAGATTCATAGTTGGGGTCATCCTTGTGGATTTATGGAATTTCTCTAGTGCCAGATTTATCTTTAAATATACAATGGCTCCCTCCATTTAGGTATCTCTTTTCTTGCTTTCCTGTATTCATTCCCTGACTCAATCTTCCTTTTCCCTCATGTTGTCCTTTCCCCTCATCTTCTCCCTTCCTCTAACTCCACTTTCCCTCTCCCTCCCCTTCCCCCTATACTCCCAATTTGTTCAGGAAATCTTGTCCCTTTCTCCTTCTCCTTTGAAGTATGTATGTCTCTTTTACAGTTTTCCTTGTTTCTTAGCTTCTCTAGAGGTGTGCATTGTAGACTAGTAATCATTTGCTCTATGTCTAATATCTATATAAGAGTGAGTACATACCATATTTGTCTTTCATGCTTTCTTCTAGTTTCATCCTTTTGCCTGTGAATTTCAGGATTTAATTGTTTCTTTATACGACTAGTTTTATATTGTATAAATGTACCACATTTTCTTTATCCATTCTTCATTTGAGGGGCATCGAGGTTGCTTTCAGTTTCTGGCTATTAAAATAATTCTGCTATGAACATAGTTGAAAAGATGTCCAAATACTGTTTGTATGAATGTGCATTCTTTGGGTATATGCCTGAGAGTGGAATTGCTTGATCTTGAGGTAGACTGATTTTCATTTTCCTAAGAGACCTCTACACTAATTGCCAAAATTGCTGTACAAGTTTGAACCATGGTATTATAAAAATGAGAAATCAACATGATTTTCTGATTGTTTCCTCTTTAAATTAAGAGCTCTTTGGGTGATATACTAGTGCCAACTCCATTATAATGTAATAATTATTTATTAACTAATATTAATTGGTCAATATAAATGATAGTGTTTCATATTTTTCAGCCACAACCATTGAACCCAGGGACACACCTTTAATCCCAGCATTCAGAAGCTAAGAGGTGGTGGTACACACCTTTAATCATAGTTCTCAGGATTAAAAGGTAGATGGATTTCTGTGTTCAAGACAACATCTGTATACAGGAGACTGAATCAGTCTAAAAGAGCAACAGATAACAGGCCTTTAATCCCAGCACTAGAGGAGTCAAAATGATAGAACTAGGGTTTTCAGTATTCAGTATGAGGCATTCATTCTCCAGCCACACTGAGAAGAGGTTACAGTCTGAGTCTTGTGAGAGGTCTTGGAGAAAGTAACAGCCCATTCAGCCTGAGATAGAGGTAAGAAGGGAGTGGCCAGCTACTTTCTGTTTCTGATATTCAGCTTGATGTTTGAGCCCTAATATCTGACTCTGGGTGTTTCATTTTTCATGTTGAAATGTACTCTCTTCATTCCATTAAAATGACATCTTCTCTAGCCTGTGGATAAGCCTCAGCATGATGGATCTCTTGGTATCTCTAAATACTGTCTTCTGGTCATTATTCTGTTAATTTGTTCTCTTGAACATTCTTTCTTTAGAATGTCTTATTAAAAAATAAAAAATGTGAGAGAAGAGTTTTATTTTTATTCTCTTTTGGAAACAGCAACTTTTGTGAGATTTGGTCAAAAAATAATAATAACTTTATTAAGATGAAAATTATTTTAATTATTTATAATGATCAACAGAGTTCAAATGTATCTCTGGACCAACATTCCTGGAGTAAATTAACACCACATATTAATATTTTTATATTCTCCAAGAAACAGAAACATGAAGCTCTGCAGGTTTTGAGATAATATTCATGGATGCATGCCTCACCACTTTTGTCCCATTGAAGAAGCAATGGCTGATCAATAAGAAGGGTCTACACAGTCAGTGAAAAAACCTTAATTTAAAATCACTGATTTTTTAGTAAAAGGATCCAGGCTATTTGGTATTTTGAGTAGAGATACATTTAGATGACTATACTGTTTATTAAAGCAAAAAAAGAAAGAACTTTTTAAAATGGAACACATTCAGAAGAAAACAGGAAGCAAACTCATTATGGGAAAAATTTATAAAGTTACTTATGTTAATGAAACATTTTAAGATACATACAAGCAGCTTGAGAGACAGCTAAGAGATCAAAATCTCCTGTTGCTCTTAAAGTAGAAAAGAGTTTGATTCCCTTCACTGATTTGGGTAGGACAACACCTCCTATATCTCTAGCTCTAAGGTATCCAATATCCTGTTTAAGGCCTCCACAGTTACCCTCATGCATGTTCACATACATACAAACATATACTGAATATAAATTTTGAAAAATCCAAATAAAATAAATTACCTATGAATTATTACTGATGTAATTTTTAAAATAAACAGATTCAGAAAACAAATAAAAATAAACAAGAACATTTTTTGAAGTAAAATTTTAATAAATAAATGTACATGGAAAATACAAATCAACTTTAGACAAACATGACAGTAATAATTTTCAAACAAGAGCTACTGATGGGTGCTAAATTTAATGTGAACATGTTGACAAGAAAGATTTGCAAAGTATATTAGACCCCCCACTATAAAAATAATTACTGACTACAAAGGGAAAACAACAACTTTGCAGTGAAGGGAGCTGGCAGCAATTCTTTTCTTCCAAAGATCAATGTCAAAATATCCCAAGAGTAAGACAAATCAGCATCAAGCTTTGTAAAAGTATGCCATGACAAGAGCCCAATGACATTTCTCTTTTTCTTGCAAGAGACATATAACCTTGGTCCAAACATTAAAAATTGCAAAGAAATGACTCAAAATTAGTCCTCAACTGAATAAACATTATGGCAAAGGAAAGAAAATTGAACTTTTGAAACCTGTAGAATAGTGCAAATGAATACACAAATAGATAGAGATGGTAGAAAGATAAGATACATAGATAGATAGATAGATAGATAGATAGATAGATAGATAGATGTAATATGTGCTCTCTTAAACAATGGTGGGTAGCTCCTATATCATTAATAAGAGATAGGATTTCACAACAGACTTTATCTTTAGCTTTTATAGCCTTTTAAACCTGTTTTCTCAATGTTACTTGAGCCTTGGCTATGTAAGTATTGATATATATATCCACTAGGGATGGGTACCCTAGAAGCACTTGTTTTGTGACTTTTGATCATTATGCTTTTCTCTAATGGTTTATATGGTGAGAGGTAAGTATTATATTTATCCGTGAATATAAAGATAAATATTTAGAATATAATTGGGAATTACATTAATTTATTAAAGTGGTAGTTGCAGGTCCACATCTAAGAACTCAGAAGACTAGGGTGTTTGGATAGTTTTCCCATACTGGGCATGATTTATTTCCTTTTGAACAGATATTTAGTCCAAGTAGAAATCTGTTGCTTACAGTCAAGGTATTATTTCTGCTATCATACCTTTAGGGCTACTGTTTCATGATGACAGCTATTATTCATAGGTTTCACAACTATGTAAGTCTGTTGCTTGCTTTTCTCCTTTGGAAATACGACTAGAACATTCTGTTGTAATGTAATCTAGTCTTCAAAGTGACTTTAGGTCAAGTCCAACATGAATCCTCTTGCTCTGTGTTCAATTCACATGATGCCTTCAGTAATAGAGACTCACCATCCTGCTCAGCCCCAGGATATACATATATACTTATTTGTAAACACATAATAATATCATTCCTTCTGTGGTTTTGTTTTTCTTGCTTCTTCACTGCTTAGTTTTTAACCTCCTTCTCTTCTCCCCAGTTGAATTCCCAGAAAATTTTCCCAGTTCCTCCTTCACATCATTAATATCATACCATTTACTATTTAGGAGCCCTCTCAGTCCTCCCATAATCTCTTCTTAATTTTCTAGTCCGTGAACTTACTATAAATTACACACACATATGTAACTACTTGGAGCTAGGAAGCAGAGATACAAGAGAAAATGTGGTATTTGTTTTTCTATGTTTTTATGTAACTCAATATAATATTTCATATTTCCATTCATTTGCCTCAAATATTTCTTTTTCACTTTTTTAAACATGGGAATAGTGTCCTATAGTTTAAATATTGCATATTTTCATTATTAATTTGTCCGTTGAAAGATATTTGGGTTTTTTATGTACCATCACTGTTGTGAATAAAGTAAGATTAAACATCATTGAGCAACTAACTGTGGAGTCCTTTAGAAATAATGGCAAAAAATAATATAGCTGGGTCATATGGGAATTCTTTTTAACCTTTTGAGGGTTATCCACACTTGTTTATAAAGAAGGTGCAATAGTTTGAAATCACATTCATAGTTAATGAAGGTTTCCTTTTCTCTAAATTTTCTCCAGCACTCAATGCTAATTGCTTGATCTTGGTCTTTCTGAATGAGATATGATGAAATGTAAAAATTGTCTTGAAATGTATGTCTTCACTTCTTAAGAATATTGGACACATTTGAAACATTTCTTTGCTAGTCTTGTCTCTTGATTTGATTACTTTCTACTTAAACCCATAGATCATTTTTTTATGCAAACTGCATGAGGCTTTATTATAGTTTTTTAATGAGCTAACCCCATGTTAGATTGGGCCTTCCATCCATCCACCATGGCAGATGTCTAGAAAGACAGTTTGAACCATCTTAATAGAGCCCCTATAGGGCAGCATAAGGGGAATATCTAGGGGTAAGCACAGGCTCAAGATTGGTGTGCCTCCAGGCTTGGAGTGTTTGTCCTGTGTTGATTGATCAACTGGTTGTTATGGCACATAGGCTCTCCCAGGGCAGTTGCTATGCTCTGTGCGTCATTGCTGTGCACTTGTCCATAAAGTACACCCAGAGCAGTAAGGCATAGCACCACCAGCTAACTTATGATTGGTTCCTTGCCACAAGGCAGGCATTTGACATCCTAGTGACTAAGGCAAGGTCAGACAAGCACGTGTTCGGCTGTTATGGCTGCTGAAATGGGGAGCTGGTCCCTTCATTCTCACATTTTTTTTTTTTTGGAAATTCCAATCATGGAATTGCTGTCACTCTAGAGTCCCCATCAGGGAGTGACAGATATTGGCATTCCCATGCAAGGGAGTTCCTTCTGACTTAGCATTTTAACCATGGAAAATGGGTGAGAAATTCTTTTTGATGCTACTTCCTGCTGACTTTGGGATGAAGTTAGGGACCCAATAAAGTTGAAATGCTAGTCAAAAGCAAAAAAGGTAATTTAGGCAATGGGGAATTGCCTAATTCCATCAGAAGCTATTGGCAGACTCTGTTGCAGAGACAGGGGTTGTCCATATCAGCTGGACTGGTTCACATCCACAGCAAGTACAGGGTTCACAATCTACTTAGGAACAGCCTGTAGTCAGCAACTGATATACTCAGATGTGTTTGTCAGAAGCAGAAACCTGTTGAAGACATGTTTAAACTAGGAAAATAAGTTAAAACTTATTTACTGAAGCCCACAGTGCAGAAAAAGCAGATATCTGCATTTGTTCAAACAGCAGGAACATATTTATAATTTTGAGAGTTAGCAAAAACTACAGATTTGGGCAAGAAGCATGTACATATTTATTCTGTCCAGACAGCCAGATATAGATTGGACAGAGGTGCCTTTGGCCTCATGAAAAAAACATAGCTCATTTTATAATGGATTGTTTAACTTTTGACTTTTTAAAAAAGTCCTTTACATATTCATGTTATAAATCTTTTGTCAGATGTGTAATTCTCAAAACTTTTCTTCCATTTTGTGGGCTTCCTTTTCTCTCAAAAGACTATGATCATGCTTTTTACTTCTATGAGGCCTTACTCATCAATTGTTGACTTTAGTTCCTAGACAAATAGGGAAATTTCCAAGAATCTGACTAAGAGTTTAGGCAATAGTGGAGAGGTTACCTTAAATTCCCTTCCTCTATAATGACATTGATGATTACCTTAAATGGCATCCTAGAGCTGTCATCCACTAGGAAGCAGAAGCAGAAAGCCACAACTAAACACTGAGCTGAACAAATGGAATCCAGTTGCAGAGAGAGAGGAGTGATGATCAAAGGAGTCAAGACCATGCTTGGGTAACCCACACTCACAGCTGACCTGAGCAAGTGGGAGCTCAGGGAAATTAGCCTAAGACTTATCTAGGCTCCCTGAACATGGGTGTCAGTGGGAATGTCTAGACAGTAATTGGGGCCTCTGGCAGTGGAATAAGTATTTATTCCTAGTGCAAGAATGGACTTTGGGAGCCCATTCCCTCTGAAGGGATACACAGTGGAGGGCCTAGGCTGTGCCCCAAATGATGTGACAAATGTTAGTGATTCCCCCATGTAAGGTCTTACTGGGGAGTGGATGGGGGATCCTTTGCTCATCACTCCTCTCTCTTGCAACTGGATTCCATTTGTTCAGCTCAGTGTTTAGTTGTGGCTTTTTGCTTCTGCTTCCATCATGGGAGGATACCAGGTATCCTGAACTAGGATTGGTATGTAAAATAAGATTGTTTCTAATTTAAATTAACCTCACTTTCTCTTTCCATTCTTCAGGTGAGGGGCATCTAGGTTGCTTCCAGGTTCTGGCTATTACAAGCAATACTGCTATGAACATAGTTGAACATATGTCCTTGTTGTAGGAATGTGTATTCTTTGGGTATATACCCAAGAGAGGAATTGCTGGATCTTGAGGTAGGCTGATATCCATTATCCTGAGAAACCAAAATACTGATTTCAAAAGTGGTCTTACAAGTTTGTACTCCCACCAACAATGGAAGAGTGTTTCTTTTTCTCCACATACTGTCCAGCATAGACTGTCATTTGTGTTTTTGATTTTAGCCATTCTGGCCAGTTTAAGATGGTATCTCGAGTTGTTTTGAGTTGAATTTCCCTGATGGATTTTTAGAAGGATTTTGAGCAACTTCTTAAGTGTCTTTCAGCCATTTTAGATTCCTCTGTTGATAATTCTCTATTTAGTTTTACACCCCACTTTTTAATTTCCTTGATTGGTATTATGGTGGCCAGCTTCTTCACTTCATTTTATATTTTGGATATCAGCCCTCTGTCAGTTGTTATGTTAGTGAAGATCTTTTCCCATTATGTAGGCTGTCATTTTGTCTCACTGACTGTGTCCTTTGCCTTACATTAGTTTCTCATTTTCAGGAGTTCCTATTTATTTAATTGTAGATCTCAATGTCTGTGCTACTGGTGTTATGTTTTGGAAGCAGTCTCCATACCAAGGGAGTACTACTCAGTGGAAAAAAATGGAATCTTGAAATTCACAGGCAAATGGATGGAACTAAAGGAAATCAACTTGAGTTATGTAACCCAGTCACAAAAAGACAAACATGGTATATACTCACTCATATATGAATTGCAGACATAGAGCAAAGAATTACCTGACTACTATCTTCATCACCATAGCATCTAGGAAGCAAGAAGGACTCAAAGAGAAAAATGCATGGACCATGGAGAATGGGAAGGGGCAGGATTGTATGAGATACTTGGGAGCATGAGGGTAGGGGAGAGGGAGCTGGCAAAATGAGAGGGGGAGAAGAGGAGGGGAGAGGAGAAAATGGAGACACAGAAAGGTTGAGTTGGGGGAAGAATAGAGGAGAGCAGGACGAGAGATATCATAACAGAGGGAGCCATTATAGGTCTGAGGAGAGATCTGGCACTAGGGAAATTTCCAGACATCTACAAGGATGAAACTAACTAACAGTCTAGGCAATGGTGGAGAGGCTACCCTAAATGTCTTTCCCCTATAATGAGACTGATGACTACTTTATATGCCATCCTAGAACCCTCATCCAGTGGCTGTTGGAAGCAGAGGCAAACATCAACAGATATACACTGAACTGAACTCTGGAACTCAGTTGCAGAGAGGGAGGAAAAAAGAATAAAGGCATTGGGACTAGGCTGGTGAAACCCACAGAAACACTGAACTGAACAAAAGGGAGCACATGGACCCCAGACTGATGTTTAAGCAGGCCAGCAAGGGACTGATCCAGACCCCTGAATGTGGATGTCAATGAGGAGGCCTCAGCACTCTATGGGAACCCTGGTAGTAGATCATTATTTTTCCCTGGTGTAAGAAGGGACATTGAGAGCCCATCTCTCATTGAGAGATGCTTTCCTAGCCTGGACACATGGGGGAGGGCCTAGGCCCCACCCTGGATGACATAATAGACTATGGGTAAACCCCATGGAGCACCTTACAATCTCTGGGGAGAAGAGGGTGGATGGGGGGGGCTGATAGGGGTTTGGGGGAGGAGAGGGAGAGGGAGAAGGGATTGACATGTGAAGCAAGCTTGTTTAGGAGGCAGAGACATTTGGATCTCTGTGAGTTCATGGCCTTCCTGGTCTACAAAGCTATACAGAGAAACCCTGTCTCAGACAAAAACAAAAAATAAAAAGAAAAATTAAAACCTCATGTTATCTCTTAACAGCAGTAGAATATTCACTATGACCACGAGCATCTTAAAAGATCCCTTAGGCTATAGTAGTGGCATGCATATCTAGGGGATAACCAACATCTCTCTAATTGGACTTGAAACCTCCTTAACAAAAGGGAAATAATGGTTAGCTTTCATAAAGCTTGTAGTTGCTATGAAATGCACAGAAGTATAAAGCACTCAAACATATACAGCTGAGAACCCTGCAAATACACAGCCACTGGTACAAATGTGAAACAAATATTATGGAAGTAACCAAACACATTTTCATTAAATTTAAATTCTACTCCACAGGATGCAACTGATACCTGATACCACTATTTGACTAAGCACTGATAGATAGACAGACAGGTCACAGGTCTAAAGGAAAACCTACTAGTATTATACCATTAAATGAACACAGTAATATACTGACTCTTATGGCTTACAATTATACCTTCAGATCAGTACATTTCCCATATGTCACTAGAAGCTTAAATTTTCAGTAGGTGGAAAATCACAGAATCACAATTGGCCAAAGTGTATAGAAAAGGAGCCTCAAATTGCTTCTTACTGAAGGAAATATATTCCTTACCACAATTCAGGACTCAAGGATAATTTCAGAAGATGGGACATAGAACCTTTTAGAGACTGAGGTAGTGGGTGATTATGAGGAAATATTATATTATAGTAACATCAAAACAGATACATAAAAGGACTCACCAGGGATGAAACAGCATATGTAAAACCTATGCAAGTCCAAGCTATACAAATCCCAGCATGAAGAGAGGAGTTGCTCACACAATCCCTCCCCAACCATATAGTTATTAGCAATTATTAGCTTCTGGAAAGAGAGAAGCAGATTTTCTAAAAGTGTAGCCCCTTGTATTTTGACCATTATCCAATTTAGAAGATCACCCAAGTATATTTGAGCAAGGCAAATTAACGTTGGAGAGAGAGAGAGAGAGAGAGAGAGAGAGAGAGAGAGAGAGAGAGAGGGAGAGGAAGATTGGTTAGGAAATGTTATAGGTATCATATCATAGGTGAAGTGAATCTGGATACAATTGTGTAAGAGGAGTGTCTATGATCAAAACACATATGAAACTCCAAAAGAAGCAATTCCAAATAATGATACTAAATTCGAAGTAAAATTAATTATATTTTAAAATGCAAGCTTTACTAACAGTACTTAGAATAAGTAGTGTGAATCAAATTTTCAGAATCATACTTATTCAGAGGAAAACACCAGGGACTAACAATATGTTCACATATTCTATGAGCACAGTAAACATTGGGAGACTGTAAACCAGCATTTTCAGATTTACAAAAAGTCAGAGAAATGTAGGAGCCAAGAAAATAATTATAAAAAATGAAATTTAATCATATGCAAATTGAAAATAAAGTGTCTCTTTTTCTTGCTTACACAGACATGACTGAAATTTCATACATAGTTCATTAAATTGATATTTGGTCATGACACATTCTATTTTCATACTTCAGAGAAAAGTCAAAGATTAACTTTATAGGAGAAATTACAGATTCATCTAAAATTTTGCTATATTAATTATAGTGTATATGTAATTATCAAATGCTCAATATGTATTATTAAAATATTTGAATATCAGTAAAAATAAAATTCAAGCATAAAAAGCATGAGCTAACAATATTTCTAGAACAGTGGAATTCTCACTAGTGTGAGAGTAAGGTCTTTGGTATATGAAACATCTTCCAGCGATATTTAGCATATCTTGAAGAAATACATATCCAGAAATCCTCATGTGTCTTCTTTATATGTTCAACCACAGAAAATTCATAAAGAACTAAAAAATACACTGATGAAAATTAATTACTCTAATAATAGAAAATTGAAGATCCTTGGTAAGAAAGATTCAATAACATGTGATTGGTGTTAATTCTTTTTATATACTTTTATGTTGACTAAAGAAGGAACATTTCAGAACTTTGGTTTCTAGACAAACTTTATGTATATTTTAGGAAAATTCCTCAAATACAGGGAATGCATAGGGAAATATAACAAGGAAGCAGAATAGGATAAAAAGATCTATTATAAATTTATAAAACATATACTATTTGCCAGTATTCTAAAATATTAACTCTTATCTGATAGAAAAAGAAACATATTTGTATTAAGTCTTGGGAATACTATAAAATAAATATTAGGAGACACAGAGAGAAAATAGCATAAGAGTGAAGCTCAGAAAGTCATAAAATTCTTAGAGTATGCCTCAATCCCACTCTAAGTCATGTTGACCACCACATGTGATTGTGTGTTCTGTGTGCTTAATTGAAGAAAGAGTTCATGTTCAAAGAACACAACAGAACCTCTCTCACTGCTTCCAAAATATTGAACAATGGGTTTATCTATAGAAACACAGCTGAAAATTGCCTTTGTGTCCTTTTTTTTTTTTCTGCAGGATCTTTCATACCCAGGCAAATGGCACTTTCTCTTTATACTAAACTTACTTTTGATGAGATGTGAGAGATGACATATGCTGTTTTTCCCTAGGGACTACAGCTTATTTTTTGTAACAATGGATATTCTTCATTCTGTAGTGCCCGCATTTTTACAATTTTTTATTTAATCACTTTTATCAAGCAAATTTTAGACTACTTCCACTGAATCATTCCAATGTGAGATACTTATATTTTACAAATAAATCCCCAAACTTAGTTTCAAGCAATGATTCCATAAAACAAAATATTATATCTGTATAAAATATTATGTAATTAATTAATGTACACAAAGGAATTGAAGGATGTTTCCTACAATTCCAAAATTCATAATTGTGAAACTTTGATCACCATATCAATGTTAGTCTAATGTGACTTACAGTTATTATATGGAACACTTATATTTTCACCAATAACTTCAACTAATTAAATCAACTCTAATAGAATCTAACCAATTAAAAATCTAGGAAAAATGAAAACTCATATTGAAGACTGAATTTTCCATAGAGGTATAGTATTACCCACTTCTTATGTTTGATTCAGAATATTATACTGGGGTGAATTATGTGTAGCTGCTTTATTTAAGAAAAGGTAGCATATTGGCTGATTAGATCATGGAAAATATATTGAAAATTACTTTCTCTTATTCATAATATTTCCTGAGGAAAAAATCACATATGTACTACAGCATTAGATATGCTTGTCTTTCAAGAGAAGAAGAATTACATTCAAATTCTGTTTTCCAACTCATTTTCTTTGTAAGAAAAGATATTTAGCATTAATGAGTTATTTTCTTGCTATCAAAAAAGGAAAATAAAACATTTATTATATACCTAATGCCTGGAAAGTTAATACTGATTTCATTTTTTATTATATGCCAGTTACATAGAATAGTACTAAGAATAATGCTTCCTTTTTAAGACTATCTCCAAGTGCTCAAATATTTCAGATTGGCTCATCATCAGTGGTTTAGGCCCTAATCTCATAAAGTTTCTAAGGCAAAGCAAAGTAGATCACAGGATACATCATTGATGAACAATTTGAACATTAACAAAAATGTAAGTGTACACTGAAAGTGTGGTTAGTTTCCTAAACTCTAGCATGTGGTGTGCATTCATATGACTAACATCAATTGGATGCAATCAGGAAAGATTTGGTTTAATTCCAGTAATAGTTGTGAACATGCATCTAGGATAGGTATGGGGTGTCTGATGGCATGGCAGAATGCTAAAACCAGAGTTGAACAACCACATTGATACTTAGCAGAGTTCATAACAAGTTGAAATCATTTCCAAAAAGTAGTTTAGAATAAGAAGTCTCAGATAAACTTGAAATAGCATGGACACTAAATAATTAGTGAGAGTACTGCTACAATTGATGTATGGAACTTTTAGGAACTAGACATCTAGTACATTGTCTTATTTTGTTTCATTCTAAGAGATCATTACCATGAGTATACTCTTCTTGTAGATAAAGGACTTGGAAACAGAGATTTAAAAAAATCAAAATAACTACTTTCATCCTTTTGGATTAATGGGAATTTCTCTAGCACCAGGTTTCTCCCTAACTCCATAATACTTTTTCTATCAAGCTATATCTTTCATTGCTCTCCCCCTCCATCACACTCCTAACTCAGTCTTCTGGATCCCTCATATTTCCATCCCACATCCTTTCCCTTCTACCTTTCCCAGTTAACCCTGGAGATCTTAGCTATTTTCCCTTCCTGGAGCTCTCCATGTGTTCCATGTAAGACTAGTAGCACTAATGTAGAGAGTACCTGAATGGGCCTTCCCCTTTAATCAGATTAGTGACTACCCTGATTGTCATCTTAGAATCTACATCCAGTAAATAATGGAAGCCAATGTAGTGAACTAAAGGCAAGTACTGTGCTGAACTCCTGTAGTTCAACTGAATATAGGGAGGACAGAACATATGAACAAGCTGGGGTCAAGAGCATGATGGGGAAAACCACAGAGACAATTGAACTGAGGCAGCAGGAGCTCATGGACTTTTGGAATAAGAGGTGGAGAACCTGTATTGCACAAACTAGTTCATCTGAATGTGGGTGACAGTTATATGGCTTGATCTGTTGGGGGACCCTAGCCTTGGCACCAGAACCTATTATAGGTGGATGAACTGGTTTTGTGGAGCTCATTCCATATGGTGGGATATCTTGCTCAGTCTTGATACAGGGGAAGGGGCTTGGTCCTGCTTTAACTTGGTATACCAGACTTTGTTGACTCCCCAAGGGAAGCCTTACCACCTCTGATAATTTCATGAGGGTAGGAAGGGTGGGAGTTGGGGATGGAGCAGAAAGGGAGGGAGGGGGAACTGAGATTGGCATGTAAAATGAAAAATAAATTTTTACTGAAAAAGTAAAATAAAACAAAGCAAAACTTACGTTCCATCCATTTGCTGAAAATTTCATGATATCATTGTTTTCAAAATGAATTTTTAATGTTACAACTGAAACATGAATTAAAAGAATTGACCAGATTTGAAATTTGTTTTTAATGTTGAACAGGAGCTATGGAGTGATTGTAGGAAAAAAGAAGCAGTCTAGATTTACCTTTATGTTTGTAATTTATAAGGCAAAAGAGATAATATACTTTATCAATATAGAGACCACAAAGCTTCAGCTTTCACAATGTCTTTTTTGTTTTTATTTTTGTTTTTTTTTTTTTTTTTGAGACTGGGTTTCACTATGTATCTTTGTAGACCAAGCAGGCCTCAAACTCACAGAGCTCCACCTGCCTGTGCCTACTAAGTGCTGGGAATGAAAGTGTGTGTTGTCACACTGCCCTGCTTATATCTAAGTTTTATGAGATTTTGAGAATGATTTAAGATACTGAATGTATAATTTAATTCATAGAACAAGAACTGTAATAATTATTATTAAATAATAATAGTTCAAATCAAAATGAAGACTACATAATCTCAAAATAAGATATACAAAGAATGAAGAACCAGATTAGATCAACACTAATGAGTCAGCAGCACAAAAACAAAAGGTGGGGAGCAACATCGACATAATGCTCGGGAGTAAAAGTCCCCCGAAATCTACGACTGTTGGAAGAGCCGGAAGAAGTCCAGAAAGGAATAGGCGAAGGCATAGTTAGCTGGAGTCTAGAGGATGATGAAGGCATGACTCTTACAAGATGGACAGTGATGACAATTGGGCCTCCAAGAACAATTTATGAAAACTGAATATACAGCCTTAAAATAAAATGTAGGCCTAAATATCCGGAAGAACTCTGATCTGTAAGATTTGTAACAAAAGTCAATATTAGCTGCTTAAGTAATTCAAATGGAGTGGTGGATCCAAGGGCCACAGCAGTGCTGACAAAGTGCGAGAATTCCCATAGCATCAGTCATCCTGCAGGAGCTTCGGTGCTTGATGATGTCAAAAGAGAACATGAAGTTGCCACAACCACCATAAGGACAGTGATACAGGAATTAGTCACCAAGGCCCCGGCCTCCCCTCCCCAATCCAACCTAAGTCTTCATTTTCCACAGTAGTGAATTTTCTAGATTCATCTTGTAGACCTCAAAGTACTGGAGAGGAAGCTCCACTCGGACTTCATCCTGAGAGACTGTTCTGATACAAATTTCTTGTCCATTTGAAATACCTAATTTGTGCTGTGTAACATCTGTAGAGTGTTACCACTGGCTGCCTAGTTGAACTTCTGTGATCAAGAAAGTGTGTTGAAATCAGTTTCCTTTGGGAGTTGTGGGCACATCACACAATCACCTGATGCTGACACATGGTCTGGGTCTGCATTTGCCTGACCTGCCCTCCTGCCACAACTGTGTGGTATCCCTTAGAATAGATGGGAAGCCTTCAGGTAGCATCCATGGGATTACTGCTGGGCTTGGGGGTGCTTTGGCTTCACCCCTGCTTGCTTAAGTCTTAAGTGAGGCCCCATTCAAGCCATTGCCCTCCCTCCCTCACTCCTGCCCTTGGCCAAAGCTTAGATTGTAACCCTCCTCTCCCTCTGAAATTGGCCATGGGTGAGGAACTCAGGGCTTCCCATCTCCCCACCTTTATTCAAGGGGTGCCACTCTCCCTCTCCTTCTCAACTCCCTTGTTGCCCACCCCACCCCACACTTTCTGTGGTCAGAGTCGTGAGATGAGGTTAGAAGAGCCTGGTCTTCTCACTTAGCTCTTGGCCACATGCTCACTTGCCACCAGCCTGGCAAGGGGGTTCTGCTGCCACCTGATGCCTATGGCACTTTGAGTTCATGTCTCGAGGTGAACAGAGCAGTCAGTCAAGGGGCAACAAACCTACCAGCACTCAGGGTCCTTGGTGGCTGTGCTTAGAAAAAGGCCATGCAGAGAGTCTTCAGTGCACAGGGTACTGAGTAGGTTCCATTTCTTGTAATCGCTTTGCTTTTACACACTGAAGTGGTTTGGACAGGTCTCCTAGGCCACCCATCAGATCTGACATGGAACCTGACAGCTGGAACAGTGGCCCTAACCCTGCAGACTCAAGTTTCAGTGTTGCTGCTCCTCAGACCCTCGGCAGGGACCTGGAGGAGCTCTGTGTCATGAGTTTTCAGATGGGTGGGCCTGGCCTCCTAGCTTGTTGCCACATTCCCCACTATGTTCAGGACCACTAATTGTTGAAATGTGGATGCATACTGAAATAAAGGCAATTTGTTATGTTGAAAATAAAATGGGGAAATACTGAGATGAGGCTCTCAAAGAGAAAGCCAGTGGATACAATGTGTGAAACAGACAGATTTATTAGGAGAGTGGTGTTCAAATTTTTTAGACAGTAATGATAAGAAACACTACTTACTAAAAAAAATGCATTAGGTTCTAGGATTAGTGTTTTCATGCAGTGATGCCATGTATCTTTCAGTTACTTATTAGAATTCTAATCCAGGATCCTAGGGATTCCCCCCAAAACATGCCTGAATACACTTAGGAAAATAAATGTCCTTTTTATTTTATTACTTTTATTTGAAAAGTAAGAATTTTAGAGAATCAGAAATAATTTAGCATCCTTCCCTTAGAAGGCATTTAAATGTTTTCAAAACTGATAATTGTGAAACTAGGATTATGTCTATATATGAATATATAGACTCATCAACAAGATAATAGAAATAATTACTCCAACCATCAAAATCATAAAGCATTTTGCTCTGAAATGTCAGAGGAAAATAATGATGAATATGTACCAATACAAGATACTGGTAAAATAATATGGGCAAACATTTCCTTAAATATGCAAAAATTACTTCCACATATTGCAATAGTAAAAGATCAACAGCAAGTAGATGAAATATAATGGAAGAGCACTATATAATCTATAATCTTGATATTAAAATTTTAATTGCCTAAGCATAGAACTTTTAGGAGCATTGTTAGCAAATTATTCAATACAGCAGAATAAAAATCAAATGTAGCAAATACCAGGATGCATTTTAAATATTGCTTGTGTAGGATATCTATGCATTTTTTCACAAACAGAGTAAAATAGTGATGATGGGATGGATAGGTGGGAAGATGGGGAAGATATGGAAAAAGTTGGGGGAGGGGAAATGCATACCCAGAATACATGGTCAGAATTTTTTTAACCTAAATATAAAAACTGAAAATTATTTTTTAAAAAGGCCAAACAACCCTTACACATTAAACAAACATTCATAGTGACAGAAAAATCTTAAATAGTGAATTATAGCTATGGCTAATAAACACTGAGGAATGTATTTTTTAGTAACTAAAAGTGTATCCATTCAAATTAGCACAAAACTGGGATTCATTTTTGAACTGTAAAATTAGAGTGTGGTGATATTTATCACATGTAAGGACCAAAAGAAAAGAGGTTCTTTATACATTTCTGATAATTGTGTAAATAACTTTATAGACAATACTTTATCGGTCTCAAATATTCCAGATAACTATTGTAGGAAATCATACATTTGATGGTCAGGGATGCTAACAAGGGCTTGCATCCTATATTTGGCAACTATGTTTGCTGAAAAGAATATTTTAATCTAGGACACACTTAGAATTCTTTAGCATCTTTATGCAATCTGAAGCTAGTTAATTTTTTCCATTTTTATTTAAATTAGAAACAAGATTGTTTTACATGTCGATCCCAGTTCCCTCTCCCTCCCCTCCACCCTTGTCCCCCACTTACACCATACCTATCCCATACCATTTCTGTTTCCAAGAGAGAGTGAGGTCTACCATGAGGGGATCTTCGGAGTCTGTCATATCCTTTGGGATAGGACCTAGGCCCTCCCCCATGTGTCTAGGATGAGGTTGTATCCCTCTATGTGAAATGGGCTACCAAAGTCCATTCCTATGCTAGCTATAATTACTAATCTACTACAGGAGGCCCCATATATTTCTGAGGCCTCCTCACTGATAACCACATTCATGTGGTCTGGATCAGTTCTATGCTGTTTTCCCAGTGATAAGTCAAGAGATCCCCCTTGTTCAGGTCAGCTGTTTATGTGGGTGTCACCAGCCTGGTCTTGACCCCTTACTTATCACTCCTCCTTCTCTGCAACTGGATTTCAATTCAGTTCAGTGTTTAGCTGTGAGTATCTGCTTCTACTTCCATCAGCTACTGGATGAAGGCTCTAGGATGGCATATAAGTTAGTCTTCAATCTCATTCATTATCAGGGCAGGACATTTAAGAGAGCCCCTCCACTGTTGCTTAGACGGTTAGTTCAGTATGGCATTTCCTCAGGAAAATGGGAATCAGTCTACCACAAGATCCAGCAATTCCACTTTTAGGCATATACCCAAAAGAAACACAATAAGGACATCTGTTCAACTATGTTCATAGCAGCATTATTTGTAATAGCCAGAACCTGGAAGCAACCTAGATGCCCCTCAAGTGTAGAATGGATACAGAAAATCTGGTGCATTTACACAATGGAGTAGTACTCTGCAGAAAAAAAAATGCAATGGAATCTTGAAATTTGCAGGCAAATGGATGGAACTAGAAGAAACCTTTCTGAGAGAAGTAACCTAGTCACAAAAAGACAAAAAAAAAAGACAAACATGGTATGCCTTCATTCATATATGGATTTTACACATAGAGCAAAGGATTACCAGCCTATAATCCACACTACCTGAGAAGCTAGGCAACACTGAGAACTCTAAGTGAGACATACATGGTCCCCTGGAGAAGGGGAAAGGGACAAGATCTCCTGAGCAAATTGGGAGCACATGGGGAGAAGGGAGAGGGAGCTAGAAGAATGAGAAGGGGAGAAGAGGAGGGGTGAGGAGGACATAAGGCAATAGGAAGGCTGTGTAGGGGGAAGAAAAGAGGAGAGCAAAGTAAGAGATACCATCACAGAGGGAGACAGTATAGTTTTAAAGAGAAATCAGGCACTAGGGAAATATCCAGAAGCTAGTTAATTTGATCACTGAACTCATGGTTTACCTAGAGATTCTAAAAGAAACCAACTATTTTTTAGCTGTCTAAAATTTGTCAGAAGTTTTATTGTGTAGTCATTGTATTCCTTGCTACATACAGGGATTGAAAAATGTCTAGGAAGTCTATTTTTCATAAGGCTTTCAAATATTTCATAAGCCAAACATTCAGGATGCTCTTGAACACCAGGGCAGACATCCACAGCTATAGAGTACCAAGCCCAAAAAAGAAATTCATTCTTAATATTCTTTTTTTTCTAGAACCACTACTGGTGCCACACTCTGATTAGACATAGGTCTCTAAAATAACAGAACTGATAGAATGAATGTGTTCATTAAAGAAGTATTTATTAGATTTGCTTAGAGGATGCTGTCTTGGTAGTTCTGCAATGGCTGTTTCATGCTAAAAGGCTGGGAATGTGGTAGCTTTTCAGTGATTTAAGTGATGTGATGGCTGTGCTAATTCATCACTGAAATTCTGGAAGATTCCCAAAGGGCTGCTGATTTTTACTCTGTTTTGTAACCCTACAGAATTTCAAAGATAGAAGAGATCACCAGCTAGAGAGCACAAAAGAACCCACTAAAAAACCTTTCTTCAATGTCCTTTTATGTGGATGCCACCAGAGGGTGTGGCCCATATTTAGGTTGGATTTTCATACTTTAAACAATTTGATTAAGAGAAAATCCATCACACAATTGCCCTACAGCTTAGGTTTTAGTTGATTCTAATATAGTTAAATGGACCGCCAAGATTATCTACCATGACCCTCTAGTTAACTGGGGTAAAAATAATATTTATTTAATGGTGAATACATCAATGTCTAGTGTATTTTCTTCTGGATGGCCTTAAAAACATAATCTAAGTACATATAATTGAGTAAATTTCTACCCATGAATCTACAAATAAATGCATGTGGAAAGCTGTTGTTTAAATATAAGAATGAGTAGTTGGTAAGACTGAATAGTTTGCAATCTTCATAAAGTTATTTCAACAGGCAATTTCCAAGTCATTCAGCAGGGTGAATAAAGAAACAGATAAAATATAGATGTAGATATAGTATTTTCTTGTACATTTGAAAAACTAACCAAGACTATAATATTTTAAGTGCTAAAATGCAGTGTAGGTCATTATATATAAAACATAACATTAAAAATTAAAATAGAACACAAGCTTCTGCAATAATTAACAAAACAAAAACCTACCAAAAACACCACCATTTCTTGATTAACTGGAAGTTTAGTGTACAGAGGCCTACACATGTTCAAGCTCCATGGAATAAAAGACTTTAGAATGTTAAGATTAAATGGGAGCATCTATATCACAATGGTCTTCTGAAAGATCAAGTTTTATGGTAGAAAAGACAGAGGAAGGATACATTGGAAGAGAGAGACCAAAGCAAGGAAACTGTTTTTGACACAGCAAGTCATTTCATTTTGATTTTAAAATATAAAAAAACTAATTAAAATGATGCTTATCAAATATTATTTAAATTAATGCATGTTACTTAAACACACAATTGAAAGCGTATTTGTGTCCCAGTAAGTAATAATCTAATGTGTTAAAATAATTAAGTATGGGGGTATGAGGAGACTTCAGAGTTTCTTTTGAATTCCAGATTATAAGAAAACAGTAATTATAATACAGGAAAAAGAAAGAAAAGCATTGAAGGAATATGCATGATTAATTGCCTGAATAACAAATACAAGTTAAGCACTTGTAAAGGAAATAGAAGACAATATGGATAGAGTGTAGGAACTAAAACCACTAAAAGCCTTTGAGGATTCTGCATCTCTAATACTGATTGTGTTATTTGACTCTCTTTGAATATGTGCATTAAAATTGTCAACCATCTGGGTAAAAGAGTACATTATGTTTTATTCTCAGAATAAAAGCAAGGAGTCGATGGCATTTTACTAAACTTATCAAAAATATTCCTTTAACTTACATAACTAAAATTATAACCAATTTTTCTCTAATGTAAAACATTTAAACATGGTGTCTTGGGGCAACATCATTTCCTTTTTCTTGCCTACCGTTTTTTTATTGACTGCTCACTACTTAGTTAAGTGTGATTTTAAGCACAGAAGCTGAAAAATAGTTGGTTCTATATAAAACAGAAGCCTACTCTTGACTTTGGTGTCGTCACTGAGGATTATAGCATTAAAAATTGCCTGGAAAAATGGACATTTACAGTTTCCATGACTCCACCTCTAATGTCATCACAACAGTGTGTAAGTGTTAAAGGATGGCCTCTGCTGCTGCCTTAAAACATATTAACTTGATGCTTACTCTATCTCTGGATCCCATAGGCACATTAAATGGAGAAAATAATACATTTCCAAACTGATAAAACCCAGCAAAGCTAATAAAAACAGACACTTTATAGCTTGGCTAATCGTGTCCTTTGAAGGGCATCAAATGACACATTGTGTGCTGCTCAGGGGGACATCAAATTAGGTGCAGAAATGCCCCTTCAGAACTAAAGCATTTGAATAGACAGCAGTGATTGCACCTAATCCAAATTGTAGATGTCTTATCATTAGTGCAATGTTTATGTTAAAGTTCTGTTACTGCATTTGGATTTGAGAAAGAAGATGAATTCTGTTTAATTCGATTACTGTTCAGATTACATTCTGAAAATTTTTGTTGTGACTTTGGAAAAATATGGATGTCAAAATTTGACAAGCGTTTCCACAAATAGTGCTCTAATTACTTTAGCTTACAAGGACTGGCCAGGTGCTCTCACATTCTCAAGTATCCTTCCCTCCTGGTCCTTGGGAATCTTGTTCTTTTCCCTGCAGTGGATCACTATGCCATTACCTAAGGATGATAAATCAAATAACCCTAGCATATTGCCAGAGGGTATTCTGTTCTGTTTGAAACTAAAGGGTTAATTTACCTACATCTTTAATTACATGATTGTCAGCTCCACATTTTTACCAAGCTCTAGACTCTAGAAAGCACCATTTTATTCTGCTTCTCTATCTAATAGAAAACTACCTACATATCTGTGGGGAAGGACAGCATTCCAGCTGTTTCTATGTTATCATTTCCTCCTTGGAATATTAGAACACTGAAACATGCACACCAGGATTATAGAATTCATTTTTAAAGGGCCTTACAAATTTTATTTCTCTGAAATGTCAAGAAAGCCCTTGGAAACTTGATTTACTTATGCACTTTGGTGTATCTTTTTGACAGATTGCTTTAAACAGTTGCCTATGGTTAGGATACCCATGTTTCACTGACCTTAGCCTTCTAGGTGCTAAGATTTTGGGTCTATACTACAAGATGTGTCTTTTCATCTTTTAGAATTATAAAATATTCAGCATTGTATTTTTAACAATTGTGTTGTTAATTACACGTGCATTTGTACTGTAACCAGAGCTGAAATATGGTGTACCAAGCATAATTTCTACCTACCTGATTTTTTTAAAGCTACTAGGACATTTTGGTTTTTTAATTTTTTTATTTCAATTAGAAAGGAGATTATTTTACATGAAAATCCCAGGTTCCTCTCCCTCCCCTCCTCCCATACCCCTCTGTCCAACTAACACCCTACCTATCCCATACCCTTTCTGCTCCCCAGGGATGATGAGGTCTTCCATAGGGGGTCTTAAGATTCTTTCATATGCTTTGGGATAGGGCCTAGGCTCACCACCTTGTGTCTAGGCTCAGGAAGTGTCTCTCCATGTGGGACGGGCTCCCAAAGTCCATTCCTATGCTAGGGATAAGTACTGATCCACTACAAGAGGCCCCATAGATTTCCGAGGTCTTCTCACTGACACCCACATTCAGGGCGTCTGAATCAGTCTCATGCTGGTTTCCCAGCTCTCAGTCTGGGGACCAAGAGCTCTCCCTAGTTCTGTAGTTTGAAGCCTGTACTGGAACTTGTTCTGTAGACCAGGCTGGCCTCCAATTCACAGAGATTTGCCTGCCTCTGCCTTCTGAAAGCTGAGATTAAAGGCATGTGCCACCATTACATGGTCTGTTTTTATGCTGTTTTCTTATAATTTTTTGCATTTTACACACACACACACACACACACACACACACACACACACACACACACACGCACACACACACTGTATGTCTATTTATATATGTGTTATATGTATGAATAGGTGTTGGTGTGCTTACCATAGAACACATACATAGGTCAGAGGAAAACTTTCAAAAATTAGAGTATTTTGTAGATCTAAGCAGTTCAGTTGCTACTACATAGAAGAATAGTGAAATCTCAAAATGCATGATTTATCAATATTCAAGAAAACAAAATATCACAAAGTATTTATTCAATCATGCACACACATGGTAATTAGCTATGACACCATGACATCAGAGCAGGCATTTTGTTCCTTAAAACCTGGAAGTAAAATTGTCACTAATGCCTGTATTGGACACTCGGAGAGCATCAAATGAGGGCCTCTGACAGTGTAAATAGAGATGGAGATAACATGTCTCTAAGTCTAAGCAAAACCCTCACCCCAGTGTATTATTTTTGTATTCTCAATATAGTATCTTAATTGTTTTCCTCTTCCTTCTGGGATACTAAATGTTTAGAAAAAAATTATGAAGTCATAGACCAGAAATATTTCTTTTCCTGCTTGAGCTTAAACAAGGTAATATTTGTTTTTACTTGCCTAATCCACACCATTATAGACAGTACATCAATGACCAAGGTGATTACAGTTATTCCCCTGGGACACTGGTATAATGAGCCTATTTATTTTTATTTTCTGCTTTACTGTTTTACCAAAATCAATATATTAGACTTCATTAAATTGAAATGCAGTTACAATTCTTAAAGATGCAAATGTGTATTTTGGTGTCATTTGTTCCAATGAAAAAGTAAATATGTCAGTTATGTTTTGAGGTCACATGTTCATTTTGCAATTTTTCATGCAGCATGTTCCTTTAGACTTCTACCGGTAAGGTTTCCTATAGGATCATATATTTAAAATTATATTCCCTAATTCTGTTTGTTGCCATCAGTTTTAGGAAAGTAAAAATAATAACATTAGAAGATTAGAAGAATGAAAAAAATGAATTTCTCCCATCCTATTTCTGTTTCCTTTAGTTGTTCCCATTATATATAAAATGTATATACATTCTCTCTCTCTCTCTCTCTCTCTCTCTCTCTCTCTCTCTCTCTTTCTCTCTCTCTCTCTGTCTCTCTCTCTCTCTCTGTGTGTGTGTGTGTGTGTGTGTGTGGTTCTATCTGCTGATACTTAGGATTTGTACTTGTGCTGTTTAGTTTTATTCCAAATGTCTTTGCTTTACTCTATTTTCCTGAAGGGTATCCTTTATGGGTTTCATTTTTTCTAGACGTTTCATTATTTGGGGTTTTAAATTAAGGCCTTTGACTTATTTTAAACTTGTTTTCATGAAAGGTATAATATATGAAGCTAATTTTGTTCTGCAGATAAAAATCTAGTTTATCCACCACCATTTGTTGAATACATTATCCTTTGTCCAAAGTATGTTTTTTTGTCCTTTGTTTAAATTAAATAGGCATAACTTTGCTATTTTATTTCTGGATCTGCTGGTCTGTTCAATTGGTCTACCTGTCTCTATTTTTGTGTCAATACCAATCCATCTTTGTTATATGTGCACATTATAATTTGAGGTTGAGTATTGTTCTTACACCTTAGGAGTGATTTAGCTATTCCTTATCTTTTTTGGTTTCATATGCATTATTGTATTGCTTTTTCTTAAACTATAAAATGAGAGAATTGAATTTTCATGCAGAAATCATTAAATCTCCAAATTATTTTGATAGTTTATTCATTTTCACAATATTTATTTTAACAATCCATTAAATTATTCAATTACTGGAAACATATTTTGTATTCTCATTTCTTTGGTTATATATAATCCTAAAATATTATTTTTGTAGTAATTCTAAAGGAATTATTTTCCTAATTTCCCTCTTTCTGACAGTTCATTGTATCTGCATTTATGTCTCTTGTTTGTTTTGCTTTGTTTTGTTTATTGATTTTGGATCCTATAACTTTTGAACCTAATTTTTATCTCCAAGAGTTTTTGTTTGTTTGCTGCTGGGATTTTTTTCTTTTTGGTTTTGAGACATGGTTTCTGTCTATAACATCCATGACTGTCCTGGAATTCTTTCTTTAGTACAGGATGTACTCAAAGTCATAGAAATCTGCCTGCCTCTGGGTGCCAAATGCCCATCTGGTTCAAGAGTTTTCTAAGAAACTCTATAGTGTCTTTTACATAAGGAATAATGTCCTCTGTAAGTAGGTGTAGTTTTACTTCTTACCTAGTTTACTTCTTGCAGTGGAATCCTGAAATTAGAGCTCCAATTTCAGAGATTTGTGTTAATCTCTGTTATGTAGCAGATTTACATTCTTTTCTTTACCACAGATTATAAGGGCATAAAGAACCTGGTATCAGAAAAACATATTAGATTTCATAAGAACAGACTATTGATGATTTCTTTCTCAAAGTAGTTGAATATTTATTATTCCACTATAAAGTCGATTGTTTTATATATATATATATAATATATATATATATATATATATATATATTTATACATATATACATATGTATAATGAATTTCTCCATAAAGATATAATGATTTTACTATGATCCTTGCAGCTAATATCCACTGCCACCTTTGCTATAACTCCTCACTGGACATTGCTTGAACCTAAAAATCTTTAGGTAATCAGACTCTTTTTCTGGTTATAGGGCTAGCCAAATATGGCATGGCAGAACACCTGAACTCCTGACATAGGCCCCTCATATAATGGTTTCCAGGAAAGATCACCACACACGTTCATTGTGGGGTAGCTCAGAATTCTAAATATTTGCTTCTAGAGAACACTTTCTATGCTACAATTTATTGGGAATATATGTGATTTTCAGCTTCAGTATATTCATTATTAGTTATAACAATTGAAACTAAAAGAAAACAATTTGATGATGAAATATTAAAAATTTCTTTATTTTTAAAATATTTTAAGTAATTATATTGATCAGATTCCACCCCCAGATTTCTCCATTGCAAAATATCCATATTGAAGGCAGTGTAAACAACTGTATTAAATAAAAAATGAGGTGAAGAGAGAATAGTAAGCTGTAGAGATTATTAAACAAAAGGGTCATGATTTGATTTCCTTCTGATCTTCAGTTTTGATGAGTTCCTGTTTTCAAACAGGACTCCAACTAGCATTTATAGTTGGGTACTTCTCTGCACAATTCTGTACTTCTTTACTTAAATATGTATCAGATTGTTTTTGAAATATTCATAGTCCTTTGGGCTCATTGCTTTGAATTTTTCACTCTTTTTACATTAAAAATATCTTTCTTGATGATATGGTAATCATAAGCAATACAAAGTCTAAGATATATGAACTTATGCTGGTGTGTGCTCTGCAATGACATTACAGAGTACTCTCGGTCAGATACATAGTCACCTAATGACAGTCATTCGTGGAACTTATAATCTATTGAGGGAAGTTAATTTCCTTCCTCACCATCTTCTTTTGCTAGATTATTATAGAGAAATATATGTTCATGTGTTTAGTTCACAGAAGATAACCACATGTAAATTTGTTTCACTTTTGGATTAAGTAATTTAACACAATTAATTTGACTCAATTAATTTACTCCTACGTAACATGTCTTAAAAAAATTAAGGGAACAATAAGCTAGAAAGCACATATCTTGGAACTGGGCATCTCAGTTTTTCTGGATTTGTTATAAATTTTAAGTAATTTTCACTAAGGAAATGTCTGGAGATCTGCAAAGATGACACCAGCTAACTATCTCAGCAACAGAGGAGAGGCTACCTTAAATGCCCTCCCCTGATTATGAGATTGATGATTGACTTATATGCCTTTATCCAGGAGATAGTGGAAGTAGAAGCAGAAAACCATAACTAATCACCGATTTGAACTGGAACCCAGATTCAGAGAAGTACCAATGAAGAGCACAGAGGTCTAGACCAGGCTGATGAAACATAAAGAAGCAGCTAACCTGAAAATCCCAGAACTCTTGCTCCCCAGTCTGCTAGCTGGAATACCAGCATGGGACTGATCCAGAACCTAGGAACATGGGTTTCTGGGAGGAAACCTCAGAAACCTATGGGACCTCCTGTAGAAGCCCAGAATTTATCCCTAGCATAGGTGTGGACTTTGAGAGCCCATTCCATATAGAGGAATACGCCCTGAGCCAAGACACACGGGGGTGGGCCTAGGCCCTATCCCAAAGAATGTGGAAGACTCTGATGACACCCTATGGAAGTCCTCACCATCAAGGGGGAGCAGAAAAGATATGTGACAAATAAGGTTTTATTTGGGGAGGGGGGTAGGGGAGGACAGGTGGGAGAAGGGAACTGGGGTTGTCATGTAAAACAATCCTGTTTCTAATTCAAATAAAAAAGTTGGAAAAAAAGAAAAAAATTATCAAAAGATAATGAAAAGGTTTGAGTGTTCACAATTTTTTGTATTTATTTCTACATAAGATAATTATTCAGCTTCTTCATATTTTTAAGGAATAACACTATGGTTATAAAGCTGTGGTTATCTGAGCAATGTTCTTGCATAATACTAAAACATCAGAGTCATTACATGCTATTATTATTTTAAACAACCTTTCAAAGCAGACAGTTTTTAAGTTACCTTCAGAAGGACAGAATTATATGTCAGTAGATTAATTTCAAGTTTGTTTTCAATGTATATTTTATATTCAAGCATATTTTGCTTGAAACAAGGGTTCAATGTTTTACTTCTGAAATATATTCATGTTCAACTAAGAGTGAATATTTACTAAAGACTTACACAACTCACCTATAATCCTCGCTTTGGTTTTTTAAACATTAACACTTACTGGGGCTTTCTAGATTTGTTTCAAAGAACGTCAATGTGCTTTGTGATATTCATTGCTGTTACTCTGGCATAGAAATCTTTTACCCAAAATTATGTCAATATTGTGGCTTAATACATTGCTGATACTTATTTAATTGACTAGATTTTCAGAAGCACAATGGATAATATGAATGCTACAGATAGGCTAGTCAATGTCTATGTTTTTCCTTTGACTTTTGACTTTTGTCTCACAATTCATTTCAGAAGAAACTTGTCCTATCATAATGAAATGATGAACACCCTGTTACCAATATGTTTCAAACACATAAAATCAAATTTTGGCACTAATTGATAGGGAGAAATTCATTCTTTCTTTGAAAATAGGGGAAATTATGGATTTCTCTTGCCTTTGAACTTTGACACACACATACACATGCACACAGAGTTATTGATTTTATAGTTGTAACTCTTTTTTCCAAAAAGTTGTAGATTTGATATATGAATATAGATTACTTTTGAAAAGAAGTATCATGTAAGTTTTCAAGTAATAAAAAATAAAGGTGAGAAAAATTTTGTTAATGAGAATAATTTGGGAGAAATGAAAAATTATCTGTACAAATGACAAATTAGAAAAGATTATTGCCTGCGTGAAGCCCTGAAGATTGAACAATGGCTGAGAGCTAGAGAAAATGTGGAGAGGGGGTTATACAGGAAAGCTGGTATCCTCTGAAAGTGTCAGGTAGGAGGGATTTGCTTGTGTAGATGAATGCAGGTGAGAGAACACATAGGTAAGGCCATCACAAGTACTGTTTTTTTGTGATTGTTTAAATTCTTGAGGCATTTTGATATTTAGATACTTGTCCAAGGTTGTACCACTAATAAAATGAAGAAAATGCTAAAATCTGAATTGAACTCATGCATCTTTCCTTCAAGTATTAGAGAATCAGAATTTGAATGCATTACAGACTGTGTTGCTGAAGCAAAATCCAAACTCTCTCTCTCTCTCTTTTTCTCATTTCCCCTTGTGTATCTTCACTGTATATGACACTGAATTATATGAGGACATTTTTCACCAAAGTATTTAATGTGCATTAAACAGATTCCCTCCCATCACCCTCTCATTTTTCACCTATTTTCCTTCTACTTTCATTTGTGCCCCTAGAAAATTGTGAAACTACCTTCACATCATATATATATATATAATATATATATATATATATATAATATATATATATATATGAAAATTACCTCCTTCCTTTCTTCTCAGAACCTCATTCATTATTGTGATGTAAGTATAAGGAATCAAGGACATTACATCAAAATTATTTGAAGACAACTATAACAATTCTGTTCCTCATTGTTCTCAAAATAATTTAAAGATATAAATGATACATTTCTGCACAATTAAGTATATATTTGCAACAGTGTTTCTAAATAAAATGTTTCCTTTTTTAATGACTAACAAACAAACAAAAATCTACCTCTAGGCATTGGTGTCACATGCCTTTAATTCCAGCACTTGGGTGGCAGAGGCAGGAGGATCTCTGTGAGCTCAAGGCCAGCCTGGTCTACAGAGCAAGTACCAGGATAGGCTCCAAAGCTACACAGAGAAACCCTGTATCGAAAAACAACAAAAAATCTACCTAGTTAATACTGTGCCATCTCTAGTCCTATTGAGATATCTTCTTTTAACAGCTATGGTTGCTGGGGATACAAGCAGCTACCTTTTCATGTATTGTTCTCAGGAATGCATTTCCAGAGATCTTGGTAAAGTGGAGTCTGGATCCACGATGGCACCACAGAATTGCTGAAACTTCTGTGAGTGAAGGCAATAATAACATGATTATTACTGTTATTGGTGTAGTTCTTGGCTGGCATAATTTTAAGTGATATGGTAGGAATCTCATCATAGTTTTTGTTTCAACTTTACCAGAAATCCTTGTGTTAAAGGTTTGGATGTAGTAGAGACATGGAAAATTTTAGAACCTTTAGAAGATGTGTCTTTAGGTTATAGAGGCTGTTTCCAAAGGAGATTTTGGAACCTAGGGTGTACAACTTTTTCACTTTTATTTCTGAATATGAGTAATATTGTTTCAACATATACTCCTTGCATGACATGCTATCTGCTTTCTTTCTCAGAGCAATGGGACTAATTGGTTATGGATTATAACCACCAAGTCTGTGAACCAAATCTAATTCTTTACCTTTATAAATTAATTATATCTTTGTTTTTCGACAGAGATTAAAAAGCTGATGGTTATATTCACCATTTCTATAAAATTAAAGAGGGTCTATAATTTTCATTTGTGATAGAAATTTCAAAATACAGATGTTAATTATGAAATTCTTCATCTCATGGTTCTGCTGTGTTCTCAGAAATGCAAAGCTACTCATAAATTCTTAATCAAGATACAGAATAAATCATACCATTAGAAGTTTAAGCAATTCTAGCCCCTGGTCACTTACAAATGCTATTTCTTTGATATGAAACTGATACGGTATTCTTTAAATATCTTAAAGTTAAACATTAATATGAATTAAATTTATATTACATACCAAACAAAATTTTATGTTTAGAAATTAGGACATGACTACATGAAACCTGTTTGATCTGAATATGACATTTCCCACAATAATACCATATAGAATACATGTGAAAATGTATATCTTAGCCAAACTTTCTTGATATTTGAGAAAAGTCCTGTAATTGTATTATTTTGTATTCATTTTGTAGCTTATTAAAGTATACTGAAGGAATAAAGTGTTCACCTCCTTGCTCTTTAATTTCCTTTTTATTATTTCTTCTCTCATACAGCATATCTCATTACATCCCCAACACAGCTTCCACTTCTCCCAGTTCCCCACAACACCTCTCCTCTCCTTCAGATCCACTGCTTCACTATTCCCTTGCAGAAAAGTGTTAGCCTCTCAAGTATATAAACCAACCACAGAATAACAAGATGCCATAAAAAAAGGCTCAAACCCTAACATCAATGCTGAACTAGACAACCCAGACGAAAGTAAAGAGTCCCAAGAATGGGCAAAAGAATCAAAGCCACCCCATTCCCACTGTTGAGAGTCCTTCAAAAACCCCAAGCTAAAGAGCGAAAACGCACATGGAGAGGACCTAGCAGCACATACCCATGCAGGCTTTTTGATAGCTACTTCATTCTCGGATTCCATATGTGGCCTGCTCATTTTTTCTTTGTGAGCCATGTTTTCCCTGGTAACCTGCTGACTTCTAGCTCCTACAATCCCCCCACCCCCATAGGTTTTATCCATCTCCACCTAATGTTTGCTTATGGATCTCTGCATGTGTTCCCACCAGCTGAACGAGGAACCCTCTCAGGTGTTCATTTTACCAGACATCAATCCTATGAGTACAGCAGAATATCATTAGGAACCATTTCATTGACTTCATTTTTCATTTTTGACTGTCATTTTTGATTTTGTCCTATGACTTTGAGAAATACAGCTTTTAATTCCTGGCCATGTAGGCTGTGTTGGGCATGGGCCATATTCTGCCATGGGACTCAAATTAGACCAGCCATTACCTGGCCACTCCCACAAGGTCTGAGCCACCATTTCCCCAGCACATCTTCCAGAATGAAAGGTTTTGCAGCTGGATTCATGTCCAAGTCCCACCATAACATTTTTATATAGTAATTGATTTTTACTATGATGTTTAAATAACCATTTACAATTCAAAATGATGATCTCAGCCAACTTAATTGATGGACTAATCATTTGCCCTTGCTATCATTTCTTGATGTATGGTGGGAGTATGGGTCATCTTCTCAGATTTCCAGCCTACTAGCAGGCATTAGGAACCAATGTCATCATTCTATAATTAGTTCTACAGAAGTTACATGCCATAAATAAGTACAACATATATCCTTCAACTGAAAGGCCCATTTTTCTCCTCTATTCAGTTATTTGTTATTTGTGCTCTATAATAAATTAGATTGTGTGATATTTGTCTCTTTTTACAAAGTATCTTCTAGATTCAATGATTTTATCATATATAACAAAAATTACTTTTTTGTTAAGGATAAATCATATTTTTATATACGATACTTATCTACTCATCTATTTGTGGGTACTTATATTGCTACTAAATATTTGATATTGTTAATAATATTGTAATGGACGTAGAAGTGATGGTCTCCTTTCATGTAGATGAATTCACTCTTTCTAGCTACATGCCAAATATTATTGGGATTGTAAGTAACTGTCTGGTCTTAAGTTATTTGATGACTTCTGGCATTGTCCTTTTTTTCCACCATCAGGGTTAACTTTATGCTTTGAAACATATTTTGATCAATCTTATGTTATTTAACTGAAACAGTAACCACAAATTGGAAGTGAAGATACATGATGATAAATTTTAAAAAGAAATATTCTAATACACTTCCTAATTTGGAAGCTACTCTAAATATATTTACTTGATATGAGTCATAAAAATCACCAAATTTTTTGAGTTACTTTGAGATTACTCTTAATATTTCTAGTCACAAAAGTCCTGATCAGTTCAAAAATCAATCTTAGAAAACACTAGGCCTAACAATATTGAAGAATCTTGATTGTACAGAATATTAGATTTAGTTTGTTTTCTACTTTTGTTTACCACAGAAATAACTAAGCCTTTAATATGCTAAGGTACATACTCAATTCAATAATTCAAAGAATATAAAA
The DNA here is from genome assembly GCF_003668045.3 of Cricetulus griseus. Lineage (NCBI taxonomy): Eukaryota > Metazoa > Chordata > Mammalia > Rodentia > Cricetidae > Cricetulus > Cricetulus griseus. The sequence goes on along the minus strand of NC_048598.1, from coordinate 154,217,343 downwards.
GGCAATATTTGGACAATCCACTTGATTATGTAATTAATGTCTGAGAAGCTGTTTTCTGAACACATAATGCTCTTTGAAATACATCCCATCCCTAAGTGTAAGGAGGGGTAAAAATAAAATATAAGAATTCAAGTAAACATTTGAAACTATTGTTCTAATTGGTACTCACTTTGTTTCACGCAGGTGACCTCGCTTCTGTGGGACTGTTTCTGTGTTTGCAACTGAAAAATGGAAGAAATAGTAAAGTTCATTAAACTATAATTCTAGAAGAATTCAAAGGTTGAATTTATTGAGTGCCAAATATAAAGTACTCAACCTGCATAGGTATTCCTACTGACTTTATTGTTATACCAGAAATTTTAACTATTAATCTGTTATATATTTTTATCTCACATATACCATGTTTGCTCATCTAGCATGCATGAGTCCTCTAGGGCTGCTGTAACATATGTAACAAAACAAGGACCTTAAAACCAGAAGTGTGTAGTTTCACAGCTTTAGAAGCCAGATGTCTACTAAGATGGCTAGCAGGGTTAGTTCATAAGGACACTAATGGAATGAATACATCCAGTTCTCTTTCCTGGTAATATTCTCTGTCCATCTCTGTCTTCCAATTTCCCCTTTAAGCAATAAAAGAAGGAAGTAGAAAATAACAATTATTAGATACTAATGTATTGATTTATTTAAAGCACTGCTTATGGTGGCTCTTTGCCAAACATTACTTCATTTATTATCTGGAACAGAATGGCATAGAGAAATAACTGAATCAATGATGTTGTCCTTAGCAACCTCCTGAGTAACATGTATACTTTTGTAAAATATTGTTTTAGTTTTCACCCCACCTTGTATGTTTAAAGTAAAAATAATGGGAATAAAAACTAGGTCAGATAGTTTTCAAGAATTATCCTGGCTTTGGTCTACTGAAGGTATCTCTCCTTTTCCATTCTCATTGGTGTCAGAGTGCTTATTTCATAATAATATTGGAGAACACTTTATACTTAAGAATTTGTGTTTACATATTTACCTCCCAAGTCTGTATTTACAATTGAGATTCTATTCTGAAGTACTAGGGACTCAGTTTCTAGCTTTTCATTTTTGTGGTTAGTTAGAAAACAACAACAACACATGCTCATTTGCCTATTCTAGAACATTTTCTCTTCTTCGGCTGCAGTTGCCTTTATCATTTCCAAACAGAAATGAATACAATCATATTTAGATGTAAAGAATTTTTAACTGTAAACAGCAGCATGTGTTTTGTCATAAAAAAGATAAAACAACCATATAAAATATTTGGTAAAGTTCAGATCAATAGGGGGATTAAATAAGAAAGAAATTGCTTTAGCATTACAATAATGTCTAATTTTTATCCATGTTGTCTCACTCTGAGTGAGAGAGATGATTCTCCATGCATTTGATAATGACATTGTTCAGTAATTGATTGTAAATCTAAATTTGATTGAACCTAAATCAAGATAAGATTAAACAATGACAAAGTTGAAATAATTAAGTTTTGGTGAATTATCCATTATTGAGTGATAGAGTCTTGGATTTATAAAAGCCACTTGCATTTTGGAATTATTGTTATTTTTCTAATAGTGTCAAAGGGACATTTTTCAAAAAATGAAATACATTATGTAATACTTTATCGACAAAGTGTAGTAAAATTTAGCAGGAGATGACTTGATATATCCTCAATACATTAACTGAAATCACAAGAAAATAAGCCAGTTTGGATCAAACCCAAGTGTGTCTATCTTACCAACTAGAAGAATGATCACTGTAATAGTCTGGTCACCTTACAGAATTACTTTAAGCTGCCCTTCCTCCAAAATTCTTGTAGTGTTTGTTCTGCAGATTTAATCTTACATGTTTGCTTTCCCCAAATGCCTTCGATCAACCCTGCTGTGTTTTTGTGACACTCCATAGTTTTAACCATGAATATCTATCTACTCAGTGTCTTCCATAGTATGCCCTAGAATGACAGAATACATTGACATCCTCAACATACAGTTGAGTAGTCACAAATAGTTTTGCAGAGGGAAAAGAGTATTCTCAAAAACAAACTTGCCAAACACCCTCCTCTTTCACATTGTTACAAGTATGCATGAGGTTTCTCTTGGAATTGTTTAAGGCACTATAACCTTTTTTCTCATATTCTCACTCTACTTCATGCATTTCAATTCCTGATTCTATGGTTTAGGTCAAGTTTCACTGCATCCTACAGGGAGTCTTTCAAAAGACTCAGTTCGATGATATTGGGATATGGGGAAACCTTCATAAGGTGCATCCTCATGAGAGGCAACATCATCTTCAGTTAAGATTAAGAAAATTTCACTAGGATCATGGTTACTCTTTACCATAGAATGCTATTATAAAAATAGCGAGACTTTTCTTCTTGTCTGAATATGTGGTCACTTCTGCTGTGTTTCTGCCTTTAGATGCCATCCAGCATGAGGCATTCACTAGAGGCTGATCATATGGAACCACTTTATCTTTGACTTTTAGATTCTAAAGCTGGGAAAGAGAGTGTTGTGTTCTTAAAATTATTATCTGTAGCCAGAGGCCTTTATGTTGTCTCATCTGGTACCACAGCCACTTATAAAATAATCAGCTTAACAATTTTATTTAAACCAAAAAGAGAAACATATGCACAGAAAACATCCCCATCAGAAAGGTATCTACTTACAAAGGAAAATGTATAGGAATGAAGGAAAAACAAAGGATATACAAAGCAAAACAGAAAGCACATAAAAATGCTAGGATGGCATCCTTACCCATTAATGAGTTCATTAAATTCAAATGCATAAAATCTTTCAATAAAAATTATAGAAGGCTAAAAAAATTGTACAATCTAGGTCTTAACTAAATATTCCCTGCAGGACTCTCTACTTATAAAACTCACCTATGCGGAGGGTAAAAGTCTAAGAAATACATACAGAAATCCAAAGAAAAGGGATGGGTATTACTGTACATATATTAAGCAGAAAATATTTAAGTAAAACAAATGTGAAATGAAACAAAAGTATTAAGTCATGTTAAAGAAGTCAGTGCATCAAGATGCCAAAAACTAACCAATACACACTAAGTTTTCAGCATTTCAATATATAAGCCAAATATGCATAAACATGGAGGAACAGATGTATGATGTAATGATGTAGGGCTTTTATATACATCTTTTATCAAGAGATTATTCATATATCCAACAAGGAACACTGGTCATTGTGGTGGTTTGAATTGGTATAACCCCATAGACTTATGTGTTTAAATGTTTGACATGTAAGTAGTAGGCACCCACAGCAAAGCATTGAAAGATACTCCTGGAATCCAATTGTGAAGAGGGATGAGGGATGAGTAAAGGAATCAAGATGGTGCTGCATAAACAGTGGACGTGACCTAGTGAGAGCATGGAGACCCTAATCATAAAGCTGGGGAAACAGCACTGGACAGACCCAAGCCCTCTGAATGTGGGTGCCAGGTAGGAGGCCAAGACAGTCTATGTGAACTCTAACAGTGAAGCCAGTCTTTAACTCTATAGCACAAATGGACTTTGGGAGACCATTCCCTATGGAAGGATATTATTGCATCCCAGATACAGCAAGGAGGGCCTAGGCCCTCCCCCAAATGATATGACAGACTTTGAAGGTCCTCGTGGAGGGCCTCACTATGCCTGGGCAGGAGTTAGGGAAAGGACTGTGGGGGGAACATGGGAGGATGCGAGGGTAAGGGAATAGGTGGAATGGATATGTAAATATTAGTAGTAATTAAAGAATTTTAAACAAATAAAATAAAGGACTAGCACTGTTAAGAGGTATGGCCTTGTTGAAGGAAGTGTGACACTGTGGAGGTGGACTTCAGGTTTTTATAAGCTAAAACTATACCCAGTGTGACACACCAAGACTCTTTCTTCTGCCTGCAAATCAAGGTGTGAATTCTCAGCTCTTTATCCAGAACCATGCCTGTCTCCAAACCTCCATGTCACACTATGATAATGGATTAAACCTCTGAACTCTGAGACACCTGTAATTGAATGTTTTCCTTTGTAAGATCTATCATAGATATGGTGTCTTTTCACAGAAAAAGAATCCCTAATAAAGATAGTGATTTACTACAATTAGACATAACAGATATACTAAAAGCATTGTACTTAAGTTGCAGACTACATGATAGTCAAAAAACACATGGAACAATCTCAAGCTAGATCAAAAGACAAGTCTGTTTACAAAAGTTAAAATCAAATGAATTTATTTTCACTATTATGTTATAAAACTAGAAATAGATCATCAAGAGTTTAGTAAAATATGTAAGTACCAGGAAATTAAGCAATATGAACAGGAATAATGAGTCAAATTGAAATGAATATGAGTTTAATCATATTATGAATTGATTTTAAATGAATGAATACCACAATGCTTCTAGTTTATAGCAAAAACTATTATAAAGAGGTTGCTTATTATAATAAAAACTACTGAAAGACAAAGAAAAATATTCAAAACACAACTTTTATTTTGGGGGTAGGTGAGACAGGGTTTCTCTGTGTAGCTTTGGAGCCGGTCCTGGCACTTGCTCTGGAGACCCGGCTGGCCTCAAAGTCACAGATATCCACCTGCCTCTGCCTCTGCCTCCCGAGTGCTGGGATTAAAGGCCTGTGCCACCAATGCCTGGCCAATAAACAACTTTAAAGAAAAAAACTAACTCATAGAGGAGGTTAAATAATTAGCACAACAATTAAATAAATTTATGCTAGATTATAAAAAATGACCAAATATAAAAATGACCAGTAAAAGTATGTTTATACAAAAAACAAATAAATTTGACAAACAAGCAGCAAAACCAAAAATAAATTAATGAGTGAGTCAAGTAAATAAAATACAAAACAACATACCTGGGACACAGTAACATAAAGGATTAAGAAATACTACTTTCATTATTTCATTTTATTGCCATTACAAAATATCTTTACAAAAGAAACCGAAAGAAGAAATAATTTCTTTGTCATTTACTTCCATGTTTCATGCAACTATTGTGGGGAAATTGAAGACAGGAACATAAAACATCATACACACAGTCAAAAACAGAGGGAGAATACATGTTTGCTTCTTGCTTTGATGTTCTCAGTTAGCTTCCTCCTGTGTTATGCTCCTGGGCCTTCTATGTAGGGAATGGTGCCTCTGACACTGGGCTTCATCTTAAACATCAAGTTGCTAGAGAGATGGTTCATTGTTTTGGAAAATATACTTTTTGCAGAGGATCTGCCTTATGTTTCTAGCATGAATATGGGGATATACACAACCTCTTTTAACTCCACACTCATGGGTTCTGACACCTCAAGCATCTGCAGGAATACACACTCTCTCTCTCTCTCTGTCTCTCTCTCTGTCTCTCTCTCTCTCTCTCACACACACACACAATACACATGTACAATTAAAAATCAAATAAATCTTAACAATCAAAGAAAATCTATGCATCCCTTTAAAACTATAATCACAGAAAAATGATCTAGATAATTTATTATTGAAATTCTCTTTTCAAGTGATTCTAGATTTTCTTATGTTGACATAGAAACCAAAGAGCACAGTTACTACTACAAACTCTATGCTAATAAATTCAATAGCAAAAGAATGGATAAATTTATAGATATCAACTCTAAGAGAAGCACAAAAGGAAAAAAATGAACAGAATAACAAGTAAAGACACTGGATATGTAATGTTTTGTATCTGTGAAATGCTAGAAATTGCTCATCTTCTGAAATGCACTAATAATTTATGAAAGATACGTAAATACCTTTTAAACTCTTCCAAAAACACAACAGGAATACTGCCTTTAAAACATCAAAATTATTCTGATACTTATCAAAAAAGGAAAGTTAAAGAAAATTAAAGATCAATATCCATTATAAATATTGGGTGACAAAATACAAGCAAACTTTAAATAACAATATTTAATATTAATAAAATTATGTTTGTGTGTCTGATGATGATTTATGTAAAATAATGGAAAGGATATATAGAAACAACAACAAGAAAAAATACAAGTGTAACTACAGAGAAATGTCAGGAACTTTTGCTAAGTAAAGTGAACAATCACTTTGAAGCTTCTATGGATTATAAAAAGAAAAAGTGTTAGACATATATATACATAAAAGAAATAAGATTCCAAATTACTCAAGGAAATCTTGTAGCTTGATATCAAGTAAACAACCAGCCCAATTGAATAAATGGGCACTTCTCTGCAAGACACATAGAGATATCGAAATGAGATCTGAGAGAAAAGTTCAAAATCATTTCAATACAGAGGTTATACAGGGAAAACTAACAAGAGCAATCATCTTATGCCTTTTAGAAATATCTAAGAAAGTATTTGTAGATATATTGGAAAAAGCAGAATTACTAGTGAGGTCACACACTGTGGAGTCTGCAGTTCTTTTGGTTCTTTTCAACTAGTAAACTTGTATGTTGGTTTCATTCCAAATTTGTGGCGACTGTGAACTTAGAAATCTTCACAGTATCTAAGAAATCATTATTTTACTTTTAAGCCTTTAGAGTTGTGGACTGGAGTGTATATAGGAAAGAAATGTGAAAAAATGGAGGAAAAGAGGATTTCTTTTCAAAAAAAAGAAAAAGAGACCTCTTATAATTGGCATGTTGAGTAAGAAAAAAGATCTTCAACTCTAAGTAGAAGAATTGTTACCTTCAAAGCAAAATAAAATTTAGCAAAAGCTAAAACTGCATGAGTATAATGTATACATGATTTTCACATATACCTTCCTCTATAAAGTAATATTTCACAGACACATTTTAAATGTAATATGTGATGAAATATATTTGTATCTTCAAATTTATCTTTATAAAGACTTTTAACAGTATTTCCTTTTCTAGTGTTTAGACCAGAGGTCCTCGAACTTCTTAATGCTGTGATCCTTTAATACAGTTCCTCATGATGTGATGATCCCCAACCATAAAATCTTCAAAAATGCAAGAGTACATTTCATCCTGGCCATCTACTAATGGGCTTGAAGGTAACCTTAATTATGGTTTGTATTCCCGAAAAGACTTTGTTGCAGAAAACTAATTTTTCTTTTGTGTGTTGTGGTTGTCACTTGGAGATAGCTTCTGGGATGTGAATGGATTAGCTTCCTGTGTCCACTTTCCTTCTCAGGCTGGAACCTCATTTGCCTGAGATAAAGAAGGATCTACTCTAATGCCCATCACTAATATTTTTGAGTAGGTTTTTAATTAGAGAAGAATAGTATCATAAAATAGTTCTTATTTTTCAATGTCAATAGCTTAATAGTAAACAAGAATGCAAAAAAGTCCCTAATTATCTTTAGGTAAATATTAATTCTATTGTCTGTGTGAGCCTGTGCACATCCTTGTAAAAGTGTGTTTTGGTGTTCTGTGGTCATTATACTTTGGTAGATAATACATGTAAAACTGAAGATGCAATCAGAATAGGAATATACACAGAATCAAATTAAAACTCACTCAATAACAAGAATTCTACACTTATACATTTACTACGTAAAATTAAATCAAATGTTCAGATATCAAATTAAATACAAATGTTTGTTACAACTCTAGTTGTAATCAGATTATAAATAATTTGAAAACCAAAAAAAGATTGAGTAGATTGGCAAGTTTTGATATTTGAAAAAATGGAATATTACTCAGAAATGTAAGAATAAACCACCTTAAACACAACTGGAAGGAAAACAAGATATATTGAGGATCCAAGGAAACAATTAAATGGGAAATAATTCTATATGATAACAATCATTAATTTACAAAACAGAAAAACTGTCCAACAGTAATAGAAATCAGAATGGTTGCATTACAAAGGATTGGTACTATGGTAATGTATTTTCTATGATCTAATAAAGCCACTGGATATCAGTTTTCAAAGTCAGCCATACTAGCTAGCTGTAGCCACTAGACAGAGGTGGTACATATCTTTAATCCCAGCACTCAGGAGTCAGGCAGATGAATCTCTCTGAGTTCAAAGCCACTTTGTCCTACACGTATCACAATCCTTCAATCCCAGCAGCAGGGAGGTGGAGACTGGAGTGATATGGCTGGGAAGAAAAGGACTATAAGGCTGGAGGAGACAGAAACTCAGAACTTTTGCATCTGGAGATTTGTGGAGAAAGGATTGCCAATTCAGCTGGGTAAAGGTAAAATATAATGGCTTCGCTACTTTGCTTCTCTGATCTTTACCTTGAAGCTTGAACTTTAATATCTGTCTCTGGGTGCTTTATTAGTTGTGCTACAGGTAGGAAAATTAAATATAAAATATCTCAAGGTATTTTTCTTATGATAACATATTTTATCATCTTGAATGACACCATGGGTATTCATATGCACATAAGTAACTCTGCCAATTAATCTTTAAAATGAAATTGATGTCATATTTCATTACCATAGTAGGTGATTAATATTGAATTCAGTGTGCTAATCATTGAATTGGGGTAAACATGCATTGGATGAATTTATATATTTAAAGCACTATTATAAGTGATGAGATTGAGATCTTCAGAACATGACTCAATAAGTAAGAGGATCCAAGTTAAATCCCCAACACTAATGTAAAGAACAATTGTAAATATGGTGTCTATAACTCCAGAATTGAGGGTGGAGAAAAGCAAAATCCTAAGAGCTTCCTGATCAGCCACCTTTACCCAAAAGGCTACTTTCCAGCAAAGTGAGAGACTCTGTCTCAAGGCGGTAAGAGAGAAAGCAATAGAGGAATGTACCCATCCTACTCTGGCCACCCTAATATATATATATATATATATATATATATATATATATATATATATTAATATTCATGAATTGCACACTTACAACATACACAAACACACATAGGTGTTTATACATACATACATACACACATGTCATGCACACAAACACATGCAAATTTTTGAGAATGACAATGAAGGAAATTGTTTTGGAAATTTTCAGAATACTTCTGGAGTATAACTGTGTATGGGCTTATTCACTGATTAGAAGGCCACAGGAAAGGAAGGCTGAATTATTACATGGATATGGATACAGAAGGAAATACTCTAATACATGTAAGTGATAATGTCACAAATACCTGAATGTGTTGGAATTTGTCACAGAGGCACTGTGTCCATTGTTTATATGAAAAACTAAAGCATGGAAATCAATCAAGTTGATTTGAGAAAATGAGAAGTAGACAACTGGCCACACTGAACAATATAGATCAAGACATCACATATTTTTAATTTTTTTCACTTGCTCAGCTAAAAATTTTATTGTGTGTTGCATTTGAAAGATACTACATATTAAAAACACCTTGGATAATGAAACCATTCACTATTTGGTGTATAATAAGAGAGACCTTTAATTTAAATCAAAAGCTGTCAGAATACCCTACCATTCATTTGAGTCGAACTGAATTCATTTAAATTGCTTTCATTATTGTGATATTTTAGAGGATTTTTTGGATGAAAAGTTTAGTAGTTGACAGTATGACCTTGATGAATTTGTAATCTGATATAATATATAGAGTAAAATAATGTAAATACATGCTATTTTGCTTTTTCTTGCTACTATTACTACTACTACTATTTTGTCAACTTGGCATAGTTTATGGTTATTAGAGAAGAAGTAACCTTAACTAAGAAATTTTCTTCATCTGATTGACCTGCAGACATCTCTGTAAGAGCATTTTTTGATTAATTATTGGTATGGGAGTGTTTAATCCGTCTACTGTAGGAGGTACCCCACCTAGGTAGAAGTTCTGGGTTGTATAATAACAAAAGTGGGAGAACCAAGGGGAACAAGAGATGAAGCAAGTTTTCTCCATGGTTTTGCTTCATTTTCTGCCTCCAACTACCTTCATTGAATTCCTCCCTACCCTGGCTTTTCTTAAATATGAGCTATAACTTACAAACTGTCAAACTTCAGAATGAGAAAGTGCAGTCTCTTTGGAAAAGGCCTTTCCTTAAAACCTAGTGAATGGCTTTGCCATTGTCATGGGGCTGAAGCTTTGAAATCCCTGGCATGCCTGCACTTCTGTCAGTAATATACAATCAGTCAGAACTTCACCCACTCACTCCCACACTTTCTTCTTTCTCAGATTGTTTGAGAGTAAAGCAACTGTTACATCTTATCTCTGTATGTTTACAAATATAAAGTATTTAGGTGAAAAATTAAGTCAAAACATGATTGGACCAAAAACTTCAAAATTACTCTCAGTGCAAGAGTATTTCAGAGCAACCAAACATATTTAAGTGCTGAATTTATTTAACTATGAAACAGATAAATATACATCTCATGACTCAGTGAATGACTAAGGAAGATTTTAAAGTGACCCAATATTTTAATTATATTTAAGAATTATAATAAATGTAGGTTCAGATTAAATTGAAATTGAACCTGGTGAAGAGGTAAATGGTTTTATAAACAAAATAATAGGAAGCATTTGTTAATCACATAGACAGACCACAAAAGTAAAGATACACTGAAACATGCAGGCTAGCTTCTTCATCAAGCAGCCATGTCTGACTAAAAACACCCCCCTATTTACTATTTCATGTTACCCTGAATAATTCCATAGCTGTCTTAGAACTGAATACAACTTCAATTAGTAAATATCATCAGGCTTCATTATATTGAATAGAAAAAATTTTATAGTCAGCTGAAAACCTTAATAGGGTTTTCAAACTCAAATGTCCTCCTCTGCAATTATATTGTATGATAATGACATATACAAATGTCTCGTATAAGTGCAAATTGCTTGGAAGATTTTTTAAGGCATTCAAGTTTTAAGTTGAATGAACAATCATTTGAGACTGTTGGGCAGTAGTAATATCATAAAACTCAATTATACAGTTACCTTAATGCATTTAATGGTTATCCTCCAGAATTGTTTGTATTATAATACATTTGAATGTTTTGCACTGACTTGGATCTCTTTAATATTTTTGACTTACCATGAAATAGATATATTGGAATATTAAATTATGCCTGTTATTGGATTGATATTATTGGCAGTATAATAAAAAACTGGAAATCTTACTGTAACTGAATAACTTGACAACATTAAATGAATTACATCATTATAATTATAATATTTATTAAATCTATGTAAACAAAGTTTTATATATACATATATATGTTATTTTCAAAATTGTACATTATAATTTTGTTGCTTTATATATAAATATATTGCTTTAATTCATAAATTGTTACTACTGAATTCATTGGTATTATAAATCCAATATTAAATCATTTGTAGCCTGAAACTAAGATTTTTCTAAGGATAATTTCAAATGAACAAGTCACAATTTATCTCAAAGAAAATTACTACAATCTCAACAGTAACTACTGAAGAACTGAGCAATCATATGGCAGATGAAACATGGTCATAATGAGAATATATAGTAAGAAGAATTGGGTATATTTTCTTGAAAAATTGAAAATTCATTAGCTTGAAATAGAATTTTTAACAATATTATTTCAACATGTGCATAAATATAGGATGGGGTTTCAATCTTTGAATATCATAGTCCATTCTTTTCTGCAGTTCATTTATTTAATTAAGGAGTGAGATTACTGTCTTAATAGGTTTTAATAAAAGGCATTTTATTTTTTCTGTCTCTGGTTACAGAATTGTTTTCCTGTTTGATTTTTAAGAGAGAAGGAAGGTTGTGTAGGGGAACAAGAGAGCAGAGCAAAATAAGAGATACCATCAAAGACAGAGCCAGTATGGTTTTAAAGTGAAATCAGGCAATAGGGAAATGTCCAGAGATCTACAAGGATGATACCAACTAACCATCTAAGTAACAGTGGAGAGGCTACCTTAAATGCCCTTGCCTGGTAACAAGATTGAAAACTGACTTATATACCATCACAGAGCCTTCATGCAGCAGCTGATGGAAGTAGAAGCAGATACCCACAGCTAAAGATTGAACTGAATTGGAATCCATTTACAGAGAAGGAGGAGTGATGAGCAAAGTGTCAAGACAATCCTAGTGAAACCCAGAGAAACAGCTGACCTGAGCAAAAGGGAGCTCTTGGCCCCCAAACTGATCACTGGGAAACCAGCATGTAACTGATACAGACCCCATAAATATGGGTGTAAGTGAGGAGGCTTCAGAAATATTTAGGGCCTCCTGTTGTAGATCAGTACTTATCCCTAGTGTAGGAATGGATTTTGGAAACCCATTTCACATAGAGGGATACTCTCTTAGCCTGTACACACAGGGGAGGGCCTAGGCCCTATGACAAAGGATATGACAGACTCTGAAGACCTCTCATGTAAGGGCTCACTCTCCCTGGGGAGCAGAAATGGTATTGAATAGGTAGGATGTTAGTGGGGGTCAGGAGAGGAGGGGATGGAGAAGGAAATGAGATTGACATGTAAACCAATCTTGTTTCTAATTTAAATAAAAAAATTAAAAAGTCAATCTTAGGGGGAAAAAGAAAGAGACTCATTTCTTACTGATCTTCTGTTCTGCTGAAAAAGTTACAGCTCAGGAAGAGTTTTAGAGATTGATATGTGGATTCATATCATTTGTAGACAGGGATACCTTGATTTATTTCAGTCTTATTTATTTTCTTTTACATCCTTCATTCTTTTATTGCTATAAGCATTCAAGTTCCAAGACTATCCGGAGTCTTCCTGCATCTCAATTTTGGACCCCATGCCCTATGCTTAAGGCCCAACTCTGCTCATCCCCTCCTTGGAACTACCTGGGTCTGCCCCACATTTAATAAACCTGCCCAACATCCCAGAGTATCTGGATATTGCAGTCTTCGCCCCCCTATGACCTCTGTTTGAAGTGAGTCTGGGTTCTGCCCAGACACAAATTCCTCCATCCCCTTCCTGGAGCTTCCTGGACCTGCTCCATGTGTAGTGGACTTTCCAGAGTCTGCCTGCATTTGCAGTCTTCCCCCCCATGCCCTCAGAAGGAACTTGAGCTTGAATCTTGCCCCCCATGTGTTCTGCTTAAGAAGAACACTTAGAGAGACTGGTCCATCCAGAGTTGCTGACATCAAAAGTCTTGGTTCACTTACACTCACTTGGAGACAAGAGGAGAGGGAGAGACTCCACTGCACCCAATGGAAGAAGGAATGGGAAGAAGACACTATAAAAACATATTCAACAACAGAAAGACTAATATGACAACACCAGCATCTAGGGACTCTTCACCAGCAAGACTCAAGCATCCCAGTGAAGACAAAACAGAAGAGAAGGACTTAAGAAACAACTTTATAGAGACAATAGTTACCCTCAAAGAGGAAATGAGAAAATCCATTAAAGAAATGGAAGAAAAAACAAACAACAAAATAAAGGAAATGGTGAAAAAGACAAACAAAACCTTCAAAAATAAACAAATCTTGCAAGGAAAGCCAAGAAAAAACAACTAAACAAGTAAAGGAGTGCAAACTTCTATGTCCAGTTTGGAAATCAGTATGACAGTTTCTCAGGAAAATGGGAATCAGTCTACCTCATGAGCTATCAATTCCATTCTTGGGCATATACACAAAGGATGCACATTCATATAACAAGGACATTAGTTCAACTATGTTCATAGCAGCATTGTTTGTAATAGCCAGAACATGAAGCAACCAAGATGCCCCTCAACTGAGGAATGGATAGGGAAAATGTGGTAAATTTATACAATGGAGTATTACTAGGCAGAAATAATGAAATGATGAAATTCACAGGCAAATGGATGGAACTGGAAGAAACCATACTGAGTTAGGTAATTCAGTCACAGAAAGACAAGCATTGTATGTACTCACTCACATATGGATTTTAGATATAGAGCTAAGGACTACCAGACTAAAGCCACACTACCAGGAAACTAGGAAACACGAGGACACTAAGAGAAAATACATAGTGCCCGGAAGAAGAGGAAAGGCACAAGAACTCCTGAGAAAATTGGGAGCATGTCGGGAGAAGGGAGTGGGGTAGAAAAAATAGAAGGGAAAGAGAGAAGGGAGGAGGAGAACAAGAGGGATCATGAAACTGAGACAGGGAAGGAATAGAGTAATAAAAAGAGGGAGCCAGTATAGGTTTAAAGAGAAATCTGGCACTAGGAAAATGTTCAGGGAAACACTAAGATGACCACAAATAAGAATCTAGGTGGCCAAAAGAGGCCACCTTTGATGCCCTTCCCCTATAATAAGATTGATGATTACCATAATTGCCATCTTAGAGCCTTCTTCCAGTAGCTGATGGAAGCAGAAGCAGGCACACACAGCTAAGCATTGAGCCATACTCTTGGAATCCAGTTGTAGAGAGGTAGGAGGGTTGAGCAAAGGAGTCAAGACCATGCAGAAGAAACCTACAAAACCAGCTCATCTGACCTAATGACAACACAAGTACCCCAGTCATAAAGCTTGGGAACCATCATTAGAAGGAACCAAACTCTCTTAATGAGGGTGCCAGTTTGGAGGCCTGGGACCTCAAATAGTGGAACCAGCATTTATCTCTAGTGCATAAATGGACTTTCGGAGCCCATTCCCTATTGAGGGATATCATATCAGCCCAGATCCATGCAGGAGAGCCTAGGCCCTCCCCCAAATAATGTGACAGACTTGATGATTCCCCCACGGAAGGACTCGCAATCCTTGTGGACCACTTGGTGTTTGGGTTGGGGTGGTTGGTAGGGAGCATGGGAGGATAGGAGAATGGGAGATTGATGTGTAATTAAAAATAAATAAAATAAAATTTAAAAAAGTCAAGTGCCATATTAAATCAAACAAAATGGTAATAGTAGGCACCATTCCCTTTTAATTGGCTTTAGAGAAAAATTAATTTATACTTTTCACCATTGAGTAAATTGGACCTATGTTTCTCATAGAATCATTTTTATTATATTGAAGTATAATCCTTTATAATGAAAGACTGTTGGCTATAGTGCTAAGTCTTTTTCCAAATGTTGAATTAGTCATTGAGCCTTTATCCTTTTATCTATTTGTGTTCTATAATACATTTGCTAATTTATGTATAGTGAAACAAGCTTTTACTTCACTTTTTAAGTTTTCATTTGATGTATTGAGGTTTTGTCAAAGTTAAACAAGACTATGATCATATAGTTGGGGAATATTTTGTTTACTATTACTGTGCTAAAACACCATGAACCAAATAACTTGAATAGCAAAGGACTTATTTCTTTTTAAAAATTTTTTGAGAGTGAGTGAGAGTGGGAAGAAAGGCTCTATTTCACTTGTAGTTCTATATAACAGTTTGTCATCAAAACTGAGGTCAGGGAGGAGGCAAGAGCTATGGATCATCCATGGAAAGGTTCCACTTAATTAGCTTGTAAATCATGTTTTTCTCAGTCTGTAGAACCCAGTGACTCCAACTCAAGGATGGCACCACCCACAGTGATCAGAGCCCTCCCCCATCAATCATTATATCAGAAAATACCACAAAGCTGAATCTTTTATTTATTTATTTATTTATTTATTTATTTATTTATTTATTTATTTTAGATTTTAGATGTAAGACTAATTTTGAAATGTTATATTACAGAGGCAGAGACTATGAAGAGCTTGAACAAGAGTGATTTGAATGACAACCTTTCATCAGAAGTAGAAAAGCCTGTCTGACACAGACATATCAATGTCAACGCAGGAATCTTAACAGATTCTGATGGACACAGGATGAGTATATGCTTTGTGCTCTCAATTTCAATGTACTAACTTCTGTATGGAATATTTGTAAAAAATACTAATTTACTTAATTACGTGCATGAGTAATGCTTCACATATGAGAATGTGCACCATCTCATATATGTCTGATGCTCATACAGGCCATAGGAGAGCACCAGATTCACTGGAACTTCAATTAAAGATGATGGATATGAATCTGAGTACCCTGTAAGACCATCAACACTCTTAAGTCCTGAGACAACTTTTCAGCTGCTCCTTCTGCATTCTTTCTAAAAAGAGTAGAAATATATTCTTCTTTCATACAATACTGCCTTACTGAATTTCCCTGCCCTGCTCTCCTTTCAGCCACCTTCCTACATCCTGGAAACACCAGATCCACTCCCCATCCATTTCTTCTTCAGAAAATATCAGGCCTCCAAGAGATGAGAGCCAAACTGGACAAATCAAGATAAAATAAGGCAAGGCAGAAACCCTCATATCAAGGGTTGAAAAAAACAAAGCATTGGAGGAAAAGAGTCCCAAGCGTAGGCAAGAGAATCAGAGATGGACCAGCTTCCACTGTTAGGAGCCCACATAAATGAAGCTCACCAGCCATAACTTCCCATCTGAGAACCTGTTTGCTGACTCATGCTTGCAGCATCAGTCTTGGTGAGCCTATGTGGCCACTAATTAGTTGATTTCATTGGCCAAGTCTTCTTAGTATCCTTCTATAATCTTTACTATACCTGTTCCACAGGTTGCCTCAATCCCCAAGGCCCCAATGGAGTACACCAATTTAGTCTCTCTCTGAATAATGTCTCACTGTGAGTCTCTGCACTTGTTCTCATCTTCTGCATGAATAATCCTCTGTGATGATGACTGGACAAGGCAACTATCTGTGAGTAAAGCAGGATATCAATGACAATCTGGATTTATTTTGCCAGTTTTATTTGGTTCTACCCTAGGCTTCCTCTCTATCCAGTCTCTGGTTCCTGCCTATTCAGGAAGTCTTAGTCATGGGCTCTGTGGAAGTTGGAAAGAAAATGCTCAACAAAGGAATGGAACTATTAGGAGGTATGTCCTTGTTGGGGTATGTGTGCTCTTGTGGGAGGAAGTATCTTACTGGGGTGGTGAGCTTTGAGGTCTCCTATAAGTTGAAGTCACAGTGAGTGAGACAGATCCCTCCCTGTTGTCTGTGAATCAAAGTGTAAGAACACTCCATATAGAGAGATGCTCTTTCAGCCTAGTCCTACAGGGGAGGGTCTAGGCCCTGTTCCAAATGATATGATAGCTTTTTAAAGAACCCCATGGAAAGCCTCATGCTCCCTAGGGAGCAGAAATGGGATGAGATAGGGAGTCATTGGGTGACAGCAGAAGAGGGGAGACTTGGATTGACATGTAAAACAAGTTTGTTTCTAATTTAAATTTTTAAAGGGGAGGAAGAACTCTCAGTTCCTTCTCTAGTACCATGTTTGCCTTCACTCTGTTTTGGTTCCTGCCATAATGACAGTGGACTAAACCTCTCAACTGTAAATGAGCTACCACAATTAAATATCTTCCTTTATAAGATTTTCCATTTGCATGATGTCTCTTTACAGCAATAGAAATACTAACTGACAGAGACTCCTTCTTGTGGTATGTGCCTCAAGATAAAACAGACATTGTTTGGCCTCTACCACAAGGTCTATGTCACTACTGCACCAGCATATCTTACAAGCAGCACATATTTTATCTGGAGTTATTTGTGGCTGAAATGGTATCCATGTTTCTATTTATGTAGGCTTCAACCAGACTTTCTTGTCCCAAAGGGACAAGAAGTGGGAGTTAAGGCTCCATGCAGGCACAAGCTTGATCTCGATACATTCAATGGGTTGTGTGGATGGGATCCTCAATATTTAGTCCCTTTACAGCCAGATCTTATAAAAGTGGTTTTCCATTGAGGTTGTTAGCTTTCAGATAACTTTATCATGTGAAGTTGACATAAAACTAAAAATCATGTGATTTTGTCAACACATAATGCTGGCTTTGGCTTTGGAAACATTTGAGAGTGTTTTCTGTTCCATCATGAATTAGTTTTCTTTACTAAGAAATGTTATAATAGATTATGTTTCATTATTTTTCATGTCAATCAAGCTGATTTTTGCACAATTTATGTTTCAATTTTGTTGAACCTTATTTTTCTTCAAATTGTTTCAGTTCCCTTACAGTTGCCAACTTGAAAGCATGTCTTAAAATATTCCCCAATGACTTCCAGGATTTCAGAGTTTGCTTTGTTTTGTTTTGTTTTTCACTGATGTCCATTTATGGATCTCGGTGTTATAATTGCTCTTCTTTCTCTTTACTAGGTTAGTTTGTTGAGAACTTTTCAATTTTATCTTAAAAAAGAACCATCTTTTTACTAAGTATTGTTCTGGTGTTTCTTCTTCATAGTTATGTTTGTCTTTGTGTTATTATTGTTGCTCTAAACATCTTCTTTACTACAATTTTAAATTTTGGAATATTCTTGATTAAGGACTTGAGATAAGCAACATATTTGAGAGAATCAGTTTCCTTTGATCTTTTTATAATATAGTCACTCATAGGTATGAATTTCACTCTCACACTTTAAAAGAATTTCATTCTTCATTTATATTTGGATCTATGAAAATTTTAACATCCCAATTTCTTCAAAAACTCCTGATATTCCAAAATGTGTTGTTCAATGTTAAACAGTGTTTACATATTTTCTATAGATAGTGTCATTGTTAATTTTTCATTTCATTCAAAAGATACAAAAATAAATTCTGTTTATTTTTATTTTAAATATGCTCTACTTTGGAAAATGTTTCATGTGTTGTAGAATTGAATATATATTCTGTCATCATTGGAAAAGACGTTAAATGAGTGTTAAGTCCAATAGATCTATAGGCTAATTTAAGTCTGATGATTTTTGTTGAATGTTTTGTCTAGATTACTGATTATTCAGTAATAATCTGGTATTGAATTCACTCAATATGATTATACTTGAGGAATTTATCTATCCATATCCTATAGTGTTGTTTGTATAAAATTGGATATTCTTGTATTTGATACACCAAATTCAATTGTTTCATCTTCTTGGTAGACATTTTATTTAGCTCTATAAGGGGATCAGATTTATTTCTTCACACTCACTTTTACTTAGAATTCATTTTTCTCTACATTTGGAAATCTGCATGCATTTCTGCTTCTTCTTGTATTCATTATCAATGTCATTTTCTATCCCCTTTTTTCAATGTGTTCATTCATTTCTCCATACAGCTAATGTTGCACAAACATAAATTTGGATTTTTGTGTGTGAGTGTGGTATTTTTAGTATATCTCATCCAGTTCATATTTTTATTTAGAAAATTCGTAACATAGTGCTATTAGTTAAGTGTGTTAGATCTTTCATATTGCTATTTTGTTCTTTTCTTAGTAATTTGGATTACTTGTGTTTTTCTTCTTCCTTGTTCATCTGAGATCTCTATGGCTTATGGAATTAATCATGTTTGCCTCTTTTTCAGATCACATCTGCTTGTCTGTCTTCTGAGATATTTAGCATTTGTGGTCTCACTACTGTTTTGCTGATTTCCTGTCCTCTATCTTTATGTATGTTTGAATTTATGTAAATTTTGTTATTCTGTTAGCTACAATATTACATGGGTATGTACATTTTTCTCTTTTCTGGGCTCCTCACCATGCTTTGATCTGTGCAATATGCCCAGGTTTTGTTTTCTTTACTGGTTTCCGCTTACTGTACAGAGAAGCTTCTTTGTTGAGGTTGGTATGTGCACTTATTTGTGATCTTTAGAATAAGATTTAGAGTTTAGTAAGTAATTATAAAAATTGTCTGTGGTAGAGTTTTTCCTATGGTCCAAAACATCAATAGCAATGGAAGTCAACTAGGTTCTCCAAAACCAGCATGATTCCCCTCTTGTTAAGTGGACTTTTAAGTTATTTTAGAAAGCTATTAGTTACCAACATGTTAGTGCTACTATTGTGCCTTGCCATGCTGGTCCTGGTTATGTTTCCCATTTAATTCAACTGTCTAGGACTCTT
Organism: Cricetulus griseus; assembly: GCF_003668045.3. Classification (NCBI taxonomy): domain Eukaryota; kingdom Metazoa; phylum Chordata; class Mammalia; order Rodentia; family Cricetidae; genus Cricetulus; species Cricetulus griseus. Next base: position 154,197,654 of record NC_048598.1, on the reverse strand, counting down.
AATTGCTAATTTCCCTGAGGAATACATACTTTCTGATTCCCTTGAAGCTAGACTGCAGAAAGTAGGCTGTCTTAGTAGTGTTTCAATTGCTGTGATAAAATGCCATGATCCTAAACAAGTTGTGGAGAAAAAGTTTTTAATTTAGATTACATTTAGTAAGGACAGTTCACAATAAAAACAAGAAGTAAGATCCTGGAACAGAAATTATTGAGGACAACTGCATACTGGCTTGTACCTCATGGTTTCCTCCACTTGTCCATTTATACTACTCTTGACTACCACCAGGAATTTCACTGTCCATAATTAGCTGTGATCTCCCACACCAAACATCTGTCAAGAAAATCACTTACACACTTACAGGCCAAAATTTTTGGAGCAATTTTCTTGGTTATGATTCCTTCTTCCCAGATGACCCTGGCTTTTGTCAATTTAACATAAAAAAGAAGATTAGAGATGTTCAGGTTACAATGAGGACTTGAATTACATCATTCCTATGTATCAAATGGATACTGTTTTGTACAATAGGGGTTTCAACTTTGCCTATCCATATCATCCATTTGAAAGGAGACCTCTCTTTCTTGTTACTGAGGTTTTTGTTTATATATATTATGATCCATCCAAGTGACATAACTTTTTATCATACACACACACACACAAACACGCACACACACACACACACACACACACACACTGATATGTATTATGTATAATTTTAGGTAAATATAAAGTAGTATTTTTTCTTGAGGTTTTACTGAATAACCTTGCTGTTATTGTCCCTCCTCTTTTCTCTGTATTGTTCTGCCTACCTTCTCAGCAGCCCCTCTGTGGAGGGGGTTGTAAAACTTAATTCCTTGGGGAAGGCAGGAATGCAAATCTTAACTGTCTGGGTCCTTCGGAAAAAGGTATCAATCCCTTTTTTTCAACAGGGTATTTTGTATTATATCTATAAATGAGTCACTTTTTAACTAGACTCATTATGGACCATAGCTTTTTTAAAGTTCTGTTTTATGTCTATTAAGATTTTTTTCTTTATGGCCCATGCCTTACTCATAGTTCTTAACTTTTTATCACACTTTAGTTCCTGGTCTATTTCTTATCCAGGGGTCTTGCAAAAGCCATTAGGTAAAAAATCCTTACCACAAGTTGAATGCCTTTGATGGTCTGTGTTCTGGGTGTCAGATTCTGGAAGACATTCCCTGTAGTGAATAGGTCCCAGCAAAGGAAGTAAGGCATAGGTGGGGGATGGAGTGAGCCAGGCTATGATGGTTGGAAGAATCTTTCAGCCTGACTAACTAGTCATCAGATTATTTGTTTTTATTTATACAGAATTTATTTCAGAGACACAGATCATATCATTTTGTTTTTGGACATGTGTTTCACTTCCTCTTTCTCACCTTTTAGTCATCATTAATAAACTGGAAAAGAACAGAATTATCATTTTTATTCATTAACCACAAAACCAAATTTTTAAAAATCTAGAGGCATATCATAGCCTGTTCACAGGCTAGTTGTAGCTTTTGTAACTACAAGGACATTAGACCTATACAAAATCATCAAGCTACTCCTGGTAGATTGCCATGTCCCCCAAAAAGAATTATTAACTGTTTTTATTCTTTAATTACTACTCATAGTTACATATGTATCCCCCATTCCCTTGCCCTTCCATCCTGCCATGTTCCCCACCAACCCCCCAAACCACCCCCAACTGCTCCCTAAGGATATTGAGGCCCTCCATGGGGGACATTCAAAGTCCATCATGTTATTTGTGGGAGGGCCTAGGCCTTCATTGCTGTATCTGGGCTGCAATAGTATCCCTCCATAGGAAATTGGCTCCCAAAGTCCATTTGTCCTCTAGAGATAAAGACTGGCTCCACTGTTAGAGGTCCCATAGACTGTCTTGGCCTCCAAGCTGACACCCACATTCAGAAAGCTTAGTTTGGTCCAATGCTTTTTACCCAGCTTTATGACTAGGGTGGCCATGCTAGCAGTCCGTCAGGTCCATTGTTTCTGCAGGTCTCTCCAGTCCCATCTTGGCTCTTTTGTTCATCACTCCTCCCTCTCCACAAATTGATTCCAGTAGTTCAGTTATTAGCTGTGGGTGCATGTTTCTGCTTCAAGCAGCTACTGGACGAAGGCTCTAGGAATGGTAAACAAGGGAGGCATCAATTTCATTATAGGGGAAGAACATCAATGGCATCCTCTCCACCCCTGCCTGGCTTCTTAGTTGGGGTCATTCTCGTGAATCTTCTAACATGTTCCCTGTGCCAGATCTGTTTCCAAACCTGAACTGTATCCTTCCATCAAGGCATCTCCTTTCTTTGCCTTCTCTATTCCTCCCCTGTCTCAGTCTCTTGTTCTCCTCCTCCTTCCCTTCTTCCATTCCCACATCTTTTCTCTCCCCACCTCCCCAGGCTCCTACATTGTTCAGGCATTCTTGTCCCCATCCCCTTCTTCAAGGGACTGTGTAATCATCAATTGGGCTCTTCCTTGTTTCCTAGCTCCTCTGCAGTATGGATTGTAGATTGGTATTCCTTTACACTATGTCTAAATTCCATATATGAGTGAGTACACACCATTTTTTCTTTTGAGATTAGTTTACCTCATTCAGTATGGTTTCTTCTAGTTCCATCAATTTGCCTGCAAATTTCAAGATTCTATTGATTCCCCCCCCCCCCGAGTAGTATTCCATTATGTAAATGTACCACATTTTCTCAATACATTGTTGAGTTGAGGGACATCTAGGTTGCTCCCAGTTTCTGGCTGCTATAAATAATGCTGCTATGAAAATGGTTGAGCAGATGTCCTAATTGTCTGAGTGTTCATTCTTTGGGTATATGCCAAAGAGAGGAATTGCTTGGTCTTGAGCTAAATAATCCCCATTTTCCTTAGAAAATGTCATACTGATTTCAAAAGTGGTTGTACAAGTTTGCAATCCCACCAGCAATGGAGGAGAGTTCCTCTATCTCCACATCCTCTCCAGCATAGCTTGTCATTGGTGTCATTGATTTTGGCCATTCTTACAGGAGTAAGATGGTATCTCAGAGTGGTTTTGAGTTGTATTTCCCTGATCGCTAAGGTTGTTGAGCACTTACTCAAGTGTTTTTCAGCAATTTTGGATTTCTCTGTTGAGATTTCTCTATTTAGTACTGCACTCCAAATTTTAATTGCATTGTTTGGTGTTTTGGTGTCTATTGCTTGGTTTCATTTTATATTTTGGTGATAATCTGTCAGATGTGGGGTTGGTGAATATCTTTTCCCATTCTGAGGGTTGGTATTTTGTCTTGCTGACTGTGTCCTTTACCTTACAGAAGCTTCTCAGTTACAGGAGGTCCCATTTATTAATTGTTGATTTCAATGTTTGTGCTACTGATTTAAATTCAGAAAACGGTCTCCTCTACAAATTTATCAATGGTACCACCTACTATCTCTTCTAGGAGATTCAATGTGGCTGAATTTATGTTGAGGTATTTGTTCCTTTTGGACTTAAGTTTTGTGCATGGTGATAGATATGGATCTATCTATCTGCAATCTTCTCCATATCCAAATACAGTTATGCTAACACCATTTGTTGAAGATGCTTTATTTTTTCCATTGTATAAATTTAGATTTTGTCAAAAATCAGATGTTCATATGTTTGTGGGTTGATATCAGGGTTTTCAATTCTATTACATTGCTCTACCTGTCTTTTTTGTGCCAATACCAAGCTGTTTTCAGGACTTCATCTGTATAATGATGGGGGAATATATATATATATTATATATATATATATATATATATATCATCAACCAGCAAGTGAAATATACAAGCATAAACAATAGTTCTTAACAAGTATCCTAAAATGTAAAATGAGGAAGAAAAATGTCTCTAAGAATTTTTCTCGTTAAACTAGACAAAAAAATGTTCACCTAGGCATTATGTAGTTATATGAAATTGGCTTTATATAATGCAATTTATTAAAATAAACATTATTTATAAACCTTTGCATATGAATTTGTAACAAAACTCCTACAAAAGAAACAAAACAGAAAGCTTTAGAATATCATATTTGATATTTACTACTAGAAAGTAAATTGAAAACCTAAACGTTAAGAAAGTAAGACTACATCAAACTAACAAATGTTATTTCAAAAAGCAAAGGAACAATGATAAGGAATCTGGAATAGAAGCCATTTTTAAGTTAATTATAATTTATTTTAGTTGTGAATGTATCTCTCTCGTGTTCTCTCTCTGTGTGTATGTGTGTACATATGTGTATATGTATGTGAAATATGTAAAGGGCATGAAGAGGCCAAAAGAATGAACCAGATCTTCTAAGCTAGAGTTAAGAGTTACCCATTGTGAATTTGGGACTTGAACTCTCATTCTCTGGATTACCAGAAAGTATTGTGAACTGCTCCACTATCTCTACAAAATTCTGTATTTGCTAATGGACTAAAATCCAAAATATGCAAAATGCCTATAAAACTCTGTATCAAATAAAGTAAATCAACAAAACAACTACCTTGCCCTCAAAAATGTAGAAAAAAACAGAACCAAATAAGACAATAATATTTGAAGAATTTTCAAATATTTTACAAAAATTTTCCGTAAGTAAATGAAGAAAGACTGAAAATAACTAAATTTCATGGCAATTAAAATTTAAACACCAAGCATATTACAATATGATGGTTTGGATGATCTATAAAGAAAATTTATACAGTTTTTGAGTGTTATTCATGGATATTTAAAATGGTTCTGCTATTATGAAAAACTTTTGTTTCCTAAAATCTGTAAAAATAATTATTATAATATCAAATATTTCTATTTTTACATAAACATCCAAATATATTATGGTTAAATTCTTAATGAGATATCTATATTTCTATGATCACTGCAGAGCAGTTTATCAATTGTCAAGTTATAGAAATGTCGTAATGTTCATCAGTGTACAGACAAAAAAATCTTCATTTTATGAAAAATGAAGTAAACATGTCACCAAAGAATAAACATAGTATTACTTTAGTAAAATGAGTTTTACATAATTTTCAAACTCAGTGAAACCAAGAACATTTTAAGAGTTCGGAAAATAGAAAAATGAAAACTTGTGGTCAGTGAGTACAATAACTAAGTTGCACACAACTGATAAGTTCTAGAAGTCTGCTTTATAATATTGTATCTGTTGTTTAAATATAATTCTTTCTTCAAGAATGACCATTCTGGCTGACATGGCAGAAGGCACTGGAAGGAGGGAACTGACCAAATCACTGCCACCCAGGCCCACATTCAGTATTTTGAGTCTTTTCATCCCAACAGTTATTCCATCTAAAAGCTGTTGAAAAACATGCAGGAGCCAGCCCTGCAGAACAAGATATCATTCTTAAATAGTCTGGTCCTAGGCCTGATAGGCAGCTCCCCGGCATGAAGCTGCTATATATGAAGCTCTTGCTGCTTGTCCTGGTGGGACACAGATTGTGATATATGTGAGAGAAGGCTGTAGTCTCCTGGGGCACATGTTGTTTCCCTCTAGGCTTAGTAGAGTGGTATGCAATAGCCTAGAGTTTGTATACACTCAGGCACCAAATACTGTCCAGCAGCATGACAGCCCTGGATTTGAGCATCAACATGGTGACCAAGATGAAGAATGTCTCATTTTCTGGATTTAACTTCCCCAAAAGACCTCTATGGTCTATGCTGCCACATGGAGACCATGTTGTTATCCCAGGTCTATGCTGCTGCCACAGACAATGTTGAAGACTGAGGTTCATGTGGATATTGTATGTCTGGGATGCTGCCCTAATCCATGTCCATGAATGCGGCCCATGATATCGACAGAGGTAAAGAGGACATCTGTACTCTTGTGCTACCTCAAAAGTCCATGTTAGTGTCGTGTCCATGGTCTGGATTGCTACTAGAGGCCACCTTGATGTCTGTAGGCTGTGCTTTGCTGAGGAACATTTTGGAGCCCATGATCCTGCTGCATCTGGCATCTATGTGATGTCTGTGGCCCATGTTGCCAACAAAGGAAAGGATGTCTGTGGTCTGTGCTCCCTTGTGAATCCATGATGATGTCAACGGTTCTTGCTACCACTGGGTGCCCAGTTGGATTTGTGGTCCTGCTGCTGTCTGAGGACATTTTGATGTCTATGACCCCTGTTATTACTAAAGACAAGACAGAAGTCTCTTTTCTGCTCTGCCACCTGAAGTCATTTTGATATGTGATAAAGGATGTTCTTCTGTATGTTATAAATATGTGTTGCTATTATTGGTTGATAAATAAACCTGATTTGGCCAATGGCCAAGCAGAAAATATCTAGGTAGGAAATCCAGATAGAGATAGACTAATTTCAGTACATTTGTAGACATAAATAAAAGTTGAAGAAGATGATATTTATACAACTTAAGGCACAATAAAAATTTCAAAAAGAAATATATCCATGTTAAGAAAAAATAGTAAATAAGAGTTCATTAAAATTAATTTTTATCAGAGGACAATATTAATGGTATGATAAGGTAAGCCTTGGGCACATAATGCATATTTTAATGCCTATATATGAAATAAATTGTTCAGAATATTTATAAAACTCCAGATTTAAGTACATAGAGAAATTATATAAATATCAAAGAAAAAAGTTAAAGAATCCTTATGAAAAATATCCATTTTTGCATTCAACATGAAAAAACAGCACTGCTGAGACATATGAAGAAAAGAAAAGTCATTCCACAATTAAACTGCTCCACTTTAGTACCTAAAGGGCTAACCTACCTATTAAAAGATAAATAATGGAAAGCCTGATTTAAAAATAGAACATCTTGAACTTTACTGCAGTTTTAGTTGAGATATAACTCATTGGAAATATATTGGTGTATTAAGTATATATAATGTCTAAAATATTGTGGATCTTGATATGGCTCAAGAGAGCAATATTGTCTTAGGTAGAAGGTCATGCATATTACTTGCAAGATAATACAATTTTGTAGTGGTCGTACAAGGCCACAATGGGCAAAGGTGCTTGCAAACAAGACTGGTGACCTTCTGCAATATGTTAGCAGTAAATGTAGTTAACATATTTTATCCTTATCCTTAACCAGGGAATTGATAAGGAAGAGGAGTACTATAGTCAATAAGGCTAATGGGACATTTGTACAGTTATGTTGAGGTGGGACATGCAAACAATGAAAATTATAATGTAGCAACATTATTCCTTCACCACATAAATATGGTTCCAAGACAAAATTTGAAAAGTAGAATTAAGTTATGTCTCTAATAAATATTACAAATTTGACAATATTTTCAGATTATCCTCATGAACTATACATTTAGTATGAAAAAGATTCTTTTTCAAAATACAAACTTAAATCTATAAAAAATGTTAATATTTTTTAGAGAAAAGCTAAGAAAATTTTTGTTCCTCCCAAGCAAGTTTGGTAATGTAAGAAGTGGCATGAACTCCCGAACTAATTGGGGGCATGACGGTGGGGGGGAAGGAGCTGCTACAATAAGAGCAAGAGAAGAGCAGAAGAGGAGAGGAAATGGAGGGGCAGAAACATTGAGTTGGGGGAAGAATAGAGGAAAGAGAGTAGGATGAGAGATACAATATCTGAGGGAGCCACTATAGGCCCGAGAAGGGATCTGGAACCAGGGAGATCTCCAGAGACCTACAAGGATGACACGATCTGACAATCCAGGCAACGGTGGAGACGATAACCCAAAAACCCTCCCCCTAAAATGAGATTGATGACTTCTCTTTATGCCATCCTAGAGCCCTCATCCAGTGGCTGATGGAAGCAGAGACAGACATCCACAGATTTACAATAAGCCGAAATCGGGAATTTAGTTAAAGAGAGGGAGCAAAGAAGAACGAAGGGGTCTGTACCAGGTTGGAGAAACCCACAGGAACAGTTGACCTGAACAAGGGAGAGTACATCGACCCCAGATGCTGTCCAGGAGGCCCGTACAAGACTGATCCAGACCCCTGAACATGGATGTCAATAAGGAGGCCTCTGAACTCCAGGGAGTCTCTGGTGGTGGATTAATTAGTATTTTTCCCTGGTGCAAGAAGGGACTTTGAGAGCCCATCCCATATGAAGGGTTACACTCTGGCCCTGGACACTTGGGGAAGGGCCCAGGACCAGCATAGGAACACTTGGTGGACTTTGCAGAGCCCCAGTTGAGGGCCCTACCCTGCATGGGGAATGGTGGGTGTTTGGGGTGGGGGGTAGACTGGGGGTGGGGGAGGAGGGTTGGGGGTGAGGGTAGGGAGAGGGAGAAGGGACTTGAAATAAGCTTGTTCCCTAACTAGAACTAATAAAATAATAAAAAAATAAAAAAAATAAAAAGAAAAGGCAAAAAAAATATTTAAAAAAAAGATTTTCATTGACTCAATAAAATATTTTTCAGTGTGACTGTCACTGTACAGAAACATGAAGTAAAATTACAATTAAAGATTACAGAAGAAACAGATTTAAAAAGGATTTATATTGAATTGTTAAAGCCACCCTAAACTCTTACTGGTGAGTTCCCTTTCAACAAACTTTCTAAAAATTCAATTTATGTCTTACACACCCTGCCATGGATTATGACCTTTTTGGTCAATAATGACCAATATGACCTTTTGTCATGTGATGTGATAATGTCATACAAAATGAAATTTCATTTTGCATTTGACTACAGGTTTTCCTCACCATGTACAATGAGTCACTTTAATTCAGTGTCTTCTGTTTTAACTCATAGATAAACTTCAGAGTGTGGGATTGATTGTATTCAACCAACTTTTTTCTTTTACACATCCAGTTTTAACGAACTCAGCCTTTTCTGTTGACTTTTATACAGAGCAACCTCATTTACATGACATTGTACTGTATAATTTTTCAATTTATTCATATAACTAAATTATTGAGCCTCACAATTACTCATAATGAAAATGATGAATAAATAAAACCCCCTTGATATATACAATATTGAAACTCTAGGATCATCGCATTATTAAAAATGAAGAGTATCAATAGTTGAAGCTCAACTTTTCATTATCTTTCAAAATGAATCATGAAGTCAGTTCCTGAAGCACAAAGAATGTGAATAAATGTTTTCTAAATGTGTTTCATAAAAGAAGTGTTTCTACAGCTAAGATAATTGTAATAAATAATGGAAATGAAAACAACTATAAATTGAGTGAAAAACAATTGTTACTAAAGAAAGAATAATTATGACATGAAACACTGCTATTGTTTCCTTTAAACAAGTAAATTCATGCAAATAGATATTCAGCAAACAATTTTGAAAAGTGTACATAATATAAGTAGTTTGCAATGTCCACATGACAGACTTAGATTTTGGGGGCTGTCCTTCTGTATATATGTTTCTCTTATTGGTTAATGAGTAAAACACTGTTCAGACAATGAGGCTGGATAATAGGTGGGTATAGGAGACCAGGAGAATTCTGGGAAAGGGAGGCAGAGTGAGCTTGCCACACAGAGTCGAGATGGAGCCTAAGGAGTAACAACATGCAGGGGCATTTCTGCGTAAGCCACAGCCTTGTGGCAATACACAATTAGACAGAGCTAGCCATTATGAAGCCCTAGTCATTGGTCAACATTTTTCATAGTTTAAATGAATCTGTGTGTGTTCATTTGGGACTGGAAGCAGCAGCAGGATAGGCAGAAAAGAAAATCCTGCTAGACTTAGATCAAGTTTTTATTCAGTTACAATGTACAGAACAGCAGGTCATGACACATGGACAAAGTCATGTCTTCAAATATGTAAGGTGAAGGAGCTTTTTATTCATGGAAAAAATTTCTGTGGTTTTATTACTATATTTAATGTGGTTTAATAACTTATCTTTGAAAGTCTGAGGGATCACACAAACCATTCAAGGTACTGGAATAAGTATAAGCTAACGTTGAATATGATCAATTCTGTAATAATAGAGCAGTTTAGAAAATACATCATTTAAATACATCCACCTGCCATCATGTGCCACTAAAAATGTCAGCTAATGATTATTTACATCTTTAAAATACAATGATAATTTGTTAGAGTATCTCAAGTACTGTTATTAAAACATATAGGAATACTCCTTGCACATAATAAAATTAGAATATAAAGAAAGAACACTAACACCTGAGACATTTAAAATGATCAGATATTTTTACCTTGTCATAAAATTATTTCTTGATTGATGGACTAGCAGCAATATGGACACATTCATCAAAAACAAACAATTTATTGAGAATGAATTTACAGAGCAGCATCTAATGAGACATGTCCACAAATTTGGAGCTTCTTGTTTAGTGTTTCAGCTTAGGGGTGCTAAACATCAGTGACCATTGAAGTTACATGTCTTAAATGTGTGTTGAGAACAAATAGAATTGGGGAGAATACAAAAGAAAAACACCAGAATGGACACAAGGTATATTTTCAAAGTGTCTTTTCTCCAATAAAGATGTTCAAATTTGCTAGAACCTTGTGGATAACCAAAAAGTGGTAGTTCCCTAGATGACAATGGACCAAGTTATTTAGTTAACACCCGACAATTAACCATCTCTCAGATACTTGAAATACATCTGAGAAGATTTCCACCTACATTTTTTGAGAAAAAAAATGTCCTGAAAAGTCACTACTTGTTTGTTTATAAAATTTCTGCTTTATTCATATTTGTAACACATAGTGAACATTGTGGAAAAGTATTAATCCCATACTAATTCCAAGAACAGAATACATTTTTGAACTTTCCAACTTATCATGTAAAAAGTTATGGTATACTATCTTTATGCTGTTTAAGTTAATATTTTTATATTAAAACTAGAAATTGTACAGCATACTCTTTACCCGTCTCATTTTCTACAAGTAATATTCAGATACTGTCCACTTTTTGAGAAATATTTTGGTGTTTGAAACAGGTGAACTCTGGGCTGATGTGATGACTCGGTAGGTAAAGTGGCACATGAAGAGCTGAGTTTAGATTTCTGCCACACAAAAATACCAAACTAGACATGATTTGAGAAACCATAATCAAAGCATTCAGAGATAGTGACATGGGGATTTTTCGATGCCCAATTAAACCATTTCTTGTCATGCAATTCAGGAAGAGACTTTGTCTCAACAATTAAATTAAAGGCCAATAGAGATAAACACCTAACACTAACCTCTGTCTTCCATACATATACATGTACCTACACACAGAATTTAAAACTAATCTCATAAGCCATAGGGCCTGAACACTTTCTTTCTCCTGTGATGGATTTTTAGTAAGCTTGATTTTGTACGTGTCTTGAGCAGGTAGCTAGAGATTCCATGTGATCATGGGTATGATAGCCATGGCATGTCTACCAGGAGGTGGAATGAGAGTGCTAGCAAGAGTCTCCTATTTAGGAATAAATATAGATCCTCTTATTCTCATCACTTTGACCATTTATGCATCACTATGTAATATTTAATTGATATTCATTTCAAAAAGAACTTTTAATAACCATGGTGGAGAGGAATCTATGCCTATGGTTATAAACATAATATTTGTAAAATAAATTGACAATTTGAACGCAAGAAAATAACAATTATAGATTTTATCTAGATCCATGTGCTTTTGACCACAATTGCAATACCATAAATGGAATTCCCTCCTGCTAAACAGGCCTTAAATCTAGTCACAATACAGTTTAAATAAGAGTATTGGCCACTAGTGCAGCAATGAGCAGATCACTCATGGCATAGAGTATCTAAAACTGGACAAGATTACTGAAATATGTATCCCTTAAAAAGGAACTATTGGCAGTTAGTGGTTGACAAGAAATGGAGAAACAATTTTTTCTTGAGGGTATTTTCAAAGATAAATTTATCATGCTTCAGTGGGTGTTCCCACACACATGCACAGAGGGATCATACTAAATAGACTTGGTGGATTCTCAAAATATAAATACAAAATTGGGAAGGGTACATATTTGGGGGATATAGAGGGAGTTAGAGTGAAAATGGGACTAGATGCTACCATATTTCATTATATATGTGGTTGCAATTCTTTTAAAATTATTTTTTATTTAAATTAAAAAATTACATACCAATCCCAGTTCCCTCTCCCTCCAGTTCTCCCACTCTACCCATCATCTCTCAATTCACCCTATATCCACACCTCAGAGAGGGTGAGGACTCCATGGGGGATCACAAAAGTCTGTCACATCATTTGTGGTATGGCCTAATCCCTCACCCATGTATCTAGGCTGAGAGAGTATCCCTCCATAGGGAATGGGTTCCAAAATCCCAGTTTATAAACTAAGGAATAGAGGTTCCAGTGCCAATGGCCCCATAGACTGCCCAAGCCCTCCAACTGACACCCACATTGAGGGGACATAGTTTGGTCTTATGCAGATTCCCCAGCTATCAGTCTAGAGTCTGTGAGCTCCACTTGATGAGGTCAGCTGTTTCTGTAGGTTCCCTAGCATAGTCTTGTCCCCTGTGTTCATCACCCCTCCTTCTCTACAACTGGATTCCAGGAGTTTGGCCCAGTGTTTAGCTGTGAATCTCTGCTTCTGCTTCCATCTGCTACTCGATGAAGGGTAATTATTTAGGATAAAGTCTTTTATAATTATTCAAAGTCCTTAAGGTGGGATAAAGAGATTATTCTGAGGTTAGGAACACTTCTAGCTCTTACAGAGAACCTTGGTTCAGTTCCTAAATAGCACCCCCAGGGTGGCTCACAACTATTTGTAACTTTAATACTTTTTGAAGTATGTGTATGTACTCACTTATATATGGAATTTATAAATATAGCAAAATATTACCAGCCTATCAGCATACAATCCACACCTCCAGAGAAGCTAGGAAACAAGGAAGACCCTAAGAGGTACATATATGCTGCCCTGGAGAAATTGAAAGGACAAGAGCTCCTGAAAAATTGGGAGCACTGGGGGGAGTGTGGAGGGAGATAAGAGAAAGAGGAGGAAAGAAGAGGATGGAGAGCAAGAGGGATAAGGAAGATGAGTCAGGGGATGAATAGGAGACAGGAAGAAAAGAGATACCTTAAGAGAGGGAACCAATATTGGATTAAAGAAAAATCTAGCACTAGGGATATTTCCAGGAATCCACAAAGATGACCCCAACTAAGAATCTAAGCAACAGTAGAGAGGCTACCTTAAATGCTCTTCCCCTATAATGAGACTGATGACTACCTTATATGCCATCCTAGAGTCTTCATCCAGTAGCTGATGAAAGCAGAAGCAGAGATCCATAGCTAAACACTGAGATGTACTCCTGGAATCCAGTTGCAGAGATGGAGGAGTGATGAACAAAGGGGTCAAACCAGGCTGGGGAAGCACACAAAAACAGCTGTCCTTAACAAGTGATAGCTCATGTACCCCAACATAAGTCCAACGTAGGCCCTCTGAAAGTGTCAGCTAGGAGGCCTGGGAAGTCTGTAGGGCCTCTGGCAATGGAACCGGTATATATCCTTGTGCATGAATGGACTTCAGGAACCTAATCCCTATGGATGGATACTCTCTTAGCCTAGATACATAGGGAGGGACTAGGCCTTGCCCCAAGAGACTTGACAGATTTGATGATCCTTATGGACGGACTCACCCTCCCTGGAGAGTGGATGGGAAGTGGGATGGGTGGGTTGGTGGAAGGCAGGGGAAGATGGGAGGAAGAGGGAACACAGATTGATATGTAAAATAAGATTCGTTCTAATTTAAATAAAATTTATAAAAAGAAAACAAATCAAAAAAAGAAAAAAGAAATATATGTCATTTTTTTCCTCTGGGAGAGAACTTGTATTTGAATTCAAACATGGTCATATGTTTAATGCATGTTTTCATTGATTTGGTTCCTTCAACACTGTTTCCTTCTCTGGGATTGTCATATAAATCAATCTTGTTTCTAATTCAAATAAAATGATTAAAAAATAATCAATTTTTCATTGCTTCTGAAAACTAAATTGCATTTAGGAAAATTTCTCCCATTCTTTGGATATTAACAAAATCTAGGAATTAATTCATTCTTTATTTCTTCCAAAACTGTTACTGATTTAAGTGTTTTAATTCAATAATATTCATTTAATTGGTCTTCCTATAGTGTCACAATGATTGACAGTATCTATTGTAACCTTCTTTTGGGGGTGTGCCATGCTCCAAAATAATTATGACCATCCAAACAATTTGTAACTTTGTTTTTATTTCATTATAAATTTATAACCTCTTAAAATATTTAGTATTATTTTCCATTAGTGGTCAGTAAGTCCTACAAACATTTTTTGTTTGTTTATTTTGATTTTCCTTATGTAACAGCTCCGGCTGTCAAGGAACTCACTCAGGAGATCAGATTAGCCTGAACTCAGGGAAGTCTATCTTCCTCTGTCTCCAAAGTGTTGGGACTATAGCTGTGTGCCACCAATATTTGACTTAAATAAGCATTTAAAGGAATAATTATTTTATAAGATATTCTATAATTTGATTTCATCCTTACAACCCATGATTTCATATTCAAGAATTTCATGATTATTGATTGATTGACTATATTGAAAATCAAGCCTACCCACTTTCCTCTGGTGGGCGCCCAAGCCTCAGGTGAGTCTGGGAGCTGCTCTGCCCCCCCAACTTCCCCCACAAACCCCTGCTCCCTTCTGCCTGAGCCCACCCTGACAGGATTGGACCTGACCAGACCAGAAGGCCTACCCTGAGTCTGGACTCACCTCACCCTTGTCCACCCATTCCCCTCTGCCATCCAGCTGCTATCAGAGCCTGAGCCATCCACCTGCCACCTGTGAGAGGGAGAGACCACATCTGTACACACTGGAAGAAGGGATGGGAAGAATACAGATTAAAAACACACTCAACAACAGAAGGACCAATATGACACCACCAGAATCTAGGGACTTTACACCAGCAAGAAATGAAAATCCTAATGTAAACGATGAAGAATAGATAGACCTTAAAAATTATTTTAGGAAGATGATAGAGGCCATTAAAGAGGAAACAAGAAAATCTGTTAAAGAAACAGAAGAAAAATCAAGCAAAATTTACAGGAAATGGAGGAAAAGACAAACCAAAAAATTCAAGAAATAAACAAATCCCTTAAAGAAACTAAAGAAAGCCAAGAAAAAAACAATGAAACAAGTGAAGGAGACAATTCAAACAGTTCATGGTTTAAAAGGACATGTAGAAACAATAAAGAAAACACAGAATGAGGGGATCCTGGAAATAGCAAAGCTAGGTAAATGATCAGGAATCACTTATGTAAGCATAATCAATGGAATACAAGAGATGGAAGAGAGAATCTCAGATGTTGAAGACTCATTAGTGGATATACAGTCATCGACTAAAGAAAAGCTCAAGTCCAAAAAATACCTAACACAAAATATCCAGGAAATATGGGACACATGAAAAGACCAAACCTAAGACTAATAGATATAAAAGAAGGCAAAGAAATTCAGCCCAAAGGTACAGAAAACTTATTCAACAAAACACTGAAGAAACTTCCCCAACCTAAAGAAGGATATGTCTATGAAAGTTCAAGAAGCTTACAGAACACTAAGTAGATTGGACCACAAAAAGAAGTCCCAATGCCACATAATAATCAAAACACCAAAATTAAAGAATAAAGAAAAAATTGAGAGCTCCAAAAGAAAAAGATCAAGTAACATACAAAGGCAGACCTATCAGAATTACACTGAACTTCTCAATGGAAACTTTGAAAGTGAGAAGATCATGGATACATGTTCTACAAACGCTAAGGGAACATCTATGTCAGCCAGACTACTGTATCCAGCAAAGCTTTCAATTACTGTAACAGGAGAAAACAAGATATTCAATGACAAAGTTATATTTAAACAATACATATCCACAAATCCAGCCCTACAGAAATTCATGGAAGGAAAACTTCAGTGTAATGAAAATAAGTATGCTCAAAAAACCATAGGCAATAGATAATCCCACTTTACCAAACACCAAAGAAAAAAAAGTGGGAAAATCTACACAAAATAATTCCACCACAAACAAATCCAAAACAAAAAATGTATCAACAATCAATGGTCTTTAATATCTCTCAATGTCAATGGTCTTAACTTGCCTATAAAAAGATACAGGCTAACAGAATTGATACAAAGACCAAATCCATCCTTCTGACGCATACAAGAAACACATCTCAAATTCAAAGACAGCTGGTACCTCAGAAAAAAGGGTTGGTAAAAGATTTTCCAATCAAATGGACTCAGGAAACAAGCTGGTTTAGCAATCCTAATTTCTAACAAATTAGACTTCAATTTGAAATCAACAAAAGAGATGAAGAAGGACATTTCATACTTATCACAGGAAAAGTCTATCAAGATGAATTCTCAATCCTGAACATCTATGCCCCCAAATCAAAGCACCCACATTTGTAAAAGAAACATTACTAAATCTCAAATCACACATAAAACATCACACACTTATAGTAGGAGACTTCAACACCCTGCTCTCAGCACTAAACAGGACCAGCAGACAGAAACTTAACAAGGAAACAAAAGAACAAACAGATGATATTACACAATTGGGTTTAACGGATATCTATAGAACATTCCATCTGAACACAAAAGAATATACCTTCTTCTAAGCCCCACATGGAACAGTCTCTAAAATATACAAAGAACTCAAAGAGATAGTCTCAAAAACACCAAACAATCCAATTAAAAAGTGAGGTAGGAACTAAATAGACAATTCTCAATAGAGGAATCTAAAATGGCTGAGAGGCACATAAGTGTTCAACATCCTTAGCCATCAGGGAAATGCAAATCTAAACAACTCTGAGATATGATCTCACGTCTGTCATCATGGATGAAATAAAAAACACGAATGACAGTTTATACTGGAGAGGTTGTGGAGAAAGGGAAACACTCATCCACTGCTCATACAGCCACTTTGGAATATGCAATTCCTCAGGAAAATGGGAATCGGTCTACCACAAGATCCAGCAATTCCACTCTTAGGCATATACCCAAAAGAAGCACATTCCTACAACAAGGAAATCAGTTCAATGTTGTTCACAACAGCATTATTTGTAATAGCCAGAACCTGGAAGCAACTTAGATGCCCCTGAACTGAAGAATGGATAGAGAAAATGTGGTACATTTACACAATGGAGTACTACTCAGCGGAAAAAACAAGGGATTCTTGACAATCGCAGGTAAATGGATGGAACTAGAAGAAACCATTCTGAGTGAGGTAACCCAGTCACAAAAAGACAAACATGGTATATACTCACTCATATGTGGATTTTAGACATAGAGTAAAGGATTACCAGCCTACAATCCACACTGCCAGAGAAGCTAGTAAACAAGGAGGACCCTGAAAGACATACATGGTCCACTGAAAAAGGAGAAAGGGTCAAAATCCCCAGGGCAAATTGGGAACACAGGAAGAGGGGCAGGGATTTAGGAGAATGAGAAGGGGTGAAGAGGAGGAATGCAGAATACATGAGGGAGCAGAAAGGTTGAGTCGGGGGAAGAATAGATGATAACAAGAATGGAGATACCATAATAGAGGGAGACATTTTAGGTTTAGAGAAATTCAGGCACTAGGGAAATGTCTGGAGAACTACAAAGATGACACCTGCTAACAATCTAAGCAACAGAGGAGAGGTTACCTTAAATGCCCTCCCCTATAATGAGATTGATGACTGACTTATATGCCACCCAATAGCCCTCATCCAAGAGCTGGTAGAAATAGAAGCAGACACCCACAACTAATCACCAAACTGAACTCGAACCCAGATGCAGAGAAGGATGAGTGAAGAGCACAGGGTTCCAGATCAGGCTGGTGAAACCCACAAGAAACAGCTGACTTGAAAATCGGGGAATTTTTGCTCCCCAGACTGATAGCTGGAATACCAGCATGGGGCTGATCCAGACCCCAGGAACATGGGTTTCAGTGAGGAAACCTCAGAAATCTACAGGACCTCCTGTAGAAGTTCAGGACTTATCCCTAGCATAGGTATGAACTTTGGGAGCCCATTCCATATAGAGGAATACTTCCTAAGCTAAGACTCATGAGGGTGTGCTTGGACCCTATCCCAAAGGATACGATAGACACTGATGACACCCTATGGAAGTCCTCACCATCCTGGTGGAGCAGAAAGGATATATGATAGGTAGGGTTTTACTTAGGGGCGTGGTAGAGGAGGATGGAAGGGAGAATAGAACAGGGATTGTCAGGTAAAACAATCCTGTTTCTAATTCAAATTTAAAAAATCTGAAAAAAAATGAAAACCTGAGGTAAAGTGCTATAAAATCTTACCATTGGTAGATTTAAAACCTGAGTAAACATAAAGAAATTTATAGAACAGATAGAAAGGACACAAAGGATTCCAAGTAAAAATGTAAGATAGATAATTTCACATAGAAGTTTATTGAAGTACTATGGTAGCTGCATTATGTACTTAGGTGTCCAGTAGCAGAGGAATGAATGAAGAAAGAAAATTTGGCATACATATATAATGAAACATTTTCTTCTGCTACAAAGAAGAATGAAGTTCTGTAGTTTTCAAGAATGGATAAAAGTGGAAATAATCATATAAATTTAAATAAGCAAGTCTCAGTGAAACAAAATCATATTTTCTCTCATTTGTGGCTCCTAAAATTTTATATATGTGCATAGCATCATATATGAAGACGTGAAATGAAAATAGTTGTAAAACTACTTGGAAGAACACATAGAATTAAGGTAGTGGAGGAACAAGAAAAGGGAATATAGGAGGGTATGAAAAGTATGTGTTTAATTTACAATGTGTACTCAAAATATTACAATGTATACTTCTATGAAAATATTTTAAAAATTTATTTAGATGAGCATGACATAAAATATCCATAAATATATGAGAAGGAATCTCAATTAATTACCTTAAAATGGTAAGTATATCATATATAATTGCTAGGATATTTCTTCTAAATTTTCATAAAGGAAATTATCTTTCCAAAGTTTTTCAGTGCATAAAAAGGGAGGGGAAGTATAACTAAATGAAATTTACTTAGCGATTCCTACATATGTTAGGGGAGAAAAATCAATGATACAGAGCTTTTATACACAGGTAGCAAGAAAATGGAATGGAGAATTGGCTTTGAAGGGTTCCTACCCATTATAGGAATTGCAAATCACATAAGTGTAGAAGAGTGAATCACTCAATAATTGATACTGGGGTAAATGAATATTCCTAAACAGGCACATTTTGATTATAATGTCCTATAAATTACTGAATTATTGGTACACCAAAGGAAAAATTAAAAGAGAAAACAGGTTAATGTTTTAAAAATAATAAGCTGACTTGGAAAAGAACTCAGAGAATTGAAATGATTGTGGACTTTTATCATGGAAAAAGAAAACAAGTGTTCTGATTGTAGAGCTGGCAAACTTTTATAGGAACAGATTTATAAACTTTAAAATGAAAGTAAGAAAAAAAGAAAACCTGTACTCCACAAAATTTGAGAACTTAAAGGAAATGGACACATTTCTGAATAGATATCACTTACCAAAATTAAATCAAGAACAGATAAGCAAGTTAAACAGACCTATAACCACTAATGTAATAGAAGTAGTCATCAAAAAAATCTAGCAACCAAAAAAAGCCCAAGCACAGAAGGATTCACTGCAGAACTCTACCAGAAATTCAAAGGAGACTATTCCAGAACTCTAGCAGAAATTCAAAGGTACTGGTATACCAGTACTCCTCAAATTGTTCCACACAATAGAATCAGAAGCAACATTGCCAAGCTCTTTCTATGAGGCTACAATTATCTTGGTACGCAAGCCAAACAAAGACAAAATGAAAAAAGAAAATTAGAGACCAATGTCCCTCATGCACATTGACACAAAGACATTCAACAAAACACTGGCAATTCAAATCCAAAAACACATCAGAGAAATCATCCAACATGATCAAGTTGGCTTTATCCCAGGAATACAGGAATGATTAAACATACAAATATCTATCAATGTAATCCACCGTATAAAGCAACTGAAGAAGAAAAACCAAATGATCATCTTGATAATTGCTGAAAAATACTATGACAAAATCCAACATCCCTTCATGATAAAGGTCTTGCAGATATCAGGAATAACAGGAACATACCTAAACATGCTAAAAACAATATAGAGCAAACAAATAGCCAACATCAAACTAAGGGAGACAAACTCAATGCTATACTTCTAAAATCTGGAACACGACAAGGCCCTCCACTCTCTCCATATCTCTTCAATATTGTACTTGAATTCCTAGCTAGGACAATAAGACAACAAAAGTAGATCAAGGTGATACAATTTAGAGAGGAAGAAATCATACTTTCACTATTTGCAGATGATATGATAATCTACATAAGTAACCCGAAAAACTCCACCAGGGAACTCCTACAGCTGAAACACACCTTCAGCAATGTAACAGGATGAAAAATTAACTCAAAAAATCCGTAGCCCTACTATATACAGATGATAGATGCAATGACAAAGGAATCAGAGAAACATCACCCTTCACTATATCCA
Source organism: Cricetulus griseus (assembly GCF_003668045.3). Classification (NCBI taxonomy): domain Eukaryota; kingdom Metazoa; phylum Chordata; class Mammalia; order Rodentia; family Cricetidae; genus Cricetulus; species Cricetulus griseus. The sequence continues at coordinate 154,177,188 of NC_048598.1, read as the reverse complement.
AAAGCAACATAAAATATCTTGGGGTAACACTAACAAAAAAAGTGAAAGACCTGCACAGTACGAACTTTGAGTCTTTAAGGAAAGAAATTAAGGAGATACCAGAAAATGGAAAAATCTCCCATGCTCTTGGATAGTTAGGATCAACATAGTAAAAATGGCAATCTTGCAAAAAGCAATCTACAGATTCAATGAAATTCCCATCAAAATCCAAACACAATTCTTCAAGACCTTGAAAGAAAAGTCCTCAACTTCATATGGAAAAACAAATAAACTCAGGAGAGCCATATAACCCTGTACAATAGAGAAACCTCAAGAGGCATCACCATCCCTGACTTCAAGCTCTATTTTAGAGCCACAGTCCTGAAAACAGCTTGGTACTGGCACAAAAAATAGCCAGGTTGAAAAATGTAATTGAATTGAAATCCAAAATATTTAACACAAACCTATGAACATCTGATTTTTGTCAAAGAAGCTGAATTTATACAATGGAAAAAACAAAGTGCTTCCTTCTTGCTCCGCTGGCCTGACCCCTATTGAGAGAAGTTCCACCCAGCCAGAGAGGAGTTCCCTCAGTCTGGAAACAACTCACAATTACTTCCCACTCTGATGACCTCACCTTACAAGTTAGGAGACTACCAGGAGATGCAAGACCATCAAGAGCTGCAGATTGAAGTCTTGGCCCACAGACACCACAGGATCACAAGAGGAGATAGAGAGACCCCACCTACACACACTGGAAGAAGAGATGGGAAGAAGACAGAATAAGAACACAATCAACATCAGGAAGACCAATATGACAACTCCAGAATCTAGGGTGTCCACACTAGCAAGAACTGAAAAGCCCTACAAAGATGATGAAGAAGAGAGGAACCTCCAAAATTATCTTAGGGAGATGATAGAGACTATTAAAGTGGAAAAAAATAAAATTCCTTAAAGAAATAGAAGAAAAAAACAAACAAAAAATTACATTAAATGCAGGAAAAGACAAACACAAAATTCAAGAAATAAACAAAACTCTTGAAGAAACTAAAAAGCCAAGAAACAAACAACCAAACAAGTGAAGGAACACTCGAAACAGTTCAAGGCATGAAAGCTGAAAAAAACAAAATTAAGAAAACAAAGAATGAGTGGATGCTGGAAATTGAAAGGCTGGATAAGTGATGATGATCTAAAGATGTTAGTATAACCAATAGAATTCAAGAGATGGAAGAGACAATGTCAGTTATTGAAGACTCGCTAGAAGATAAGCAGTTATTGATGAAAGAAAATCTCAAGTCCAACAAATCCTAACACAAAATATCTAGGAAATATGGGACACCATGTAAAGGCTAAACCTAAGAATAAAGGTTTAGAAGAAGGTGAAGAAATAATGCTCAAAGGTACAGAAATCATATTCAACAAAATCTCAGAAGAAAACTTCCCCAACCTGCAGAAGGATAGGCCTATAAAAACACAAGAAGGTTACAGAACACCAAACAGACTGGACAACAAAAAGAAGTGTGTCCCCCAATATATAATAATCAAAACACCAATCCTACAGAATAAAGAGAAAATATTAAGAGCAGCAAAGTTAAAAGGCCAAGAAACATATAAAGGCAGACCTATCAGAATCTACAGCCGACTTCTCAATGACTATAAATGGAGAAAACATGATATTCCATGACACAAGTAGATTTAAACAATACATATCCACAAATCCAGCACTACAGAAAGTTCTGAAAGGAAAACTCCAACCCAATGAAGATTCACAAAAACATAGGCAATAGATAATCCAATTTTATCAAACACAAAAGAAACAGGAGGGTGAAATACACACACAATGACACCACCAAATATAAATATAAATCCAAAACTAACAAGAACCAACAATCAATAGACAATATCACTCAATGTCAAGAGTCTTAACCTGTCCATAAAAGATACAGGATAACAGAATTGATACAAAGACAGAATCCATCCTTCTGTTGTATATGAGAAACACACTTTCACTTCAAAGACAAGCGTTACCTCAGAGTAAATGGTTGGGAAATGATTTTCCAGTCAAATGGACCCAAGAAACAAGCTGGTGTAGCAATCCTAATATCTAACAAATTAGACTTCAAATTAAAGTCAATCAAAAGAGATGAAGAAGCTCAGCACAGGAAAAGTCCATCAAGATGAAGTCTCAATCCTGAACATGTATGCCCCAAATAAAAAAGGCACCCACATTTGTAAAAGAAACATTGCTAAAGCTTGAACCACACATAAAACCCCAAGCACACTTATAGTAGGAGACTTCAACACCCCCCTTTCACCACTAGATAGGACCACCAGACAGAAACTTATCAAAGAAACACAGGATCTAACAGAAGTTATGACACAACTTGGTTTAACAGATATCTATAAAATATTCCATCTGAACACAAAAGAATATACCTTCTTCTCAGCATCACATGGAACCTTCTCTAAAATTGACCACATATTTGTCAACAAAGCAAACCTTCACAGATACAAAAGAATTCAAGTAACACCCTGTATCTTATCAGATCACCATGCTTCAACAGCAATACAAGTTGCAGAAAACTTACATACTTGTGGAAATTGAATAACACCCAATTGCACCATTCCTGGATTGAGAAATAAATAAAAAAGAAATTAAAGACTTCCTAGAATTAATGAGAATGTAGACATAACATTCCCAAACTTATGGGACACTCTGAAAGCGGTGCTAAGAGGAAAGTTCATAGCACTAACTGTCCACATGAAGAAACTGGAGAAAAGTCACACTAGAGAATTGAGAGAACAACTGAAAGCTTTAGAGCAAAATGAAGCAAACTCACCACGGAGGAGTAGATGCCAGGAAATAATCAAACTTGGGGCTGAAATCAATAAAGTAGAAACTAGGAAAACATTACAAAGAATCAATGAAACAAAGAATTGGTTCTTTGGGAAGATCAACAAGATAAAAAACCTCTATCCAAACTAACCAAAAGGAAGGGAGAGAGCATGCTAATTAACAAAATAAGAAATTAAAAGGGGAATATAACAACTGACACTGAGGAAATCCAGAGAATCTTCAGGACAAACTTTGAAGACGTGCACTCCAAAAAAATCGAAAATCTAAAGGAAATGGACAGTTTTCTGGATAGATATAAATTACCAAAATTAAATCAAGAACAGACAAGTAGTTTAAATCAACCTAAAACCCCTAATGAAATAGAAGCAGTCATCAAAAGCCTCTCAACAACAACAACAAAAAAGCCCATGGCAAGATGGCTTCACTGCAGAAATCTACCAGAAATTCAAACAAGAGCTAATACCAGTACTCCTCAAACTGTTCCACACAATGGGAGCAGAAGGGATATTGCCAAACTCTTTTTACCAGGTGACCATCACTTTAATACACAAGCCACACAAAGATTGAACTAAAAAGATATCAACAGACCAACATCCCTCATGAACATCAATGCAAAAATACTAAACTAAATATTGGTGAATTGAATCCAAGAACACATCAGAAAAATCATCCACCATGATTATGTAGGCTTCATTCCAGGGATGCAAGGATGGTTGAACTTACGAAGACCCATCAATGTAATCCACCATATAAACAAATTGAAAAAGAAAAACAACATGATCATCTCACTAGATGCTGAAAAAGCCTTTGACAAAATCCAACATCGCTTCATGATAAATATCTTGGAGAGAACCGGAAGAACAGGAACATATCTAAACATGATAAAAGCAATATACACCGAACCAACAGCCAACATCAAATTAAATGGAGAGTAACTCAAGGCTATTCTTCTAAAATCAGGAACTTGATAAAGCTGTCCACTCTCTCCTTATCACTTCAATATTATACTTGAAGTTCTGTCTAGAGCAATAAAACAAGAAAAGAAGATCAAAGGGAAACACATTGGAAAGGAAGTAGTCAAACTTTCGCGATTTGCAGATGATTTGATAGTCTACATAAGTGACCCAGAAAAACTCCACTAGGGAACTCCTACAGCTGAAACACACCTTCAGCAATGTATCATGATGAAAAATTGACTCAAAAAAATCAGTAGCCCTACTATATACAGATGATAGATGCAATGAGAAAGGAATCAGAGAAATATCACCCTTCACTATATCCACAAGCAATATAAAATATCTTGGGGTAACACTAAGCAAAAAAGTGAAAATCTTCTACAGTAAGAACTTTGAGTCTTTAAAGAATGAAATTAAAGAAGATAGCAGAAAATGGAAAGATCTCCCATGATCTTAGATAGGTAGGATCAACATAGTAAAAATAGCACTCTTGCCAAAAGGAATCTACAAATTCAACGCAATCCACACCAATATCCCAACACAGTTCTTGAAAGAACAATACTCAACTTTATATGGAAAAATAAAATCCCAGAACAGCCAAAACAACTCTGTACAATAAAGGATCTTCTGAAGGCATCACTATCTCTGACTTTAAGCTCTATTATAGAGCCATAGTTCTGAAAACAGCATTGGCACAAAAATAGATGGATAGACCATTAGAATCAAATTGAAAAACCAGATATTAGCCCATACACCTACAAACATCTTATTTTTTGATAAAAATGCGAAATCTGTCCAATGGAAAATAAATAGCATCTTCAACAAATGGTGCTGGCAAACTGGATTCAGACATGCAGAAGATTGCAAATAGATCCATATCTGTCACAATGAACAAAACTCAAGTGCAAATGGATTTAAGACCTCCTCATAGATCCAGCCACACTGAATCTTCTAGAAAAGAAAGTGGGGAGATACCCTTGAAAGAACTTGTGTAGGAGACCACTCCCTGAACATTAAACCAGTAGCACAGACATTGAGGTCTGCAATTAATAAATGGGATAAACTGGATCTGAGAAGCTTCTTTAAGGAATAGGACACAGTCAGTAAGAGAAAACGACAGCCCACAGAATGGGAAAAGATATTCACCAACCCCCACATCTGACAGAGGGCTCATTTCCAAAATATACAATGAACTCATGAAGCTAGCCAACAAATACCAAACAATGAAATTAAAATGTTGGGTGCAGAACAAAATAAAGAATTCTCAACAGAGGAATCTGAAATGGCTGAAAGACACTTAAGAAAGTGCTCAAAACCATAGGCCATCAGAGAAATGCAACTCAAAACTCCTGAGCTAATTAGTGGAGAGGGAACTGCCAGAAGGAGAGGATGAGAAGAGTAGGGGAGATGAGGAAATTAATGAGCAGAAATGTTCAATTGGGGGAAGAATACAGGAGAGCAGGATGAGAGATACCATATCAGAGGAAGCCATTATATGTCCGAGGAGAGATTTGGCACTAGGGAGATTTCCAGTGATCTATCTACAAGGATGACACGAACTGAAAATATAGGCAATGGTGGAGAGGATAACCTTAATGCCCTTCCCCCTATAATGAGACTGATGACTATTTTTATGCCATCCTAGAACCCTCATCCAGTGGCTGATGGAAGAAGAGGCAGACACCCACAGTTATACACTGAACTGAATTCTGGAACCTAGTTGCAGAGAGGGAGGAATGAAGATCAAAGGGGTCGGTACCAGGCTGGTGAAACCCACAGCAACAGCTGGCCTGAACAAGGGGGAGCACATGGACCCCAGATTTCTGTCTGGTAGGCCAGCAGAGGACTGATCCAGACCCCTGAACTTGGATGTCAATTAGGATGTCTCAGCACTATAAGGGGCTCCTGGTAGTGGATTAGTATTTTCCTTGGTATAAGAAGGGATTTTGAGAGCCCATCCCACGTGAAGGGATACCCTGTTGGCCTGGACACATGGGGGAGGGCATATGCACAGCCCAGGATGATTTAGTGGACTTTGGGGAGCCACCATCAAGGGCACTGCCCTGCCTGGGGAGTGGAGGGTAGATGGGGTGGGGGGCATGTGGTAGGTTATGGAGAGGGTTAGGTGGAAGGGAGGGAGAGGGAGAAGGGTCTGACCTGTGAAGCAAGCTTGTTCCTAATTTGAACTAATAAAAAAAATAAGAAAAAAGTTTTAATAAAATCTTGATAGTTAAAAAAAGGAAAGCATCTTCAACAAATGGTGCTTGCATAACTGGATTCAGACATGTTGAAGATTGCAGATTGATCCATATCTATTGCCTTGCACTAAACTTAAATCCAAATGGATCAAAAACATCAACATAATTTCAGCCATACTGAACCTCCTAGAAAGAATGTAGGTGGCACCCTTGAACAAATTGGTACAGGAGATTGCTTTCTGAACATAACACCATTAACTCAAACATTGAGATCGACAATTAATAAATGGACCTCCTGAAACTGAGAAGCTTCTGTAAAGCAAAGGACACAGGCAGCAACACAAAACTCCAGCCCACAGAATGGGAAAAGATATTCACCAACCCCACATCTGACAGCGGGATGATCACCAAAATATCCAATGAACTCAAGAAGCTAGGCAACAAAACACCAAAAAATGCAATTTAAGGATGGAGTGCAGAACTAAATAGATAATTCTCAACAGAGGAATTAAAAATGTCTGAAAGACACCTGAGAAAATGCTCAACATCCTTAGCCATCAGGGAAATCCAACTCAAAACCACTCTGAGATACCATCTTACTCCCGTCAGAATGGCTAAAATCAATAAAACCAATGACAATCTATGCTGGAGAGGTGGAGCAAAAGGAACACTTGTCCATTGCTGGTGAGAATGCAAACTCATACAACCACTTTGGAAATAAGTATGGCAGTTTCTCAGGAAAATAGGAATCAGTCTACTCCAAGGTCCTGCAATTCCTCGGGCATATACCCAAAGAATGCACAATCATACAATAAGGACATATGTTCAACCATGTTCATAGCAGCATTATTTGTAATAGCCAGAACCTGGAAACAACTTAGATGCCCCTCAACTGAAGAATGGATAGAGAAAATATGGTATATTTACACAATGAACTACTACTCAACAGAAAAGATCAATAGAGTCTTGGGATTCACAGTCAAATGGATGGATCTAGAAGAAACCATCCTCAGTGAGGTAAGACAATCACAAAACGATAAACTTGGTATGTACTCACTCATTTTTGATTTTTAGAGTAAGATAAAAAGATCACTAGCCTACATTCCACACTGCCAGAGGATCTAGGAAACAAGGAGGACCCCAAGGGTAGTTTGCATAGTCCCTCGAATAAGGGGATGGGGACAAGAACCTCTTACCAAATTGGAGCCCAGGGGAAGGGAGAGGAAGGAGAATATTCATCCATTTACTGTTCAAAGTAGAACTAGACACCCATAGCTAAGCACTGAACCATACTACTGGAATTCAGTTGTGGAGAGGGCAGAGGGTTGAGCATGGGAGCCAAGACTGGGATGGAGAGACCTGCAGAAACAGTGGAACTGACCTACTGATAGAATGGAGACCCTAATCATAAAGCAGGGGAAACAGCATTGGACAAACCAAACCTGAATGTGGGTACCAGCCAGGAGCCCAAGACACTCTATGGCTCCTCTGACATTGGAGCCAGTCTTTATCCCTAGAGCACAAATGGACTTTGGGAGCCCATTCCCTATGGAAGGATACTATTGCAGCCCATATACAGCAAGGAGGGTCTAGACCCTCCCCCAAATAATATGACAGACTTTGTATGTCTTGATAGAGGGCCTCTCTATTCCTGGAGAGGAGTCGTGGGTGGGGGGGGAGGGCGAGGGAATGGGGGGATGGATATGTAAATATGAGTAATTAAAAATAATAAAAAATGAAAAAAACTCATTAAAAAAGAAAATCAATCCTAAAGGATTACACTTTTCAGAGAAGGACCCTCTCTCTGGTTAAGGTGTGGCTGTTGTCAAATAAATACAACTTCTTGAAAAGGGTGCACAAAACACTCATTCAGGACAGCTGTTTTAAGCTACCTCTCCTGTCCCAAAGGATATGATAGACTCTGATGACCCCCTGTGGAAGGCCTAACCCCCCTGGGGAGAAGAAAGGATATGTGATAAGTAGGGTATTAGTTGAGGAGGGTGGTAGGGTAGGAAGTGAGGGAGTGGGAATTGGGACTGACATGTAAAACAATCTTGTTTCTAATTCAAATAAAAAATTAAATAATTAAACATTTATTGTGAAATGTTTCTGTATCAAGCCATTTGAAATATGAATAGTTAGACATCAATCTCTTTAATGATCCTGAGCAAAGTTTACTCCCTTCCACAGCCACAAGTGAGTGTTGTGTGATTTTGCCCGTGGGAAAAAGTGAATTCACTTTTATTCATCCTGATCGGATAATCATTACAGACTAAAGCCATGATTACATTTAAGTTTAACTTAGCAAACTGTTAATGTTGGAGTTATACTTACAAGGTCAGGAGTGAATGGTTACTTAATGCAACACCGGTGATTCAGTGGGCTTCTAAAAAACCTAAAAATGCGAAACACTGGTGATGGTACACAACAGCTACACCTCTGGAGTTCCCTGTGTCACTTTCCAATTAGATTTTCTCTCCCTTTAACAACCATTCATTGCTTATGTCATTATGTCACCTGTCACCTGAAGTATTGTCTGTGAAAGCTGTGTGATGTTATAAAATTCTTGAGTTTTGTGAGTTTCTGCAGTTTTGTTTTTCTCCTGTCTTTCCTTCAAAAGCAATATTTCAATTTCAGTGTGAAGGAACCAGCTGCTATCACTGAACTTCTTCCCCTGACTCTCAATATTTTTTCTACTTTCTTATACAATGTTCTCTGATCTTTGGAGGGCAATGGTAAAATACATGGACTTTTTGTTTATTTGCATGTTTTTGCTTTAATTAGTGTTTCATGAAAGGCTGACCTACCTTAGTAACATGCACTCATGTACTCTCAGCTGTTTGACATTTAAGAAACTCTGTAGTAATGATTGCCTTCTGAGACATGGTTTACTGAAAAGAGAAAACAGTAGAAATCTATAGGCATTACCATAAATGTCTAGGAGAAAAATTGATAGGTATATCATATCCATCTAAGCAAAAAATAGAAGTAGTATTCCTGATTGATTCTATTACCTCCACAGTCAGATGTTTTTGCCCTATTTTACTAGACAAAGTATCTTTTCACTTCCCACCTATGCTTTGGTCCTGCAACCCAATTGTAAAGTATTATCCATAGCAGTCAAGTAAAGGTATATAATCTCAGCCATCTGCAGAGTGTATAATTAAATGGAAATGGCAAAGATTAATCTCCTCCAGGAGTCATCTTAGTGGATTCTATACAATGAAAGTAATTCAGCAGAGAGGAAGTCTCTAACTAACTCTGAGCCAACATTAAGGCATTGCAACATATTCAGCAATGAGAGTTTACCATTTAATTCTTCATTCCAACCGCAGCAGTGACTAAAAAATAAATACATGAAAATAAACTTGATTTTGTGGTCTTTAGTGGCCTCTCCCACCAACATTCTGTAGGACAAATGTGTGACTTCTGAATACAACACCTTACACTACTAGTCCATCTTGAATACCATCTTACAACTTCTTAGAGTCTCTCTTTGAAAACATACAGGCTTATTTCACTCAAATGTTTTGCTGTTGTTACACTGCTTCCAGATGGCTTGTAATTCCACAAGATAACTAGGAAATAGCATTACAAAATAAAATCATGTTATAGGTGGTAGACATGATCTCTTTAAGATCACTGCTATTATCTTTCTTTCTCCCCCATCCAGGCAAGTGCAAATGACCTGGGATTCAGGAGCTTAAAGGTGAGTAAAAAGAAAGGATATAGTTTCCAGTTCATCATGAAAAGATCCCAGAATGGCTACCCAGCATTTCATTAAGAAGAGCAATGTTAAGTATTGCAGCATGGATGGTAAGGCTGTTCATATTTATAAGCCTGGCTCAGGGCAAATGGGAAATGGGTCATTTCTCAATTACTGCATCTGGTTTTGAAGCTGATTTCTAGGTTTTGACAAGTTTTAGGCTTGCATGTTGACTGGCATTTTGTCATGTTTATTCTTTAGAAACTCGAATTGAGCATAGCCTGGCTTTTGAGTGACCCTAACAGTCTTCATTATTTGCATACACTTTCTTTTAGGATTTCCACATTGTAAACTAAATATTTTGGTATTTCGAATGTATGAATTTCAGGTTTGACTTCCCTGATATCTATAAGGATATCATCCAATATCAATTGTATTCCCTTAATGTCCCTTTATGAGTCATTCTGTCAGGAAGAAGTTTACTTTATAATACTTCAAGTTATGAAGCTTTTGACTCTGACACTAGTAGCAATATGAGAAAACTCTATTACTTTTTTCCTCAACTTCCACAGCACTCAGATTGATTGTGTCTTTCCTTTTTTATCATAGCACAATATGGCAAGACAAGGGGTTCTTTAATTTCTTGTTTATAGTCTTTTCTCCTGTCACACAATCCAGATGCAGAGAATTAGCTGATTATCAGATTGCCTTGTAGTAGGACATCACTTAGGAATATCTTCAGGATGAATCATGTATTTTTTTTCTTCTCTTCCTTTCTAATAAAGATCAAATATGCTGGGCAGTGGTGTTACACACTTTTAATTCTAGCACTAGGGAGGCAGATGCAGGTGGATTTCTGAGACTCAAGGCCAGGGTCTACATAGTGACTTTCAGGACAGCCAGAGCTATTATACAGAGAAATTCTATCTTGGAAAAACAATCAAAAATGAATTAAATATTTTATTATTTCCACCACAATCTTTCACTCTGCATAGTCTATTTCTTCCCTTGGCTTCCAAGTTTTGGATTCCAGGAAGTGCTCTTTAATACAGGTCTGGTTTATGCAGAATTTATTTTGTATTGTCCTAATTTTTGTTTCTACTTTTCCCCAGGTGGTGGAACTGTTTGGCAATGATTACAAGTACAGAAGGAGTGTGTGTGTGTGTGTGTGTGTGTGTGTGTGTGTGTGTGTGTGTGTGTGTGTGTGTGGTTATGTATGGTTTTGTGTGCCATTTGGGGTGTGATTTGAGATTTCAAAAATGAATTTCCATTTCTTATTAGTCTCTCTCTTTCTGGTTCTCTTGCTCTGTCTCTTTCTCCCACCTTTAGTTTTTCTCTTTCCCATATTTTGTCTCTCTCCATCTATGTCTCTCCCTTGTGCCATGCCTGTGTATCAGGATGTAAGCCCTCAGATACTGCTCCAGTGGCCATACCTGTCCTATATATATATAATATATATATATATATTATATATATATATATATATATATTCTTATTCATGGTATCTCTTCATAGCAATAGAAAAAAATAAGCACTTTGGTTCTTATCTTATCTTTTTTTTTTTTGGACAGGGTTTCCGTGTGGCTTTGGAGGCTGTCCTGGAACTAGCTCTTGTAGACCAGGGTGGTCTCAAAATCACAGAGATCTGCCTGCCTCTGTCTCCCAAATGCTGGGATTAAAGGCATGTACCAGCTCTGCCTGGCTGGTCCTTATTCTTGTTTCATCTGTTTTAGATAACTTTTTTTTCTGGCCAGATGATATCAAATGCCTGTTTATTCCAGTGTTTTTTGTTCTTTTTAAAATTTAAATTAGAGACAAGCTTGATTTTCATGTCAATCCCAGTTCACTCTCCTTCCCCTCTTTCTTTGCCTTCCGCCAACCCCCTATATCCCTTTCTACTTCCCAGGGAGGGTGAGGTCTTCCATGGGGTAATCTTCAAATTCTGTTATATCATTTGGAGCAGGGCCTACACCTCCTCATGTGTCTAGGCGGAGAGAGTAATCCTCAATGTGGTGTCTTAATTGACACTAACAATAAAATGAAGGAATAATTCACCTTTGGTCTGGCTTGGTAAGCCACTGTTTATTAGGAACCCATAAAGGAACTTGGGTTCCTTGGGCACTTACAATACCACTAATCGACAGCAACATGGGTTATAGCTCACCAATGCAGGCTAACAAGTGATCCCTACACAAGCTCTTTGGAAACATCATTGACAAGGGGCCTTTTTCCACTAGCAGTTTTTTTTTTTTTGTATTAAAATACTTGTAAGGTACTCTTTGAGTCTCATAAATGTCTTGAGCTTCTGGAGATTTATGAGCCTTCCCTACCACTTCCATGAGAGATTGTTTCAACCTGCAGAAAATAACATTGAAGCAATGATCTTATGGCTGGTTTTTGTGTTATGTTTTGGTTTTCTTCTTGTGTTTTTGGTTTGGTTTTTGCTTTCATTTCCTTTTGTATATATTCTTGCTCTTATTATTGAAAAAAGTTTTTTTCACACATCCCCTTCCCAAGTCCTCCCAGATCCTCCCCACCTCCCTACACACCCATTTGCTTCCCTTCTCTCTCTTTAGGGTATATATAAAAATAATAAAAGTGCACACAACCAACACCAATACCACCACAAAACCCACAAAATTGGAAACCAAAATCAACAAGGAAATATCCATAAGGCAAACAATCCCCAAACAATGCAATATGGGATGAAATTTTTCATAAATACTATTGAATTATAAAAGCCCTTCTCCTGAGCATAATCCCAAAGCCTAATTAATCCACCTAGAGAAAGTTTATTAGAGAAGACTTAGTGTCTTCTTTTTTTTTCAAGTGGCTACAAATTAAAGATAGCGTTTTGGTTAGAGACCCATGCCCATGTAGCTTGAGTCTGTGAAGTTCCTTCAAATGTGTCATACTCTCTGTGAGTTCACATGTGCTTCAGTCCTATTTTGTCTGCAAGACAGACTTTCCTTGGAGTCATATACCATATCTGACTATTACACTCATTCTTCTTCATTTTCCACATATATCAATGAGACCTGAGAAGAGGGATTGTTGACAACATCCCCTCAGGACTGGGTACTCCAAAATCTATTACATTCTACACAGCTGTGGATCTCTGTATTGGTTCCTTCCTATTGCTAGGAGAAAATTCTCTAATAATGGCTGACTAAGGCACAGATAAATGGGTATTGCAAAATTGACCTGGGAGTAATTTTGGGTTTTAAATTACATACCTAGAATAACATTATCTTTGTATTATATGCAATATGATCTTTCCTTTGTTCAAGCTTTAGTCTAGTCATATCATTTCTTAGAACCATGGTGATTCACTGCTCAACATATCCTATGGGGGGAATATGATTTGGTTACAAGTTATGTATAATCATCATATACCTAATTTTTAACACCAGGCTGTGCTTTTTAGCCAGATTTCATTTTCTCCGCATGCATAAAATAGCCACCCACTAAGAACCCCTATATTTATAAGACAAGCTATTTGTTTTTCAGAGTTCTAAAGCTGACAGTGTATACTCTAAATGTCCATATTTGTTTTGCCAGGTCTTTATTGCAACTACAATGTTCCCTGTTATTCTCTTCCCTTGATATTCTCCCCCTCTTTTTTTTTTTGTCTACCAACTTTTTTTCTTTTTCTTTTTCTTTTCTTTCTTTTTTTTTTTTTTTTGGTTTTTTGAGACAGGGTTTCTCTGTGGCTTTTGGAGGCTGTCCTGGAACTAGCTCTTGTAGACCAGGCTGGTCTTGAACTCACAGAGATCCACCTGCCTCTGCCTCCCGAGTTCTGGGATTAAAGGTGTGTGCCATCATCACCCGGCTGCATTTCTTATCTCTATAGAATTTTCAGTTTACTGAAAAATTCAAATGAGATACTCTCATATGATGTGTCTTGCTTCCTCCCCAACTTTCTCAGAATGTGCATTTCATTAGAACCCTTTCCAACACCCTGAGTTCCTAGAAATGCATTACATATAATTGTACTGAGTGACAGAAAATCTCTGTATAGAAATAAGAACATTTATAGATATTCGGAAGTCTTGTGTAGTTGTTTAGTTATTCTCACTCCACATACTATTAAAGTAAAAATTTACTCTCTTTGAAAATTCAAATTCTGACCATCTGAAATGGTGTCAGAATAGAAGAGAAGGGTTAATTTATTATATGCTCAATATTTACTAGTCAGTCATAAACTTGAATACTTTAAGCAAGGAAAGGAAGAGCTAAGAAGGCAATGTAAAAGTAATTATTTCCTAGACAGAAAATCCTCTCACATCCTTTCTGAGAAAAACAAAACAAGAAAACATCTGCATGTATTAGAGGCATTTCATTCTTTTATTGAATTGATGGTACCACTGTAATATTTACTTAAATCTTGAATGCATACATAAACTATCAATGTCTCCAGATGTATTAGCAATGAATCATGTTAAAGACAAATGAGAACAATATTATGTTGATGCAAAAATCAATTTTGTATACTAAACATAGATATAGCTTCCCATATTTTTCTACCAACTGGAGAATAAACATACATCAAGTATGTCTTAGTTGTCATGTATTGAAAATATTAATTTTTGAATGATCATATTAAAATACACACAATATTAATTAAATGAAATACTATTCAAAGTGCCAAGTATTAGTAAATGCTTGGAATCTAAAATGCTTGGAATACTAGTATTTGCAAGAATGAATCAGGATTGTTATAACCCTGGCTCAAGATATATACATAACTTACAAACTACTATAAGGACACAACTGATTCATATACCTCAAAAATTTTCTTTATCAGTAAGGTGAGTAAAAATTCTATTCTCCCTTCTTCCCTCTTCCCTGCTTCCTTTCCTCACCTTCCCTCTCCTGTTTATTTATTCCTTTCTCCTTTTCCTAAATACTTTTCTTCCTCTTATCTCTGTTTCACAACCCTCCTTTTTTGACTCTTATTTCCTCTTCTCCCCTTCTCTATCCATGTTTCTTTCTTTACCCATAGGCCAAAATTCCACTGCTTTGCATATTCCATTCAGCATTACAAAGGATATCTTACTTGACTTATATAGACAGCTCCTCTTGACTTTGGGATTTCTCTTCATTCCTAGAATTATGATGAATCGTTTGTTAAGACCATCAAATGTCACCTCCAGTCTTTCTAAAATGGTATTTTCTAGGATGACTTTACCCATTGTTCTGAATAATAGTTTGCTTTTGTTGTTGTTAGTTTTCAATTTGACACATACTAGAATCAGCTGAGAAGAAGGAAATTGAATTGAGGAAATGCTTCCCTCAAATTGGCATATGACCATGACTGTAAGTATATTTTCTTGGTTGATAAGTAATGTAGGAGGACACATCTCACTATGGGTTGTTTGACATGTAGGCCTATTCTTGTCCTTAAAAGTTTGGCAAGTTCATTGGTGTCATCAAGATTCAGCTAATAGACAATCAAATTGATGAGACTTTATGGGTATAGCTTATGAATTCCTAGGAGACATAATCCCACTTCATTTGGTCTGATTCTTTGACACTTCCAATCTTTCTTCCCCATATTCTGTGATTTTCTCAGAGCCCTAATTGAAAGAATATTTTGTCCTTGTACATTATTCTTGTTTATTAAATTACCAATTGTAGATTCTCCACCAATAACTTTGTCTACACTAGCACTGAGTAGGTACCTAGGTTTCAAAAAATAGGCATGACTTACCAGCTGTTGAACAGGTTTTAAATAAAACTGGCTATCCAAGGCCAACCTGTCAGCCCTTAAACTATACATACAAGTCACATAATAAAGACGTAACTGGTTATTTATAGCAATATAAGTATGAATATAATATATATATATATATATATATATATATACATACATACATATAATAAACCCTTGATGCCACCTATATAGTTCTTTCAGGAGAAAGAATGGAGCCTGAGGTCACCAATAATGAGTGATATAAGAGATCAGAAAGAGAAGTTAATGATATATACATTATTAAAATATAAATTTGTATGCAAAACAATTAGTGAGAAAAGAGACCATGAAATTGAAGGGAAGTTTGGAAGAATATATGAGAGAATTTGAAAGCAGGAAAAGGTAGAGAAATACTGTAATTAAATTATACTATCAAATTTATTTAAAAAAATAAAAGAAAGGCACCTGAACAAGCCAGGAGAAACAAGTCAGTGAAAACTATTACTCTGTGGTTTCTGCTTTAAGCACCTGTCCTGGCTTTCCTTGATGATGAACTGTAACTATAACTTCTAAGAAGAAACAAACCCTTTCTTCCCTAAGTTTCTTTTAGTTGACATATTACCATAGCAACAGAGAAGCTAACAAAGACAGCTATTTAAATTTGTTATTTACTTTTCTGAATAGATTTAAGACAGCAATTGTTTGCTCAATAGTAAGCAGGAAGCCTGGATTCCATAAAACATATTAACCCCTGCAACTGCATTCTAGGTCCTCTTGTCTGCTGTGCGAAACATTACACAGGTTTTACAAAGAAAGCATCAAAGACAAGAAATTCTGCTGAAAAAGGTGCAATGTCTCTGGACCTACATGTGCTGAGTCGAGATGGTGTTCATGAAGCCTCTGTGTTGAGCAGATAAGGAAACTGCAGAGAACAGTAGCTTCGATTAGCTGATTTATCACATTGAAACATGGACCCTAAGGACTGTATATGTAATATTGTAAGAATCTCCATTTTACATGTAGAATTCTTGTATAATTTTATTCACCATGAAAAATGTTCAGGGATCTGCTGTTCATTGTATTTAGTTTACTAGTGAAATGTAATCTCTTCAATATGAACTCTAACCTATAAGGTTAAGTGGTTGCTAAGACTTGTAAAACAAATGCTGTATGCTTGCGCAGAAAGATACTAATTACCAGATTACGACTAGATTTTTTCTGTTCATTTATGGCACCATGTTGCCAGCTATATTGATTTATTCTCATATGTCATCCCATACATTAGAGTTGTTTATATACAAGAACATAGTCACTGTTAACAAGTGAAAGATGATTAATAAATTAATTATATGAAAAATTGTTGCAGTTGGGGACTGTGTTGTTGTCTCCAGTGAATTTGTCTTCCTAATAATTGAACCTTTATTTTGTATTTTTCCATTTCTTTTAACTGGATTAATTTATGTTTTTGATACTGAAGACAGAAGGGACATAACATTTATGACTGTTATTCAAAGGCTCCTCTCTCTCTGTCTCTCTGTCTCTCTGTCTCTCTCTCTCTGTCTCTCTCTCTGTCTCTCTCTCTCTCTCTCTCTCTCTCTCTCATTTCTCATCTCCCACATCACTCATTGTTGGTTACCTCATGCTCCATTCTTTCTTATGAAAGAACTGTATACTTGCTTCAAGACTTAAATCATATTGTCTCAACAAGGTATAAATCCACATCACACCAAAAAGGAAAAGAAAGACATCTTTCAAATCAGGTTATGTGACCTAGATAGAATTCTAAGAATGGAATCACATTAGCCAAACATACCCAGATAGGCTCTGCCCATATTCTTGACCCATAGATATGTGGTATTAAAAATGTTAATTTTAGATTTTAATTTTCAGTGGTAATTTTTCATGCCACAATAGAATATGAACACAATTCAAGTGGCCAAAAAGTATTTGTGGAGAAGATACTGAGAGTGACAATGTAATGAAATGCACTAGGCTAAATATTTCCTGTGATAGATATATGAAACCATGAGGAAATGCAGGTTAGTTAAAATGTTTCTGATATAGTGGCTGGATGTCCAGCTCCTTGAACAGAGGACAGAATCTGTGGATAAATAGGCTTATTTGACCATATTTTATTGTAATAAGTAGACACAGAATTTTATATCTTCACCTTTTTAAAAAAACAATTAAGTTCAGTGTTTTGCTGTATTTACTGTTGTGAAAGCTGTCTTCAGTACTTTGAACTCTTCCTATTTGGAAGCTATACTGAAAATGATTAAATGTTTGTCCCCTCCTGTGAACCTGTAATAGCAATTTGCATTATTCCTATAGACTTTACTCATTTTAATGCCTTGTGTATATAACATCATATAATATATCTAAGATAATATTCTTACTTTTTAAAACCTGAAAAGGAATTTGTAGTATGTGTCTAAAACAGAGCATTTACCTGTCTATCCATCCATAAACCTTTGAGGTGCTTATGCCTTTTCATTGTTTCTAGTAGCTATGTTTAAAATGTACATAGACAATATCAAAACATAACTGTAATTTCTTCTCACTATATACTGAGACACAGGCCTGAGTTTTATTTATTTTATTTGAAATTCACCATTCTACAGAAATAACATGAAGTTTTCCATTGATATTGCACTATCTTATACTTTCACCAACTAGTCACAATAGCTTGGACTTTTCTTTTTTCAAACTGGCACTTATCTTGCATTCTGTTTTAACTTCTAGTAACATCCTGACAGAATTGTAGAGTTTTATCAGTATGGAGTGATATTTATCACATTGTAGCAAAGTAAACATGATAACCAATGCTAGATCTACCTTTAAGCATGGAAGTGTTGTGTTAGACATTTTCTCAGAGAATATACTCAGTAGCTTAAGCTTTATAAATTTCAATAAACAACAGAGTGACTAATGTAGAAATAGAAAGTCTATAAATTTTTGTTTCTAGCTTTCCAGGACCTAAAAGGCTGCTAACATGCCTTACTTGTGTGTGGACAATGATATATAAGGTGTAGAATCCCTTAGTTCAGAGAGGTGATAGTGTAAAGTCATCTTAAATTGCAAGATTTGGAAGGGAAGACACTGTTTGATGCAATGTTATATCTAGTGCTAAGATTCTGAGCCAGAAAACACTATTTGGAATATGAAAATGAGGTTTTCTTCCTAGTGAATATATGCTAAACTTATGACAGACATATGCTTTAGCTCCATGGTATTAAAACATTGCTGATACATAAAAAATAGCTAGTAGATAGGTACTTTCATTTTTTTATTAATATGGACTATTTGTCTCAGTTACTTATTTTATTGATGATGGACAAGTTGGCTAGTTCTTCATTTGTAAGGCTCACACCCAAAACTAGAAGCAAAAAGGTCTCAACATTTGCAGTATTTATATAGAAAAGGATGGTTTATTTGGAGGCTGTAAACCTCTATGTTGAAAAGCAATGAAATCATCCACATCATTGTCAATAGACCCTGTTGGAAACATGATAATGCACAGCTGCATTTGACAGGATTTTTGCATTGGATTGTATTTTGGGAAGGCCATCATCTGGCATGGATTATAAGCATGGAACATCTAGTTGCATCCATTTAGGTTAATATCCACTAGTATCTCCAAACACAATTTATATTTATTAAATGAAATTTTTCTATCTTAGTTTTGACATACAGTAGTGGAGCAATGCTTCTCTACAACTGATTTAAATTTGTGGAGAGGACTAGAATAACTCTTTGTTGTAAATCAGAAATTTAAGATTTTTTTGTCTTATTCATTGCTCTATTATTTCTGTGAAGGGATACCATGATCAAGGCAAATATTATTACATTTACCTTGGTAATTTCTTATAGATTCCAAGGCGTAGTACATTACCATGATGGTGGGGAGCATGGTACAAGGCATGACAGATGTCTTACCTAGGGTTACTATCACTATAGTAGAACACCATGACTTGGGAAAGAAAGGGTTTATTCAACTTATACTTCCACATTACAGTTCAGTACTAAAGAAAATCAAGAAAGGAATTCAAGCACAGCAATAACTTGGAGCCAGAAGCTGATGCAGAGGCAAAGAATGAGTTCTGCTTAATGGCTTGCTCCTCATGGGGTACTCAGTCTGCTTACTTATAGAAACCAAGACATCTAGCTCAGGGGTGGCAGTACCCTTCTTGGATGTGGTCCTCCCCACAAATTGCTAATTAAAAAATGCCCCACAGACTTGTCTACAGCCTGCAGTCATGGGGGTTTGTTCTTAATTGAAGTTCTCTCCTCTTTGATGGCACTGGTTCATGTCAAGTTTTCATAAAAGTAGCCAGCCTCCATTAAATAACCAGGAGTTATTTTGAATCTGTAGCTAAGTTGAGTTTCTATTTACTGATAAACTTAAATTTCTGTTTGGTGGAGACTGACCCAAAGAACTGACCCTACATACAATTGTAAAACAGCAAGATGTTTAAGGGAGATATTCTGTACATGGTTCAGGACTAACTTTCCTAATAACTTTGTTTCACATCTGTAACCAGCTTATCTGGAAAAGATACCTCACATATTTGCGCTAAAAAAGACATAAAAAAATTAGTTTGAGAAAATCTACCGAACCCTGCCTTAGAGGAAGACAGCTACTGAACAGTTCTCAGGAGTGGGCACAATAGAGCTTGCTTGATTTGTCCAAAATTTGAGTCAGTGGTCTTTCTTCTTGCATAACTAGGATTAAGAACTTAATGCTGGATAATTATATGAGAGCTACAGTCTATTGTGCAAACATACAGAAACATACACACACACACACACACACAGAGAGAGAGAGAGAGAGAGAGAGAGAGAGAGAGAGAGAGAGAGAGAGAGAGAAAGGAGACTGGGGCTGGCATGGGCTTTTGAAACCTTAAAGCCAATCCCCAATGACATACTTCTTCCAATAATGCAACACCTCCTAATCCTTCTACTTCTTTGCAAGTAAGTTCTCCAATTTGATGACTAAGAACTCAAATAATGAGCATATGTAGGCCATCCACATTTAAACCCCCAATTTCAGGTGAAGTTTTAGTTTTCATACTGAATGTTTGACTATAGGGCAGTCTACAGTCAATGGATGCCAGTATAAAAGTTTGTAAAATGGAAAAAAAATGGATTAATGTATCTAATGTCTTAGTATGATTTTTAATTAAAGCAAAGACAATGGAAATTTTCCTGAAGTTGATGAAGTATGGGCTGTAATACTATCTGATATGAGGCCGGGCAGTGGTGGTTCATGCCTTTAATCCCAGCACTTGGGAGGCAGAGGCAGGCAGCTCTCTGTGAGTTCGAGTCCAGCCTGGTCTACAAGAGATACTTCCAGGACAGCCTCCAAAGCCACAGAGAAACCCTGTCTCAAAAAATCAAAAAAAAGAAATACTATCTGATATGTATTTCAAAGATTTGTGATATTTAGGCTGAGGCATTTCCTTGTGAGAGACAGAGGACATTTTGAAAGATAGCTTCCAGGTAGAGGTATGCTTCTTGTGAACTTTAAGGGATGATGAGTAATATCTCTTTTCTTTTTATTCATATCCTGGCCATGAGGATGGTTTGGGTTCTTGCATGTCCCATCTCTCTCATCACTAGTCACAGTACCCAAACTATGGAAACTTTCATTCACTATTATCCAGCAACTTCTAAAACTATAAAACTAATCAAGCATTGTGATTATTTAGTGTGTGTGTGTGTGTGTGTGTGTGTGTGTGTGTGTGTGTGTGTGTGTGTGTAAGCACTTCATACAGCATATGTAGGGCACAAATGTCAATTTATGAGGATCATTTCTCTTTCCATCATACAGAGACCCAGGAATCAAATTAGGTGTTCAGCTTGGGCAGTTAGTACCCTTACTCACCAACCCCATCTCACAAGCCCCTAGTCTCTTAAATAGGAAGTTATCTTTATAATTTGTCACAATCACAAAATTAACAGCAATATATATCTCTTAAACATTTAGAAATTGCCAATTTGTCACAACAGTCTCTTTCTGCACCATTTCTTAATTTTCATTGTGTGTATCTTAACATAAGGTTGAGTTTATGCCTACATATCACAAATTGCTTTTTATTTCTATTTTATTAATTTCAGTTTTATTTTATATTGTCACTTCCTTATAGCAACTTGAGCCGTAGTTGATTCCTACTTATCTAAATAATTTGTGTTCCATGATTTGGTTATTTTGAGATGGATCATGTGTATACATTACTATAATTTTCCATGTTAGAAGCACCCTACCTTCACTGTATCACACAAACTTGGTATGCTCAAATTGTAGTTGTTTATAGGGAATTTTTTTTATTTTTCTCAAGTTACTTGATAACCTACTCATGATTTAAATGCATATTGTTCAGTCTTCATGTGTTTGCATATTACTTCTTATTTTTTAATTCTGACATTATGTCTTTGTGTTATGAAAATATACAAAAGTTAATTTGGTTTTCATATATGCAGAAGTTTGCATTATCTCCTAAACCATGATCTTTTTAAAAATTCCCATGAAATGCTGAGCTGAATATTTCTATAACTGCTGTCCTGTAGGATACTGTTTTAATTTCTGTTTGAACACTTTATAAAGAATGTTATTTATCTCTGATGATTTTTTTGTTCCTTTGTTTAAATTTTTCTATGGGGGTTTCATTTTTGTTTATCTTCTTGTCTGTGGTAGGATTCCTTTAAACATCTTCTGCCAGTGGTAGTGGCTGAGATTCATTTTAGTTCCCATCTTTCTACAACCTAGAATAATCTTAGAAGAGAGATACCATTGAGGAGCTGTCTAGATTAGCTTGTCTGACCTTCATAATTATGGTAGATTGCCTCATTGGTTGACTGATGTAGGAAGTACAATTAATTCTTTAGGCAAGGATTTCTGAAATATGTGACAAGAGAAAACTAGATGAGAGATAAAAGGCAAGCAACGATCTATATGTTTCCTCACTAGGCTCTTAATGATGTGCTGTTGATGTGGTATTAATAATTTCTAGATATATAAAAAGTGATGTATAACTTTAAAGAATGAAGAATTAATTGTAGTATATTTATTTGCTACAGATATAGTGGTATAAAATTATTTTAAATTTTGAGGAGTTGTAATTTTTTCATTGAAACATTTTTAAAAATATTATTATTTATATATGAATTTCCTTAGTTGATATACTATTTTAGCTCCATACATACATGTGCAAATTTTAGAATCTTATTTTTCTTTACAGATGAATAAAATTCTGCTCTATATAATTTTCACAATCCATTCATTATTTTATTAATATCTATGCTATGTATTGTTAATAGAGTAGCTATAAACGTAGATGAGCATGTCTGTACATCATAAAATATAGTCATTGGGATAAAGCTTTTTAGTTTAGTGAGATTCCATTTATCAATTGTTAACCTTAAAGAGCATCGGAAAATGAAGGGTCAGTTTTCTTTAAAGGTGTGTGTTAGTAGATTGACTATGCTCTTGTGGCTCATGATACACCTAAGAATATATGGGGCAACACAAATTACACTTGGCAGATTTAAAACAAAAATGGGGAAAATGTTGTATAGGCAGAGAAGAGGGGTGGTTCTGATCAAAATACCATGTATGACATTCTCAAAGATTACTAAAAATATTTTATTAGAGTACAAAATTAAATTGAGATGACCATCAGTAGAAAAACTGTTTCATGGGAAGTATCACTTGCATAGGAAAACAATTTAATTAGAAGAAATAAGCATGCTTTATGTAGTCATACATAAGTCTCCAATTTACTGCTGCTAAGGTAAGGTAAATCTTTATTGACTACACACTGATTCTCCATCAAATTCTCCCTTAAGCAAATATATTGAGCAGTTCCCCTCTCATGATTAGTGACATATATTTAAACACACTTAATGATGACTATTGAACCTCCTTAAACATTTTATTAATAAAGAAAAAAAGTCAAGCAGAACCCGTGAGATATCTCAGAGGGTAAAGATACTCATGGCTAAGTTTGATAACCTTAACTGGATCTTTAGCAACCACAAGGTTGAGAATATTAACTCACATATGATGTCACTAGATTTCCATGTGTACAAAGTAGCACATATAATCACAAACATATACACTCATACTACCTAAACATGGTGTTTTAACAATACACTCTTTTAAAGAATGCTTATATTAAAAAAGTACTAGATATTTTGTCTATATTTAAATTGTTCCAGAACACAAATAATCACTAAAACATGCTAAAAGAGAGTTTAATGTAAAATTTCTTATATAGTAAAAGTTAAAGTTTGAAAGAGAATTGCATTTAATTTATGACACACTAATTTTTATAATACATCAGTTGTTATGTCAGCTTTCATGAACACAAACATATTATACTTTTGATTTGACTGTTAGTTTAATTTATGTCAACTAGTACAAGAAAATATTTTAAGTGGTGATATGCTGTATACCTGAATTAATATCTTAGTTAATATTTAATTCACCTTATGCATTTGCCCTAATATAGTTACTTCTTTCTGATGAAAAATGTCAAAATAGTTTCTTCTAGATTTTCAAAATGTATAGTGCAATTATCAGGACTACAAACTCGGAAAGGGTTAGATATTTATGATCAAAGGTGGGGCAATTTCCCTTCATTTATGGATAATTCTCATCATCAATATTAAAAAACACACAATAAATTATCTACTTGAATAAAATTAGGGGACACAAATAGTATAAAATTACGACATACCAAATATTACCTTCAATAAGATACAAAATAATGTATTTGGATCAATCACCCAGTGCAATGTTCAAATTGCAAAGAAATATGTGGAGTAAACAATCATCCAAAGAAAGAAAGATTACATGCACACACACACACACACACACACACACACACACACACACACACACACATATATATATATATATATATATATATATATATATATGCTAGAGGGAACTAATGGGAGGTCAGGGATTAATTTCTTCAACAAAATATATGAATTTAAATGATACATATTTATAGTAGAAATTATTGAGTTAGTATTTTGCAAAAATATTTTGTGGATACATAGAGTTTCAATATTTTTCAAGAAGAAAATAATTCTTATTTCAATAGGAAAAGAATTTCTGATTAAAATATTGAAATATATTTCAAGTAACATTAATTTATTCAAGATGGTGTTAAAGAACTTGTCAAAACAATTTGTTTGCTTTATAATAAAAATACCTTGCTAAGTAATTTCTTCAGAGTTTACAAATAAAAAAATTCATTTTTAATATCTTTATTGGAGTCCCAAAAGAAAGTGCAAAAGGTAGACTCAAATGATATAACTTTCTAAAGCTTGTCTTTGAAAAATTAGTATTTAAATTTTAGCAGACTGTATTGGGATACTAATTTCTAATTAAAAAATAAGGTCTCAGATAATTACACTGTTTGGACATTAAGTGTCATTCAAAAAATAAATGCTGAAATAATGTACTCTGTATTGTATTAAGTATCTAATTTAACAAATGGTTGAATACATTTTTAGATGCATGTTTTGTTTGGATGGCATTATGGTGAATTGATGGAAACCAATAGGTAGACAGAGGTAGATTGAAGTATATCACTGGGGCTTTGTTTGGAGCCTTATATCTTTTCATGAGTTGTTCTGCTTGTTGCCTCAATGAAGTGACCCCATGTGCTTTACACAATATTTCTGGTATAAGCTCTGCCTCACAACAGGTTCATAGGAGTGGACCAGCTGAATAATGAAACCTGTAAAACCAGGAGCTAAAGAAAATCATTATTATAAATTGTTTTCTCAAACATTTTATCACAGATATGGAAAGTGAATAATACATCATACTTACCTTCGATAATTTCCCCATTCACATCTCATTGCTCAGAAAAGTTTCTTGCCCCTACCTAATATTCCTTCCAATCTAATATAAATATTGAAAATGACTGTGAAGTATGTTCATTTAGGCTCAGAGAGTAATAATCACTTGAACATTTAAACAATATGGAAAGAAAATTATAAGTGAATTTTTGAGGTTTCTAAAGTAATGGCCTTTTTTCTTTTATGAAAAAAAAGAGACCATGAAGGGCTTCATAGAAAGAAATGAACAAATAAAGGCACTCTTCCACACATAACCTTTTAGTAATTTGCATATTTTTGTTCATGTTTGAGTAATAAATAAGTTTCCATTTCATCATTTTGTTAATTGGCACACATTGCTTCCTCCTAAATATTTAGGAGTTTCACACTTTGAAATAGCAGGAGGCACATAGATTAGCATCCCCACCAACCAGCCATGGTGCTACTGACTGCTCATCATATAAGAAAAAGAATTCCTTTATAATTTTGATCACACTCCTTAGGAAGATTTCTAAAGGAAATGGTTGAATAATTAACACTGCAAACTCTCTAATTCTTTCAGCAAAGCTTATTTCACAGTTTTGCTTCAGTGTTCACCAGCTGTAGAGAAGGCAATTCAAATTCCCTAAATTAATCCCAGCTGCAGTGCTTGCAACACAATTAACAAATTTAAAAGTGATAAATATATGATAAAAAACAACAATTTGGGGTCGATTTAAAATAAGCTGTCAGAGACTTGGAGATTGCTTAGTTCCTATTCATTTCCTGTCTGCTAATTGTAAATTTCAATAATCAATTAGGTATTGAGGAAAATATTGTAATTGCTGAAATATTAGTACCATTTTCAAACATAGGTATTCTCTTTAAACTCTTAGGGTGAATTTAACAGACAAGCTTCATGTATTCAGAGAACACAGACTAAAGTTTCTGGCTTACTCATTTCCATATTTGGTAGAGAAGGTAGAAGAGTAATCATGGTGTTGTCAAAAAGACTCCTCTTGGAAAAGGAACATAATTTCCATCATCAAGAAAATTTCTCTGTTATCCATATATATTTGATTTTTGTGCAAACTCTGAAATTATTATTATTTGCAAAGTCAGAAAATATTATTATATTCATAAAAAATTTGTTAAAATAAACAACCTCATAAGATTGTGTCCAATGTTTAGTGTGCCTAAATTTTAAAACTCACATTAATAACAATGACCTTTTATTTCATAATTAAGTTAAATATAGATTTAATTTACTAATATCATTTTTGAGAAAATTTCACCTTCATTATATATATATATATATATATATATATATATATATATGTCAGACCTTTATCAGGTACAGCAGAGATCATAGTTATGAGGCTTAGCAATAACTTTAATGGAAGTATGCACAGAAGTCAACACAGATCACTGAAATTGGGAATTTAAAAGTGTGCAAATCTACAGATCAACCACTGAGAGCAAGGGAAAGTTTATAAAAACAAAACATCATCTTTGGTTGCCTTAGTACAATGCACAGTCCGTACTTGTGTTAAAGGTGATTTGCTTGTGTGTTTTCAGATCAAGCGGACTAGATACCAATGAAAATGGGGACCAAGGTGATCCAGCCTTTCAGAGTTCCTCTTTTGCAGTTTCCTTGGTGTTCTGCATCCAGAACAACTTCAACACTGCTAGCTGAGATGGCCCAGCCTCACAAACTATTCCAGTCAAGATTTCTGATAAACCCTACACTTTCCCATCACACAGAGACTAAACAAAAAATAATAATACAGTAACTCTCCCATGCGTACTTAATTTAATTTTCTATGCGTACTTTAAAGACACTGTCACCCCCTTTACAGCAGGAAATAATCTTAAGACTATGTTGCCAACATTCCCAAGAGGTGGGGTGGGTGGTTTTAGTTGTTCCTTGGGTTGTGAATATTTGTCATCATTAGGGGTGCTGGTTGGAAATTGTTGCTGGTCACAGTCAGGGAGGAAAATAAGCAAGGGGGGGGTGGATTTAAGGATCTCTTTCTGAAAAAAAAGAGAGGGGAATAGTAAAATGAAATGATAAAGTGGTAGAGTATTGAATCTACTTACAACTAAAATAAATATTAATTTCAAATATTTTACATTGGTATGGATTTTTGTATATTAATATATATTTGAGTTTTTAAAAATGTGCTCTAAATGTTACTAATTTTTTTTCAGATAATTTTGTAAAATTATACAAATTTAAGTTTATTTTTGTTATACTGTATATATGTTTCTACTTTTGTTTAAGACAATTTTGTATATTGTTACAAAATTAATCTTATTTTGGTTATTGTATATATATGTATGTATGTATTCTTGTTTGAACATATTGTACCTATACTGCTCATTTAAAAATATAATTTATATGTATTTTCAGCATACAGAAGGGCATCTCACATCAAACACGCATATAATAGTTAATAAATATCACAGGCATGCCTATACAAAGGTTATTTTAAATGGCATTTATACATAGCATATTACAAGGGCAAAGTATGTTTAATATCAACAAAAATTCCTTCAACGCACCTAAAATAACAACAAGACTAATTAAAAATATTTACCTAAAAATATAATGTATAATTAGGAAATACAGGTTAGTAGTTAGTCATCTATAATAATCAAACTTACAGTTATGTTAGGTGTGTTTTGAAATGTTAAACATATATATTTTAGATAGATGTTCTTCAAATGCTTCAGCATTCTATGGAATGACATTTAAAATGTTTAATAACCTACGGCTTCTCCTAACAGTGAGACATGTCTGGTCCCGGCAGCAACAACCTATTTCATAAAGGGATCATGGACATCAAAGAATCTCCATATGCAGTTTGCTTTCATTGTGGCAAAGCTAGCCTCTAGGCAATAAACTGCCCTTGCCTATACTGCTAACAATATGCTGTCCAAACTGGACAATTGGGACACAAGGAAAAAAGACTTCTGAATTTGCCAGGGCAAGATGGGACAGTCCTTCAAAATTCATGGTTAACCGAAAAGTCTGTCAGATATTATAGGCCTGTATGTTGAAGTTAGATGGCCCAATGACGCAGAGGAAATGTGCATGAGTGTTCAGGCAGCCAGCTGCTTCTGTCACTTCTATAGTTTTGGAAAGTACTTGCTCTGTGCTTCTTGTTTACTTAAGAATTACATATCCTATATGTGTTTCTGATAGAAATGAAGAGAAGATAGTTGTAGTTTTCCTTGTTGCCAAATTCAGAAAAGAAACTAACATGAGAGATGTAAAGTTTATAATGTTGAGAAAAGTGAAGCTTAATTTGTTAATCTAAAAAATTTTTTAAAGCCTGAAAAGATAATTTTGGGTTGGTAATAAAAGTTAGGATAGAAAGTAAATTAGGTACCCAACTTTGAACCAAACAAGATAGGATAGATAATGGAGCATTTTCTCTGAATTTGTCAAATGAAAATGGACTGGATACTGTAAATGCTATTCTTACTTGATAACATTTATATTATATACAATCTTACTATGTTAAAGCTGAAACATTTCATTTTATTTAAAAACAGCTGGAAATGTAGCAGAATATTTGTATAACAGTACAAAGAAGTTTTGCAATTTTTTATTTATGTCCTAGTGGTATATTTGTTTATCTATGGTAAGGATGTGTTGCATTTTTAATTATGTAAAGATGTGTAGCTGTTTTACATTGCCTGCTTAAGGCACCTGATTGGTCTAATAAAAACCTGAATAGCAAATAGCAAGGGATGTGTATAGGCAGAATGTCAGAGCACAGAAAGTAAGTAGGAGGTGAAATTTAGGCTTGAGAAAGAGAAGAGAGAATAACATGTGATAGAGAAACATCTGAAGCCAGCCCATCAGTCATGGAGGAAGCAGGGAAGTCAGACTCACAGAATGAAAGAAAGGTAAAAATCCCTTAGTCAAAACATAGATGAATAGAAACAATTTAAATTAAATTAAAACATCTAGTAGGACAAGCCTAAGCTAAGATCAAGTATTCATACTTAATTAGTCTGCATGTCTTTATTTGGGAGCAAGTTGGTGGCACAAAGAAAATGCCAACTATAACGAAGGGAGCAAAAATTAATGAATTCATAGATATTTCACCTTTATATTCACTCCAAGAATTAGACATCACACAATGATTTAACACAACTTTATTTTGGTTCCTTTCACCCTAATTTAACTTAATCTGGAAACCCCCTCACAGGCCTGGTCTCCTTGGGGATTTGATTAATGGCTTCACTGCTTTGCTTTTCTCATCTCAGGTTGAACCCCTATATCTGTCTCTAGATTTTTATTTTTTTTTTTTGCGTTACAAACCAGGCATGGCAACATCCACCATGTCTGGACTCTTGCACATTGTTATCACATGATCAAATGCCTTCCAGATGGATCTCATTGAGATGCTTCCTCAACTGAGTCTCCTTCATCTGATGACTCTGGTTTGTGTTAAGTTGACAAATAAAACCAGCTAAAACTGATTCTAAAAGAAAAACATCTAGTGCTGGGCAGTGGTGTTACACGCTTTCAATCCCAGCACTCAGAAGGCAGATTTCTGAGAGTTTGAGACCAACCTGGTCTTCAAGAGCTAGTTCCAAAACAGCCTCCAAAGCTACAGAGAAACTCTGCCTAGAAAAACCAAAAGAAAAAAGAAGAAAAATTCTAAATATTGTATAAAATAAAATAAAACACATAAGACAGTCATTAGTTGATAAATTAAGAAAGTACAAAAGCAGCTGCTCCCAATGATAAAAAGGTTTTAACAATAAAAGACAACTACTCGAATTAATTATAGGAGTTAACTAAGTAGTATGTATTAAGGATTTTCTGGACTACAAAATCTGACAGAACTCATATGGAAAAAATACAAAGTAATGTCAACAATATTTTTTTTACTTAAGTGAAATTTATGACAATATCCTTACATTTGTATAAAGATACATGTTCCTTATTAATAGAATTTCTATATTTCTGTATCTTTAAAAGAGTAGCAATTAATATTTTAATTTTATTACAGTTAAGGCCAGAATTCCATACAGAATATTAAATCTGTTCATTTCTAATTATTAGTACTTTCCAATATATTACATTAATTTGTTAAAACAGATAAATATATATAATATATATATTTATATTTATAAATATATATATTATATAGCCATTTTGTATATATAAAGATCTGTATATAAAATTAAGAACATAATATATTTTGTGAGATTCTTTAGTTTTCACTGTTCTTTATTTTTGCCCTGCATCCTCTCCTGTCAACCTGTTCCTTATAGGTTATAATGTGCCAATAACTAGACATCTGCATGCCAATAATAAATAAATATGTAACCTGACACAGACCACATACTTCCTGTAAATTTTTTGAAAATCGAACAAAGATCTGATGTTCATTGAAAAATATAAGGCTCTTACAGATAACATTGGACATATAAGTGACTTCAAGTATAGTAATGGCACTTCAAGTCAATAACAAAGGCAAAATCCACACGAAAACTATAATGGGCAGTTTGTAAATAGCACACTAAGGAACACACAAGAGGAAATATTTGAAAACATATGACTAATAAATGTGTAACAGCCAAAGTAAACAAAATTTAGAACATAATTAAGAAAATGAAGAACCACATAAGTGAATATAAGTATCGTTTATGAATTGCTATTTTGCAAAATAAAGAGATGCTAGTGAAACATAAAATATCTTCTATAACATACGTCCTTAGAGAAAAACTCATAGAAGTCATGTGATGCCTTTGTATACCTAATAAAAAGTCCTACAGTTTGAGCAAAAAAAAAAATATCTGTGCTGATGAGAACGCAGAATGACAAGCATCTCTCTCACACTAAGAACACGAAGAAGCTACTTTCAGAGACAGCGTAGTACCATTTTAAAAACTAACAATCCTTGTTCCCTATGCTCTATCAGTATCATTTCTTGGCATTTACTCAAATAATCTGTAAAAAATAAAATGGCATTCAAACAAATCTCCAAATACATGTCAATAGGAACTTAAACATTACTGCCAACTTAGGATAGACCAATATGCTGCTAAGTAGATGATAAGATAAGCTGATCATTATCTGGGCAATTCACAGTGAGGAATCAAGATGAGCTATTCAGCAGGTGAGATTGGGCCATGGAGAAAATTAAATACCCAATACTAAGTGAAAAAAAAAAAGCCATATAGAAAGTCGGTATATCATCCCAAGCACTTGATTCTCTGGAAAACGGAAAATAAATAGGAGCATTAATAAACTAGTCTGTTCCCCAACTTTGAAGAATTAGTTTGAAATGGTAAAGCATGGAGTGTTTTAATGGTTGGAAATTATTCTGTAGTATGATGGATACATATTGTTACATCTCTTTGCAAATATAAAGAAATAAATAGCCCTTATATAAATGTTTGTATTCAGTGCTTATCAGGTATAATTTATGTCTATCAACTGAACATTCATACCACTGTGGAAGAGACAGCCACCATAGAAAAACCCTTTGCACTTTGTATGCAAAGGCCATAGGAAAATATATTGCTGTAAATTTTCCTGTGAATTTAAAACCACTCTAAAAATTATGTAAAAAAGTAAAGACACAAGGTAAATTAGAAACAATATTTTAAAGCTCATGATATACTTTTATATGTATTTGTGGAGAAATAATATGTTTATCAAAAGTTTAAATAGTTAAAAATAAAATTTGTGATTACTGCTACTATAGCTATACAAGATATCTGTATTTTTATAAAAATCACAGAATGCTAATACTATTTTTTACTTTTTTGATAAAGAAATCAATGATAACAATTATGCAATTATTTTTGCAAAATAAGATCTGAAATAAATGGAACTTGAATTGAGATTGAATTTTGCCAGAGTCTACATTCTATTGTTTATTGATGATTGCTAAAGCATATTCTTTGTTTTCTAATCCCACCAAGTAAAACTCTGCTATATGAAGAGCTTGCTAGAGAGAGTTCTGTAAGATCAATCAATAACTGATTAAATAAAAGAATAAGACTTTTTGTATAGTGTAATTAGTTGAAGAATTTTAGAATTTTCCTGCATAATTTTAATCACCAAATTTACATTCATTGTTATAACATGAGAATAAATAGAATATTTTCTTAGTTATTTTCTACTGTCAACTTGATACAAACCTAGAGTTACCTAGGAAAAGGACTACTCATGTGAAGAGTTGCCCAGATCCTATTTGACTTCTGGCAGTATCTGTGCTGTGCGACATTTTTAAAACTGCTAATTGAGGTGGGAGACCCTAGCCCAGTATGGGCTCTGCCATCCCTCTACAGGTGGTCCCATACTATGTGAGAAATGTAGCTGATCAAGCCTGAGGGAGAAAGTCAGCAGCCAAATTTCCTTTCTTGGTTTTTGCTTCAAGTTCTTGCCTTGGCTTCCTACACTGATTGATTCTAACTTACAAGCTAAAACAAACCTCTCCCTCCCTAATTTGTATTGGCCATGATCTTTATCATAGCAAAAAGTACAAACTAGAACAAACATTAGAAACACAATCTAAAATCTTTAAGTCAGATATGACACACTTCCTGGATTTGGGTATGTTTAAGTATGAAAGCAGCACCAAGATGCTGGGTCACATCTAATGTAAGTTTGACTTTCTCGTGCATAGTGAAGGGGCAAGAGTGGCTTATGTTCTCTGAGAATTCAAGGTTAATATCCACAACTGCCACCTGAGCTGCCACCAAGCCCAATGTCAGCAGAGCTACTTCAGACCATTTCTGTATTATAAAAGATGCTATTCTAAGGATGGGACTTTTTATGACTCCTTTTCTCCCTCATGCCAGGCACTTTATTTCTAAGGGAGATTTCAATTGCTTTCTGTCAGAATTCAATAAATCTGGACCAACAACTGAGCTGCCAGAGGGAACGATAAAGCTGAATTAGATCTGAAAAGATTTACTATTAGTCAATGTGTGGAGCGAAATTTATTCAACTATTAAAGATTATATTTTCCAACCAAAAGGGAAAATAGTGACGTAGGAGCCAGTATTTTTTATCAACAGATCACTTATGAAATTCAGAGAAATTAATTTAGAGCTGGGATGCAGTATTGCCTGAGTCACCATCTCCATTGCAGCCTTCAGTGATCTTCACCGGCAGATTGAGAGACACACATATTTTGTGGAATGTATCATCCTTTGAAGTTCACTCATAGGAAAGCAATTCCCACCAGGTTTAACCTGTGAATTATGTCTGAAAATACAGTTATTACAATTTTCCATTTCTGAGTTGATAGCTAGATATACCAACCTGGCTGTAAAGTTGAATTGCTGATATGGGAGCCTGTGGGAAAGTCAATGAAAAGTAACGCAAGAAGCAATAATGAATAAACTTCTGAAGTATTCATTTGTCGGTCCTGATTGACTGCCCTGAATGAAATACTTATCTGAATTGCTTTGATTCTCTCCTGTGTTTTGCTTCAGTGGATCTATAGAATAGCCTTTCATACGATGATATAACACATTGATGTAATTTGGAGATTTTCAATTTGTTTATGGCACTTAAATGCCATAAAAAAAAATAATTATTTTAGTGTAACGAAACATAACAATTTAGGAACAGTTTCTCCAGATTTCCTCATCTTTGCCAAAGTATGGACAAATAAAATCAATAACTAATGACTAAATGTTGTTCTTAATTCAACTAAATTCCACAGGAAGCAGTTTGTGGTTAGAAACTGAAGTAAACAAATGTTTTGTTTCTCTAGATTAGAATACACACAGACACACACCAAGAATCTCTTTCTGTTAAACATTTAAAGATGTCTGATTATGATGTAATTGTCTACATAACTGAAACTAAATATAAGAGACAGCAAACCATGTGGCATAGGAAATTTTTGTTTTCATTAATAATTATCTAAGATAAATTTATCAAAGTTCCTTAAGTCTTCACTAGCAACTTACTTATTCTCAATGTTCATGAACTCTGTGTGTGAAAAATATATTCACACTTCCACAAAGCAGCTGTTCATTATAAATGTCCCTTAACATTTATAGAAAAAGAAAACATGAATTTCAGAGGGTAATATCATTTACATATTTTAAAACAGGAAAAATATTTTAAAGAGACTTAGCAATGTAATTGAATTTGAAAACTTTCAAAAGAAAGTTTAAATACATGTACTCAATGTTTGTTTTTCTATAAATAAAACAAATATGTCATACTTTAGATATTTCTTTCAAAAGATACGTTAATGGTGACATATAAGGAACATTCACCATTCCAGAGAACAGTGGAGTAGCAGTGTGGTTCACATTAAAACTATTATAATCAACTCCATAGAATTTCTCTATTTTAAGAACCATTACAGAAAAATCCTTAGGATGCATGTGTTATCAATTGCCAAAATATTCAGTTCTATACCTAGTCTTCAGTGAAATGTACCTGAGGAATGGGCCCCTTATTTAGGAAAGAACATGTTGGTAATAAATGTATCATCAACTCAACATGCAGCATGTATAGTATTCTCTAAATGCCTGCTGTCTTTCATTTCTCTGAGAAAATACATTGCAAAACCTAATGAAGTGTGGAAGGGTTTATCTTAGCTCATATTTTAACAGAAAAAAAACAGCATTATCCTGGAGAAGTCATGATGGTGGGAAAGTGATGCAATTAGTCACATTGTATCCAGTAGAAAGCTGGGAGAGATGAATTCTATTGCTCAGCAGGCTTTCTCAACCCATTCCCTGTTTTCAGATTGTAGAGCAGCATTCAATCTAAGATCTGTCTTCCTCAGTTAAACTTCCAGAGGTGACCTCACAGACATGCCCAGAAACGTTTCTTAGGCAGTTCTCAAAACCAGTAAGTTGATAATGAAGATTAACTACTACAGTAATTGATACTGTCACTTATATACAATTAACGTAATACCCATGTATCTAAGATATAAATTCTGCATCATAGAATACCTCTTTACATACATTTTTATTCTATTTTTAAGATGTATTTGTTTATTTGTCTCCATAATTTTAGTTGAGAAAGTCCAACAATGCTTCCCCAACTCTTCCGATATCCATGACCTCGTCCCCATCCACTGAATTTTGTGTGCTCCTTTCTTGTTTCTAAATCCAAAAGGTGCAGTTTGTGCTGACAATCCTATCTTGGATGTTTAGCCTTTAATGGAGTGTGGTTAACCCACCAGAAGTTCTAGTCTTAAAGAGGAATGGCCTTCCATCTCCTAGCACCCATTAATTGGCAATAATTACGTAACTAGGTGGAGACTTCATGGCTATCTCCCCTGTAAAAACTGGAATTTGGTTTCGACTGAGCAGTTGCATGTCTTATGCGTACAGTATCAACTGCTGTGAATTAATGTTTGCAATGTCCTTGCTTTATCCAGAAATGAGTTTCTCTCTAGTCATCTAGCACCTAACATTGCTATAATCTTCACGTCCCCCTTTTGGCAATTATCCCTGAAACTTGGTATTATGATATAAATATTCAAGGCTGAGCATTGTGTAGATTTTTTTCTCTGTAATCTGGCAGTACTTGCCATCTACTGCAAAATGAAGCTTCTCTGATATAAGGTCAATTTATTAGGAGTCAGTTGAATGCTATATTTACATAGGATAGTCATAGTAGTAGGTTCTATCCTATGACCTATAACCTGTGTACCTATTGGCACTTAGCCTTGATAACATGCAGGTTATGTGTTTAAATTTGTGGAGTAATGTACAAATCCAATCAGAATGCAACTTCTTACTCCAATGACATTAATGCCATTATTGAATTTGTGGGATTCTCTCACCTGGCCAGCCATTGATGCTGCTCACATGGTTCATAGCTGGATAATATTAAAGACTTTTTTTCTTATCTGGTAATTTGCAGGCAACCTTCATCCCTATATAGCAGCTACCCAATAACAATGGAGTTACAGGTGAATGCCAGCTTGATTTCTCTCTGTTCTGTTACTCAAGTGTATGGTGTCTATAGAATTATGGTCTAAAGAACAGCCAAAAGCATTGACACTATCTTCTAACATTTACAGATTTAATGGAACTCATTGGGAACAGTTCCAAAATAGGTAACTTATTCTTGCCAAAATCTCCCAAAGAAGTATCTTATTCCTGGAAATGGGCTTTATTTGTTATCTTGTGATGTCTACTAGGGGCATTGTTTTCCAGTTTTAGTTTAACTGCATCTAAACTTCACATATAAAATATGTGACAACTGGGGCACTGTTATAAAGTAAAAATACTATTATATGGACAGTGTTCTTTTTCTCCTTAAGTCCTAGAATTACCTAGCTGAAATTGGAGATACTCTCAATTCTGTCTACTTCTGACTATGTAGTAAAGAAAACCATTACCAACCTACTAAAATAACTTTCTCTACACCTACAGTTTAGAATGATCAAGATACAGTAAGAGAAATGATTCTGCTTCCATGTAAAACAACCTTATGGACAGCAATGAATGATTAATAAACTGCTCAACTGGTTTTAGTTTACCATTTTCCTATGCCACATTAAGACAGCAAGCTGACAGATTTTTGCTTAGTTCTGTCTTTGAGCATTACAATATATCACCTGGTAGTTATTTTCCATACCACTGTATATAAAAATTAAATACATATTGCCATAGCTTGGCTGTTTAATTAAATGATTCCTACTTTGTCCTTGAAGGAAACCTGTTCGGTAACTTTTTGTCATTTGTTGAATCAGATCTAATTTTAAAAGTACAAAAATGTTGCACCAGTATATGTTTCAAAAACAGTTATCTGAGATACTTAATTCTACTGTTGCCCAGTGACTGTGACAGACCTTATCTGTGAATATTGCTGTGATTATATTCAGTCACCTTTCATGAAGATACAGATAGAAATTGGTAAGTCCACAAATGAGTGAATCTATTATTCAGTGAGTCTTCTTAGTAGCTGACCTAGGGCACCCACAGGAGTGAAAATAGCCACTGGGGAAGTGAAGCTAGGAAAGAATGTGTTTGAAACAGGCTGTCAGAAACAATTCTGATGAGAAAAATATGGTAGTATATGACTGAGCAAAACCAAGATCTAATTGTACAGAAGCTGAAATAGCTTTTGCAGCCAGAATTCATGGTTTCCCACCTTTATTTCCACAGTATCTCATTGGCTCATTGGCTACCCAAAGCATTTATGTTCAGCATAGTTGAAAAAAAATGAATGTAAAAAGGTTTAAGCAAGGATGTCAGCTGAGTGATCTTGGAGGACAGTGTACCAGAGCCTAAGAATCTAAAGACTTACATGGAATCATGAATCAAAATGACAAATTTCTTTAAAACTGGTTACTAGAACTGGATGACAATGAGTTACCATGGTGTATAAATACAATCAGACATTTACCAAAAATTTGAGTGCCTTTGTGAATCAGGTGCTATGATGGATACAAAGAACTCTCCAGATAAATTTGCTAGTCATTAAGGAACTTGCTCTTTGACTTATGAGTCCCTGGATGAAATATATAAACAATATCCTAATGTTCAGATAATTACTATAATCTTATTAATGTCCAATCAATATTAATCTACATAATGTGTATTTGAAACAGTAAGATTCAGTATTATTTTTAATGCAGAATAGGTTTGTAAAGCATCAAATTTGGGGAAAGAATTAAAATAAATAATCTGTTATTTTGTATTGTTCATATTTTCTGCCTTTTATTCTCTAACACAGTATAAGAAATAAAGCTTCAAGGTGAAAAAGTCTGTAAAAATGCTTCTGAATTCTGGGAATTTGGAGTCGAATTTATCTTTCATATTTACTTGTATGCTGCTGTATCTAAATACATAACTATGGACTATAACTTTGTGATAATATTTTGTATTTTCAGTAGAAAAGAACATTTCTGAAATTACACATTTAAAACAATGTCGAATTTCAGAGGCCTGCCTTGACTTTCCATATGTTACTGCGATTTTAAGAACATCACTTCATCCTAAAGAAATGGAAAGCAAAGTCAGCATGTGAGCTGCCACACAGGCTCTTCCCCTTAGGTGTTCTATCTAAAGCAGGGTTTTGGTTTTGGATTTGATTTGTAAATCACTGACTGGCCATCAATATGTGAAAAATATGTTCACTGTTTCGGTTACTCGATTCAACAAAACATGTATTTTTCCAAAGAAAAAAGAAACTAACTCATATATGATATCAAATAATTCCAAAAAGAAGTGGAATTATGTGTTAACTCATTTAGGTGATTCAAAAGTGTACAAGGACAACAATCAAGTTCAAATCACCTTGCCTTTACCCTTCATGCAATGAATTTATTATTAGTGCACTTTGCAGAGTGTTGACTTATAGAAAATATTCTCAAAAATCAAGTGATACTATATACATATGATACAATAGAAACAAGTAAACAAAATGGTAAGAAGACCAATTAAGAAAAGCCCCCATATTTACTTTCTAGTCCGTTGTATTGATTCACACTCATTGTAAAAATCAATTAACTTTTTAAAATTTTTTATTCATTATTTTCTGTCACGGGGATCAGTCTTCTGCCTGTGTGTATGTCTGTCTACCACATGTATGTCTGGATTCAGTGAGGTCCTCTGTAAGAAAATTTTATTAACTATTGATCCATATTTTTCAGCTCTGAATAGCTCCTTTACAAAAAGGAAAATTAAACATATTCTGAAATAAAGTTTTATCCATGATTACACAAATAACTTTGAAAGTCTATTGTTTATTTCAATTTTCTCATGGCTTTGTCTGTGTATGTATTGCAATAAAAGTAATTAATTTATACTTTTTGAGAGAAATGAGTGATTAATTAGTATTACAGACTTTAAAACATGCACCAGCACATTTTTGCTTCAATAATGATTAGAAATATAGTAAAATTATTATATTACAAATACTTTCATATTTATCCTGACTGGATTTATGATTTGCAGACAAACATTCTTAGGGTTTCTTTTTGAAGTAGTATTTCAGTAATGGGCAAAAGGCTAAAACTATATGACTAAGAAAATATTGATATACATTGAACATGTTAATATTCAATAACTTTTTACTACTCTAGCAAAAAGAAAGATAACTCCATTTAACATGTATGCTTCATGTCATTAAAATTAAAAACCATTTTGGATGAGAGATGTTCTTCTATATCAAACACACATTGTATATCTTACCCAAAAGATCACATGTCCTTCCTTGAAGAAAAAAGACTCAGCTCCACTCAGGCATCAGTGGTAGAAGATGTGATCCCTGTATCAGCATGAATGTCTTCAGAAGCTCAGATCATAAGACAAAGAGAGATGTTAATAGAAATTGATAACTTGCTAGTTTAGAAGTACACATTATCCTAATCACATTAAAATAAGACTAATCTGTATGAACTGTTGATATCAGCTCATGGGCTCAAGAACCACTTTCCTATATCAGCAGTATCTATAACATGATAAGACAAATAGGACAGCTACAATGAATGCAAGTTTGGCTCATCAAATCCAGCATTAATATAACTTTAGGTTTGTCATGCTAGCTTTTGGTGTATACATCATCATGTTAAGGAATAATGCAGTTAATATATATATATATATATATATATATATATATATATAGTTAAATGTAAATACAAAGTAACACAAATATATACAATATATCCTCTTTGTTAATCATCCTAAGAAATCCACTGTCAATTTTTTTCTTTTTAACCTATATGTTTCTGAAAGATTTTGGGGAAATATATGAATACATTGAGACAGTATATAATCAGTATGTGCAGCAGTGGTATTACATTATAATGTTAACAAGCAATCCATTGTCTTTAGTTCATAAAAATCACGGGAGTATGGATAACTATAAATAAAGGAACAGAGTTGAGACATTCATCTTAACTGATTGGTTCCCCAGGAAGGAAAGCCTGACAATTTTAGATCAATATAAGAGAGTAATTGGATGTAAAGTTATTTTTGTCATAACTTCAAAAATGAGGAACAAAGTATTTTGAAAATATAAAAATTATATTTAGAATAATTGCCACATTAGAAGATTAAAAACAAAGGAACATAATTGTGCAATATAAAAATAGAGGCTATGGAGAGGTCACAATGAAGGAGTTCACTTAGGAAAATGTAAGGCAATACAAACATGAGAGAGAAACTCATAAGGAAGCATTGTAAGGAAGCTTAAATCAACACAAATCTCACAGCCAGGAGAAATCCAAAGTAGGCAAATTTCTATATAATAAATATAATTTCTTTATGAATTTGATAATTACCTTTAAATATCAAATTTTTTACTTTTTAAAATCCCATACAAAATATTCTGCTACATTGTGATGTTTTCGAAAATAATTATTTTGTTGATATTTCTATTCTTTTTTCTGGCTTTAATTCCTCTTCTCATCACCGTAAGACACATCTATCTTGCAGAGCTCTTCTGTGTTTTCACATCACATGTCTGTCTTCCACATTTCTTCAATACCTACAGAAACAAACATGGTCCAGTATAAAATTTTTAGCCAGACAGAGTTTGAACCCACATGCTTGAAACTGGTTTAGTTAATATTGAAACCAGTTTGTACTTTCCTTAAAAGAAAATAAAAAAAGTACTACCAGTAGATGCACACATAGATCTCCTGGGCATATATCCATTGGAAACTACATCCTAAAACATAGATACTTAAATAATCACATGTATTCCTGTTCTATTCACAAGACAAAACAGATAAAATCAATGTAGATGTCCATGTACAAGTGAATGAATATAGAAATGTGTCACAAAACTTCAATTTCTTTAGGGTATTAATGTGCTAAATTTGTGTTTCTTTTCTTTTCTGTGAATGATGCTTCTATACAAATGGCTACCTTGAAAATTTGAAGCAAACCTAGACTATAGGAAAATCAGCTTTATAAAAGCAAAACAAAAGTAGTAATGAGAAACATTAATTTTTTCTCTAGTTAAGTATATTTTCTTTATGTTTGTATTACTATTCAAATAGACATATTTCTGGCAATCTGAAATTATCATGCAACATTATTTAGGTGGAGATAAAACACTAAAAGGTGGATATTTTCATAAGTAAGGAAACCCAGATGCAGATAAAACAAATATTTCATGAGTTTCATATGCAAAGTTGTCTTTTAATATTTATATATTCATATGTAGGCAGGTATGGCTGCAGTTAGAGGTCATGAAAGGAGAAAAGAGATCAAATCAGGTGGACATCAGTCACCTGATTCTACCTGGCTATTTTGCTAATGCACCAAAAAAAAATGCGAGAGACTTTTAGATGTGGAATGGCTTAAGGGTTTAGAGCTTTCAGTGCAATAGTGCTACAATATGTTTCAGCAAGTTAGTTTATAAAAGCTATTTCAGGTTAAGAAAAAGCTTTTGTCTGAAGAGTTGTCACTGAACACAGGGGAATTGCTGGTTCTCTTCTTCATTCAGTGCTTTGAATGAGAAGAAACAAACTGAATAAGAAACATAACAGCAGCTGCATCTATAGCATAGGGTTTCAAATAGTCTACAGATGCAAATGGAACACTGGAACTCGTTTGTTAGCATGTGAGTTTTAGTTTTGCATGTTTCTGGTTGTATAGATGTATTTTAAGTG
Source organism: Cricetulus griseus (assembly GCF_003668045.3). Classification (NCBI taxonomy): domain Eukaryota; kingdom Metazoa; phylum Chordata; class Mammalia; order Rodentia; family Cricetidae; genus Cricetulus; species Cricetulus griseus. The sequence goes on along the minus strand of NC_048598.1, from coordinate 154,135,368 downwards.
AATCATTTCTTTGGTTTTCTAAAACTTAGAAGTTGAAGAGTCATGGTTAGTTCAACCATATATGTGGATTTCCAGAGAAAGAGAGTTACAGCATGCAAACTTCTAAGAAAAAGGATGAGCTTCTCTTACTTATTTAAAATTGAAGATTTAACAATTATGTAGAAAGTACAAATTACAGAACCATCTTTCTTTAAAGGAAGAATTCATATTTTTTGGTGATTCTCAGAATTTTGGTCTTCATGAACCAGAAAGATTGAAGATTTTTTATTTTTCTTCATAGGCCATTAAAAAATAATTGTGGTGATAATTATTTATCTCTGAAAAACATTTAGTCTGTAGATATTAAACAAGATGACACATACACTTTATTCATGTCTTCCAATCCTTTTATATCAATAATGTATCACTTAATTAATATGCTTAAACACAAGCTAGAGTATTTATAATTCAAAAGTCACAAAACACTGCTTTTAAAGTATACCAATTGCAAATAAGCAAACATTATTTTGTTTCTCTCTCTCTTTTGCAGTGAATCCATTAACATGATCCTCACTGATAATAGTTACATTTAAATGATGTTCAAGATTTGCACATGTGGATGTGCATGTGATTTCTCGCACATGTGTGCACACCCCTCATTTGGTTCCCAAGGACAAAAGTCATGCTTAAGCACAAAAACTATTTAACTATTCTAAGTGATAAACAATAAAACTAAGGCTGAGAGGTATGAAATGCACTGGTGAAGACATTACAGTTGTATGGCCATGGGTTGCTTTAAAATCATGCACATAAGACTTATCCTCTATTCTTCCTCTTTTGTCCATGTGAATTACTCAATGACACTCTGAAATAGATGTTCAGAATAGAGCTGCTGTGTCTTTAGCAAAGCCAAAGACAATGAGGAAAGTAGTTGTGAATTATCTTGGTGGCAAACATCAAGGTAGCATTGGATTAGAAAGAAAATGCAATGGTGATTTCATCTTGGAATTCAGAACATGACCTACTTTACAAACTGTCTGTCTGCTGTATTGCTGTGTGATATAGGTAAAAAAATTACAAACTTCTGTCATAGATGGATTTGTGCATATTTACAACCCCAACACTCAGTTGTCAGAGGAAGGGTCATCGGTTTAAGAATCCTGGCCCCTCTTGGCAATTTGAAGTCAACCTGGGCTACAGGGTAGCTTGTCTTACAACAGAAAAGCAAAAAATAATAGCAACAAGCATCTTCTTCAATCTATATTATGTGTATATTTTCCTCAAACTTGTATTACTATCTTGTATCAATATACTTCACCTTAAAATTACCCTGAAAGTATGCTTTGCTGAATGTAATCAACCTCATATGCACTTTAACATGTGTCCTTTCCTATAGTGCACTTCAATTTTAATCTTATAACTTCTCTCTCTCTCTCTCTCTCTATATATATATATATATATATACATATATATAAACAGATACATATATATATATATTTGCATTGATATTAATCTGTCACATAATTTTCTGGTAGATACTGTTATATTTAAAATATCCATCAATTGTTATTAATTTTTTATTACTTTTAATAATAATAATGCAATGCTAAGGTTAGGCTAAATAGATAATACATACAGCCATGTGGTCTATATATACATATGCCGTTATTTAAGTGTTGGGATAAGCAGATGACTACTCGAATAAGTAATTCATTTCTACATGACAATTCTTTTTAATTTAAATGCTGTATTGGCTATTGTGATTTTTGTTAACATTTTTAATACAGTTTTATGAATGTGGTAGTGTACAAAATTTCCATATGGTTATGAAGTTTAACCATGACCTGAATTTCAGGGGGTTTGCTGAGCAAATGAAAAAAAAAAATAAAGACCTATAGAGTTCACAAAGATGCTACAGTGATTCATTCTTGTAAGGGTGTACAATCAATAGTTTGTTCAATTGGCTTTTTAAAGAGCAGAAGCTGGTGGTACCCAAGACTTTCAAGAAAATGAGAAAGATGCTATAATTGTTCAAGAGAGCAATACTACTAAAAGGCAACCTACTGAATTTCCTTAGAAAGACTATCCCAAACACAAACTCCCCACATTTTAAATTGTGATAGTCATGCATGTATGCTCGAATCCAATAGGCCATAAAATACTGCCAGATACCCTGGTAAGTCCAAGGTGACTAAAATGCATACTGGAAACAGAACTCTGATTCTGGTAAGGTGCTGCAAGCCCTCTTTACTGCTGAGCCATGTTTCCAGCCCAAACATGGTTCATTTCAATTATCAACTTGATGAGATCTAGTAGGACCACCTGAAAAACGGGCTTGCACGTCAGGGGTTATCTAGATGAGGCTAATTGCTGTGTGAAAACCCACTAGAATTGTGGGCAGAATTATTTATTCAACTGTGATTGCAGATGGTACAAATTGGAGAGAGAGAGAGAGAGAGAGAGAGAGAGAGAGAGAGAGAGAGAGAGAGAGAGAGAGAGAGAGGAGAGTGAGAGAGAGAGAGAGAGCAGAAGTCTCCATTGCTCTCTTTTTGTTGAATAGATAAAATGTGACAAATTACCTTGAGCTTCCACTGTTGTCACTAACCCACCATATGTTAACCTTGAGTTGCAAACAAAATTAATCGCTTCTTTCCTTCAGTAGCTTTTCTCATGATATTTAGTCACATCAATGGAAATACACAAGACAATGTATCTACAAATTAATTAAGATACTTATTACTCACAAAGACCTAATTTGGTGGATTTTAAATAATTTCTCATTCTAAAGTGACTGAGTATCCGTATTTCTTCTCATGTGATCAAAATCTTTGTTTCTATATGTGTACAATGTAAAAAATTAAAATTTAGAACTGTAAAAAATTAGGTATATAAATTCTGCTAGGTTGAAACATTGGCAAATATTTTGATATTAAGACAAACTATTGTTTTTAGTTAAAGGCAAAAACAAGATAAGCTGACAGTGGTAAATAATTCAAATTTAAGAGTGATGTGTGATTTTGAATATTTTCCTTTCCAGCTATTACTCTAAAGCAAATTAACAATACATAATAATCTTATCGTGAAAAAGTAATTGACATCTCAAAACTCATGAGTCTGCAGTGATTATTAAATTATTTTATTCAAATAAAATCCCCAATTTCAGTAGATGACTTGCCAATGCCTAAATAAATGCTAGCTGTCTCCTCTAATATCTATCTTTTCTATTTCCCTAGAAGAGAATGTTTAACTAAACTACTTCACCCCAATTTTCAATGTGAATAGTCACTGAAAGAAATATACAAGGTTCATCAATAATAGATATTCAGCATTAAGAAGTGATGGGCATGAGTGTTCCAGAAACTGGAAGACACAGCACACCAGGTTCATCCCTAGCCATGTGAGGAGGCACCCATTTTCAACTGTGCTCATCTTCTATTTGTTGTTCAGTACATAATGGAAATATATTCTGGGGAAATCACTGTTTGAAGTTGAGATGATCACTGTTTGAAGTTGAGATGTGAAACAATTGTGTTTCTTGAGTGACCCTCTACATGTACAGGCATGACTTTTATAACACATCAAGTTTCAGGTAAGAAGTAGGAGTGTTTGACACAAATTAATACTTATTTTATAAAACAGACATTCTAGTGTGTAGTTCTTAAATACAAGCATATGGAATTCTAATGGCTGATAGTCTCAATGAGGATCAAAAACTATTGAAATTTTTTCCTATTAACATTTGGTATTTTTATACCAATATCATGTTTAAATTCTCGTTAGATTATGTTTTTACCACAAACATCTGCTTAGAAAAGCATATCTTTTTAAATCCCATGTATAAATAAATCAACTTCATATGATTAGCTAACCATTGATTTATTTTTTCAGATGTCATGTTATGTATGTTTAACATTTTATTTTTGATATGGGCTAGTAAGTAAAAAATGCAATTCAAGTACAAGGAGGTTAGATTTCTTTCATTGGAATAAATTAAGAAAATAAAACATGAAGAGAGACAGAATAGTAACTACATTTGAGGAGGTGTCTTTATGTGAATATATATGTTAAGAGAGAATTCCAGCATTATATTTGAATAAACAACAAGCCAATGGAAATACCTTTATATGAGCTGATTATATTTATTAAGGTCTAAACATAATCAAATAATTTAGTAGTTTCCTTATTCTTTCACCTGACACTTGCATATATTTACTCATTATGTAAGGATAATAACATTCAAATAGAAACAAAATTTTATGAATCAAGAGATTACACAAATAAGTTGTGTACAAATAAAACACATATAAAATAAGATATTTAAAAGTATAATGAACTGTTGATTAATAATGCATTAGCAGTTAACACAAAATTCAAATTAGTCATCTAAAGAAGTTTGCAGATATATGTTTCCCTTGTCATTGATCAAGCTGCAATAGTTTCTAAAGGAAATGTGGCTGCATGATGAGTTCATTTTGTATTCACTGAAATAGACCACATAATAATGAGATCATTTGGCTTCCATTACATGAACATTAGATAATGGATACTTACATTAAAATGCAACCCCTTATTTTTGCTTATTTCAGTCTTCATTTGTACACAGGAATAAGTATTGCAAGTTGAGCTACTACATAGATAAATTAACTTTTGCCCTCTGCATGTTTAGTGACTTTTATGTAAAAGCACATTCCATTACATTAGTTTAGGTTTCAAAATGAACAACACTGAAATGTATATGGTTGTTATTGAATTGTCTAGTCTCCTTTCTTCTTTCCAAAGTTTTGTGTTTTTTTAAGGAAAGCAGATATTTGTGACAGCAATGTAAAATCTAATGTAGTTTATGATATTGTGTGTGTGTGTGTGTGTGTGTCCTTGTGTGCATGAGTTAGAGCCAGTGCATATATTTGGAGATCAGAAGATAATGTATGGAAATCAGTTCTCTTCTTCTCAGATGGGTTTCACCTAGATAGAATTCAGGTCATCAGTCTTAATGGCAACAGCCTTCATTATTTTCAGCCATTTCACTAACTACATAATAGTACCTTAACGAAATTATCCACACCATATCTTTGAAAGTTTACATTTATTTAATGTATCAAGATATTCTTTCTGTTTTGTTGTTAATTTTTAAGATTTAATTTATGCATAGGATGTGTATCTGTGTGAGTATCTGCCATTTGTACTCAGGTGTCCTCAGAGGCCATAAGAGAGTATTGGATACTCTAGAGCTAGAGTTACAGGCTGAAGATGTAAGACACCTGGTATGGGTACTAGGAATCAACTTAAGGTCCCCTGGAAGAGCAGCAAATATTCTTAAACTCTGATCTGTCTATCTGGCCCTTTATTGCATTCTTTTTAAAGATTATTCAAAAGAAGTAAAATAAAACAGATATTTTGAAGTTAGTTTGCCCTAAATTCTAACTTACAGCTGGAGGATACCAAATGGTGACTAGTATTTAGAGATTCTTTAAAATTGAATGACCTTCAAGTTCTTATCTATGAATAAGTACCAATTATCCCTTGAGGAGAGCTGAAGAATGTGAGTGTGATTTTTTCCTCCTATTTGTATTTCTAAATTACTCTCCTCAGAATTTGAAAGTATCAAGTACATGCTGATTATATTCTAATTCCAAAGCAGACTTTCACAAACTAAGCCTGTTAAATGTTCATATTTCCTTATGCTCAAAATTTTTTGAACATCCTTAGAGTCATGGGCTTAAGTAGTAATATAGATAAAAATAAACAATATGGCTAGTTATTAGTACAATAATTATATGGTAAGAATAGCAATTGTACTGTAGAACTCCAGGAGTCTGGGACCAAACATCATCTTACTCAGCCTGTTACAGAGATTTCCCAGCTAGATCTGTCTTTACTAATAAAGTAGGGAGAAGGCTGAAACAGAAAGCTTAATTTGCCTTTGGTCTGTAATGAGAAAATTATATGTGCAAGGCAAGCATTCCAAGATGATAAGAATGAGTGCTTGGACTGGAATGCCTCCCAATTGGAATATTCTGTTTGCCTATGAGCTTTTGCACTCATATGGTCTCAGACCTGAAGAGGAAACCATTTTCAACTCTTCAGGTTTTGGGTGTTCCTTTGGTGGATTCTCTTGTCTCATTCTCACCCATTACATGCCATTTGTTAGTTTTAATATATGTAAAATTATTCCTGTCTCTCTGATATAAACAGGCACATAAGATATAGTAGGACATTTAAATTTTCCTTTCAGGTAATAATGAATGCTTTTCTCTATAGCTACAGCAAACTACATTGGTGGGTAGTCTCAAAGGTCATATGGGCCATGAAACCCAAGGTTGTTTTGGAAGCATTTGTATGTCACTAGACAGTATGCCAAGGCCTGTATTTCATTTTTAATAGAGCTTTTATTTATGATGTTTTGGTCATTCAGAAATACAGGTTTATTGAATTATACATGTGTTCATAATGGTTACTCATTCCATTATCAAATATTTAAAATTCAGATTTTAACACTATAACTCATCGGGATACTTCCTAATAGAAGCTGTAAAACTCAAAGAAGTTGACAGAGTTTTCATCAGACATAAATTCTCTGAGGTGTTTTTCTTATAGTGTTACATGTACTTCATTTTTTTTCCTTTTGGTTTTTTGAGACAGGGTTTCTCTGTGTAGCTTTGGAGCCTATTCTGGCACTCGCTCTGGAGACCAGGCTGGCCTTGAACTCATAGAGATCCACCTGCCTCTGCCTCCCGAGTGCTGGGATTAAAGGCGTGTGCCACCAACACCCAGCACATACTTCATTTTTAAAACAGCATTTACCAATACCTTATGAGTAGCTGTATTCTATCAATTGGCATTTCATAATAAAATACAGTTGGATATTAAAAATGAGGCATGTAGATTTCATTCTTCAATGAAAGTCTGAGATTTAAGTACATAATATAAGTATAATTTTACTTTACCTCATAATTTGAAGTAAGAAATATTATTTCATCATGTATAAATATTCTCAAAATTTCATGGAATTCATTTATACTCCTTTATCAAGATAAGCACCATGCCACTTGGCTTTGAGTTTATTCTTACTACAAATATGGGGCAGAATAATACCAAAATCACCAAAGGACATAATATCAATAAATGGTAAACTTAGCACATTTTATGTTAATATGATGTTAAGATAAACAAGCCATCACTACTATCACATCAAGAAAATTCATAGACTGAATGATGCAACAATGAGTGGGACAAAGCACAAACTTAAGATGATTCTGAAAAGTAGTCGCTATTCCATTAGCCAAGCATTAGGCAAGTAAAGGGAATCTGACTCAGCATGGTCTAAATATGGCATAATATGTCATCTAAGTAGAAGGATTATTCAGAACAAAACTATCTTAAATGCTTTTCTTCTCTCTTACAACAGAGAGAAAAACACAAAATTCACAACTGAGTTATCAATTTCTGATGTTTCCACATGATGTAGTAGGATGTCAGTAGCATTAGTAACCAAACTAAACATTTCCTAACATAGAAATAGCATCTTTCTGGCATTTACAAGAAACACAATCTCTCAGCAAACTCCCTGTTCTTCTGACATGTAGAAATGTCAGCAGCTATACTCATGAATTCTCACCAATATGGCTACCTGAATACAAGCTGAACAAGTATGATAACAATAAACATGCTAATTCCAAGGGGAAAGTCTCAGGAGGCCTCAACCCTACACAGAGAACTATAGGTAAATAAAGAACTCTAGTAGTGGGAGAAATGATATTTCTCATGGATGAGCACAGCAGTTGGTTATCCATTACCAAGTAGACACCCTGATGTTGGATGTCATTCTGAATATTTTTTTTCTTATTAGTTGATGAAGAAAACACTGATTGTCCTGTAAACAGGCAGGAATTATAGGCCAGGCTAGGAGACAAGGAGAATTATAGGGAGAGAATGCAGAGAGAGGTGACAAGGGAGACATCATGTAGTTGTTAAAGGAATAACATACTGGATCATTCTATGGTAAGATAAGATCATGTGGAAATATTAGATTAGTAGAAATGGTTTAATAATAAAGATAAAGTTAACAAGTAAGAAGCTTGAGTCATCAGCCAAATAGTTTATAATTAATATAAATATTTGTTTGTTTATTTTGGGCTGAAATACAGCCAGACCAGACTGGACGGTAACCTCCATCTATCTACATTAGTCCATACATTATACATATAAGTAACATTACACCAGCCTGTGGTGGCAAATAACTTTAATCCCAGCATTTGGGAAGCATAGGCAGGCAGATATCTGTGAGTTTCAGGACAGCCAGGGCTTTTTCACAGACAAACCTTGTCTTGAAAAATAAAACAAAATAACAATAACAAACAAAACAACAACATCAAACAAAACAAACCCACAAAACACTATACAGACTAAATAGGTTATATTCATTTATTTAGGCATGTATATGAACATACACACACACACACACACACACACACACACACACACACATATATATATATATATATATATATATATATATATATATTGTGTGTGTGTATATAAGTAATATATGTATATATACAATATATGATATATCTATATATTAGTAAAGAAAAAGAAACTATGAATTTGAAAGTGAACAATATAGGTGCACAGAAAGTTATGGAAGGAGAAAATGAATGGATAAATGATATAATTGTAATATAATTTAAAATAAAAACTACTGAATAGCACATTAAATCATTAAGAATTAGAACTTCTTTAACTTTTCAAAAATAAACTCTTTCTTAAGAAATCGGTATGTAAGCAAGCTTCTGACAGCTATGCAATGATCACTGCCTACATAGGCATCAACTCAGAGAAGCTTTGGAAGTAAAGCTATTATGTGGAAGGTACTTTAAAAAGACAATGAGCTTAGCATGCCTCTTTTTTTTTCATTTCTATGCTCTTCTACTGTCCAATCAAATATATATAGAGAATTTTCTAAGCCAAGAAAATGAAATAGGATTTTCTACATTCTTTATGATTCCTTTCAATTTCTTCCCAGATCATTTTTGACCTAGACCTCCCATTTACAGGTAATTTTCTTACTATAATTTATAACCCAACATTTCTGGTGATTTCTTAAAATATGTTCCTGGTCCTAGGACTGACTATCTCTAGAACATAAGCAACTTACCAGTGTCCATGCAAAGAAAGAAGAGTAATTTTTCAGGCAGCTTTCATCTGTTATTAGCTTTTTGGTCACAAATGGAGCCTCATGAAATTTTCCCTCAACTGTGGTAAAATTTTAGTTAGCCTATAATTTTACAAGTTTTATGTAGGCAACATCAACTAGTGGATATTCATGAGTTCAGAAGGCATGTCATACTCAAAACACCAAATTCCAATGCACTCTTGCCCCAAAAATTTAACTTTACTTCTATAAACATAAAGTACTTAGAAGTCTACACCATTATACTTCCTTTTGATGATTATTTTAAGATTGTAACATTCAGCTCCAGTAAGAGATAAATTGGGAATTTGGAAAACACTAACTTTTGATGACATGATTTTCATTTGTCATACTTAAGTAAATGATTTAATTTTGACTGATCTATTTGCCATTTGTCTATATTTACAACATACTATATACTGAGAAAAATATCCTGTATTATAATTTATTGCTTTTTGTTTTTAAAATAGATATTCCCTTTATTAACACAGATGTCCACTAGTCTCAAATGCTTACATAATTTATGGAAGACATACTAAATATGCAGCTATGGGAATTCTTCATAGCTATAGCTTTTTTTCTTTTGTCTCTTTTTTTATTAGAAAGAAAATTATTTTACATGTCAATCCCAGGTCCCTCTCCCTCCCCTCCCGCCTGCCCCCAAGATAACCCCCTACCTATCCCATACCCTTTCTTCTCCAACTGAAATTCAGATGCAGAGAAGGAGAACTGATGAGCAAAGTGGTCCATACCAGGCTGGTGAAACCCACAGAAACAGCCGACCTGAACAAGGGAAAACTCTTGGTTCCATACTGGTAGCTGGGAAAACAGCATGGGACTTATCCAGAGCCCTTGAATGGGTGTGTCAGTGAGGAGACCTCTGAAATCTATGGGGCCTCTTGTAGTGGATCATTATTTATTGCTACCATAGGAATGGACTTTAGGAGCCCATCCCACATGGAGGGATACTCCCTGAGCCCAGCTATGGCTTTTATAAATAGGTTTTGTCCAAAAAATTTGTCAGAGCATTGTGGTAAAGACTGTAAAGCTATAAAACAAGCTGCAGTTGTATATAAAAACAAGGATACATCAATAAGAAATATGAAATCGACATATTAGAGCAGAATTTAATATAGTGCAAACGAAAAAAATCGCTCATAGAAAAACAATGAAAACAACTACTCTATTAAAGTGGTAATATATGTATATATATAGTCAATTAGACTAAAAAAGAAGAAATATCTTTGATAATAAAAATGTTAATACGACAACTGACATGATAATAAGATGAGGATTATTGTTGACATAGCAGACAGATGGCTAAATATTTAAGAGGGTATAGGTCTTCAATAATCCTGAGTTCAGTTTCTAGAACCCACATTTGCCAGCTCATAATTACCTGCAATTTCATTCCATAAGAATCTTATGCCTCTGGTCTCTACATAGGAATGATTTTTGAGCTGTGTGTGGCAACTATTCCTAAGTATGCATATACATACTATTAAAAATAACAAAAATGAACTTTAAAAAAGAGTATAGCATAATAGATAACAATTATACAACAAACACTCAGAACCTATCATATAAAAAAAAATGAAAGATCAACATCTTGTTGGGCCTTGAGGAAAAAAAAGTTTTCAACAAATTCTTGAAATTCACATTTGACAGTACAGGAAAAGGGTCATGTACAAGAATCAGGGGGTATCAGGTCAACATATGCAGGTAGAAGATCTTTAAAGAATATCAATATTATTATGAGAAAAGTCACTGCAATAAAGACCTAGAGATAATAATAATTATAATAGATTATACACTCGAAATTTCCTGAGAGAAATTGTTACTCATCCTCAGAGCCCACACACACAAAGACACATCCACCTGAAAATTCACAACACACAATCATTCACCCACACAGAAGCAAGCACTATGCTACAATGGATATGTTCAGTGACATATTGTGTATCTGTGGTTCAAACTATGCCATAGACTCTGAAAATACACAGTTTTTATTTGTGACTCATGACTTATTAAAGCCAGAGAAATGCCCTCAGTGACAAAGATCTCTAGTAAAATTCAGACTGGATATCGAATTGTTTGGGCCATGATTTTGAATGGTCTTTGCCCATATCTGGTACTTTTAGTTATGAGATAACTTCTGGAAAAAGCTCAATTCCTGTGATCATAATGGTTCATTAAATATCCTTCATAGTCCTGTTGTGAAGAATAAGATGAGATTCATACATATGAAGCTTGAGGATAGAGTCAGTTGAAATTAATTGGTAGTACTTATCATTAGCAGGCATCATTGAATCACAAGGTCAGAAAAAAGTTGTAATGCCCTTTCAGCTCTGAACTCATCTTTTTTTACTATGCTTTCCACTTGATAAGCCCAGTGCAAGATGGTCATATCCAGAGGCTCTTAAATTTTAATCACCACTGATGAATTATATAGTGCAAGCACTGCTCTGAAGGCAGCTTTTGGAATGGAGACTAAACTTTCACTAGTGGTTGGAAGTGGATAAATTAATTTATCTTTTCATCTCGGGCGAGCCCTTGGAGAAAATCATTATCATAAAACATTGTAAATCTATAGACTTGGCAGCTTTTGCCCTACAGAGTCTCGGGACTTGAGTAAATATGGAGATTTAGAGATTTACTGTCTCTTCCTTTGAAGAGGTGATTTCCCTTGGTAGGGAAAGACGGACATGGCAATAGAAAAAAATCTTGTTTTAACTTTGAACCTGAATCAGCTTTGAAATACATATATCTCTTTACCAGTCTAGCTTTCAGAGCTGCAAAGCCATTTTTATTAAATTACGATATTAAACTTTAGAGCAAAGATGAGCTGAGGGAAAAGATCTTGCTCAATATATGCACCTATCATGAATCAACATTAAAAGCTGGGAAACTTTATTGGGATTTCCTTTGAGGCCAATGAGATGGAGAAGTATCATTAGTACACATTGTCAACCCAATTAACGGAAAATGGAGACTAAAAAATATCCATTAGACATGTGAGTTAGAGAATACTATTGTTTGAAACAAACACAAAAGTTTCCAACGTGATTTGAGGAAGACTTTCAAAATAATTACCAATATCTTTACCTGAAGCAATTGCATGAACAAATTACATACCATTAATTCAGTAGTGCTGGTTAATAATTATCTTGAAATAATGCCTTAGAGGAGCATTTATTTGTACAAGAATGTGGATACTTAAGGTAAAGAAAGATTCTGCCTGAAGATAAGTGCATATGAAATTGTACAACAGGAAAAAAGATATTCAGTGGTATCACATAAACAAAAAAATGGAAGCAAGGCAGGTTTTAGAAGCCACTCTTGGGACTGCAGAGTATGGTGAAAGAAATGGGTCAGGAAAAGGAAAGAAAGAATAAAAACTGATCATAAGCTATCACCAATTCAATCATTCTTTGGAAGACAGACGTCAAATACATTTGTAGGAGACTCTCCCCTTTCTTTTGCTCATTGATATCAAATTTTTATTTTGTTTTCATTTTTTTGAGACAGGGTTTCTTTGTGTATCTTTACCTGTTGTGGGACTTCTTTGTAGGCTGCCCCCAAAATCAGAGATCAGACTGACTCTGCCTTCTGTTTGTTAGGATTAAAGATGTGCACCCCTGCATACAGCTTCCTTTTGTTCATTGAAAGAATACAAATTTTTAAATATTGGCAATCAAAAGCTAAAAAATTAGTTTGCATATGAATTAGCATCAAAGTCTTTAAGAGATACATAAGGGAACAACAAATAGATATGTAATCTGATTACCAGCAATGTCTGTGGGGTAGCTGTGAACAAGCCAGTTCAATAGTCAGTGTTTTTCACAATATCTTCAAGAATCTACTGAATAACTTATTTCTTTCACCTGCTGTTAAGAAAACCAGTTAAGAGATGCATGGTCCTCCCTTGGGATTCGGGAAGTGTCTGCCTCCTCTCAGAATAAGGATTCTCAGCACTACAACACATATAGAACAGCTTCATCCACTTTTTTACTGCAGTACTTATAGCCACTGGGTATGATTGGGATATTCTCACAATCTACAAGGAAATAGAAATTTTATTTTGACTCATGAAGCTCTAGCTACTACAATTTAATTAAGTATGCAATCATGATCACAGTCATCATTCATTGAGATGATCAAGCCAAAACAGGTTTTCAAAGTATACTATAATATTTCACTTTCCTTTTTTTATTTGTTTGCTTGTTTTTCATCTTGTACTTTGACAACTTACTTCACCTATGGCACAGGGGAAAGCAAAAAGCTCAACAAAGAGCTGAATGACACTGTGAAAAATAGCAGTCACTTTCTACAAATATTTCTGTTCTAGAAAGTTTGAAAAGTAGTTCCCAAAAACTTTGAATACAAACAAGTTCATATCACTATTTTTAAGAAAATTGACTGCATTTTATGATATCTGTACCATTGGGAAAAGCAACATGAAAAAATAGTTCCTTGAACATAATTTTATTGAAAAAAGTATGTTATATAATAGGTACACTGCATTGTTCACTTAAAATTTTAATTACATGTGTTTTTCTACAAAGCTATTATAAGATCTTTTTGCTAAGTAGGTATTGGCAAACTGTATTTTTCAGAAGTTAATGCATTTATCATTTGAGCACACAGTTTATCTCTAATAGGAAATAAATTACACTATAATAAATAACACATATATCAAAAAAGCATAGTTTTCTTGTGAAATAGTTTCAATACTTATCATAAAAATGTATTAGAAAATAATCATTAGAAAAATGAAAATCATGAACATTATTTACATGCAAACTTAGGCAATAAGGAAAACAATGCAGTGAACCTGAGAATGACTGGTAATGCTAATCACAATTCTATAAAACAATTTCTAAGCACACATTTTAAGGAAGAATTTAAGTCTCCAATATAGAGACTGCAGTTCACTGATGAAGCTTCCTTATGTGGTATGATTTCTCGAACCATTTCTTCATTCTGCTAACACCAAAGTATGTGGACAGGAAACATTATCCTCAATAACAAAATTAATAATCTTATAATGTTCTTCAAAGAATATCTCACTTCATTGCTTAGGGTGCCCTGCAGTTCACTATACTCCTGCTTCAGCCTCTTGAATGGTAGTATCCAGACATGTGCCACTATGCTTTACCTCATTATTTTTCCTTAGTATTTTTAAAGGTGTCAATGTCTGTTTATGTTTTTGTAAATACAGAAAAGGGTTTCAAAAAAGCCTGTCTCAATTTGGCCTATACATGTGTGGAGGGCTGTTTACCACAATAGAATGTTAGCCAGTGAAAATTATAGGAGTGAACTGAATCTATTCTGATCACATTGTAACATGCTGTGGTTGTTTGATTGAAATTGGCCCCTAAGGCTCATATACTTGAATGCTTGGTCTCCAGTAGATTGACTCATTTAGAAAAGATTGGGTTGTGTCTTCTTATCAAAGGAGGTTTGTCACTAGGTTGGATTTGGGGTTTCAACAGCCCAGAAGAGCAGGCCCAGTCTCTCTCTGTCACATGTTTGTGGACAAGATGTAAACTCTTGGATCCAGTTTCAGTGTAATGCCTGGCTGCCACTTTGTACCCTACCAGAATTTGTAACATGAATAATAAAAATCCATAGATACATATTGGGGTTCAAGCTAAAGATCAGAAAAAAGCAAGACAGCCAGCCAGTAGCTCTTAGCTCTATCAATGTTGAAATGGAGATCCTGTCTTTCTTGTGACTGGAAACTGAATCTCACATGAGACCCTTTGTTTCTTCCTTATATAGCGTTCTAGTGCTGAAATTAAAGGTGTTAGCTCTGTTTCTCTTTTAGACTGACTCACTCTCATGTAGCCCTGGCTGGCCTTGACCTCACATAGATCCATTGGCCTCTAAATCCTCAGTCCTGGCATTAAAGATGTGTGCCGCCACTGTCCAGCTTCTATTGCCAACTTTGCATTCTGTTCTTCAGTGGCCTTATTATACCACAAACAATAAATCAGCACACATCATGATGCTTATAGCCTCACCTCCTGAAAATGAAGGCAAGACCCCAATTAAATGCTTTTCTTTTCTTGAGTTGCCTTGGTCAGGATGACTTCATCATATACTAGTATCTGATACACCTACCTAAAGATAATGGTAAATGCAGCATTCATATGAAGTACTTAAAGAGCACTAATGATTTTACAGAGCCAAACAAAATATTTTAACTGATGTTTCTACAGAAAGATTTTTGTTTTTTTCAATTTTTCCTTGCCCCATGTTTTCTTCCGCATATTCCATGTTTTGTTCTACTTCTAGTAGACTATTTTATTAAAGCTTTTCTATATAAACCACAAAAAGTAAAGCCATCAGCATAAAATCTAAAAGGAAGGACTGCATAACTATTGATTTTCCACAGATTCCTTTACATCTACTGGGACTCTCTAAATGACAAATGAAAAGTATGTAAGAATTCTTTTTGAGTCTATCATAATCTAAAACGTTAGAATTCCACTTAACATCATGCTTGTGACACTGTCTTTTATTAGTGACATTGCCTCCGCACAGCACAAATGATTGCACTAAGGCTATGGAAAATTACTTCCCTATATCTTTATCTATAAATGGTCACTCTACTGTCATGTTTAAAACTAAGAAGTCCAGGTCAACTGTTTGTTTAAGAATAGGTTAGCCAGAATTATTGTTTCCAAATTTTAAAATAAACATGTTGTTTTCTCTAGTTAAAAGAAACCCCCCTGGGAAGGAATCTTTATGCTTCACAAATCAGACAGTCTGTGTCTTATCAGTTCACTTACTTGTTTGTAGAAATCAGGTACACTGTCTTTCAAAATCTAAGACATGTTTAAATACACCTCTCTTTTGGAATTAGTGTCCTCATAAATAGCACTACAAATAAATTTCAGTTACAAATAATCAAATTGAATTGCCATTTACAATAGAGATTAAGTTGAATGGAGGGTCCATGTGAAAGAAGAGAGAAAAAAAGCATATTCACTCACTACACTCACTAATAACCTGTTATGTTCATGTGTTATAAAATGTGATGTTTATTTTACCCATTTTTTGTTCATATTTTTGCTACAGTACTTCTTTATTCAAGAAAATTATTTGTTTTCTTCTGTGTGTTAAATAGGCACCACAGCCATTTGTCCCAATGTTTGAATGTGTCCCAGTATTTTAGAACTTTAACAGTTTGTTTGTTGATTTATGTCTTATAACACAGGCTAGTGATTCTAGCTATGTGACTGAGTACCATGGTTCCTTATCCCCTTGTTTCTCCTCAAAATGCTGGGATTACAGGCCTACTTCACCATACGCATCTCTCACAAAAGAAAATTTGAGCAAAATTAACAAGGGAGTCAAGCTCGTGCTCAGGAATGAGAGTTTATTATGATTAATTTTTAATATATTTGGTGACATGTTTGCAAAATACAAGTTCCATTTATGTATACATATTTTTAAAAATATATCATTGCGCTTTCAAACTTAAATAAAGCATCTTTGAATTAAGATATTTAGCAACCTCATTTTATCCTAAAATATCAGGTGATGTATTTCAAATATTATTAGGTATTTAGATTGCTCCCATATTTCATTATTCAAATAATGCTGATAAACTTCTATACATACACATCATAGAATATAGCTCTGTTTATTTCCCTCAAAATAAATTACCCCAGATGAAAGTATTCTTTGGCATTTTTGCTGTTGCCAAATGCTCTTGAGGGTTTGCCATTTTGAAGTCTTGTATATGTAGTTTCTTGAAAAACTTTATTTGAAATGAAATTCTCTAGATGTGTCTTTATTTCCTTGCTTTTTTCCTCCATCAATTCTTTCTCTACCACTTGAATGAACCTGACTAACTCCATTTTGAAAGCAGGATTCATTATGCTGTATT
This sequence comes from Cricetulus griseus, assembly GCF_003668045.3. Classification (NCBI taxonomy): domain Eukaryota; kingdom Metazoa; phylum Chordata; class Mammalia; order Rodentia; family Cricetidae; genus Cricetulus; species Cricetulus griseus. The sequence goes on along the minus strand of NC_048598.1, from coordinate 154,118,299 downwards.
CTTAAAAATAAGCTTTTCTCTCTGTTTCCTGGAACTTGGCCTGCCCCAATCCATGATCTTGTCCTGCTTGCAGGACCACCATAACCATCCCTAATTATATGGTAACCATATAGTGATAACTGGTTTTTTTTCAGATTTTTCTGTACTTCCTTATTTCTCCAATGTCTTTTTTAAAAGATTTTATTTATTATTTATACATTCTTCTGCCTGCATGCAAGCAGAGGGCAGAAGATCTCATTCAAGGTAGTTGTGAACCACCATGTGGTTGCTGGGAAATGAACTCAGGATGTCTGGAAGGACAGTCAATGCTCTTAACCGCTGAGCCATCTCTCCAGCCCCTTTTCCATTATCTTCTATATTTCTTTGCAACCACTAATGATTTTTCTTCTTAAAAGGGCACTAAGAAAGAGATTCAGAGCTGTTCTCTTTAGTCCAACTTGGGAGGCAGTAGCTGGCGATCTATCCTGTTCACCCCAATAAAAATCAAGCTTGTTCTACTTTGGCTCAAAATTGTGGTAGTGGTCTTATTCTCTCCCAGTGTTATTTACACCTACCTGTCTTACCTACTTTTTTCCTCTGAAGTTTCATGTTAATTTCTTCTCTTTTGTTTTTTTGTCTTTATGCTTTTTTGTAGTATTGATATCTAACACAACATATAGCAGTTTTCAATATATACCACTATTACCTATTACTGTTCTAGTTTGTAGTGTGAACCTGGAAGAATGTAGCCTAAAAATATGGTGAACTAAAGTCTCATGAAATAACTAACTTAATTTAGAGTATCATACAATTTATATTCTGAAAGTTAAGCAAGGTCACATGTGCATAGATCACCTGAGATCAAGCTGTATAGAAACTCAACATTTGCTTTGAAATAAGCAAGGTCCAATGAGAAAAGTTCAGGGGACTTCAAACTATATTCAAAGTCAAGGGCAACAGTTCTTGGAAACATTTTTGAATGACAAAAGAAAGATAATGGGTAATCTGAAGTAAACCCATTCCTCTTTACTACATTTTGCAGGGTTAGAAAAGCACATTCCATGAAAAAAATCCATGCTTAGAAGGGAAACAGGTCACAAGTCTCTTTTCCTTTTTCCTTATAATTTTTTCATAAGCTCTCAAAATTCTCCTTCCATGACTCCCTTCTTGTACCATGTTCCCAACACACTACAATATTGGTAACCATAGACACAATATATTGGTTGATGCGGAATTGCTAATGAATGGGTTTAATCTGTCAGTAGCAAGAGAATATCTCCAGGGTTACCCTTTAAGAAAACAACTCTCTAGAGTGCTAGAGAGAGCATTTTCTAGCTAAATTACCCAGTTCTTCCCATGTAAGAAACTATTTGTCTTCATCAATTTTTCCATTAATTTCAAAATAAGATACATTGCATTGTTTGCTCAATATTTTTGGTTCAGAATAGCAGTTTTATTTATTTTTTATTTATTCCTATACATTTTACAATGGCTGCTATTAGGAAAAGAATTTATAGTCCATCAGAGAGGGAATACCTCGAGGTTGTTTGAAACCAATGCATTCTTGACAATGAGATGTTGCTTGTAAATTATTGATTTACTGCATTTCAGAACACTTTTTGTTGTAATTGTTCTTATCTATCCATTTGAACAACAGAAATTAAAACAATTGAAAAAATTACTGTAAATATTCTAATGTGTACTCATTATATATTGAACATGAGAAGATATAAAAAATCAATAAAATATGCTTGCTTATAACAGTACATAGTAAGATTTTAAATATGTATTCTGGACAGGAATCTCATGAAAAACTAGTGTCAAAATAGGATGAGAGTTTTCATGTACACCCTGGGAAATCTTTCCTTAATTTATGAGACAGATATCTTCAAAAAACTAGAAATGAAATTGGAGTCTATTAAAAGGTGATACCTTGAAAGATATAAGAAAACTAAACTATATAATTATTTTTAACTGAAAATGATGAACAAAGTAAAAGCAAAATAAGAACCATACTACAACTACAATTATTGATATATATTTTGCTGATGGATGGTAAGTTTTATGATCTTTGGCATGAGGGTGAGCTTCGCAGATAGCATGGAAGGTGTAGACAAATATTCCATGCAGGGTGAGCTTGTGTAGGCACTTTGATAGGGGGAAGGGGGAAAAGTAGAAGAAGGGAAGGGAGAGAGGGGAGAGAAGCAAAGACCTGCATGCTTCCAAAGAAGAAGAGTGACAAAGAGAAGGAGTAGGTAGAGCTTGTCTTAAGGAACCTTTTGCATCTGCATACAGAGCCAGGGCATAGCTCACCATGCGTGGAGGGGTGAAGCGCTCTGCCAGGTCAACAAGGGGCATGGCCAGATGTGCCTGGATCATACTAGTCAGTAATAGGTAATATGAATGATTTGAAATTTCTCAAAAAGTTAAGAAGTCATGCCAAAATAATGCGATTTTAAAATGGCACTAATACTAGCCAGTTGATTTGGAGAAGAATTTGCACATATGAAAATTTATTTGATTATAAAATTACTATATATTTTAATTTAGTTATAAGGCTTTATATACATTACTAATACTAAAGCACTGAACAAGCCAGACATTGGTGGTGGATGCCTTTAATCCCAGCACTCAGGAGGCAGAGGCAGGCTGATCTCTGTGGTTTTGAGGCCAGCCTGGTCTCCAGAGCGAGTGCCAGGATAGGCTCTAAAGCTACACAAAGAAACCTTGTCTCAAAAATCAAAAAAAAAAAAAAAGAAGCACTGAACAAATAAATAGAAAATATATTAAATGAAACAGCAGAGATGAAGCCGGGGTGAAGAATGCAATCCCGGGAAGAAAATGGAGGGTATAATTATATTTCTGTCAGCTTTTATGTGATATGAAAAAGTACAGAAGGAATAGAAATTTAAATTTGTTTTTCAGGAAAACCTTTTCTTTAGACAAATCATTGAACTAACACTATTGGGACTTTCTATACTGAGCTTGTAGCAATTATGTACTTTTCACTTGGACATTCATCTGGGTTTTTTACACCAGACTTATTTTCACATAGGGAGTGTGAGGAGAAATTTTTTTAGTTATTTTAGTGAAAGTTAAGATAGCTAAAATTAATTAACAATGAATCTTTGTGAATTCTAATATACTTTTCAATTCATAGATGTTCACCTCTTTATTGTAGTTCTATTTCAATATAGACGTTCCTAAATCGATGGGCTTATAATTTTTTAATTTCCTAATTATATATTAAATTATGAAAGACAGTTTTCAATTCATAGACTATAGATTATTTTACGTATTTTTAGTTTAGATAATTTATGTATATTTATTTATTTGATTATTTTGAAAGTATTTTTGATGATACATATTTATTTTTCTACTGCTACTGTTTCATATTATTATTTCAAATGTTATTTGAGGGTTCCATTTTTAAACTTAATTTAGACTGTCTTCATTGAGTACTCTAATATGTACTTAGTAGATCAAATACTAGCTTAAACACACAAAAATGCAGCCTCAGCTAATTATACAATGCCTATATGCAAAAAACAAACAAACCAAAAAAGGAACAAGAAAAACACACACACAAAAGTTCCATAAAGTAACTAACTTCTGTATTATTTAGTAATCCTTATAAGCTATTATTTAAAAATAATCAAAACATCTCATAAAAGAGAGACCTGATGTAGGTATTAGTGAGCCACTGCTCGAAAAATTAACATCAAAATGATGTTAATTAATCAAAAGAAGCATGTCATAGAAATGGATGCAACTAGAAAGCCTTGAGCAAGGCCAAGGGAGAAAGCTGCAGAGCAGGTTTGTTCAGTAAGTAATCTTGGAGGGGTTTCTGCTAAGAACTTGAAACTTCTGAATATTTAGTCACATCCTAATTATTTTTAACAATAGCAAGAACCTGAGTAAGAAAGGCAACTACTTTGAGTATTCACTCTTCCCACCTGGAGGTATAAAGCCCATTAAAGAAGTCCATGTTTTCCAGGTTGCATGCTAAAATACCCCTCTGACTGGCTTAAATTTTTGTCAAGTTGTTAAAAGTGGTGTTTTATTAAAACATGAACAATTGCCTTAAAGAAAGAATTATCATTAAGGGGCAGAATTTATTTTTATTTGAGATGAAATTCCAAAAGCTGCAGACTCTGAAGAATATCAGTGAAGGAAGTGACTTTAATAAACAATGAAGTATGTCTATGGCCTATTCCTCCAACATCTGTTTCACAGAGAAATATATTGTGATCCTTTAGAGGAAGATGATCAATTCACTAAAGAAGTGGGGTAAGCAAATAAATCACCAATATTCTCAAGAGATGTACTTAAGGCTGTAGTCATGAAAGATCTGCATGGCCTTTCAAGTCAGGTTCAAACTCCTTTACTCTAAAACAAATACTTTGTATTCAAGTTCTTACTTCTTAAATGATCATGAGAACTTTGACTATGAGAACAGTGTGTGTGAGTGTGTGTATTTGTATATGTATAAGTATATATGATAAATTCATCATACTTCTCTGTTCCCTGTAAACTGTTTTCTGCTTAAATTATCATTTTATTTTTTATATTTGGAAAGACAACACAACTTTTATGTTAGATTTAGAACATACTTAAATACATACAAGAAATATTGTTATTACCCCAATAAACTATTCTTAAACATACCTTCACATGTATGTAGATGCCAGAGTCTCACAAAATTGAGCTCTATGTTATCATTCAAAAATCAAAATATTTTCTGCTTAAAAATATACTAGCAAGAATTGACCTACATAAATAATATTAAAAGATGTTCAATTATAATAATTCTATCAGAAAACAACTTACAATTTTTTTGTGGAAAACATGAAACTATAGATTAATATCTCAAAGCAAGAACAGCTGATTGAAAATTAAAATCATTTCCTAAGTGTATTGAGAAATGTTGTCATTTCTTTACTTGGCAATCTCACTGACTTTTTCCATTTTTTTTTTTTTTGAGAGCATGAAATACTAACTGTGGTTAACTCTTACCTCAACTGTGCTTCTTTCCAATTACAGTAACAAGACATGCTTTGTAAGAAGAGCTTGACAACATTTGGCTTAACAGATTGATTTCCAGAAGTACTCAGGGATATGGTCCCATCTGATTTATTTCTGACATAGCTGAGAAGCCTTTTCAGAGCAGTATTTTCCTTTCCTTGATGTGAGATTTGTAAATGAAGTCACCCTTCATTTAGAGAAGCATGCTGTTTTGTTTTTGTTTTTGTTTGTTTGTTTTTGGATTAGTATGTATATAATTCCTAAAATAAAATTTAAAGTCTTGACTAAAGGTACTACCTTTCTCATGTAAGCCAAGTATTTCCTGTTATAAATTTGGCAAAGTACATGATTTGCTAATACTGATTTAGACAAGCTTTAATCGTTTGTTCATAGGCTCTATCTTACTTTTAGGGAAGAACTGAAAGATTCTCCCCAAACCAAGCATGGTCTTTCTTGTATATTAATGTACTAGTTAGTGGACAAAAGATGTGAATTGCTGAGTATTACCTTAGTCCTCAATAAAATGTTGATTCAGATTACTGAATTTACAATGAATAATTTATACTGGATAAAAATAACATATCCTAATAGATACCCAATATATCTATTAGGGTATCAGGATATATATATATATAATATATATATATATATAATATATATATATGTGTGTGTGTGTGTGTGTGTGTGTGTGTGTGTGTGTGTGTGTTTGTGTGTGTGTGTGTGCAATAATGCATATTCATTAACTCATTTAACTTTCTGCTTTAAAAGACTTATATTTAATGCATTATTTGCCAATAGTTTAATATTTGTAATTAATATGCACATATACATTATGTAATAGTATTATAATTTTTTCAAAGTGTATGACAGAGTTCTTATTAAATCAATTCTAATTGATTTTGAAGTTAGAAAAGAGTACATAGACTAAAAATAGTTAAAGGTCAAAATTATAAGATTATGAAACTGTCTTTTATTAATATTAATGAGATATTCCACCAAATAATAATTATAAGCTCAGAATGGCTCAATATCTTTAGTACAAATCTAGAGAGTAAAAACCCATAATTTCATATAGTAGAAACTAAATTCTATGTTGTTGACATCAGTCATCATCAATGATATTAAAATCAAAACAGTTGCAGAAAGTGAAGAGTTTCAGTGCAGGGAGAAAGGGAATAGGATGAAATTTAGAGTCTGATTATTACTCTTCTTCACTGTACTGTGGTGGATTAATTTGCACTGAAAGGAACAGAAGTCAGTGTTCAAAAGTCTGTGTTCAAGGTCAGCTTCTAATTAGCTAAGTGTCCCCTGGTGATAGGATTTTAATAATGACTGTTGGTGCTAACACTCGATTGGTAATAATTAAAATGTAGGTAACAGTTACTGAGTGTTCCTGCTGATCATGAGGGCATTGATGATGTTTACACTTTACCTACCATAATCCTCTCTTTTGGATATTTATAATATTATTACCATGGTGCATATGAGAAAATTAGGTTAGAAAAGTTTAAAGTAATTCAAATTCAAATAGCTTCTTTTGATGGAGCTTAAATTTAAATTTAGAGTTTGTGTTTCTCAGGAAAAAATATTAATTTTATTTCTCACTATTCTAGTTTCTACTCAAGAAAATATTCTAAAGATAAATGTCTTCTCATTTAGGAGAGATTTTCAAACTTACATGAGTAGGACTACTATGAAGACTCAATTTTACAATTAAAAAATAAATTGATGCCTACTCTATATTGAGCAAAACACAAAGTATAGAAATACCAGAATGGCTCCATTGTAGATTCAGTGTTATACCAGGAATTAATAAGAAGCTACCTAATATTTAATTCAAAAATAATGAAGCATTCTGTTGAGCTGGAGAGATGGCTCATTTGGTAATGTGTTTTCTATGTTAGCATGAGGGCGTGTGTTTGACTCCATAGAAGTCATATTTAATAAAACAAAACAACAAAAGAAAAAAACAATTGGGCAAAGAAGCACTTTTATATTGTCTAACCTTTCCTGGAGAGAAGTGAATGGGTGTTTATACATGGCACAAACAGAGAAAAGTAATAATCTTACTCAAGACACGTTTAGTAAGACTATGAGTTTATTGTGGCTGCCTAAGGGAGCATGGGTAACTCAAAGGCAGATTCATGACTGAAAAGCTGATAAAACATGGGTGATGACTCATGAAAACTGCATGTCTAGTACTCCTTCCATAACTCATAGACAACTAGACAGATAGTACAAAGCATCTTCTTGCCAGCAACTGCAACATTTTTTATGTATCCTTGAGGTCACCACAAACTTTGTGGTCTTGTGACTTACAGGAACTTACTAAGGTTTCTGAGTTTTTTGATCGCTCGGTTTTGTAAGTTTCATTTACTTCGTGAGTGTTAGGAGTTACATATCTGAAATTTCAGTTATTTCAGTATCCTTCCTCCTTTTAGCTATGGAGAAATTGCAGCAGTATAAGCACATACCTTCAATGCTAGGAAAGTGGAGGCAGTGGGATCTTTGTGTGTTGCTCCTCTGCCAATCTGGAGACAGCATGCATAGAAGTAGAGCATCTCATCAGTCCCAAACAAAGAGTCTGTCATGACATGAGACTGAAAAGCTTTAACTATGATAAAAATTACTAAATCGAGTATCTTTAAGAAAAAACAAAATTTAGCCTTGTTAAAGGTGGAGTAGTAAACAACAGCATCCTAGTGGAAATAATCTACAGTTCATTGGAATAAAGAAGTTTCATAGGTGATACATTTAAAATGAGAGATGTTGGGCTCATAAATACTTTGTTTGATGTACTCATGACCTTGGAAATAATCTTTAAAGTTACTCGTAAGCTCTAAAGAAGGTGTGCATAATTGTTTTTTTTTTAATTGTAGCCTCCAAATTTTATTAAGGATATCTATACAAAACAGAAGAAGTTCAATTTCATTTTTCACATGTTAAAAGTATTACATAAATAATATAAATTTCATTTACATACCTTGAAAGACAGATGATCACATTTAATCTTTGTTTTTTTATCTAATTTTTCCCTATGAATGTTTTGTTTCAAATTAAAACTTGAAAAAAATAATAAAAATGAGCAAAGACTCAATGTTAGAAACTGTTGGCTATTTTACCTAAATGAGAAAAAATATATTCTTTTCATTTCTCTCCGTATTTTCCTTTAGCTAAAGTGTGAAATATTTGTTTTGTTAAAATGTGTTTAAAAGTTAACTAGTTTCATTTGGTCATTTGGTTATTTCCTTGTCATGTTTTTTTTTGTTTGTTTGTTTGTTTGTTTGTTTGTTTTGTCAGGCTGTAGGTAGGCCTAGAATTCCCTGTTGATCCAAAGAAACTCAAACAAACTTGGAGTAATCCACCTACTTGCACAATAGTCATCTGACACCATGACCCCAAGTTAAGCAATTTTAACAAGAGGCATCTTTGAAGAATTTTTTCTCTACTGAAGCTTTTGAGTTATTCCACCCTCCTTTCACAAGTCTTAGACCAAACTGAAAGAATTTTTTCTTAATAACTTACAATTTAAGGAACTAAGGTAGATTAAGGGAGACTCAATAAATTGCCCTAAAAAATAACAGCTTGCAAATCAGGCACAGTGACAAAAATGTGACATTTAGTAGAACTTCACAAACAATGCTTCCCAGTCCTGACCGATGACCTCTCAGTCTGCCTTCATAGGAAGAATGTGCCCTGTTTTTAAGTAGGCCAACCAGGAAAGGAAAATTTGACTACAAGTCACAGAAAACTTTAGAGTCTCCTTTTTCCCATGCTGTGGTTTCATTGCTACTGTAAGTGATAAAGCTGTTCTGCTGATCATGTTTCTAATTAAACTGGCCATAGTAATAAGAACTGAAAACCTTTGTAGAGAAGTAACTCCCTCTCTTGTTATCAGACTCTCACTTAGAAATTAAGACTATGCCATGGAACAGTGGAGAAGAACCGATCACAGCCCATATTTAGAAGAGTTTCACTTTAGTACAGCTTCCTTCCTGTCAAAAACATTTTGCCAGGTTTTACCCTCAAGTAGAAACATTAGAGGGCACACTTAGTGTACCTCTTCAAAGTTGAGATTGACAAAAAGAAAGAAAAAATATACCACAGGGAAATGTCCTGCCTGGAGAAAAGATTAAAGGGGTGACTTAACAGGTTATTTGCAACTCTAATTTCTAATTCCACTGACATTGAGTGTGGTGGAGTGATCTTTGCTGTTCTGATTAGAACACTTACCAAGAGCAAGCAATTAAATCCCAAGTGAATCAATAAACGGCTAGCAGTTTAAAGGCAGTAAAATTGGTGCTTGCATCATCATCTAAATACCAGAGAGCAAGGAAGTGAAGTGAAGGGAGTTAAGCAGCCACGTTTGGGTGGCCCATTTGGAATCCATTTCTAAAATTCCAAATAAGCTTAAACTGTTCTTGAAATAAAGTTGGAAAAGGAAAAAGCAAGATAAACTGAAGAAAGGCTAATGTGGTGACATATGCCAAAATAATATAGGTTGAATATGCATATATTTTTAAAATTATTTCTTTTGCCTTTTATGATTTAAATATAATTACAGTGCAGGACACTCAGATCTGTATGCCCCAGACTGCATCAAGGCTCTGGGACACCGAACTGGACTCAGGTGGCTGCCCTGACACTAAGCATCCTCCTGGCCCTCGGTGGCAAAAGAAGTCACATACATCAATCCAGACTCTGGCTGCTATAGGATCACAGACCCAGACAAAGCCCTCAGCAGGAGCCTGGGGCAGGATGACACAACAACTCCTCCCACCCAGAATTTTATGCCGGCTCCTGCAGCATTGCCCACTTACTCCAAAGAGACCATAGACTTCAGCCCAAATCCCGGGGCTCCTTGTGGGACCTAGTGGCAACCTCAGCCACAGACATCAGCACAGATCCCAGCTGCAGCTGGACGACTAACTCAGACAGCCCCAGGCTATGTCATCAGCCCAGTCAATATTCTGGCTCCAGGTGGAAGCCCCAGCCACTCAGCTAAGGATGGCTTTGGCAGTCGCATGGCCTCTGGTAACCAAGAAGGCCAAAGGTTGTGGATCAGAGCCAAGACTGCACGTGGTCTCTGGTGGCAACATGGGCCACAAGCTTCAACACAAACCTCGGCTGATGTAGGGTATCATCCTAGGCAACAGCCACACGGCCCTACTGCAGCCATTGTCTGTGTTGATGTCAAAGGCCATGGAAAGGCTGAAGGTGTGCAGTCATGTTGGTGTCTGAAGGCCACACTACTGTTAGGGCACATGGTGATCTGGAAAGCCTGCACTGCCACCTGGGGCAATGGTGACATCCAGACCTAGCTGCTGCAGAGGAGCATGTCTGAATCTGTGGTCCAACAGCACCTTAGATCTGCGTTGATGTCTGTGGACCATGCCACCTTAGGAGCCCACAGCAACCATGTGAGATAAAATCAGAGAGATTTTCGCTGGCCCAGGGAAAGCTGGCTTTGCCTCTCCCTGGACACTGCAGCAAAAGAGCTGGTCCCTGAACTTGGGAGAGATGGCCCGACCTCACACCATGGCTGAGGATGAAAAGACCCCGAGGTCATGGGCATAGGGAAACGGAGTCTTCCCCCTTGTCTGATGTTGGTGGTCCCATTGTTCTAGACTAACCAGCTGAGCTACCACCCAAGCCTATAGCCAGGCCATGGGTTGAGCAACCATCTACCCATGGGTAACCACCTACCCTGCAAGAGTTAGTGAAGTCACCAGTAGTGTAGAGTAGTATCTGCAGGATTTCCATGACTTGGCGCAACCACAGAATATCCTAGAAGATTTCTGGTGAGGATCCAGTGATAATGGTGTACCAGAAACCAGAAACATTGAACCAGACCAGTGACTCATTGCAATGAACAATTGCTAGTAAAACTGATTGGACAAAATTTTACACAGTGTTACACGTTGAGGGTCCCAGCACCATCAATGAACAGGTATTGGAGAGGTGGGAAAGTTGGAGAAGTGAAGAAGTTTTTGTTTTTCGTTGTTGTTTGTTTGTTTTTTATAGTTTATTTTGTTCTTGGTTTTGTTTGTTCTTGCTTGCTTTGTTTTGATGTTTTTAATGTTTTGTGGGAGTGAACTGCAGGGGTAAGAGAAAGATATGGGGGGAATGGGGTATGAGGAAAAGTGAATAGTTTATATTTAATGAAATACCAGTTACTTGGAAGATGAGTGACCTCAAAATTCATATATATATATATATATATATATATATATATGTGTGTGTGTGTGTGTGTGTGTGTGTGTGTGTGTGTGTGTGTGTGTGTACATGTGAGCACATGTGTGTTTGAATGCATAATGCATGTATGTATATAAAAGCTAACTGTTGGGACCCAGCCCCCACAGAATCTTTGTGAGTTGTTTTCCAGAATAACCACAGGTACCTCCTGTTTTCCTGGCCTTGCCCATTAGCATCAACATCCTCTTATGAACCTTTCTTGTTTTGAAACTTTATGCCTTGCCCCCATCCCCTTCTTGCTTCATTGAGGGTGGGCAGCGCTTGTGGTTTCCTTGTTTATGATAGGGCATGGGAATGCATTCTGCTAGCAGATGGTGTTTTTCCATCTCCTCTTGTATATAAACTGCTAGCTGCAATAAAGCAATTGCATTTGCTTCTACCAACTGACCCTATTTTGTCCTTCTAAATCTGCAGACTCTCTACTGGTCTGGTTCCTCGGTTGCTGGTGCTGGTGCTGGCACTTGTCACAGCTAACATGTGATTCAACAGACTCACTACTTTGGGTTTATTCCTATAAGATATTTTTTACACTTTTCAAGGTACAGATTTTATTGGGACTTAGTAAATGAAGAGAAGAATAGGCCAAATATGACAATGTGAGGAATTTTCCTATCTTAATTGAAGTCTGCTCAGTCAGTGGCAGATTTGTAATGGAGAGTGATTCACATGATTTCAAAAGACCAGGGCAGTGAAATGATATGCGCCACTATCTGAAATGAATTCTTACATCAAAGAAACATTTGTACTATAGCTTACAATCTTAAGGAGCAAATTATGTGCCCATTAACTGATGAATGGAGAGAGTAAATATTCTACTTTTAAGTTTTGGAGTACTACTCAGCACTAAGTACAATTAAATCCTGCCATTTTGAACAGCACTGATGAAGAGGGTTGCATGGTGACAAGAGAAATTATACAGTAAGATTGAGTCCTCCACACTCTAATTCATATGTCAAATCTGAACTAGAAAGTAACTTTGTGGAAGTTGAAAAAACTTTCTAGAGACTAGAAAGTCAGAGATGGAGGAAAGCTGACTTACAGGCACTTGCTGACACTCAGATAAGTTCTATATCTTGCACTGTGCTTGGTACACAGTGAAGAGTGCTGGCTTAGGATTCATAATGCCCTAAGATCCATCTGCACCAAAGACAATAAAGATAAATGTCAGCTTCCATTAAATAATTAATGTAATTAATAACAAGGGCAATTAGAGGCACAGGTACTTTTAAATTTCAAATGTTAGTGTGAACAAGGATTTAAGACTTTCATCTCTATTATGAAAAATTTTTATTAATTCTTCATTATTCATATGTTACAAAAATTACATGGAATGTAAAGACTCTAGAAGTGGAATCTATGAATGAAAGAATTTTACTTTTTCTCCTTCAATCCTATGCAAATAAATAATGTCAATTATTGGCCATCTAACTTCAGTTAATTCAATTATAAAAAAATGTGTTTTAAAGAAGTGTAGAATGTATCTGAAGGCATTGTTTACTGCAAAAAAAGTTTTACAAGTAAACTATAATTCTTGTTAGGTTAAATTTAAGACACAATACACACTCTCAATTTATATCATCATACTCTAGACAGCTAAATGTCAATATAATTGACAGTAATTCATTTATCATCTAGTTCCATATTAGGAAAGTTCAGTGAATTACACATTTGGTGAGCTTTTTAAAAGACAAAAAATTCTATGTTGTAGAATGAATATTTCAAACATATATTCATGATATCTGCTTCTGAATATTCCTTCTATAGCAGCATGTGGCTTTTGGTAAGACTTTTAAAGCAGTAAATAAATTAGTAGGGAAAAAAACAAGAATATTTGCCCATGGAAAATTTGTTTTTTATAGCTGGTCAGTTTCCCTGTAATGCTTCTCAGAAACCTCCAATAACTCACTTTGCTATTTTGTATCAGTAACTAATCGTGAATATTAATACTAGAATTAATATTCATGTATTTTACAGGTATACCTTTACCTTTTTATAAATTAATATTTCAAAGAAGCATGCACAGTAATTTATTTTATTAAGCATTTGCATCCATATTTTATTCTTACAGTTCCTCCTCCCTTCTGCTATCATCCTACGAACTTTTTCCTTTCCTTCCAAAGAGCTGTTGCACTGTCATGCCACATATATTCTTTCATCAACTCCCATATTTTAAATCTTTTTTGCAACACCGTGATATCCTATCTAAAGTGTTATTATCACACACAAATAGGTGCACAGGCACATGCATACACACACAAACAAACACATATGTTATAAGTAAAATAAAAAGTATTGGTCTTTCTCTGACCATCTTATTTCAGCTATTATAGTGCAAGTTTCATGTGCCTGTTCCATCAATTTTCTCACAAATGGAATTATGTCATTTTTATTTGTGGAAAAATAAAATACCTTTGTTTTCACAACTACATTTGTATTTTAGTAATGAAGAAAACAGTTGATCTTTCTTTACATTTTTCTTAATTACAGAGACATAAGTTTGAGCATCCCATGTCTATATACATTGAAAACCTTTGTTCTAGTACTAACCTGTGTACATTACTCATCTGGCAGTATATTCAAGAATAGGAGGAAGAAAATAGTGTTTTAGTGTTTAAACTAAGCATGACAAATTATCATGATTTTTTTCATATTTTTTTTCTTTTTCAAGATGGTAACATTTTATTAAAGGTAAGTACTCAGGCATTTTCTCAGTTTCCAATCCATTTTCATTTAGCTGGAACACTAGGAAAACTTATGGAAGGGATTGTTGAATTAAAGCAGCCTATATACTTTACAGATTCCTTGGCTTCAGAATAGAAGTCCAAACATATGTTGCATTTGGAAGAGTTTGTGCTTTTGTTTCCAAAGGAAATGAAAAGCTATGGACAGCTATGGACTCCTTCCAAGTTAATTAAGATTAGACTTTTCTGGGTGATACCTCCTGAAAATCTTAGCTAGAAACATCTAAACAAGGAACAACAACAACAAAACAAAAGCAAAAGCAAAACTACCAGATAGACGATGTATAAGCTCATCCTTCAAATGGGAATAGCTCTGAGATTTGAGGAAACATGATAAAATTTTCTGCTTCACAGAAAATTCTTTCAGCTATTCCACATCTATACCCCAAAGATGGATGGCCTATTGTTGCAGAGGAAACTTAAGTGACTGTCCAGCTAAGTAAACATCTCTATCATTTCTTAGTTTTGGAATTATTTGCTTTGTACTTCCTGTTTATTCAGGTAATATTTTATCTTTCTTGTGTATCAGATGGGGTTAAAAACTAGATAGTTACACAGTTTTTCTTGTTTCCAAATTCAAAAAAAAGAAACTTATATGAAAGATGTTAAGTTTATAATGTTGAGAAACATAAAAGTTTAAGTTGTTTATCTAACAAGATGTTTAAATGTCTAAAAAGATAGGTTTAGGATGTTACTACAAGGTATGATATAAAATGGTGTAGTTTAAAACTTTAAATTCATCAAGATATGATAGATAATGAAGTATATTCTCTGATGTGCTAAATACAAATGGAATAGACATAGTGAATATAATTCTTAGATGATAATTGTGTTTGTTGTATATAATTTTACTATAGAGTTAAAACCTTTCCTTTATACTTAGGCAAAAAGGGGGAAACATTGTGGGATATGTGTGTACTTATGAAAATGTAATGCTATGATTATTGAAATAAAAAGCTGAATGGCCAATAGCTAGGTAGGAAGCATAGAATAAACTTCAGGGCAGAGGGAATACTCTGAAAAGAGAAGGCAAAGTCACCAGCCAGACACAGGGGAAGCATCCTGAGCAGTACAGAGAGATAAGGTAACAAGCCATGTGACAGAACATAAATTATAATAAATGGGATAATTTAAGTTATGAGAGTTAGTGGGACAAGCTTAAATGAAGGCTGATATTTCATAATTCATAATTATTCTCCATGTCATTTTTTGTGAGCTGGTGGCCCAAAGAAAAATCTGTTTCCATATTACTGTATGTTATCCCAATAAATTCATTGGTTTACCATTTAGCTTTGTTGGTATATTGGTCTCATGTGTGTTTCCTGACCAGGTTTAGCCAGTGCTTGCTCATAACATCTATGTGTATCACTAAGCTACTACTTTCTCAACTTCTTGAGTGTTGGAATTGGGGATATGGACTACTATATTGAGCTTTTAATTTTATTTACTTTCCTTATTTGTAGTGATGTGAGTTGAAATTAAAAGTATACAAAGTTTTTTATTCAAGGTGAACAAAATTATTTGAGGGAAAATATTATTATTTACCAGTATTACAGCCAAATCCAAAATTATGACCGGACATGAGAGTTTATGTCCATGTTCTTAGATCTCAAATGTAAGAGGAAGACAGGGAAAGTATGAGTCCCAGACTACCCATATCAATTTTGAAAGCCTATCTTAGCTACACTGTAAAATCCTGTCTCTGGAAATTACATGCTGAAAATGTTATTTAGGAGAATGTTATTTACCTAACATGGCCAAAGCATAGGTTCTCTTGGCAGAACTGAAAATCCAGCAGCAGAAGCAACAAAACAACCTGAATACTCCTCAATAAACACATTCACAATCATTTCTGCACATGAAATTTAACAGCATAATTTTTTGTGAATATATGTGAATGTGTCATCTTACTTCTGTTTGTTGGAAATGGTTATATTTCAATTGCATACTTAATTCTGCATAGTTATTTATGCTCAAAATGTTTTATATATGGCAACCTAAGTTTGTAAGTAGAATAAAATTAAAGGCAGATGAGAACATTGATGTAGTTCAGATTCACTGAACATGATAAATGAGCAAATGCATAAGATAGACTTATAACTGTAATAATCAAATCAAAGAATAATCAAAGATAAAATGTTGGTCTAGAAAAAGATATCTTAGCATGGCATTGAATACAATGATTAGCAAAATGAGAATCATTTCATACAAATCATAAAATTCATGTGTAATTCAATTATGAATAAAATTTCTAATAGAATTATGCAAAAACAATGAGAAATTCAAGTAAGTACATAGTTAATTAAATTTTCTTTCAATAAGAAAGAAAATCACAATTATGTTAAGAGCATTTTTACTTTTTTAATAACTTTGAGAAAATATCTTAAGATAGTTTTTTGATATTTCAAATTAAATATTCTATAAGTAGATACTGACACTAGTGAAACTGCGACAGACTTGGGTGAAAAGTAAGCCAATGTATTAGCGAGCAAGGGTGATATGTCAAAGGTTTTCTCAGCAAAAGTAAAATCCATCTCTGAGTTGTCAAGATAATAATCATGAATATGTTATTGAGCCTTTCAGGTTCTAACAGGCTCCTGTATATCCAAGAAAGTCTTCTCCCTGATTATAGCAAAAAAGTAAGCAGGTCAATCATCTGAATAGAAATTTTCCTCAGCAAGAATGGCCTCCCAAGATGTCAGGTGATTAATAAGATTTAAGCAGACTTAAGATAGGGCATAAATAACATAAGCAGCATTGATTGCAATTCCAACACGAAGGTGTAGGAAAGAAGTACCAAGTATTGAAAATATGTCACCTTTCTTTTTCATGTAAACATAATATATTTAATTCTCTTATTTACAAGGGCATTGATACATTGAGAAAGTTCATAATTTTGCAGAGACTTGGACAAATCTATTTAGATTACTCTCATCAGATAAAAGGGAATCTATTTGCATAGGAAGTGTTGGCATATTAGTAAAGAATGTTAAGAACTAGTAATTTCCAACACAGAAGGTATGAAAAATTAAGGAGATTTTTTTCCTCAATGATTTTCCTGTCATAAATGTCTCCCTGGTATCCTGGCAGGAGTCAACTTCATTGTGGAATCTCAGACTCTTTTCATCAAGGAAATTAAATAGCTCAAAGTACTAAATTTCTTCAACAAAATAAATCTTAGGATTAAGTTTAACAATAAAATATCACTCAGAATTGAATTTAATAGAAATAGATGTGACATTTCCATTAGAGTAAGGAAATATATAGGAGTGGAATGAAAAACAGGAATACCTTTTACTCAGATTGAACTTCAAGAATGCTCATAAACACTTTGTACTTAAAATTAGAGACTGTCTGTGTTTATAAGATTGCAGTACTCTTTAAACTATGGAATTACTCCCTTTCTTCAAATTCAATAGGAAGAACAGAATGTTCATCAAAGCACGCAGGAAATTTCATGCACAATTTCTCAGTCATTTTAATGGAAATTCTGCCTTTAACTCCCTAAGCTCTCAATAAACACATCTCTTAAGAATATGCTTTAATCTATTTAATTGTTTTTGAAGTTTGATATTTTTTGCCTTTAAAATGGTTTTGCTTTTATTCGTTCTGAAGAAATGAAGCATAGCCATTTTATTCACATTTTAAGCAAATGTCTTTACAAAAACATCCAAAAGGGCAAATCTATTACAGAATAAGAATTAGAATCTGGGAAAGCCAAAAAAACAAAACAAAATAGTATGTTATTTGCAAGTGCATGTGCACAGATATATATATATATATATTTTAATCTGGAGCTCTTTTGGGTTTTTCAGAAAATTCTCATGTTATAATGGAATTCTTTAAGTTTGATAAGATTTGTTTATTTATTTATTGGGATTTTTTGAGACAAGGTTTCTCTGTGTAGCTTTGTAAACCAGCCTGGCCTGGAACTCACAGAGATCCACCTTCCTCTGCCTCCTGAGTGCTGGGATTAAAGGCATGCACCACAATTGCCCAGCTATGATTTATTTTCAAAAATGTATTCAGTCATTTTACATTTTTTACTCCAAGGGGGAAACAAATTTTTTCCATAAAATTGAATTCAAATGACCACATGAAGCATCTAATAGTTACTTAATAGGAAATTGACCAAGATAGGCATGCATATCTGTAACTCTCTATATAGTTATACAAATGTATATATAAAATTACTATAAAGTACTGTAATTACTATGCAATAAATGACAAAAATTTTATGTGAAATAAACTGTTAAATAATAGCCACAATTAAGTTCAAAAAAGGAAACAAAATATGATTTTCCAAAATTAAAAGGCTATTTGTTGCCCAAAATAAAGGTGGAAATAAAATGTTTTATTCTCAGACCTTATGAAAGAGAAAAGCTTCAGCATGTCGTCTAAGCAAAGTGTCTGGCTACAAAACGTGAATATATTTTTACCAACAACACATCCAATAGCAGGCTAATACCCAATGTATAGAAGAAACACACTAAAAAAAATAGAAATCACGAAAACAAGCCAAATGATAAAATTGTCTTTGATCTTAACAGAATTCTCAATAGAGGAAATTCAAATGTCTGAGAAACAGTAAAGCTATCCTTAGCTATCAGCATCCTTAGCTATTAGGCAAATGTATACCAAAACCAGTATGAGATTCCATCTTACACTTATCAGAATGTATAATTTGAACAAAACAAGTGACAACTCATGGTGGCAAGATATGGAATAAGAACTCTCATCCATTGTCACTGAAAATGCAAACTCATACATCCAGTATGGAAAACAGCAGGCAGCTCCACATAAATATGAAGTCATTCTATCTCATTTTCCATATATATACTCACTGCAGTTCTATTCATAATAGCCAGAAATTGCAAATAACCTCAATGTTCCTCAACAGAATGAAGAAAATATGATACATTTATGTGATGGAGTATTATTCAGGCATTAAAAAATGACATCATAAAATTTCAGTCAAGTGAATGGAACTACCGAAAAAATTATTCTGAGTGAGATATCCTAGACTCAGAAAGACAAATATTGTAGGTATTCACTTAAATGTGTATATTAGCTGTGAAGCAGTAATAAGCAAGCTACAGTTAATAGAAACACAGTGGGTAGGGGTAAACTAATGGTCTAGGGGGAACAAATAGATCTCCTTAGGAAAGATAAATAGACTAGATATCTTCAGATGGATAAGGGGTGGGATAGAAAGATCAAAGGGGTTGTAGGAAGGAATACAAGGAGACAGAGCTAAAATTAAGGGACGATTTGTGGTGTGGTATGAAAACCAAATGGAATAGAAATTTAATGAAATATATAAGCACATGAAGATAATCTAAATGTAATCATCAAATTATTGGGGAAACAATGTCCTAACTGGACCTCTCTTGTCATCTGTGCTTCCAGTGTCAGGATTGTGTTACACATAACTGAATTGTTGGTCAAATGAGCCTCACAGAAATCCCCAAACAACCCTGGCTTTTGCCAAGATAATAGGTTGCTCTAAACAAAATGACAGCAAGGCCCTATTCCTGAAGACACCCACAATAACTCTGGAGAAGGAGATGCTGAGTTGGTGTCTTCATAGAGATTTCAACCATAAGTTCTAGCATCCTAGGTAAAGAATCAAACTCTGTGCCTTCTCAATAGATGGCAATAAGTACTACTTCAAACACAAATCATTTGTCTACAATGGTGTATTGGGAGTAGCCAACCAATAAATGCTTTGCCCAATCCACAATATACAACCAATTCCCACATACACACAGTCATATACACACACACATAGCGAGGGAGGAGAGAGAGAGAGAGAGAGAGAGAGAGAGAGAGAGAGAGAGAGAGAGAGCCCTAGATGGGATGTCTCCATCCAAAAGGAGCTCACAGAGACTGAAACAGGGCCTTCATAGAGTTACATAAGTTCCTCTGTGTATTTATCATGGTTTCCAGTTTATTGTTTTTATGGAATTCCTGAATGTACAAACAAATGTGTTTCTGATTCTTGTGCCTTCTTTTAGGTCCCTTTCTTTTGGTTTCATTTTTTCCAAATTCAACATGATAGTTTTTGTTTTATCTTATTTTATTTTAATTTCCTTTATTTAATAAATAAATGAGTTCATGAAAAATATAAATGTAAGCACTGGCATGCAGGACGTTATATTGTACCATGGTATAACAGAATGAAAAGATCTTATAAAATACAGCATCCACCAGATCCTAGGGATTTGTTGAAAATAAAGGATGATGCATGTTTCTTTAAAATGAAATAAAAAAAATCTAAGTTGAACTCCAGAACCCACTGAAGTGTAAAAAATTTTTGAAAATGTGACCAAATTATACTGTTCATACATAATGCAATGTTAGTTCATGTATCAGAATTAATATAACCAGCAAGAAATTAATTGTTGGAAAATTATTGGAACTAGGGAATGGCTTAGTAGGTAATGTAATTGCCCAGCAAGCATGAAGAAGTCCAAGAACCCATTAAAAGAATGGTAGAATTCTAACCAGAATGGTAGAATGTTGTCTATAGTGAGAAGGCAGAAACAGAAAGCTCCTAGGTACTCACTGGCCATTAGCCTAGCATAATTGGAAAACCAAGGTTCTGATTAGAAACAGTTTCTCAAAAATTAAAATGGATTGTTCCAAAAGAGAAAGAACATCCAAGGTTGACTCCTTGGCACCATGTTCATGGGCACCAAATCAAATATTCATCCACTCTACACATAGCCCCCTGGGTGAGCACTTGAAGACATATACATATTCAAGAGTACAGTACACTGTAGATGAATCTCAAAATCAGTATGCTAGTAAATATATAAAAGCATAACAAAATATGTTTATAAGAAGTTCTAGGAAATTTTAAACCGTGCAGGATTATTGGCTAACTAAATCCTACTAGTTACCAATTGTCAAGGTAACATGACTTTAGGTTGTGACCAAATCTCATAGAGTTGTGTATTATATCAGTGACTTTTGGTGAGTATGTGTTATAAAATATAACATCAAGATGCATCATTTTCATTTCCCATCTACAAGGGGAAAAGCTAAAATTTATGGGGACAATGGACTTAAAGAACACTCAGTTCCAACTGAAACATAAATGTTTTGGGCTTTGATATGTCTTAGAATTTTTTCAAGAAATCAATTTAATTATTACAATTAAGTATCATTTGAAAAGAGGTTTGGGAGCCAACAAGTAGACATCTTGAGTGATGCTTAGTAAAACACCACTTGGCATTTAACCTGAGGCATAATATTAGGCAATTCTAAAGATCCATGCAAACCAGAATTTACCACAGTTCTAGAGAAACCCAGAGAACTTCATTTCAATTTCAACTGAATATATATAATTTGCTTTTCTCTTCACCACTAGTCTCATTCAGACCCCAGAACACAGATGAAACAATATCATCCAGGAAAAATATATAATTTTTTATCACTTGCCTACATTTCAAATGAGTGAAATATATTTTGGAGTCCTAATTCATGGTACACTGCATATTACTTCATTAAATTTGGAAAGTACTGTGTATGTTTATCTTATTGATTATTAAATAAAATACTGTTTGGCCAATGAAACGGCAAGTTAGGCAGGACTAGGAGTCAAAGAGGATTCTGGGAAATGTAGTAGAGATGTGATGATCCAGAGATGAAATGACATAGCAAGGAGACTCATATTTAAGTGAAGGAGAAACAGGAAGGGTCCCTTTTTCCCACTCGCCTCCTCCAGCAGCAGGATGTGAGCCACCGTCAAGGAGGGACGCCACTAAGGCGTCCGATAAGATAAGTCTTATGACACATATAGATTTATTCTAGTTAAGACTGAGCTAGCAGATGAGGAATCCTAGTCATTGGCAAAGCAGCTTTGAACCTAATACAAGTTCCTGTGTATTCATTTGGGCCTAACTCAGGCGGGCGGCAGGCATAAAGCTCACATGTGACAGTGGGGCTCAGGCAGCCTTTGGCGGAAAGATTTATCGTAACAGAATGCTGTCAGTGACTGGGATCACCCCATGCCCCAAGGTTCCCAGAGAAAGAGGTAAACCTGCCGCCACAGCCTGCCCTGTCGGGCCGCTGAGAGGCTTCAGAGCAGCTTCCATATGCTCACACCATCCCGACCCTCCTGGAGTTTAGACTAGGCATTTCTGAGATGATAACTTCAGATCCAGATAAAGAAAAACCTTTAAAGGTTTACAGTACATTAAAAAATATATGTAGGCTTGTAAGAAAAGGAAGAAGAGGCAGGCAGATTTCCACAGAGAAACCCTGTCTAAGGGAAGAAAAAAAAAAAAAACAAAAGGAAGTAAAAGTAAAATAGTAGAAAAGCCACATAAAGATGGAAAATACACAGAGAATCTGGATACTATATGCAATATTGTTGTCTTTAAATTGTTTGATTGCTGAGGAAAGAATTACTGCTGCTAAAATACATTTGATTATAAATGCTGCTAAATTAATCCAACGTATACATTTTAAAAATACTTTGACTTCAAAATTTAAGTCAAAGGACAGGCTACTTAGAAATAAAGGTTTTACTTGTATTTCCACAGAAAATGAAAAGCTGTTGATTCCTTCCAGACTAATATGGTTTGATCAAGCAAGACACCCTAAAGCTGAGATGATACAGCCTTACAGACTACAAATACAAGGACTTGGTCAGGTTTCTATGTTTTATCATGATCCCTATGGTATATGAACATCGTCTCCAATCAGCAGGAAGCAGTTTAAAAAGAACGACACCCATATTCCCAAATATTGCTTATAAATGTTTGTTTTCATTTAAATGGGTTTAGTTATAAATGATAATGTGCATAGTCAATCTCTTTTTAAAGAAAGAAAAGGGGGATAGGATATAGGAATGAATACTTTGCATTGGTATAGATTTTCATTTATTGATACAACTTTAAGGTCAATTTTATCATATGCATATATCTCCTCTTGTTTAGGTATTGTGTTTATATAGATCTTTTACCTATAGTAGTCAGAACTTATAATTAGGTTAGTTATGTTTTCTAGATTTACAGAGATGTATTTGAGATGGTTAGGTATTCTTCAAACCTTTCAAAGACCTGCAGAAATATGGCATTTAAATGGTTTAGGGTTTTTCTTGGCAGTAAGACACAACTGCTCCTGGCACACCTATTAACGTCTGAAAGGAGGATGGGCATTGAAGAAACTCGTTATGGAGTTTGCTTTCAACATGGCAAGATTAGTCATTTGGGTAAGAAATTGCTCTTGCCTGGACTGTTTGTTGCTGTATAAACTGGACATACAGGACCCACAAGAAAGTGACTGCTGAACTTACAAAACAAGATAGTACTGCAGGATTCCTGTTGAAATGGAGATGTGTGCTAGACACAATGTGGCCTATAGGCTGAAGATGGATGCCCCAACATTACAGAGGAACTTTGGGTGACTGTCCAGGTATCAGATGTCTCTGTCAATTCTAGAGTTTATATATTATCCTTCTGTGGTCTTTGATAGAGTTGAAGACAGAGAGTTATGGTTATAGTTTTCTTCAGTTATTATAAAGGATAACTTATCCTTATTTTATTTAGACAGAAAAGAGGAGATAATGGGGAAAGCATTGTGTATGTTTATCTTATTGACTATTAAATAAAGTACTGTTTGGCCAATGAAATGGCAAGTTATGTAGGGCTAGGAGTCAAAGAGGATCCTGGGAAATGTAGTAGAGAAGTGATAATCCAGAGAGGAAATGGCATGGCAAGGAGACTCATATTTAAGTGAAGGAGAAACAGGAAAGGTCCCTTTTTCCCATTTGACTCCTCCAGCAGCACAATGTGATCCACTGGCAAGGAGGGACGCCAATAAGGCATCCGATAAGATAAGTCTTCTAACATATATAGATTTATGATAGTTAAAACTGAGTTGGCAGATGAGTAATCCTAGTCATTGGCCAAGCAGCTTTGAACCTAATACAAGTTCCTGTGTATTCATTTGGGCCTAACTCAGGTAGGCAGCAAGCGTAAAGCTCACATGTGGCGGTGGGGCTCAGGCAGCCTTTGGCGGAAAGATTTATCGTTAACAGTCTAATCTTGAACCAAATAGTAGGATTCTGCCACATTCCTTTAAACAATACGTATATGGACTAGTACAGTAATACATATTACAGCTTTTAAGCTTGTCTTAGAACACATCAACTATGTAGAAATACTTTTCTCCTAAAAAATATCTTGTTTCACCAGAAATTCCTATCACATTAATGCTGTGAAGTTTCTACTTTGGAAAGACAATAAGTATATTTAAGGTAAACTTGGGCAAGAACCTTAAATATACTTATTGTCTTTCCAAAGTAGAAACTTCAGTTGATGGAATGACTTAATTACTTGTCTTTTCTGTTGGCAATTTAAATGTTTAATCACAATTTTTATGTTAATTTGCTCCATATGAAGAAGTCAACTCATATTTTCTTTCATGTGTGATGAAGATTAAACATGAATTCATGATCATAATTATCATTGTGTAAAATTCAATAGAAAAGCAACATGCCATGTCCCATAGCTCCTTATCAAAATTTAAAATGCAAATTACTGGCACTGAAAATTTTAAATTGTGAAAATTTCAGTGCTACATTTATTCAAATGTATTAGTAATATTTGAAACAGATCATAGTGTCCAATAACTCAAATTTATTTGATTTTCTATAATTTGGTTAAACTAATTAATCATTTGGTTAACATTTGGAAATTGTTTAAAACTAGATTGTTTTTCATATATGTTACAATGTTTTATATATTTGCAATGAACAATTACAGAATTAGAAAACTGGAAAATAAAACCATTTATTCTTGCAACTGTGTAAGTTGCTTAAAAATGACAAATTGATTACATAATTACACAGAAATTAATTGCAAAATTGACCAGATAAGTCAGCTACCTTTTGTTCAGGACTTATATTCTGTGCCATAAAACCCAATAAGAGTTGCTAATGAGCTATGCAGAAAATGAAACTAATCTAAAAAACTAATGAAAAGTCAAAAAAGCCAAAGTCAGTAGAAATAAGGTGCTACTTTTTGAGAAAACTGTAAATATTTTAATAGGTGGAGTGTGGCCAGAGGAAGTGTACCACTGGAGGTGGGCTTTGAGGACTTACAGATTTTCCTTGCTTCCTGTTCTTTATTTGCTTACTACAGACAGATGAGATTGAGTCCCTACCTGAATGCCATGGCTTCTCCTGTGGTGATGTATTATTTGTGATTTATTAAAGCTTGTCTGAAGCTTCAGAAAGTAAAGTTAACCAAAAGCCATAGAAGTCACAGAGGTCAGGCATTGGTAACACAAATATTTTTTCCTGGCAGCCATACTCACAAGTCATAGAGCCAGGCAGTGGAGGCAAACACCTTCATTCCAGGACTCAGGAGACAAGCAAATGGATCTCTCTTTGTTTGAGACCACCCTGGCCTACACAAGAGTGAAGAGTAACAGAGCTCACACCTTTGATCCCAGCACTTGAGATCAACTAGGGAGGTAGAGACAAGAATGATATGGCTGGGCAGAAAAAGGAATATAAGATACCGGGGAAAGGAACTCATAGGTTTTTGCCTCTGAGGGTTTGTGGAGACACAACATCCCTTTCAGTCTGAGGTAGAGGTTAAGAGCTAGTGGCTGGCTGCTTTGCTTCTCTGATCTTCAACATGGAGCTCAAACCCCAATATCTGTCTCTTGGTCTTTTATTTTTCATGATACAATATTGACTCTAAAACTGCAAAGAAAAAGAAATAATCCCCCCAACTTGCTTTTGAACATAGTGTTTTTTCAAAGCAGGAAAATGAATGTAATACAGAAACCAGTATCAAGAAAGGTGTTGTTGTTATTAATTAAGTCATGTGGCTTTCTTTCCTTTGCAATATTTTCTGGAGGATTGAAACTTTTGAATGACAATTTGGTGAGTGCTGGGGGCAGAGCTTATGATTTCAGAGAGAAGAATGGACTCTATGAAAACCTGGCTGACTGTTGCGTTTAATTTTCCCTTTTGTACTGTGAGCTAAAATCAACCTTTCTCATGTTGCTTTAATTCAGAGTGTTTTTTCATAGTAACACAATGAGATTAATAGAAATACCCTTATAGGAAAGCCTTCTAATTCTAGGGAGATGTAGGAGATAGTCTTAAATATCTGTCCCTTAGGAAAGCCACATTTGTATATCTCACATATTAAATGAACACAGGAAGCTGGCAAGCATGAGAATGGCAACACCTCTGGTCTTCAGGAAGATGGAACACAGGTAAGAATCTGTTGGGATTTTTAAGATTTTTCTCTGTGTGTCATACTAGGAATGAAAGAAGATGACCACCTAGAAGTTATGATAGATATAGACAACAAACCTCACAATAAATGAGTACCTTCCCTAGGCAAAAGATTTTCAAAAAGGAAGAGTTTTTCAAATATATCTATTCTATGCCAAGCACATATAGAAGGCTGATTATAAGCATGACCAGAAAAATTGACCTTCTTCAAATGTGTCTTAGAATAGAATATTAAATGATAGCCAAAATATAGCTAACGTAGCCATTATGAATATTGGGGACTGTTGAGTATTAGTCTGGTTCTATTAAGTCAAACTGTGTCTGAGGAAGTGTAAGTACGCTGTCCTCCTTCCCCTTCCCCAGCCTCCCTGGATCCTGGAGACAGATGCAGCAGCAGGGAGTCAAGTCAAGCAGAAACTCATTTATTGGATATTAGTAAGAATTTTTAAAGCAAAAAAAAAAATCACAAAGCTTTAAGGAAGAGGAACAACAACCAATGATTTTAAAGGTTACCCTAATCAGGTGCCAGGGCACTCATTGTGTTTTTTGTGATCATGAGCTGGTCATGACATGACATTATCTGGCCTGATCTGGGAAACTAAGTATTCCATTTGGTAAACACTTTTGGACTTACTCTCCTGAATTCCCCTTGGTGTCATCTTTAACTGGCTCATGTGCCCTTTAATGAAAACCACAGAACAGCCTGTGGACATTTTGCACTGGTAGAGTGCTTGCTTGCAAGACCCTGAGTTTGATACCCAGCACTAGAAAAACATACAATCAAACAAACAAAATCCTTTAATCCTTGTGTTAGCTTTTGTAAATGTAAAACAAATCTATATGCACCTGGGAAGATGGACTCTTAATTGAAGAATTGCCTCCAACAAACTGATAGTGCACCTATCTGTAAGACATTTCTTGAATGCTAATTGACATAGGAAGTTCCTGCCCACTGTGAATTATACCTTATTTTTTGTAGGTAAACTTTGATTGTATAAGAAGGTAACGGAGTGGGGGCTGGAGAGATGTCTCAGTGGTTGAGAGCACTAGTTGCTCTTTTAGAGGTCCTGAGTTCAAGTCCCAGCAACCACCGAGTGACTCACAGCCATCTATGGTAGGATCTGATGCCCTCTTCTGGCCTAAAGTCTTTCATGCAGATAAAATAAATAAATTAATTTTTAAAAAAGAAGGTAGCAGAGCATGCCAAGGGTTCAAGCTTATAAGTAGCTTTCTTCAAAGGTTAGAACTCCAACCTCTTGAGTTGATTTCCTGCCTTTGTTACCTTTTTTGTGTATTATCAGTATATGGTAAAATAAATCCTTTCCTCTTCAAGTTCCTCTTGGTTGGTAAAATCAAGCTAACTAAATACAAATTAACACAAATTTTGACTACATATATTTTGTATGATGCTATATCTATCAGCCTATGGGAAGCAGGCAGTGTAAGGTGGTAGTTAGAAAGAGAAATAGATTTATAACATTAGGTATTTGAACATTTGGACCATAGTTGATGACATTATTCATAGAATTATGAACTTTTAAAAGATAGAGCTGAAAACATATATACAATTTACAGTATATGGACTCAATAGGTTATATTTAGGACTCCATATGTATATCCAAATACACATATGCATGCAATAACAATTGAGTAAAAAAGAAGCCACAGATTTAGAGAATAGTGTGGAAGGGTATATGGGATGGTTTGGAGGAAGGAAAGATGAGGTATAAGTATTATAAATCAAATATAATGTCAAAAAGAAATAATAACAAAGATATACAATTTTGCTGGGGGAAAACATGTATCTGGAGACAGACTTTGAGAGTTTATAGGATTTTATAATTTCCAGCACATTTTCTCTGCTTGGTATTTGTGGTTCAAGATACGATTTCTCAGTTTCTTGCTCTACATGCCTTTTGGTATGCCCCTGTTGGTATGAGTTCCCTACCAGTACAGACTCTCCCTGTAGAATCAAAGGCCTAAATAAATTCTTACTTCCATAAGTCACATTTAATCATGGTACTCTTTTTTGTTTTGTTTTGTTTTTAATCATTTTTAATTAAATTAGAAACAAGATTGTTTTACATGACAATCCCAGTTCCCTTTTACCTCCTGTCCTCCCCTACCACACCCCCAATTAAAACCCTACCTATCACATATCCTTTCTTCTATTCTTCTCCTGACTCAAACTTACTGCTCCCTCATGACCTCTGCATCCTTCCTCTTCTTCCCTTCTCATTCTCGTAGCTCCTTCTCCCCTCTTCCTATGCTCTGAATTTGCTCAGGGGATCTTGAGCCTTTCCCCTTCTCCAGAGGACCATAATCATTGTATTCTATCACAGAAACAGAAAAATAACTATTAAAATCATTAAGAAAAAGGAGAAGTAACTTAAAAGATAAGTATAAAATAACATTAATTGGCAGATTTCAACCCTTATTAATAATTATATTAAATTAAATGCTGTCAATAAATGTAAACTGTCAAAAATACAAATTATTTTGTTTCATTAGTTATTTAAGAAATATTTTAAGAGAAATATAGCATTTCATTTTAATTTAAAGAAACTATACAACATGTAGTATTCAAGAATAATATATGTCTTTTGGTCTATTCTTTCAAATACCCAATATTTCTGCAAATATTTGTATGAGTTATCAGTTAAGCCATCTTCTTAATATTTATGATCTTTTAATGAGATTAACTCCATAGGCTCATATGTTTAAATACTTGATTCCCAGTTTGTAGAACTATTGGGAATGTATTAGAAATTGTAGCCTTATTGGAGGAATTAAGTCATTGAAATCAGTCTTTGATATTTCAAAAGCCTGTACTATTCCAAATTAGCTCTCTCTGCCTTCAACATTCAGATAACAATATACATTCTTAGCTAAATTGTGCCATGTATGCTTTCCTTCTGCCCTACTGTCTGCCAAGATGGTCATTGATTCAAATTCTCTGAAGCTGTAAGCTGCAAGTAAACTCTTCTTTAAGTTGCTTTGGTAATTTATTTTGTCTCAATCATAGACAACCAAGACAGAACTCTACCAAATAATGTATTGTTTTGTTTTTGAGTTTAAAGTTTTTATTAGCAGAGCACACAATACTTTGTTATATTTTCTTGCATCTAATTTTGATCATGTGGAAATATTATAGCTAATTGTGCTGACATTGCTATGTAATATAGTTTGGTATGTGGTACAGGAAACCATACCACATTGTTCATTTACTGTAGTCTAAACACAGTCATATATGTACTCTTTAAAATATTTATCTGAAGATGAAAAAGGATCAGCACAATATCTATATCAACTTAGTGAAATGAGGATTTAGGAATCAATATTGCAATTTACATACATTGTTTAATATTCACAAAAGTAAAAATCACTGGTGATTGAATACCAGAAGTAAGTATAGGACAACACATTCCATAATGATGGACTCAATATGAATAAAACACCAATATCCTCAAGTTGAACATATGGATTCTCATGAAGATTAAAAGCTGAGGAAATATTTTTGTAGATACCAATGAACAGATTCTGCAATTGTGTTATAGAATCCAAACAAGAAGAATATCAATAACAATGTGTAAAGTCTAGAACAAAGCTATTCAATATATATCATCTGAGTTTAGACATTCCTATATGTACCAGTACAGGAAGCAAGTAGTGTTGCATTAGCAAAGGACAGGCAGAACAGTAGAAGGAAAGTAGCAGCCAAGAATGGCACCCACACCCATATTCCCATTATATATGAGGTTGATGTCGGAGCATTGTGTGTTTGAGAGCAGTTTGGCCTGCATAGCAAGACCACAAGAAAGAGTTTGTACAAATGTAATCAACTGTTGAGAAAACATAAGCAAAAAATTAGAGTAAAATTTGTCTTTTTAAAGAGTTGTCCCAAGTAACTGGACATCTACATCTGAAAATATGAATGTGGACCCTGACACCTGCATTTCATGGAAATAAACTCAAAGGTTTGAGTGACCCAAATGTGTAAGTAAAATGTGAACTGCTAGATATATTATATTAGAGAACATTTAGATGACTATTAATTCACTTTTGGCATATTTTGACTACTAGAAACATGTAAATAAAATCTAAGATGGATATTTCTTAGAATTTAAATTTTCTATATTCAAAAGACAATTCTAATCAGTTCTCTTCAGAGATGATCTTACTGTTGATTATCTAATCCCATATTGTCAGACCTAAGGATATTACATATATGGAGCACTAAGTAAAGACGTGTGTGTGTGTGTGTGTGTGTGTGTGTGTGTGTGTGTGTGTGTGTATTTTAAAAAATAAGCCATAACTTTGAGGGGGAAGGGTAAATGCAGGTTAGAGAGAAGATAGGGAGGGTGAGAGTGATGGAAATACGTATTCATATGCTTAATTTTCAAGCCATATTTTTAAATTAAACTAATATTCTGCTAAGAGAATGAAACAGATGTCAGAAATTGTAAAGATATTTGAAGCATACATACTTATGAAAGACTTTTATCCAAAATAAGCAATGAACCCATGGGTATATACTGTAAAAATAAACAATGCCCAAAGCCTTGAACACACAACTCAACAAAGAAGACTTATAAAAGGAAAAATGAAATTTTCACAGGAGAAACCAAGGTGAATTGACAGTTATTTACTGCCATGTGTCCACCAAAAAGATAGAAACTTCTAAGCTGCTGAGCATACCACAAAACAAACATGATTGCAGAACTACCAAGCAATACAGTATTTGCTAATCATATGCCTACACATCTTTCTTAGTAATTGCCATTAGTCACAATATATAGCTTAATAGATTAACTGTGGTACATCCCAACAATGGAGTATTGTTTAATACCAAAAAGTAAATATAACATAAAGGAACTTAAATTTAGTCTGAAAAAGTGATGTTTTATATCTTTGGTTCTCAAACTTTCTAATCTTGTCACCTTTAACACATTTGCTCATGTTATGGTGACCTCTGACCATAACATTATTTAATTTCTACTTCATAACTATAATTTTGCTACTGATATAAATTGTCATGTAAATATCTGTGCTCTACAATGGTTTTAGGTAACCCCTTGAAAGGGTTGAATACCACTTTTCTATGATTCCAACTATAATATTTGCAAAGGAAATAGTTTTGGAGGGAATGGAAAGGTCAGTGAATCCAAGGAGGCCAAGGAAGAAAACATAAGTAGAGCAAAGATTTACATGCATGATATTTAAAAGTGAATTCTTGTCATGGTACATTTTTCCAATTTCACTAAACTCAACAGTATTTGAAAAGTAAAGGTATACTATTATAATTCATCAGATACATCACCATGATGCTAAAGAACCAGAAATTAAGGGAGGCTAGGCTTTGTGAGAAAAGGAAGACAATGAGATATCTCCAGTATCAGATTTCCTCTAAAAATGAGACTGCTCAAAAGAACTTGTCTGAAATTTATCAAGGCTATTCTTATATACTCAATTTTCAAAAGCTAGAATGACAAGATATGCAGTATGTGATGGATTTTGTTTCCCAACATATTTTTTCAAAATATTATTTCCAGATTCCATGACTGTTACTGGATTTGGACAGAGTAACTTTAATAAAACAATTAAACTAATTCAAATCATCTTAAAGGGCTTTATTTCCATCTTTTTTACTTTTACTTATGTGAAGAGGGAATATTTTCTTGATGTTGTTGTTGAGATCGAATATTACTGGGTTCTCTGGAACTTACTCTTCAGTTCAGGCTGTCCTCAAATTCACAGACATGCCTGCTCACATCTCCCAGGGGCTGAGAATAAATTTGTGTAGCACAGCATCCGTCAGGAGAGGAAGGCACTAATAAAAAGACACCAACATTCACATACAATGGGCTAGGCCCTTCCTCGTTGATCAATAATTAAGAAAATGCCTTACAGCTGGATTTTATGGAGAATTGAAACTCTTCTCAATTGAGTCTCTCTTCTTCCTCTCTCTTGAATCTAGCATGTGTCAAGGTGACATAAAACAAACCAGTACAGGCAGACATACAAAAAATAATGATAATACCAGCCTTACTCACAGTTTCTTCCATAAACCATTGGTCAGATATTTCAATTAGGTTGTATACAAAGATAATAACACATAGGCATGTATAGGCAATTTGTTTGGGTCTCTTTCTAGGTGAAATGTGTTGAAGTGAGTTGTGCATCATTAAGTAATATACATTGAGCTTTGATAGGTTGCAAATGCTGAATAGTGAGCTGCAGTTAAAGCCACATATGTGGCTGTGTCTTTAAATTTTTTAAATAAGTAACAAAATAGATGAAAATTATTGTGAAATTTACCATGCAGTTAAATTATGTAAAATAAAATACAGCTCTGAATTTGAATGTATATTTCAATAGAACATATGAAGACATTATTCCCATATTCAGCATTATAAATTGGCCATGCAGTACTTGATAGACTCAAATGGAATTAAACAAAAAAAAAAATTATGGAAATAAATTTGTTTCAAAAAGGAGTTTTGTGACATTCATCATCACAAAATGATTGTCAGCAGGGTTATTCCCACAAGCTGAGTATTATAAGAGTACACATTGGGTCTGGACTCCTATTTTTTAAAAAGTAATTTACTAATAATAAGAAACAAGCAAAAAAAAAACAAACCTTAGTACAAACCTAAGATAATTTGAGCTGTTCACAGAAATAAAGATATAATGAATTCAATATTAAAGACAACCAATTGTTTACATATATCTGAGTGAGGCAGTAGGTTAGAAGCAATTTTATAGACAATAAGCTTAAGAATGTAATAGTAGGAACTTCCCATTTGTTACTATTTATGGAGTCTCAGCTAAACATATTTGAAAATTACATAAGATCATGGGACTGCTAATTTTTTGAGACAGCACATCTAAATTATTCATGCCATTAGGTTGTTGAGGTGGGACCTAGGCAGCTGGATGTCAGACATTGGCACTGTTTCTTCATACAGGTGTCTGGCTTTTCCCCTTTTACCTGGTATATTGATCAGTTTGCTGTTACTCCACATTGTCAGGATGTCGATCAGCTAAGCAATGCTTAGGGTTTAATCTAATTTTTCATCTTCAAATGGGGTGTCAGAAGAAGTCTTGAGTCATTTATGCTATGTAAATTTTTTGATCCCAGGAATAGACCACCTGTAGAGTCAGAATACTTTAATGTCTACCATTTGCCACAAGCAGAAATGCAAGGAAATTTGCTTCTATCATAAGCTCCATAGTCATCAGATTGCAAGACAATAGATGAATCAGTCTTGTCTCTGATTTTTTTCACTTTCCATATGATTGTCGTTTGGGGTGGAATATAGAAAAAGAAGAGAATAGCACCACATTATAAGGTAAATTATGTTGAATAATCTGATTTAGAATATAAAATATCTCAACAGTTACAGTGACAAATTCAACAATATATAGTAACTAGCTTATGGCCATCACATGCTTTTGCTGCTATGGCTTTAGTTTCTCTGTCACATTGCAGATACTTTAGACTAGTAAGGATGAAATATAAGCAGTCATAGTGCCCATATTAATTGCCTCTGCAGAGAAACATGAAAACCAAATAGCAAATCAAGTGGTTAAAGACTGTGTGCCAGGAGCACATTACTGGAACTCAAAGATGAGCTCTGTGGCTTATTGATTCTGTGACTGCAAAATGATATTTGATATGAATGAAATATGTACTGACTGAACCTACATCCTTTATAATATTAAAATAATAATTATATGTAAAATTCTTAGTCACAAGCAGAGTGTAAAAACTTAGCAAATGTTACCTAGTATTTATATGTTTATCAAATATATGAAAATACACAAATGAAAACATACTCTTAAATTCAGTTTTGGAAAATGAATTTCCTAGATCAAAATTGTCACATTTCTTTCATTCTATTTAGTTCTATGTTTAGCTTCTATTTATGATTTTACATTTAATAATTGAAATATAAGAACATCAGTACAGGTAATAGGGAGATGGCTTATCTGTTTAGAGCACTGGCTGCTCTAGCAAAGGACCCAGATTTGATTCCTAGCACACATATGGTGTCTTGCAACTACCTGTAACTCCAGTTCAGGGGATATGACACCATCTTTTGCCTTCAAAAGACATTAGGCATATGGATGCTACATAGATGAGTATGTAGACAAAACAGTCATACAAATATATTAAAATAAATAAATCTTTTAAAAATATCAGTGTATCATATACAAATATTTATGTAAAGATGGAATTCATAACAGAAAAAAATGCCTCCATCACTATCCCTCGTAAATTTGAAATTGTACCATGTGACTTGTACATATTTCATACTTTGCAAAGACAAAGGGACCAAAACAGCAGTCCCAACTTTTCCTTGTGAAATCCTGTCATTTGTGCCATCTGTAAACCTAAGGTTCAATTTGTCACTCAGAAAGAATTGTTGATTCTTTTTTTGTGTGTTCAGACTTCCTTTTAAAATTCTGAATAATGCTTTCTTCCTCACAGTCGAAAGAAATGGTTCTAAATGTTGAAGTGCTGCTAAGACACAGCCATGAGAATTTTGTATGGATCACAGCATTTGAAGCGTTTGTTCAGCTGTCTGCTGAATCCTCTGAAACTAATGCTCAGTCTATATTAATGTCTCAGTCCTGGGAAACCTCAGCCTGCTCTCTACTATAATTAATCTTGCAGGTACTGCCTTGACATTATTGGTTCACCAACAGAGCAGAACTGCCTCAGCTATCAATAATAATTCAAGACATTAGGGTGAAGCCTATGCATGGGCCAGGGAGGTAGCCAAATGTGTGAAGCTTCTTCCAAGCCTCTCCAGTGGAAGGGGAAATCTACAATTGAAACTAGTTGTTTTGGTGGCTGGATAATTTGTAATGGAGGGGTCTTGGTGTTACTAATTGTTTTGCTTTATGCTTTTCTCCAAATGTAGCCACTGCTTGGCACAATGGGAGTGATTGTCTGTTTACTGAATCTTAATATTGAGGCTGTTAGAAATTGTCTTTCACAGATGGTGGGAGCGGTTCAGATCGAGAGAGGCAGGGAATTTATTACTCAATATTTCTGTATAACTGATTGGGACGTGAGGAGCATAGCCAATCCTTCCTGCTGCAGACTTTGCTGCATAGATTTTTTTCCCTCTGTAAAATGATGGCTGGCTCTAGACATTTTCTCATTTTGTATAGATGGCAGCTGTGTAATTTCAAGCAGAATGTTTGCTTTGATCCCCCTTCCTTTAATTGAAATTCGCAATTATGAGATTTGTTTCTTTTATGTTTGTGAGTTTATTGGTTTAATCTACAAAATGTGCTGTCTTGCTGTCTTACACAGTTAAAGGCTATAGCACAGTTGGGATTTAAATGACAAACAGTGGAGGGAGGAGCTTTCTTTTTCTCTCTCTTTTTTTTTTTTGTTGGTTGTAGAAATAATCTGGCAGATATATTTCCATTAGTTAGAAGGCTATGTGAAAACATATGAATTATCTTTCCGTTTATACTCAGAGTGTTTCTGGCATGTATCTATGTATG
Source organism: Cricetulus griseus (assembly GCF_003668045.3). Taxonomy (NCBI): domain Eukaryota; kingdom Metazoa; phylum Chordata; class Mammalia; order Rodentia; family Cricetidae; genus Cricetulus; species Cricetulus griseus. The sequence goes on along the minus strand of NC_048598.1, from coordinate 154,082,503 downwards.
TTTCTACAGATGTATGCAAACATGTATATCTGTATTGTGCAGGTGCTCCATACCAATCTAGTCTACAATGTCTGACCTCCCTTGGTTTCATTCAGCATGCATACTGGGTCATATTTGAATTTTTGATTAGAAGGGGATATTTTCAATTATTTTCAAGGGGGGAGTAATTTATTTCCTTTGTGTAATCCAGATGTATGTGATGTGATGTAGTTTGGCTTTGGTGGAGTGCCTCAGTTATTAGTATATTATTAGTGTTGGCTGTGTGTGTGTGTGTGTCTGTGTGGGTGTACGCTCACACACGTGTGCCAGAAACTGCATGTGCACACAGAATATACAGGATGAGGACCCTGGGCTGCAAACTGCATAGTGAAAAGAAGTATATGTATATAGATCAAGCCAAGTGGTTTAAAACTATTCTGTATGCTTTCCTGCTTCAGTTTATTCTAAGAGTTTTTTGGTTTGTTTTCAAAAAGATACTATACTGAATTCCACATTATATGAAACAATTTAAATAGCCATATAGAATTTGTTTTCTAATCATCCTCACTATATTAATGAATATATATAGATATATATGTATATCAAAACAATTTTATATTTAGTTGGTTGTTTGCATGATCATTTTTTTCCTTGTTTTTTTTGGTTTTTGTTTTTCAACTATAATATGGTTCCATGCTTTTATACTTGCCATTATTTTCAAGTTTCCTAAGTGTATACTGGGTATGTCTATATAGGTCTATTTGTCTCTGCTTTATTGTGGTGAGCACAAGTAATAAAAAAACAGATATAGATACTTGTGTTCAAGCTGAAGATCAGAAGAGCAAAGCAGCCAAGCCACCAAAGAGCTATCACCTCTCAAAAAAGGCTGGAGTGATCCTGTCCTTCGTGGGCTTGGAGACTAATTGTCAGTTCTGAGACCCTGATCCTGTCTAATATACCTCTTAACTGCGGTTTAAAGGCTTGCACCACCACTACTCAACTTCTATGACTAACAATTCTGGCTGCTGGGATTAAAGGTGTGTACTACCACTGCCCAGCTTCTATGGCTAACTAGTATGGCTGCTGAGATTAAGGTGTGTACCAAGGCCTGGCCTCTATGGCTGTGGTTAGCTTTGCATAATTATCTCCAGCAAAGGTTTATTGGATCATAAACAATATATCATCACAACCGTGTTCAGCTGAAATGGGGATAATTGGGGCTTGTGGATTCAGGTTGTATGTGTATGCCCACCTTTCTCTGGTCTCAGTGTGTAGGTAAACTCAGCCAAATTTCGGTCCGGTTAAAGGGCTTGCCCCACAGCTCTCTCATCTGAAATATTATTAAGTTCTTCAAGACCATTTTTTTATTCCATCTTCCAGGAGAAAGTTTTATTTCCCAAGAGAAATACCATTGCTTTAAATTATTTCCTCAATTCACCAAGGCTTTGCTTGCATCAAAAGCCATCTCAGGTGTGTTCAAGCCCTGATTTCAGCTTCTTCCTTGCAGTTTCTTTTTTCTCATTCCAGGTCTATGTGAGGAAGATGGGATTTGATTGAAAAATTGTGTGTGCCAAGGAAGACTATTCTCTCTTAGATTTCATGTGAACCTGTGTTTTTTTTTTCTCATTTTGCTGTAGACATGGAATGTGACTATTTATGATCCTGTTTGTTTTCTTTCCATCTTTGAGAAGTCCAAAGCTCTAATAACTAATGAAGTTGATTTTCATAGAAATGGTAAGGTATTTTCTAGGGTCCTTACATAAGCCCTCAATCTTTCTTTCTTTGGACATAGCCATGAATAAAAAGTTTTGTGTAGTTAAATTAACAAAACAAAGATGAAGGTAATTTTCCAACCATACCCTGCCACTGATTTTTTTAATGGACCAGGAAGGTGTTGTATTTAGGAATATAATTACATTGAAGTGTGTGTGTGTGTGTGTGTGTGTGTGTGTGTGTGTGTGTGTGTGTGTGTAATAAAAGAGGCCATGATTACCTCATAGATATAACCATGACATATACCTCTTGGAAATACCACTGAGATAGACCATTTTGTATTGGCTATCTATGGCTGGACATGAGACCCACCTTTAAGTATGGTTAGTAAGCCCAATGAGACTCTGTTGGAGAAAATAATTATTCCTTTGGAAACAGCATTAGTTGGATATCTCCTTCTGTGTTAGGGATAGGAACCCATGTGTCCTTACTCTTTTCGGCATTGGGAACAGATCTGATTGGAAGCATTTTAGGCCCTGTGCATGACGTCTATGTGAGTTTTATGGGAGTTGATATGTGTGTCACTCCTGTTGTATCTGGAAGATATGGTTTTCTTGATATTGTATACTCTGTCTCATTCTAACAGTCTTTCTGAATCTTCTTCTGCTTAGAACACTGAGTTTCAAGTGCAAGGCTTTGATGAAGACTCCCCATGTAAGAATGAATGCTCCAAAGTTACTGTCTATGCATGTGCATGGTCCAGTTCTATGTCTTTGTTAGTTTCCATTTGCTACAAGAAAATTCTCTGATGGTGGCCTGTCATTATCTTAATGTTGGTTGAATTCATGAAAAATTAAACTCTAATTGGACAGAGGCAAGACTACAAGTCTTCCCACTTTTATCCACTTCAATGTTTCTGATGAACCTGGTTGGTAGTAGAACTTCATATACCATCTTTAAAGCATATCAAAAGTAGGGGAAAACAAAAAGAAAACACACAGAAAAGAGATTTGAATTTGACTCAACAGGCTTTGATCCTTAGCACTTGGTAAACTAATTATTAGAACTGGAGATTACTGAAAAACTAAAATAAATAAGAATTTTTTTTATTCACATGAACTTACACATAGTTTAAGGAATGTTGTTAACATATATTTTGTGATACATGGATTATAATATGTGTTAAACATTTTCAACAATAAAAGATACATAAGGAATCAAAATATTGATCCTTCCCCCTCTCTTCTGCAGCATTCTCTGAGCTCCATATAATATTTGGCTGTGGGTTTCTGCATCTGTTCCATCAGCTGCTGGAGGAAGCCTCACTGATTACAATTGAGATAAGAGTACTTCAGAATGTCACTGGAAATTTTGTTGCCTTTTTTTCTAGTCTTGTTTGGTTCTAACTATGGTCTCTGTGCCATCCAGCTTCCAGTCTCTGATGATCTAGGCAGTCTCAGGCATGGGCTGCTTCTTGTGGCATGGGTGTCAAATGAGACCAGTCTGGCACTATTGCCCCAGAATGTCTTGCAGGTAGGACAGGTTGTAGATTGAAGGATTTGTGACTGTTGGTGTCACAGTCCTACAATTGGAAGCCTTACCTAGTTACAAAGATGGTAGGTTCGGGCTTCATGTTCTTTATTAGTAGATATCTTCCCTAGGGTCACACTAATAAGCTCCAAGAATATATAAAATTTTCTTAGAGGATAAAAATATCTTTTAGAATTTTTCTGTATTTCTACTATGGCATACTTACTCATCTAACAATTCTCAATAGATTTCAGTGGTGTAACATAATCATAATACAACAATGTTTTAAAGTTATTTTTTAAAATAATTATTGCATGCTGAATGGAATACATGAAACTTAGGTTACTTCAATAAAACATCATGCTGCATATGATGTCAACAATTTAATTTTAAACATAGATTATCAAACCATATCACACAAAAATCCAAAGAAGTTTTATTTGAAGAATATGGGTATTAAAGTATGAAATAATTTTACATTCTTAGTTTGAGATTTCATATATATATATATAATATATATATATATATATATATATAATTTAGCATTAACAGGAACACAAAATTGTGTCATGTTTTGTATAGAACTATAAACTGTATATAATCAAGGATTTTGGTTTGTTTGTGATTGTCTCATTTCTTAGAATATTTCTATCTTTATTTTTTTACATACATGTGTCTACCTGAAATAAAAGCTTCAGGGAATGCCTCTGATTGATTTATTAGATTAAGTTCTTTGAGGTGGGACCATCCACCCTAAATGTGGGAGACACCATTCCATGTGCTGGAGTCCGTCACCATAGTAAAAAGGGAGACAGCATCAGTACAATCCTGTATGTGTTCCTCATCACCAATGAGATATGGCTAGCTGCCTGATGTTGTCATGACTTCACTGCCATAATTAATGTATTTCAAACTGTGAACAACAATACCTCCTTTATTCCTCATATTTCTTTTCTCAGATATTTTGTCACAATAATGCAAAAAATTTAAACCATACAGAATACTGTTCCTGAACAGTGTGGTCCTTGCTGTGATGAACCTGACCTGTGACTCAGAGGCTTTAAACATGGTTGTGGTAGGAATGTGGATTGTTTTAACTTTGAGCTGGAAAACAGTTATGATACTGTAACCAGACCTTTATAGGCACAAAAGATGCTTGATTGAAGGTTTCAAGGTCTGCTGATACCTGCTTTCAGAATGAATGAAAACCAATGTGTGGTAGGGACAGGCAAGGTGGCCCTGAGAAGCTACTTTTCAAAGGTGTGAAGATGGTGTTTTAGTCACATTAGAGACCACCTAATTTTTGAAGTTCTGGTATTGTCAAGTATCCACAGAGATAGATAAGGGCACATATACAAATTGGCATAAGAGAGAGGCTGGGAGTCTGTAACTGGTAGAGATGGAAAGGTTGCAGTTCCAAAGCCATTTGGAGCCTAGGTGATCAGGAGATTCTATTTTAAGCTCTTGCATGATGGCATATGCAAAGTAGAGAATCCAAATAATTTTGAACAAATATCTAATGACCTGTGAGATTCTGTTCAGTGTGACCAGAGAGAATAAAAGACTTATCAAAATAAGATATAAAGAGAATGTCAAAACACAAAGAATACATAAGAATAAAAATATTGGAAGTTTTATAATGTTTAATTGATAAATAGCAAAAATACACAGTTTTATGCAAATTATTATTAGTTCAAATTAACAATATTTTGAAGAGTTATTTGTCAGTAGGAACGAATAAAATTCATGTAGGAACATACATAAGACATTTCAAGTCATTTGGAATACAGGAATGAGTTTTTGGCAATGTTGTATATGTGGTTAAATAGGTGCAAAGGCTGAAGGGAAAATGGAGAAAATATAGTATGTAAGTTTCATGGGGCAATTAATTATTGATATAGGGAATTTTTAATAATCTAAATATTTATATGCTACACTTTTGTAAGCAAAATGCAATGAATTTGTGTAAAAATTGAATGTTCAATATATCTTTAAATTTTCATAAGAATTTAGTTCAGGCATGTATTAGTACATTGAATAAATTATCCAAAATTTATGATGAATACCAGTAAATCTAGATTCTTAATGATACATAACATAACATATCATAACATAACACCTGTAGCACAGACATTGAAATCAACAATTAATCAATGCATCCTTCTGAAACTGAGAAGCTTCTGTAAGGCAAAGGACACAGTCAGCAAGACAAAACACCAGCCCACAGAATGGGATAAGATTCACCAACCATATCCGACAAAAGGCAGATCTGCAAAAATTTACAAAGAACTCAAGAAGCTAGATTCTAAAACACCAAATAACCCAATTAAAAAGTGGGGTACAGAACCAAATAGAGAATTCTCAATGGAGGAATCTAAAATGGATGAAAGACACATAAAGTGTTCAACATCCTTAGCCATCAGGAAAATGTAAATCAAAACAACTCTCAGATACCATCTTACTCCTGTCACAATGGCTAAAATAAAAAACATCAATGATAACTTATGCTGGAGAGGATGTGGAGAAAGGGGAACACTCCTCCACTGCTGGTGGGAATTCCAACTTTTGCAGCTACTTTAGAAATCAATATGGAGATTCCTCAGGAAAATGGAAATCAGTCTACCACAAGATCCAGGAATTACACTCTTGGGCATATACCCCAAAGAAGCACACTCATACAACAAAGACATCTGTTCAATTATATTCATAGCAGCATTGTTTGTAATAGCCAGAACCTGGAAGCAACCTAGATGCCCCTCAAGTAAAGAATGGATACAGAAAATATGGGACATTTACACAATGGAGTACTACTCAGTGGAAAAAAAATAATGGAGTCTTTAAATTTGCAGGCAAATGGATATAACTAGAAGAAACTATTCTGAGCAAGGTAACCCAGTCACAAAAAGAAAACATGGTATTACTCACTCATAAATGGATTTTACACATGGAGCAAAGGATTGCCAGCATACAATCCACACCACTAGAGAACTTAGGCAACAAAAAGGATTCCAAGAGAGACATACATGGTCCCCCAGAGAAGGGGAAAGGGGCAAGATCTCTTGAGCAAATTGCAAGCATGGGGGGAGGGGAGAGGGAGCAAGGAGAAAGGGAAGGGTAGAAGAGGAGGAGTGAGGAGGACATAAAGGATCAGGAAGGTTGTGTAGGGGCAAGAAAAGATGAGAGCAAACTAAGAGATGCCATCAGAAAAGGAGCCAATATAGGTTTAAAGAGAAATCAGGCACTAGGGAAATGTCCAGACATCTATACCATGACACCAATTAACGTTCTAAGCAACAGTGGAAAGGCTACCTTAAATGCTCTCCCCTGATAATGAGATTGACAACTAACTTATATGCCATTCTAGAGCATTCATCCACCAGCAGATGGAAGTAGAATCAGATACCCACAACTAAACACTGAACTGAACTGGAATCCAGTTGCAGAGGAGGACTAATGAGCAAAATGAACATGACTAAGCTGGTGAAACCTGCAGAAACAGCTGACTTGAAAAAGTGGACGTTCATGGCCACCTTACTGATCACTGGGAAACTGGCATGGAACTGATCCAGACCCCATGAATGTGGGTGTCAGTGAGGAGGCCTGGGAAATCTATGGGTCCTCTTGTAGTAGATCAGTACTTATCCCTAGCATAGGAATGGACTTTGGGAGCCTATTTCACATAGAGGAATACTCCCTCATCTAAACATACAGGGGAGGGTCTACGTCCTATCCCAAAGTATATGACAGACTCTGAAGACTTCCTATGGAAGACCTCACTCTCCCTGGGAAGCAGAAATGGTATAGGATTGGTAGAGTGTTAGTGGGTAGCAGGGGAGGAGGGTTGGGAGAGGGATCTGGGTATGACATGTAAACCAATTTTGTTTCTAATTTAAATAAAAAAGGATGGAAAATCAAATAAAGATAAAATAATTAACTAAAAATTTATATATGTAAATGAATATAATGTACATGTATATGTGTCTATGAATGTATGTGTGTGCATATATATGTGTGTTACTCACATTTTTTGTTTTAATTTTTAAGGTTGTATCTTGAAATCATGTTAATGGCTTATACAAACCAGAATTAATTATTTTTGGATTGATTATTAAAATCTCTCTCTAATGTTTATCTTAATACAAAGAGAAAATTATCTGATCATCTGTAATTATCTCTCTTGATTTCTTGACTGCTGACACAGTATAATTAGCTGCCCCCTGTTTCTGTCACCATGACTTCCCCACCATAGTATACTATCGACTCACACTGAGAATTGGGTCAGTTTTTTACTGTGGTAGTAATAAGAGTAATAATTCTGCAATATATTTATGAAAGAAACTGTTGAATATTACTTAATAATTCTATGAGCTTAATTCATTCCTGACACTTATAAATACGTTGTTGTAAGATTGAGAAAAAATTTCCAGAGAATATTAATCACAAGTGAAACTCCTTATCATGAAGTTAATTTTAATATCTGAGTTCTTTAATATTTTTCCTAAATTCAACTCATTTCAAAACCAACTTAATTTACATTAGTCATTCTTGTTTTCCTTTTTTTATTAGAAAGAAAATTATTTTACATGTCAATCCCAGGTCCCTCTCCTTCCCCTCCTCCCTTGCCCCTCCATCTAACAGCTTACCCATCCCATACCCTTTCTGCTCCCCAGGGAGGGGGAGGCCTTCCATAGGGGGTCTCCAAAGTATTTCATATTCATTAAGATAGGGCCTAGGCTAACCCCCTTGTTTCTAGGCTCAATGAGTATCCCTCCATGTGGGATGGGCTCCTAAAGTCCATTCCTATGCTAGGGATAAATACTGATCAACTACAAGAGGCACCATAGATTTCCAAAGTCTCCTCACTGACACCCACACTCAGGAGGTCTGGATCAGTCCCATGCTGGTTTCCCAGCTATCAGTCTTGAGACCAAGAGTTTTCCCTTGTTCAGGTCAGCTGTTTCTGTGGGTTTCACCAGACTGGTATGGACCCCTTTGCTCATCAGTCCTTTTTCTCTGCATCTGAGTTTCAGTTCAGTTCAAGGTTTAGCTGTGGGTGTTTGCTTCTATTTTCACCAGCTGCTGGATGAAGGCTATACGATGGCATATGAATTAGTCATCAATCTCATTATCAGGAGAGGACATTTAAGGTAGCCTCCCCTCTGTTGCTTAGATTGTTAGTTGGTGTCATCTTTGTAGCTCTCCAGCTATTTCCCTAGTGCCTGATTTCACTTTGAACTTAAAATGTCTCCCTCTATTATATTATTTCTTATCTACATTAGTCATTCTTTAGTACTTAGGTTTACTATACATCTTGCTTATTTGGCTGTGTGACAATAAAAAAGTTCTGTTACACATAATTTTTAGTAAGTTAAAACTAAAGGTCTAAGGTTTTCTTGGATATAAATTTTTGGGTTTTTTCGAGACAGGGTTTCTCTGTGTAGCCTTGGAGCCTATCCTGGCACATGCTCTTGAGACCAGGTTGGCTTCAAACTCACAGAGATCCACCTGCCTCTGCCTCCCAAATGATGGAATTAAAGGCATGCACCACCAATGCCCTGCTCTTGGATATAATTTAAAAAAAAATACATGTTGATGTTTTCTGAGTTACATTTTCTACCATTTTCTGAATTAATCACTTTTTGCAAGGCTCTGTGGTATCATACTTCTGTATTCTCATCAAAAGTGAAGAAAAATAAAAGAAAAGATTAATAGAAAGATTGTATGTCTATATGTTAAAATTAGAACAATTACCACAGATATGTAGACATAAAGGTAAATGTTCATATTTGTATTGGAAAGGACCCTAGAAAATATTTTCACAGTATTCATTCAATTGGTAATTTATCCCACATGCATAAACAAGAAATAAGTAGAAAAATAGATGGATTTTTGATGACTGAATCATAATAATGGGAATTTGTAATACAATGCCTAGCAAATATTTTAATTGGCCCTTTGTGAAATTCCAGGTTTTCATCTATCATAAATAATTCCCTCATTTATTTATTTATTGTCTAATTTCATTTTCTGATTCAATACCTCTTTCATAGATATTACTGAAGTGACAGAATTAAGAATTAAAGAAATCATATTCTTATAACCAAATAATCAAAGGCCAAAGGAATTTCATATTCAGAATGAATTTTTCAGAATTTTAAATTTGTAAGATAAATTTTCTATAATCATTTCATTTGTAAAACCTTAATTTATTTTTCATGGATTATTAATTTTATATATTATATCCTCTTTCTAATATTTAAATTAGGTATTTAAATAAATGAATTAAATACCCCAAATTAAGGAAAAGTATAATATTATTCATATATTGAGACAATTTGTTTAATAGATTTATATGTGAGGACTAGTTTTGCTCAAATCTGTCTAGATAATGAAACAGACTTAAAAGAGGAAATAGCTTTTCTTAACAAACAACAGCTAGTTGAAAGAGTCAAACCAGAACATCTGTGAGCATCTACCCAGATACTAGCCCCTCATGAGAAAATAGCTATTTGTATTCCCTGCAGTACAGCAGCTAGAAGTGAATGTGCCATAGCTTCCTTCAAGGTGCCCACAAACCAAAAAACTTAATGGTTCACCAAGTTAGATTTGGATTGCATCCTTTCTTTGATCTTTTCAAGTGCTCCCTATCAGGAGTAAATTGCTATTTCCTTCTTACCTGTTTCCCAGGGAAGTTGTTGTATAGAATCTAAAAGAAATGGAGAGCAAAGTAAGAAAAGAAACAGACATGACATGTTAAAATGAACTTAAATATTTTATTAATACACATGAGGAACAAAAAATACAAAAAGCAAATTATGGTATTCTCTTTAGAAAGATGTATGAATAAAAATGAAAAATATGGTCATCATTATCTTAAGAAAATCAGCTAAGGAAATCTGGACAGATTATCACCATGTAAAATGAAGCAGTTTTAGGTTTTTTATTGACTTGTTTCAGTCTATTTGGAATTCTCAATAATACAGAGAAAAAACTATACCTGAATAAAAATGGGAAAATTAGATCTAATAAAATATGAAAGAAAAAATTCACAAGCAAATTTAATTAACTACAATTTTAGAATTATTTTATTTTTATAAATTAAAAAGGAAATTTTATATTAACAGTAAATTAAGAAAAATACATTCAAAATTTTAGTTAGTTGAAATCACTAGTTAAGCACCAAAGATAACCTTTATTAACTCATAAGTGAAAAGTAACTATAAAGCTTAAAATATAAATTGAGCCTTAGAATTCCAAAATCTTTTCTTTGAGGTTAAGAAAGAATACATGATATATGTGGTAGAGCTATACCTCAATGGTTTAACACACTTGCTGGTCTTCCAGAAGACCAGAATTAGTTCCCAACAACTCCCTCCAATACCAACTCTGGAGAATTGTATGCCTTCTGCTGTGGACAAACATATACATATCACACACATACACAGGCACATTACATATACACACAAATAATGGTAACAATAATACTTTTCTAAAATGATTATTTACAGTGTTTGTTATGTTGACCTCAATTAAGAGTCATTTGTAATATTAAAGCCTGTCATGGCCCAGCATGTCTCAGCCTCTGTCCATGAGATTCTACCTGAGTGGGGTTGTGTGGACCTGGAAGCTCCGAGCAACCCAACGGTGATAAAGACCAAACAGGCATCTTGTCATCTTCAGAGAGCTCTCAGTTCCATGGTGTGAACTAGAGTCATTTCTTTATTAGCCATCATTTCTGGTGTTTCTTAACCATGCTGCTAATACCAAGAGGCAACCATTTCTCTCTTTGTTCCCTGGCTGCTCTGGCCACTGCCTCTCTTCCTAACCTTCTATATTCACAAGGTATTCACTCACCTCTCTCCTCTGCCCAGGTGAGGGCCTATTCAGATGCTTAGGCACGTACAGATGCAAATAAGAGACATATTACCCTCAGGCCATGGTAAACAGTAGTAGCCTTACTGACATTAACAATACAATAGTGGGCCGGAGATTTCTGGTGCTCCATGTTTAGTGAGACACAAGACTGAATCTCAAAATATTCCATAGCTGAAATACTTTGGTCCCCCACAAAAGCCCCAAACACAATACAGTGTAATTGGCCCTTGTCAAAGTGTCTTGCCAAGGAGTCTAATTTAGTAAGTTATCAGGTGCCTATTACAACAAACAGAGCTCAAACAGTATTGAGTATAGCCACAGCAGAACTTGCAAAGTGAAACAACAAATATGCAAAACAAGAACAAAACAAACAAAACCAATCATATAAAGTTTCAAGCAGGTATTAAAGGAGTAACCTTGGCAAATACAAGAGTCATGTGAGGCAGAAGGGTCCTCAACACTCAATGGATTACCTGGATTGATTTAGGAAGGTTAAGTTACAGGATGTGGCAAATGCACTACAGACTTTCAATACTCCCCATGGAAGACCTCATCCTCCCTTGGGAGTGGATTGTGGCTTGGAAGAGAGGGTTTGGTGGGGGCATGGGAGGATGGGAGAGAGAGGAAACTGGGATTGATATGTAAAATAAGATTGTTTCTAAATTAAATTAAAAAAGAAATACAAAGTTTTCATGTTAATATTTATAAAATGATAGGGAGGAAGGAAGTAAAGCAGGAAGGAGGGAAGGAGGAAGGAAGGAAGGAAGGAAGGAAGGAAGGAAGGAAGGAAGGAAGAAAAGAACTGTAATCTCATATGCTCTTTCCATTTCATAGAACTATAATCTAGAAAAGATTATTGTAATGACCATAATTTCTTTAAAACCAAATTGACAGTGTAATCATTTGGGGCATTATTTTTTTTTCTTAATTAACTCCACATTATTTTCTTAATTAACTGTACCACATACATTTTAGTCCTACTTCCTAATCAATTATTCATAACAAACAAGCTATCCAGAACACAGACTGATCCTTAATATTTATGTATTTTCTTCAAGGTACTGTATATCTTAATATTATGTGTCTGTTTACTCCACTTTTAATATATTCTTGTGGTAAGTTTACCCCAAGAAGCTTGATTCTATCCTAAACAGTATCCAATGCAGTTAATAAATTTAAAGTATTTTTCCTATAAATATATAATAACCCACCAGTGTTTGATTTTATTGTAGATTACAATGGATCTTTGTTATTAGCTATGAAAATAATCTCTAGGATTGTCTTCAATATTTACATGAGACAATATTCCTAATTCACTGCACAGTAAGTTATGTGAGAACAAGTACATGAAGCCTTATTCGGAAAGTAAAATAACATTATTATTATTATAGATTTAAATTAGAAACATCTTAAAAAACAAACAATATATGTGTTTGTAAGCAATCCAAGAATAGGTCAGTTGAGATACTTGCAGTAAATGTAGACTAAGAATAGATGAGATCAAATCCCTTTAAATTCTGAATTTTAGTTACCTTTACCCTGAGGTAAAAAATTATACATTGTGAAAGTTTTGTCAGAGTTCTTATTTTAACCTAACAACTTCAGTTCTCCTAAAAGTAGAGCCAAAAGTAAGAGTCTAGATTAAACCATATAATTAATAGTTAACTCAATAATATTTAATGACCATAAAGAATGGGTATGTCCAGGACTGAAGCACCATCTTATCTGCCATTGTAAAAGGCTGCTTTATGTGTGGTAAATCTCTTGGGAGCTGTGAAGTACATGCCATATTTTACAATTTAAGTTCTCGTGGTTTGTCTGATTGCCCTTGATAATGAAGGAGTTTCATAATTCTTACCTGTTTTATAAGAATAATGGCAAGGTATATTGTGAATTTATATTTGTCAGCATACAGCTATTTACCCAAACTACCTTCAAAAAGCCTTCAGTTGTGAATATCCTGTAACATATCCTTTAGCAATTTTAAAGGTCAATATTACATTTTACAGTACTTTTTGGGTCAAACAGCCAGCCTACTACTGTATGCAGATAAATCAGTTATCAGTTAATCTTAGCAATTCCCAAGGCTGTTCTTACTTTTAGAAATCCTGAATGTTTTGTGCATGAGGAAGTTACATACCTGTGGAGAAGAAACAAGTATTTGTTTTTCTGCAGATAATGCTGTGGGTTCCTCATTTGTGTATTATGGCTCTGTTTACAAAATCAAGCCAGAAAATGAATACATGAAAAACAGACACAAAAAGAGTTGGGGAAACTCTCCATCAACCTTACTGTTCTTTTATTTATGAACAAATATCCACTAACTACAAAAGAACAGCACTCCCTGGAGACTTAAAATTAATATGCCAGATAGTTAGAGAAAGCTATTGTTTTGGTCATTTCCTATAAAATCTCTGGTTTCTTTTTTATTAGCAGCTACTGTTTATCATAACATCATTGGATGCATTATTAAAGCCCTGCATTTTCAGTAAAATGTATAATAAATGTATTTGAAATGCATTCTTCTCTAAGTGCTTGAGATAAAACATTCCTGTCATTTAAATGAACAACAGAGCACATAACCACAGCAGTAATAGATGCTCAGAAGTTTCTGAAGCACTGAATGCATAGAAATTAATCTGTATCATCCCAGCCTCTTTTACAACACATTTAATGATTTAAAATCATTTAATGTATTTGATGGTGAAAGTGGATTATTTGTTGAAGAGATAAGTCAGCTCAAAGCAATATTAATTTGCCCTCTACTTTAAAGGTTTGAAAACAGGGAGTGAAACTTTTCAATTCTAATGCACTATAACTCTGGTGTACACTGGTTACTTCCTTGATAACAGCTTCAACATTTAGCCTTGGTCTAAATGGAAAAACAAAATCATTCTAAAATTAATGCTACAAGGTGAAATTTGTTCTAGTGAATCCAAAGTGTATCCCTTTACCATTATATGTTCTTGTTTTAGAAATGAAAAAATTCACTGGGGGTATGTAGAATTTCTAATAAAAGACAGTTATCACAGGGAACTCAGCAGAGAAATGAAGTCTGACTAAATTCTCCTGAAACACTTCACATTAACCATCACATCACATTGTGGGTAAGGTGGTCAACAGAATCCACAATTCTCTGCTCATATGGAAGCATTTCCATACTTCATGGTTACATAGTAAACATTATACATTTTTCACCAATGAAATAAGTCTGAAAATCCTGATAATCAGACTATGACACTGGATATATTTCCTAAACTATAATTTCCATTTTTCTCATAGCTTATTTGCAAACATGATTTACTGAATAGGCTACTGGTTTACAAAAAACTGTTAAGCAATCATATATATATATATATATATATATATATATATATATATATATATATGATGGTTATTATAGTAAACATCAAGTTCTTCCCTAATACATTAATAATTCTGGTGTTTTTTTTAAACTGGTATGCAGTAGAGGATTAATTACACTTGTGTATATATTTTTAAATTAATTTTTAAATTTAAATTTAAAACAATCTTATTTTGCATACAAATCCCAGTTCCCTCTCCCTTCCACCCTCCCATTTCTTCCACCATCTCCCCATCCCATCTCCCTTCTGATTCTCAGAGAGGGAGAGGCCTCCCATTGGGGATCATCAAAAGTCTGATACATCATTTGCAGAAGGACTGAGGCTCTCCTCCCTATATCTAGGCTGACAATCATAGGAAATGTGTTCCAAAACACAAGTCATGCACAAGGGATAAAGACTGGTTCCACTGCCAGTGGTGCCATAGACTGTCTAAGCCCCCAAACTGACACCCACTTTCAGGAGGCATGCTTCAGTAATTTTTTTCCAGAAACAATCTTATTTTACATATCAATTCCCCCCATTCCCTTGCCCTCACATCCTCCCATGTCCCCCAGAAAACCCCCCAACATAACCCCACCCACTCTCCAAAGATAGTGAGGCATCTCACTGTGGATCATCAAAGTCTGTCACATCATTTTTGGGAGGCCTTGGCCCTCTTTCATGTATCTGGATTGCAGTAGTATTCCTTCATAAGGAAAAGGCACCCAAAGTCAATTTCTGGCTGAGGGATCAATACTGGCTTACTTTTAGAGGTCCCATAGATGGCCCATGCCTCCTAGCTGACACCCACATTCAAAGGGCTAGATTCAGTCCAATGTTGGTTCCCCAGCTTTACATCTAGGCTCTCTGTGCTCTCACTAGGTCAGGTCAACTGTTTCTGTGGGTTTTTCCAGCATGGTTTGGCTCCTTTGCTAATCCTTCCTTCCTCCATACAACTAGTTTCCGGGAGTATGGCTCAGAGTTTAGCTATAGGTGCCTTCATTTGTGAAGTTAAGATTTAAAGTTAAGATTTTCTATACAATTACATATGGAAAGAAAATATAAAATACTTTAAAATTGAGATCTACTATATCCTTTTCCTGTTTTTATATCACAAGGTATCTATCTAGCTATCTACAGACAAAGATATATTCAACACAGATAGTTGAGGTAGTACACTGGGGAGATAGTCTGCAATATCCATGCAGAATGACCCAGTAAATAGTTTTGTTAAACAAAGGTTTAATATGAATTCTGTGCATAGTTATTTAATCTGTCAACAGTGGTGTGGTGCTTATATTTTATTCAAATGATAATAAAATACAACATAATATAGAGGTGTACTTTTCTGTAATAGCTATTTAATATGTTCAAATTAAAGAGAATAATGTTTGCCTTTTTTGTGACTAGGTTAAGTCATTCAGAATGTTTTCTTGTAGTTCCATTAATTTGCTGCAGATTTCAAGTTTACATTGTCTTTTTCTGCTTAGTAGTACTCCACTGTGTAAATGTATCACATTTTCTTTATTCATTCTTCAGTTGAGGGGCATCTAGGTTGCTTCCAGGTTCTTGGTATTACAAATAATGCTGCTATGAACATAGTTGAAAAGATGTTCTCATTGTATGAATGTGCTTTTTTGTGTATATGCCTAAGAGTGCAATTGCTGGATCTTGAGGTAGACAGTTGCCCCTGTTCTGGAGAAATTGCCATACTGATTTCCAAAGAGTTTCTAGGAGTTGGCAATCCTACCACCAGTGGTGGAGTGTTCCCCTTTCTCCACATCCTCTCCAGCATAAATTGTCATTGGTTTATGTCACTCCTATATGGATTTTAGACAAACAACAAGGGATTACCAGCCAATAATCCACACCACCAGAGAAGCTAGAAAACAAGGAGGATCCTAAAAGAGATATAGATAGTCTGACAGAGAAGGGGAAAGGGACAAGAACTCCTGAGCAAATTGGGAGCATGAAGGGAGGGTAAAGGGTTCTAGGAGAATGAGAATTGGAGAAGAGGAGTGATGAGGAGGACATGATAGAGCAGGAAGGTTGAGTAGAGGTAAGAATAGAGGAGAGCAAGATGAAAGTTGCCACAGAGAGGGAACCATTATAGGTTTAAAGAGAAATAAGGCACTAGGGAAATGTCCAGAGATCTACAAGGATGAAGCCAACTAACAATATAAGTGACAGTGGAAAGGCTACCTTAAATGCCCTCCCATGATAATGAGATTAATGACTAACTTACATAATGTCCTAGCACCTTCATCCAGCAGCTGATGTAAGTAAAGCAGACACTCACAACTAAACCCTGAACTGAATTGGAATTCAGTTGCAGAGAGGAAGGAATGATGAGCAAAGTGGTCAAGACCAGGCTGGTGAAACCCACAGAAATAGCTGACTTGAACAAGGGGAGCTTGTGGTCCCCTGACTGATAGCTGGGAAACCAACATAGGACTGATCCAGAACCTGTGAATGTGGATGTCAGTAAGGAGGCCTACAAAATATATGTGGCCTCTTGTAGTAGATCAGTAATTATCCCTAGCATAAAAATGGACTTTGAGAGCCCATTCCATATAGAGGGATACTCCTTCAGCTTAGACATATGGGGGCAGGCCTAGGCCCCATTGCAAAGGATATAATAGACTCTGAAGATCCCCCATGGAAGACCCTCCCCTCTCCAGGAAGCAGAAATGTTAGGGGATATATATAGTGTTTGTGGGGGGCAAGGGAGGATAGGAGGGAGAGGGAACTGGTATTGACATGTAAAGCAATTTTGTTTCTAATTTAAATAAAAATGGGAAAAAATAAAGAAAATGATGGCCAAATTCTGCCTGCCCACCATGGCAAATCGTGGCCTGGGGTCTGCAGGCAGACTGAATCAGGTCCCTGAGGACCCTGGGACCCTGACTCTGCTGAGATCACTGCGCTATTCTGGCCCCAACTGAGTGCAGACAGTGCAGAGGTGAGCTGCTTTGACCCCTACCTTGAGCCCAACTTCCACCTGCCAACTCTGGGAACTCCTGACCAAGGGTCTGCAGACAGGATGACTTGACCCCTGAGGACCAAGTAACCCAAAGACTGCTGACATCTCTGTCCAGTGATGCTCTCACCCACATGGAGACCAAGTGCCTCAGACTTGCCTGCACCCAACTTGAGACCCTTCAGAGTATCGGAGCCAATTGCACACAATTGAGAGAACACCGGACCCATACACACCAGGTCATGAAGTGACACCACCCGTACCCACTGGAAGAAGATATGGGAAGATGACAATATAAGAACACATCCAAAAACAGGAAAACCAATATGACAACACCAGAGTCTAGGGACCCAACACCAGCAAGATATGAACATCCCAACACAGAAGAAGCAGAAGAGAGAAACCTTATAAACAACTTCATGCAGATGATAGAGAACCTAAGACAGGAAATCAGAAAATCCTTCAGAGAAATGGAAGAAAAGGCAAACCAAAAGATGCAAGAAACCAAAGAAAGCCAAAAAAGCCAAGAAAATGAAGTTAAACAATTCAGGACCTTAAAACTGAATTAGAGACAATAAAGAAAACACAAACTGAGGGAATGCTGGGAGTGGAAAAGCTGAGGAAACAATCAGGAACCACAGATTCAAGCATATCCAACAGAATACAAGAGTTGGAAGACAGAATCTCAGACCCTGAACCCAAACTAAAGGAATTAAACTCATCAAGCAAAGAAAATCTGAAGTCTAACAAATCCATAACACAAAATATCCAGGAAATATGGGACAACGAGAAAAGATCAAACCTAAGGACAATAGGTATAGAAGAAGGTGAACAAACCCAATTCAAAGGTGCAGAAAACATATTCAACAAAATCATAGAAGAAGACTTTCCCAACCTAAAGAAAGGCATGCCAATGAAAGTACAAGAAGCTTACAGAACACCAGAGTGGACCACAAAAGAAAGTCTCCTCATCACATAATATTTAAAACACCAAAGGTACAGAATAAAGAAAAAAAATATTAAGAGTAGCAAGGGAAAAAGGCCAAGTAACACACAAAGGCAAACCTATCAGATCACACCAGACTTTTCCATGGAATCTCTGAAATCCAGAAGGACATGGATAGATATTCTACTTACTCTGAGAGAACATGAGTGCCAGCCCAGACTACTATAGCCAGCAAAGCTTTCAATCACTATAAATGGACAAAACAAGATTTAAACAATATGTAGCCACTAATCCAACCCTACAGAAAGTACTGGAAGGAAAACTCCAACCTAAGGAAATTAATTACACTCACATAAACATAGGCAATAGATAATCCCACTCTACAAAAACACAAAATAAAGGTCAGGTTAAATCCACATACAATACTAGAACAAACAGCAAGTCAAAAACAAACAATCAGAAACAATCAATGGACATTAATTTCCCTCATTATTAATGTTCTTAACTCACCTATAAAAAGACACAGGCTAAAAGATTGGATATGAAGACAGAATGGATCTTTCTGCTGCTTACAAGAAACACACCTCAAATTCAAAGACAGACATTATCTCAGAGTAAAGGGTTGGGATGAGATATTCCAATCAAATGAACCCAAGAAACAAGCTGGGGTAGCTATCCTAATATCTAATGAGTTAGCCTTTAAACTAAAATTAATCAAAAGAGATGCAGAAGGTCCTTTCATATTCATTACTAGAAATATCCACCAGGAAGAAGTCTGAATTCTAAACATCTATGCACCAAATATAAAGGCACCAACATTCGTAAAAGAAACATTAAAACTCAAATCACAAATAAGGCATCACACAGTTATAGTGGGAGACTTCAACACCTCACTCTCACCACAGGACAGGACCACCAGACAGAAACTTAACAAAGAGACAAAGGGACTAACAGAAGTTATGAGCCAATTGGGATTAACAGACATCTATAGAACTTTCTATTCAAACACAAAAGGATATACCTTCTTTTCATCATCTCATGGAACCTTCTCAAAAATCGACCACATACTCAGCAACATAGTAAACCTCAACAGGTAGAAAAAAATTGGAATAATCCCCTGTGTCTTATCAGACTACCATGCTTTAAAGTTAGAAATAACAAACAAAGTGCAGAAAATCTACCAACTCATGGAAATTGAACAACACCCAATTGCACCATTCCTGGGTCATGGAAGCAACAAAGAAAGAAATAAAAGACTTCCTAGAATTCAATGAAAATATAGACACAACATATCCAAACTTATGGGACACTTTGAAAGCAGTACTAAGAGGAAAGTTCATAGCTCTAAGTGCTCACATGAAGAAACTAGATAATAGCCACACCAGAGAGTTGACATCACCATGGAAAGCTCTAGAAAAAATGGAAGCAAATTCACCCCGGAGGAGCAGATGCCAGGAAATAATCAAAATGAGGGCAGAAATCAATAAAGTCGAAACAAAGAAAACAATTCATAGAATCAATATAACAAAGAGTTGGCTCTTTGAGAAAATCAACAAGATAGACAAACCGTTATCCAAACTAACCAAAAGGCAGAGAGAGAATATGCAAATTCACAAAATCAGAAATGAAAAAGGGCACATAACAACGGACACTGAGGAAATCCAGAGAATCTTCAGGTCATACTTTGAAAAACTGTACTCCACAAAATTTGAAAATTTAAAAGAAGTGAACAGTTTTCTGGACAGACATCACTTACCAAAATTGAAACAAGAACAGATAAGCAACTTAAATAGACCTATAAACTCTAAGGAAATAGAAGCAGTCAGCAAAATCTCCCAACAAAAAAAAAAAGGCAGGGGCCAGATGGATTCACTGCAGAATTCTACCAGAAATTCAAAGAAGAGCTAATAGCAATACTCCTCAAATTGTTCCACACAATAGAAGCAGAAGGGATACTGCCAAACTTTTTTTTACAGGCTACAATAACCTTGATACCTAAGCCACACAAAGAAACAACTAAGAAAGAGAAATACAGACCAATATCCCTCATGAACACTGATGCAAAATTTCTCAAAAAAATACTGGCAAATCAAATCTACATCAGAGAAATCATCTACCATGATCAAGTACGCTTCAGCCCAGGGATTGAAAGATGATTCAACATACAAAAATCCATCAATGTAATCCACCATATAAACAGTCTGGGTGGAGGGGCAAAAACAAACAAAAAAACCACATGATCATCTCAGTAGAAGCCGAAAAAGCCTTTGACAATATTCAAGACCCCTTCATGGTAAATGTTTTGGAGAAATCAGGGACAACAGGAACATACCACAACATAATAAAAGCAATATACAGCAAGCCAACAGCCAACATCAAATTAAATGGAGATAAACTGAATCCAATTCCTCTAAAATTGGGGGCAAGACAAAGCTGTCCACTCTCTCCATAACTCTTGAATATTGTCCTTGATGTTCTAGCTAGAGCAATAAGACAGCAGAAGGAGATCAAGTGAATACAAATCTGGAAGGATGATGTCAAACTCTCACTATTTGCAGACTTTATGATAGTCTATATTAGTGACCTGAAAAACTCAACCAGGGAACTCCTACAGCTGATAAACAACTTCAGCAAAGTGGCAGTATACAAGATTAACTCAAAAAAAATCTGTAACCCTACTTTGTACCAAGGCACATTGGTGGAGAAAGAAATAAGAGAAACATCACCCTTTACAATTGCCACAAACAACATAAAATACCTGTACCAGGAGAATTTTCAGTCTCTAAAGAAAGAAATTAAAGCAGATACCAGAAAATGGAACAATCTCAGTTGCTCTTGGATAGGTAGGATCAACATAGTAAAAATGGCAATCTTTCCAAAAGCAATCTACAGATTCAATGCAATCCCCATCAAAATCCCAAAACAATTCTTCACAGACAATGAAAGAACAATTCTCAACTTTATATGGAGAAACAAAAGACCCAGGATAGCCAAACAACCCTGTACAATAAAGAAACTTCTGGAGGCATCACCATCACTGACTTCAAGCTCTATTACAGAGCTATTGTCCTGAAAATAGCTTGGTATTGATATAAAAATAGAAAGGGAGACCAATGGAATAGAGTTGAACACCCTGCTATTAATCCACACACCTAGGAACACCTGATATTTGATAAACAATCCAAATTTATACGATGGAACAAAGAGAATATCTTCAACAAATGGTGCTGGCATAACTATTTGTGGACAAGTAGAAGACTACCCAATCCTATCGCCTTGCACAAAACCTAAATCAAAATGGGTCAGAGACCTCAACATAAATCCAGCTACATTGATCCTATTGGAAGACAAAGTGGAAAATACCCTTGAATTAATTGGTACAGGAGACTGCTTCCTGAACATTACACCAGTAGCACAGACACTGAGGTCATCAATTGATAAATGGGACCTCCTGTAACTGAGAAGCTTCTGTAAGACAAAGGAGAGAGTCAGCAAGACAATACAGCAGCCCACAGACTGGGAAAAGATATTCACTAAACCCACATCTGACAGAGGGCTGATTTCTAAAATATACAAAGAACTCAAGAAGCTAGTATCCAAAACACCATACAATCCAAGTAAAAAGTGGGGTACAGAACTAAATAGGTAATTCTCAATAGAGGAATCTAAAATGGCTGAAAGACACATAAGACAGTATTCAACATCCTTAGCCATCAGGAAAATGCAGATCAAAACAACTCTGAGGTAACATTTTACTCCTGTCAGAATGGCCAAATTAAAAAACACCAATGACAGTTCATGCTGGAGAGGATGTGGAGAAAGGGGAACACTTCTCCACTGCTGGTGGGAGTGACAACTTGTACAGCCACTTTGGAAATCAGTATGGTGACTCCTGAATAAAATGGTAATCAGTCTAGCACAAGATCCAGCAATTCCACTCTTAGGCATATACCCAAAAGAATCACACTCATACAACAAGGACATCTGTTCAACGATGTTCATAGCAGCACTATTTTTTAATAGCAAGAAACTGTAAGCAGCTTTGTTGCCCCTCAACCAAAGAATGGATAGAGAAAATGTGGTACATTTACACAATAGAGTACTACTCAGTGGAAAAAAAATAGAAATTTGAAATTTGCAGGAAAATCGATGGTTCTAGAAGAAACCATTCTGAGTGAGAGAACCCAACACAAAAAGACAAACATGGTATTACTCACTCATATGTGGATTTCAGACATAGAATAAAGGATTACAAGCTTACAATCCACACTGCAAGAGAAATTAGTAAACAAGGAGTGCCCTAAAAGTGGCAAACATTGTCCCCTGGAGAAGGGGAAAGGGTCAAGATCTGCTGAGGAAATTGGGAGCACAGGAAGAGTAAGGAGGGAGCTAGGAGAATGAGTAGGGGAGAAGAGGAGAGGTGGAAGGAAATGAGGGAGCAGAAGGGTTGAGTCAGGGGAAGAATACAAGATAGCAAGAATGGAGATATCATAATAGAGGGAGACATTTTTGGTTTACAGAGAAATCATGCCTTAGGGAGATGTCTGGAGATCTACAAAGATGATATCAGCTAACAATCTAAGCAACAGAGAAGAGGCTACCTTAAATGCCCTCCCCTGATAATGAGATTAATGACTAACATATATACCATCCAATAGCCTTCATTCAGCAGCTGGTGAAAATAAAAGCACACACCCACAACTAATCACCAAACTAAACTGGAACCCAGATGCAGAGGATGACAAGTGAAGAGCACAGTGGTCCAAACCAGGCTGGTGAAACCCACAGAAACAGGTGACCTGAACATCAGGGAACTCTTGCTCCCCAGACTGATAGATGAAATACCAGCATGGGCCTGATCCAGACACCAGGAAGATGGGTTTCTGTGAGGAAACCTCAGATATCTACAGGATCTCCTGTAGAAGTTCAGTTATTATTCCTAGCATAGGTTTGGATTTTGGGAGCCCATTCCATGTAGAGGAATAGTCAGTGAGCCAAGACACATGGGGGTGGGCCTAGGCCCTATCACAAAGGATAAAATAGACTCTGATGTCACCCTACAGAAGGCCTCACCATCCTGGGGGAACAGAAAGGATTTTGACAGATAGGGTTTTAGTTGGAGGTGTGTGAGGGAACCTGTAGCCACACCTGCTTAGGGGCTGGCTACAGGTCTGCCTAACCATGAATTCGAGGGTGTGGTCAGGGTGACATAGAGTGAGAGGTTCAGGGCTGCATTTCACTTTCAGTTTTCCCTTTCAGCTTGATGTATAGACTGCTGCCATGTCAGCAGTCTAGGTCGCTCTGTATGTAAGGCTTTTCCCTATTAATTATCCTTATATTTCTACCTGACTTCGTATTGGTAATTTCCCAGTTTATCTGGTGTCAGGAACAGGATATTGGAAACCTACACCCCATTTGGGACAGTCTGTGGGTTCCACCAGGCCTGTGGCCTAGGCCAGTGTCCTGTCCTGCAGGACGTCAACCTGGGGAAAGAGAGTCAGGGATAGGGAATGGGGACAAGAGTCCCAGAAAGAACGACCACAAGACAGTATTTTGATCAAGTGGCAAACTTTACTTTTCTCAGGCTAGCTTATGTAGTCAGGATATGGGGAGGGGTAGAATGGGTTGTGTGTGAACCAGGTGTTGGTATAGGCAGGATTTTAGGAAGCCACAAAGGGTAGAGTAAAGAGTTTATGAGTAAGAGGTCCAATAAGGGTTGCTTAAGGGACTGAGCCTGTGGGTGGAGGACTGGGTCAAGTTGTTTCTTTTCTTGAACTGAGGTTCTAAGGAGATGCTAAGTAAAGGTTAACTATGTGGCCTGCCAAGCATGGCCTAGGATCTCATGCCAAGCCCTGAGATTCGGCTCCCAACATATTCCCCCTTCCTTGTATAAAAAGAAGTTGACAAATTTTTCAGCAGAGGGGGATAGAGGTCTGGCCCTCAATTAGAGAATCTACATGGATTTTATCAAGAACATTTTCCTCAGACCTCAGGGACAGCTTCTTGGAGCCATCTGAAAGGCAAGACTGTCTGTTTGCCTTTTGTGGGGGTGGGAAACTTTAGGACATCGACCCCATTGCACTCAGTCATATACCTTAGAAGAGGAGGTCTCCTTGCAGTACCATCCAGCATCCAGGTCTGCACCTCTGAAGCTGCCCATGGGGAAGTGGGTTAATTCCTCTTTGGAGGGAACAGCCTGAGATGATTTATATTAGAGGGGCCAAAGTCATCCTGGGAAGAGGTGGGCTTAAGTGTTGTATAAGTACAGGCTTAGTGGCAGAGTCCACTTTTTGCTTGAAAAAGGCTACAGGTTGAGTAAATGCCCAAGGACCAAAGGAGATTAGCAAGAGGGACCCTATCAAAGGTCCAATGAGGGAAGGGAGGAGGGTGGTTAACCATAGGGACCTAGTAGGAATGGGTAGAAGGAAGCAAAAAGGAGTAACAGGAGGTTATTTTCCCATATGAGTGAAGCCAGCCAAGCCAATCGTTGAGTCAGTGTCATCGAGCTCATTTTCAGGGGTGTGTGTATAATGGGTTGATTGGGACATTGGACAGCACTGTCAGACACTGGACCGTCAGGATGTGGTTAGACATACAGCCATCTTCTCCTGACATTGAAGTTATATCACAACATAACAATATAGAAAACACTGTACTTACTGTAGAACCAGAAAACCAAAACTGCGGAAATGATTACTGAAGTGGAAATTCCAGCACTTAATAAATGTCCCACAAATTACCCCAAAACAAAGAAGCACTTGGTCAATGAAGGGTTAAGTGAGAAGAATGAGAAGACAGGAAAACCTTCAGACAGCTTTCAGAAAGGCCTCTGTGCATAACTACAGATCCAGAGTTGTTAGCTACACAGCTCAATTCTTTGCCAGGTCTCAATTACAGCCCTCATGTATACTCTATTCCTAAGCATTATAATAGATTTACATCACCATTCCTTTAGGAAAACAAGAGAAGTAAAGAAACTACTGAAAACATTTCTGACTCATGCAAAAAGCAAAAGTGGAAACACCAAGAGTGGCGATTTGGACAGGGATTTTTTTCAGGACCCAAAATCTCATAATAGGAGCCCTTCCTTACATCCACATCTCCTTAACCTCCTGCATTGCAGAGTCAGCTTAGTATCACTGTCAACCTTAACCTCCCTAATTCAATGACCTCACTTGCAACTTCCCAGCATTCCCCAGGAATCAACAAGAAGAATGTTGAACTCTCCCTCACCATTGGCCACTGTAATAGTGGATGAACTCACAATCCAGGTGCAGAAACGAAGACTGGCAGTTTCAAACATAATAGCATTAGAAAGATCATGTGAAGCTTTTTTTTTTCTTTTACTTTTTAAACCTACCTGATATGGGCTTCTCGCTAATGACCCTTCCCTAACCTGGCCTCTTCCCACACTGCACTTTGAGTCTTATGAACCCATCTGGTCTGCCATGTTGTCAGATGATCAACACTTGGAGGCAGTTGCCAACTCTAGCCCATTTCTTTTCATTAATGGTTCCTTCCTGGGGGAACCATGGACAATGATCCCCAATAAAAAAAAAAAGAACTTTTTAAAATTGTTTCTTGAGCCATGAGGGATTCTTTGATCCCAGAAAGATACAAATCTTCCTTGCTACTTTTCTCAATTTTTTTTTTCTTAACTGAAGTTCCCTGCATTTTGAGGGATTCTGTGAACTCAGAAAGAAATATCTTCCTTGCTAAATGCTTGTCCCATTACTCACCTTTTCCACATAGGTGGTGCTCATAAACTGAAAGTCCCAAGTGCTGGGCAGACTGCTGGGTCTTCCTCCAACCAAGGCTCAAAATCGACCTTGACATGGACACATCACAGCATGGATGGGCCCGTCACTCTAATGAGCACTGAAATTCCCAGATCCCCAAATCTATCTATCTGCAAGTTGGGCACCAGTTGTCCCATCCTGCAGGACATCAACCTTGGGCAAGAGAGTCAGGGATAGGGAATGGGGACAAGAAATTCAGAAAGAACGACCCAAGACAGGATTCTGATCAAGTGCCAAACTTTACTTTTCTCACACTAGATTATATGGTCAGGATATGGGGAGGTGTAGAATGGGTTGTTTGTGAACCAGCTGTAGGTATAGGCAAGATATTAGGAAGCCACAAAGAGGATGTTTGGCAGGGTAGAGTTTATGAGGAAGAGGTCCAGGAAGGGTTGCTTAACTAACTGAGCCAGTGGGTGGAGGACTGGATCAAGTTGTTTCTTTTCTTGAACTAAGGTTCTAAAGAGCTGCTATGTAAAGGTTGACTATGTGGCCTGCCAAGCATGGCCTAGGATCTCATGCCAAGCCCTGAAGTTTGGCTCCCAACAGGCTGGGAAAGCTCCCTCTCTCCACAGGTTTGTAAAGTCACCAGACGAATCATTGAACCACCCAAGAGCATTCCCGATGCAGCTGAACTGCTCAGAACCATCCACCCTGCTTGGAGACAGTTTCTAGCTGCCTAGATTTGAGTAGGCCTCAGCTTTCAGCAGTGGATTCCCCTGGCTGCTGCTATGGCAAAGCTGCATCTCTTTCAATGGATGTGGCGCAAGGCCTTATACTCTCTTAGATAAGCAAAGCCGCTTTGTGATTTCTCTCCACTGCTGCCACCTACCACTGGCAAATGCCCCACTGAGTAGCTGAACAATTGGGGCACCTGCTGATCAAAGATAGTTACTGCATCTGGAGCAGAATTCAGGTAAAATTATGCTGGAACATTTATCATTTGCTAAAATTGGTAATATTTTTGTATATTATGTGAATTCAATGTTTGAGGAAGACGATAATCTGCCAATTACCAGCCTATATGGCATAATGGCAGTTAGCTTGCTGGTACAAATAATGTTACTAGCCAGAGTGCTCAGGAACAGGGATAAGGATAACCTAACCACCTACTTGCAGGAAATAACAGCTTTATGCAATGCGGTTTTGGTGGACAGATTATGTCAGACCACAATTATGCAGTAAATGGAACAGAAATTGAATGATAATCTTGGCTCTGTGTCCAATACACTAAGGACAGAGCTGTCTGTTATCCAAGATGAGATGCAGCATATTTATGATAAGATAAATATAGAGCGATCCCCCATGTCTGAGGCCTTAGAGTCTAGGCTGTCAGAGGACCTAAGCGAACTAAAGAATATCTGTAGCCAGCTAGAAACTCAGATAGGCTCTTTTACCCAGAAACTAGATGCAAAGGTGCAAAGTACCCAGGATATGTTTGAAAAATTGGACAATGCCATTCAATCAATTATTGAAGCATCCAAGGTAGCAGATCACAAATTTGAGTCTAGATTTGAATGTTTGGAAGATAATTTACAGTACAGGGCTGACAGATTAGATAGGTCCATATGGTCAATTTCTGAGGACTCAAAATCAGCAAATCATGACCTCGAATTTAGACTCCAATACCTAGAAGGCAGTTTCCATTCCATCTAGATGCATCCTAAGGATGATGATATTTAAGACCTAGAAAAAAGTGGAGAGGAGCAGTAAGAGCAATTTACAGATTCACTAACATGCTTGGAATCATTTATGATTAAGGAGACTGAAACTTTTCATAAGGATATCATTACTAGGCTTAAAGATTGTTGGGATGCCTCAGAGGCAGAATCACTCCAATCTGAGGCACCTACTCCACCCAGGTATCATGTCTATTCCTCTAAGTTTGTTACTCGTACACCATTAGTGTACCCAGCTACCATGGTAGAAAAGCCAGCTTCTAAGAAACACCCTCATGGAAGCATAGCTTATGAATGGCAACCTATACAGCTGAAGGATCTTAAGAATATTAAAGAATCAGCTGTCTCATATGGCCTCCATGGCCCATATGTAAAAGAACTATTACATTCATAGGTAACCTTCAACAGGATGACAACCACAGATTGGGATTGATTGGTAGCAGCAGTACTTGAGAATTCATGCCCAATCCAGTGGAAGGCATTGGTGAGGAAAAGGGGGAAGCTCCTTGAGCGTCAGGGCATAAAGGAAGGTTTTGAAGCCCCTATATATGAGCATCTTGGTTAGGGGATTTATGCTATCCCAGAGGCTCAGGATGAATATAATTATGATATACTGTCTCTATGAAGGAAAGCAGCATTAAATGCCTGGGATAAGATTCCTGAGCCAGGAGAAAGCCTAGAATATTTTACCAAAATAGAACAGGGACCTACAGAACAGTTCCAGGACTTCTTACAAAGGTTAACTAGGGCAGTGGTGTTACAGCTAACAGATCCAAAAACAAGACAATCAATTTTATATACGATAGCTTATGAGAATGCAAACCCAATATGCAAAAGAATGCTTTTGCCTTTAAAGATCAGATCAGCTCTGCTAGATCTGCTAGATCTTAAGTTCTAGAGGTAAGATGCAAGGGCTTGGGAAGGGGAAGCACCTTACAGAGGTCAACATAGGTACCAAGAGGCTAGAGGTTACTACTACTATGAACCAGAACCTTGGGTAGGAAGAGCCTTCCCCTGGAGACCACAAAGGTGCCAGGAACCTAGATGTTTCAACTATGGTAAAGTGGGACATACTAAGAGAAAATGTAGACAAACGAATTCTAACAATGCCTCATACAGAAGGCCACTGCCTTCTGGATTGTGTAGAACATGTAGTAAGGGCAGACATTGGACCAATGAATGTAGATCGACCAGGGACATGTAAGGAAACCTGTTAAGGTCGGTAAAATCCTAGTGGGAACTTAAGAAGGCCTCCACTTCGAGAAAGGTCTGTTTTTTCCCAGTAGCAGTGGAAGACAATCTCTCACAGGATGAATAGATAGTTATTTGCCTATTGTAAAAAATAGTACTATGCTAGATGGTAGTTTGAATAGGGATGAAGAATCAAATGTGACTGGACAAAATGAGAAATGCATATTTTGGCAAGCTTCTATCAATGATAAAAGGCCTCAGTTGAAAGTGAAAATTAATAATAAAGTTATTTCTGGCTTAGTAGACACTGGGGAGGATGTATCTATTATTACCCAAAAGTCTTGGCCTCAGAAATGGCCTCTTAGAGAGGCAAATGTACAATTTTTAAGAATTGGGACTCTATGTAGAGTTCAACAGAGTGCTAACTTGGTGGTCTGCATTGGACCAGAAGGACAGAAAGGGATACTTAAACGATATATGCCAAATATAGCTATAAATCTCTGGGGTCGTGACCTTTTACAGCAAAGGAATACTAAGATCCATATTCCTCCAATGTCAGATACAAATTATGCACAATGTTTAGATAGTAGAAAAGATCTGGTAAGACGCTATGGAAAACAGTTACCAACCATCCATGCTGTACAGAAACTAGGTACAAATGATGGACCTTCAGAGGAGCCAAAGGCCCTGCCAATGAATTGGCTTACAGATGAACCAGTTTGGGTAGGACAATGACCTATGACCTCTGAAAAGCTAGAGGCTTTAGAAAAGTTAGTACAGGAACAGCTAGATGCTGGACATACAGAGGAGTCTACCAGGCCTTGGAATTCTCCTGTATTTGTTATAAAAAGAAGTCAGGTAAGTGGAGAATGCTGACAGACCTGAGAGACATTAATAAGGTAATTCAACCAATGGGCTCTCTGCAACCTGGAATGCCATTACCTTCCTTAATACCTAAAAGATGGCCTATCATAGTCATTTATCTAAAAGACTGTTTATGTCACAATACAGTTACAGGAAATGATAGAGAAAATTTTGCATTTAATGTACCAACTCTTAGTAATTCACAGCCAGTCAGTAGATATCAGTGGACAGTTTTGCTAAAAGGAATGCTAAATAGTCGTACTTTGTGTAAGCACTTTGTACAGCAACCTTTGAAAATAATTCATTAGAAATTTTCACAATCTCTTGTTTACCATTATATGGATGACATTCTTTTATCAGATTCTAATAAGGAAACTTTGGAATGTATGTTTGAAATGGTGAAGGAAGTTCTGCCTCGTTGGGGATTACAGATTGCCCCAGAAAAGATACAAAGAGGAGATTCTATTAACTAAATAGTTAGGTTACAAGATAGACTTACAAAGAATCAGGGCTCAAAAAGGTACAAATTAGGAGAGAACATTATCAAACTCTTAATTCTCTTCAGAAATTATTTCTCAATTACAGATGATTATTGCTGTAGAAGGACATGACTTAAAGCATTTATAAATGGCCCATAAAGGTCATAAGCACCTAAACATTAAAGAATATTATCTGCTGAGGCAGAAAAAGAGTTACAATGGGTAGAAAGCAGAATATAGGATGCACATATAGATTGGATAAAACTTAATTTAGACTGTATTCTGGTTATCTTGCCATCCAGAGAATACCCTTCTGGGATTCTGATGCAGAGGGAAGACACTATATTGGAATGGATATTTCTGTCACATGAAGAGAACAAAAAGTTAAAGTCATATATAGAAACGATTTCTGATTTAATTTTAAAGGGAAAATAAAACCTTTGTCAACTGACTGGAAAAGATCCAGCAGAAATTATAGTACCTTTAACTAATGAAGAAATTTCCTCCTTGTGTAAGGATAATGAATATTGGCAAATAGCTCTTACTGACTTTTTGGGAAATATTAGCAACAATTATCCCAAAACTGACAGAATTAAATTCATAAAAAAGACAGTCTGGATTCTTCTACATATTTTAAGACAAATTCTCAATTCTGGAGTTCTTATCTTCTACACTGATATCATCAAATCAGGTAAGTCAGGTTATAAAGCAGGTGAGGTAAGTAAAGTAGTTCAAAGTCCATATACATCTGTACAGAAGGCAGAATTATATGCAATTCTCATGGTGCTTAAGGATTTTACAGAACCTCCTAATATAGTTACCGATTCTCAATATGCAGAGAGAGTCGTGTTATACATTGAGACTGCAGAATTCGTCCCTGATAATACAGAATCAACTTCACTGTTTATGCAATTACAGGAAACAATCAGAAACGGAAGCAGTCCTATATACATTACACATATCAGATACCATATGGGGCTGCCATGCCTAGTAGCACAAGGCAATGATGAGATTGATCGTTTATTAATTGAAAGTGTGCTAGAAGCTTCAGAATTTCATAAGAAACATCATGTAAATAGCAAAGGTTTGAAAAAGGACTTCTCCATTACTTCGCAACAAGCCAAGGAGATAGTGAGAAACTGTCCTACTTGTTCCTTTTATAATCAAACTCCATTGCCAGCAGGTTCTAATCCTAAGGGTATTCGGGGAAATGAGGTTTGGCAGATGGATGTTTTTCACTTTGCAGAGTTTGGAAATTTGAAATATGTGCATCATACTATAGACACATTCTCAGGGTTCCAAGGAGCTACAGCTCTTAACTCTGAAAAAGCTGATTCTGTTATTACACACCTGCTAGAGGTGATGGCAGTTATGGGTATACCTGCACAAATAAAAACTGACAATGCTCCAGCTTATATCTCCTCAAAATTAGAACAATTTTTCAAATATTATAACATATTGCATGTTACCAGTATACCACACAATCCTACAGGACAAGCAGTGGTTGAAATATCTAATAGAACACTAAAGGAGATGCTCAACAAACAAGCTTGGAAATCTAAACCCCCCCCCCAAATATAGGTTGCATAATGCTTTATTAACACTAAACTTTCTTAATGCTAATGAAAAAGACAAACAGCTGCAGAAAGACACTGGACTACGGAAAAAAACAAAACAAAACAAAACAAAAAACTGCTGAACACAATCAGCCAATGTACTTCAAAGATGTACTAACCTCTGTATGGAAAACAGGACATGTCTTAGGTTGGTGTCGGGGTTTTGCATTGGTTCCACAGGAGAAGAAAAACTTTGGATACCATCAAATTTGATCAATATTCATATTGAAATGGAATAACCTCTCAATGAGGACAAATGACAGGTATTCTACTAAGGTATATCTTATAAAATAAATAGAAACCTCCCAAAGGAAAGGGACATGTTTTGCTTTTATCTTCACAGGAAAACTCATCTCCACAAGTCAAATGAAACTGCATGGGTACATACTTAAGAAGAGAAGGTAGCTATAACCATCAAAAAGTAAAAATAAAAAAAGGAATGTGTGATATGGCAAACTTTACAGCTGTCTCTCAGAGAACTCTATTCCTCTTTTTCTTGTCCCTATTCAATTAAACCAATGCTGGACTTAGATGTGGATTTGGCTTTCCTCCTCTAAAATCCAAGCACATTATTTAACTAAGCTTTAGTGTTTCTGTATTGTATCAAGAAGCCAATTGATGTAATACAGAATAAAAGAAGAATTTGGGGACTGTCTTTGTCTTTTCTTGGATCTTTCTTTCAAGGTGTACACCCTCTCATAATTGTTATGCACCCATGATTGCCTTTACCAGCATGTGTACATACACAAGCAAACATTTCTCTGCTAACTGTTTGTGTTTGAGTCCTGCACAGACAATGAAGACCTGCCTGACAGCAATCCCTGGACACCCTGAAAAGAAAATGTGCCACACCTCCTCGACTGCACTGGATCCAACTTGATTCATTTTCACTGACACTCTGGCCAGAGGTTCAGGTACTGACTGCACTATAGTTGAGGATTTCAAGTGAGATCTTCAATCAAGGGAATCTCATCTAATATGGACTGGATACAATCCATTCAAGATTTTCACTATACTTACATTTTCATCCTACAGGACCCCACAAGGCTATCGCCATCCCATTTAAGCTGAAATAACTTGGGGGATGCTTTGCACCCTTTCCCCATTCTTGTCACTTAGAATAGTGTATATAACTAGTTCGGGATAGCTTCCTATTGTTTATGCTTGGGATTGGAAGGAGGTATTCAGGCTTGGACACCTCTTTCAGATGACTTTAGGGTTTAGTTAAAATAGATAGGATGTGACATAAGCAGATTTCTTATATTTCACCTTTATGATTGTTAATTTTGGATACTTTACACTGTTAAGCTTTAATCCTCTTTTAGACTAAAAGGGGAATTGTAGGGGAACCTGTAGCCATGCCTGCTTATGGGCTGTCTACAGGTCTGCCTAACCGCGCCTGCAAGGGCATGGTCAGGGTGATGTAGAGTGAGAGGTTCAGGGCTGCGTTTCATTTTCAGTTTTCCCTTTTGGCTTGCTGTACAGACTGCTCCATGCCTGCTGGCTAGGTCGCTCTGTAAGTAAGGCTCTTTCCTATTAAATACCCTTATATTTCTACCTGACTCTGTATTGGTATTTTCCAACTTTAGGGGATATTAGTGGAGGGAGAAGGGAACTGGGATTGTCATGTAAAACAATCTTGTTTCTAATTCAAATAAAAAAACAAAATGATGCTAATTGATAATATCAATGCTTAGAATACATATATCAGTAATTTGGTGTTTAATATTAAAATGAAATTTGACAAATTGTTTTCACATGAATTTCAATGAATGCATTATACAACACAGCCTTTAAATTTATGAATTTAAAGTTCTTAACATTCTCAGTGAGAACCCACTTATTGATTTCTTAATTAATTTTTATGGGTGTGTGTGTGGGGTGATGTATACAGGGATTTTTGCAAGTCACTTCCCTTGGGGCTGAAGTTATAGACAGTCATGAACTGCCTGATACATGTGAACAGAAATTCAACTCAGGTCCTCTTGAAGAGCAGGCATTGTTCTTAGCCTCTGAGCCATCTCTCCAGCCCAACTTACTCTTTAGATCTTTGCTGTATTGTTTGCAAAACTTTGAGGAAAATAATAGAAAACACAATTTAGGATTGATCATGCTTGAGGATGTCATTAAGATTTGAAGGAACCGGCTTCCCTTTTGGCAGTCTCTTGCTGTTTTATGTGGTGCCATGACTTGAATTTAATCTGCGCAGAATTTGTGATTTGTATTATTTGGAATTTGGACTTCATGGGGAAACAGATGTGTTTCTAAAGCCTGAAGTCCCGCCCTGGACGAAAGTCCGAGGGTCATTTGATTTGAACCATAGGGTAAGACTCTCGGGCCAAGAAATAGATGTGTTTCTGGAATCCTTGGTTCTGCCCTGGACGTAAGTCCAAGGGTTGTTTGTAATTTTGGTTTGGGGCGCCATTTCTTTGCCGCGGTTTGTGCTGTCCAATGTGCTGTCATATTTGTGTTGTGTGTTTGCTAAGCATCTCTTTCTGTCCCACACTGCCCACCCACATGGCATGCATGAGTCAGGGGTCTTGTTGCCCTAAGCATGTGGCATGGGAAAGGAGTTCTGCCATGTGTCACGGGTTAGAATGTGTTGTGTTGGAGTCCCCCGAGGCTGCTTTTCTGAACTTGAACCACTGCTGCAGCCCTTACAGCTGAGCCTGGCAGATGTAGGTGAGTCTTTCCCTATCCCCACTTGCCGGTCCCGTGGGTCCCTGCCATTTGCCTAGCTGCCCGGCCTTCTTTGTGCTCTACACATGTGGTATGCAGGGGGACTGCAGGGGTCTTTTTCTGACCCCTGCATTGGCCAAGTGTCTGGGGTTACCAGCAGCACCCCCACCCCAGGTCTCTCTGCCTTGACCACATGGAGCTAGCTCAGGCGGGTGAACCATCTGTCCTGATCGGGATGTTCTAAAAAGAAATGGCCTTAAAGTTATTAAGAACTGTAAAAGGGACTTTGATAAAATTTTGATGTTGACTGAGAAATGAGAAAAAATGTAGGAGACTTAAATAATAAAGAGGGAAAGGAAAAAAAAGGAAATTTGTCTAAGAATGTCTAAGAAAGTCAGAGAAATGAACTAAAAGGTTATAGAGAGTTAAAGCAAGAGGTAAAAGTTATAGAGGGTTAAAGCAACTTGTAAAAGGTAAAAGATTGTTACAGAAAGTTATAGAGGGTTAAAGTAAGTTATAGAAGGTCAGAGGAAAGTTGTTGAAGGTCAGAGAAAAGGTTGTTACAAGTGAGAAAAATGTAAACTATAAACTGTGCTATGGTTTCCCATGTCTACAAATAATAAATTTTTAAAAATAGTAACATAAGTTAAAATTTTAACCATATTAAGCTAATTCTGTTTTAAAAAGTCCTGTTTATTCCTCAAGTAAATTATGTATACTTGTTTTAAAATGTTCTGTTTCCTGGTAGCCAGCACATGGCAAACTGGTCACATGACTGACTGGTCACCATTTTGCTAAAGTTAAAGAAAAGGATACTTAAACCACCATCTTGACTAAAGGTGACCGCATGGAAATTAGAGATTACCATCTTAGAAACAAGTTTTTCAGTTAAGATTCAAAATCTTAATGCTTCTATATATTACAGAAAGACCTTAAGGGAATTTAAATTTCTTTTTAAAACCAGTTTTTCAAATGTTTGTTTTTATTAATGTTTGTACTTAAAGAGCTTCAATTTAGAATTATTTTTAAGCAAAGCCTGACAATGTAAAGTTCTTATTTTGTAAAAGATGCTAATCTATTATAAGATGTTACAGTTTATGTTTTTAAAAGTTAAGTTTAGGATGTTGGTAGCACACACGTTTAAGCTCAGGGTGTAGGTGGCACACGCCTTAAGTTTAGAACATTGGTGGCACACGCCTTTAATCCCACCACTCGGGAGTAAGAGGCAGATGGATCTTTATGAGTTCAAGGCCTGCCTGGTCTGGCAGATCGAATTCCAGAACAGGCTCCAAAGTCACAGAAAAACCCTGCCTCAGAAAGAAGTTAAGCTACTGTTTAAGGAATATAAGGTAGCTCTATGCAGTTTTAAGTTCAGCTGTGCTGTTTCAAACATTTTACTGAGTTAAAACCAGTTACAGTCAGACTAAAAATTAATTACAGAAATAAGACTTTACCTAGCCACCTGTGTGCTTCTTGTATACTTAAGGCAAGTGACTAAAACAGACAAACAGACCTCTAATGCTTCAGAGATCTTCAGAATATGGCATTTAAATTGTTATCTTTAAACTTTATAATGTCAGACAGACTGCCAGATCCTGACAGTGACCCAAAGTCTCCAAAGAAGATTATGAGGCAACCCAGTTCCTGCACCTGGACCAGTGAGCATGATGCTCAGATGTGATACATGCCGCCTGCCAGAACCTGGCTGAGACTGTGGACAAAGCTGCTGGACACTGGAAAATTGATTGTACCCCCTTTGCCTAGACAAAACAAGGTCAGTCTTTTCCATGTCTCTCTTCCACAGAGAGAAAAAAAAAACTCTCACAGTATAGGCCTGGCGAAGATTGCTGTTCTTTGAGACAGCTGCCTCCAGCGGTAATGGAGAAACTTGGGTATGGCTAACTGTATATGGACTGGCTCCTAACTAGCTTCTGTCACTTTTAGTAGATTCAGATAAAATATAGCCTTCTCAGATCTCTGAAATATTACTGGTTGTCAGCTTGACAGCATCAGTCAGTCAGATCCACTGTTGACTAGTCAGTATGTTAGCTGATAAAATAGTAACTATCTACTGTTCAGGCACAAGCCCAAGGTTTTTAAGTTTATTTTGGTTGTCATCTAAGTACAAACTTAAAGGGCTTTTCAACAGGCCAAAGGCACCTCTGTCCAATCCATACCTGGCTCTCTGGACAGAAGAAAAATGTACATGCTTATAACCCAAATCTATAGTTTTTGCTAGGACCCAAAGTTATAAATATGTTCCTGCTGTTTAAACCAATATCCAAATATCTGCTTTTCTACACTGTGGGCTTCAGTAAATAAGTTTTAACCTCTGTTCCTAGTTTAAACATGTCTTAAACAGCTTTCTGCTTCTGGCAGACATCTGAGTATCAGTTGCTGACTACAGGCTGTTCTAAGTAGACTGTGAGCCCTGGACTTGCTGTGGACGTAAACCAGTCCAGCTGATGTGGACACCCCCTGTCTCTGCAACAGTGTCTGCTAACAAGAAGCCCCTGATGAATTCCCCATTGCCTAAATTCCTTTTTGCTTTTGACTAGCATTTCAACCTTCTGGGATCCCTAACTTCATCCCAAAGTCAGCAGGAAGCAGTTTGGAAAGGAATTTCGCCGTCCATTTTCCCTGGTTAAAATGCTAAGTCAAAAGGAACTCCCTTGCATGGGGATGCCAATATCTATCACTCCCTGATGGGGATGCTAGAGAGACAGCAATTCCATGATTGGAATTTCCAAAAAAGAAAATGGGGGAATGAAGGAACCGGCTTCCCTTTTGGCAGCCATAACAGCCGAACACGTGCTTGCCATAAACCTGCCTTGGTCATTTAGAGGTCAGATGCCTGTCTTGTGACAAGGAACCTTAGTCACTAGAAAGTCAGATGCCTGTCTCGTGACAAGGAGCCAATCAGAAGTCAGCTGGTGGCGCTATGCTTTACGACCCTGGGTGTGCTTTACGGACAAGCGCACATTGATGTAGAGAGCATAGCAACCACCCTGGGAGGGCCTATGGGCCATAACAACCAGTTGACCAATCAACACAGGGCAAGCCCTCCAAGCCTGGAAGCACACCAATCGTGAGCCTGTTCTTACCCCTAGACACTCCCCTTACGCTGCCCTATAAAGATCTGTACTCACCGGCTTCAAACTGTCTTTGCTAGCCATCCACCATGGCGGGTGGGTGAAAGACCGGAGCTAACATGGGGTTAGCTTGTTAAATTACAATAAAGCCTCATGCAGTTTGCAGCAAGCTCTCAAATCTGCCTGGTGATTGGGGTGACCAAGAACGTGGCCTGGGACCCAGGATACTTGAGTTTTCGGGGGTCTAAAAGAATAACATATAATTCCCTTTAAAAATTCCCTGAAAACAATTATATAAGACTCAAACATCAGTCAAAAGAAACAAGAACATGCTAAAAACAGTCAGATAAATATGTAGTCTAATGCTCAAAAGATATTTGGAAAACACAATAGCACTGGTGGATTCTACATAGATTTGAGGTTTTATAGTATTTAGATTTCCACGTTTCTCTGCAGATTATCTCATAATCAAAATTTAATTTTATAGGAAGGGAAAAATTACAATCAATACTGTTAGCCACCCATCCATAGAGAGGCATAATACCTTGCAGTCTGCTTGATACATTAATTTCAATGTTTTCCATTTAGTTTTTGCTACTAAAGCAACTGCATTATATATTACTTAAAAACAACTGTGTAGCCATAGAAACAAAGATTTATAATGGTCAGAGGCTTAACAATTTTTCTATTTAATTACTCTATAAAATATGAAAAATTTCCAAATGTATTATAATAGAATGTTCACTCAAACACAACTTATTTTATTTAGTCAGAAAATGGAGCCCTATTTATCTTCCAAATCAACATAGAGAAGCAATCAAAAAAGAAACACAATAAATCTAGGGTAGATTGATCTATTCTGTGCAATCTTCTTGACTGTGGAATGTGTGATAAACATAACTTTGTTATCACACATCACCACATGGGTAATGATAAATGTCATATCAATTCAATACAGATAGCAATGAACAGTGTTTGTGAAGGAACACTTAGTTCTAAGAAACTCAAAAGGTTACCTCCACGCATATGTATTCATATTTTTTTATGAAAGGGGGAAAGCTGCAGGCAATCAGAATATCCCCATTCACATCAAAAGCAAGATGTCATGAATTGCTTGTTATACTCAAGTGCTT
Organism: Cricetulus griseus; assembly: GCF_003668045.3. NCBI lineage: Eukaryota > Metazoa > Chordata > Mammalia > Rodentia > Cricetidae > Cricetulus > Cricetulus griseus. The sequence goes on along the minus strand of NC_048598.1, from coordinate 154,043,604 downwards.
ATGTTGATTGATGACAACCAATAGCTGGGGTGTGAGGTACATATTAGCCATTAAAAATGAGAAGTCACTATATCTTTTCTATAGTCCCACAGTTTACATAAGAAACTCAGTGGAGAGGAAATCCAGACATGTTTTCCCCCACATATAAATATCAAGTATGCAGCCCAATTATATAATAATAATATAACTTTACAGAAACTTAAGGGAAAGTCAATGATCTACAACAAATAAAATAACCAGTCATGAAAATGTCACATGTAAAATGCTAGGGAGTTTGTATCACCTTATCTGCCCTTTCCACATTTTGAGTAAAATAACACTGATACAGAAGTGGGTACAATGGTTCTTCTTTATCACCTAAGTAATTTGTATGGTAATATTTGATGATTTTTATCTCTTTCAGGGCTTCTTAAGTGACTAGAAATTTTAACATCTGTTTTGGAGATCATACCTGAATATCACAATAATCAAAGTCCCAATATTGAAGCTGTGGAGACAGCTGTGTGTTTCATGATACCTGAAAACTCAAGTAGACTATAAATCCAGATTCTCAAAGGCAGCATATTATTGATAGAGAAATAAAATGGAAGATGGAGTCCTGAGAGGACACTAGGGTTAGATTATTGGGGTTAACAGGCATTTAAAATCAACTTTAAAAAACTCAGAAAAAGATTTGGGCAAGAAACACACACACACACACACACACACACACACACACACACACACACACACACAGGAAACATGCAAAAACAAACAATAAAGCAAGCGCAGAAAACAACATCAACAAACTCTCCCCTCCAAAAAATAGTAAAAAAGAAAAAGTCTTCCTCATATTCTTTCATGGAAGGTTAGTATCCAAGATGAAAAACCTGCTAGCACTTGGAGGGATCTTCTTATTTGTTCAAAATGCCCCTCTCAATAAAAGATTATAAGTCAGATAAAGAAACAGGGACTCATGTCCCATTAAAAGCCATTCCTACAAACAGCTTCTAAAGTAATGTGTCACTGAACATAAAAAAAAAATTGAATAAGGCTGGTAGTCCTTTGCATGATATCTACTATCCATATATGAGTGCATATATACCACGCTGGTCTTTTTGTGATTGGGTTACCTCACACAGAATGATTTCTGTTAGTTCCATCCATTTTCCTGTGAATTTCAAGATTTTATTGTTTTTCTCTGTTTACTTCATTATGTAAATGTACTCCATTTTGTCCATTCAATCTCAGTTGAGGGGCATCAAGGTTGCTACCTGGTTCTGCCTATTACAAACAACACTGCCATGAACATGGTTGAACATATGTCCTGGTTGTATGAATGTGCATCATTTGGGTATATGTCCAAGAGTGGAACTGCTGGATAATGAGATAGACTGATACCATTTTCCTGATTTTCATAGTGGCTGTGCAAGTTTGCACTGCCACCAGCAAACTCCCCTTTCTCCACATCCTCTACAGCACAGACTGTCGATAGTGTTTTGATTTTAGCCATTCTGACTGATGTAAGACAGTGTCTCAGAGTTGTTTTGATTTTCATTTCCCTGATGGCTAAGTGCATGGTCCCTGAAGAAGGGGAAAGGGAAAAGAACTCATGAGCAAATTCAGAGCACTGGAGGGAGGAAGGGAGGGTGATAGGAAAAAGAGAAGGGGAGAAGAGGAGCAGTGCAGAGAACAAGAGGCATAAGGAAGACTGAGATTGGGAGGAATAGAGGAGAGCAAGAAAAGAGATACCTTAATAGAGGGAGACAGTATAGGCTTAAACAGAAATCTGGTACTAAGAAAATATTCAGTGATTCACAAAGATGATCCCAACTAAAAATCTAGGTAATAGTGGAGAGGCTGCCTTTGATGCCATTCCCTATAAGGAGATTGATGACTACCTTAATTGCCATCCTAGAGCCTTCATCCAGTAGCTGATGGAAGAAGAAGCAGGCACTCACAGCTGAGCACTGAGCCATACTCCTGGAATCCAGTTGTAGAGAGGGAGGAGGGATGATGAAAGGAGTTAAGACTGTGATGGAGAAACCTACAGACACAGCTGACCTGACCTAGTGAGAGCACATGGACCTCTTTTGTAAAGCTGGGGAACCAGCATTGGATTGAAACAAGCCTTGTGAATGTGGGTGCCAGTTAGTGGTGGGGCAAGTCCTTTTGTGTATGTTTATCTTATTAGTTGTTAAATAAAGCACTGTTCAGCCAATGAGGGAGAAAGTTAGGTGGGAATAGGAGTCAATGAGAATTCTGGGAAATGTAGTAATGTCTTGTGATCCAGACAGGAAGTGACATTGCAGGCAGACTCAGAATATAAGCAGGGACAAGCAGGAAGTCATGCTCCTCCTCCTCCTCTCTATGGAGTTGCTAAGTGAGCCGGGGAAGACAGTATGCTTGCTGCATCTTCAATAAGATAAGTTTATAAAATATATAGTTTAGTAATTATGGTTGATAATTGACACTGAGCTGGCAAATAAGAAATCTTAGTCATTGGCAGGCAGCATTGAAACTAATATAAGTCCCTGTGGTGTGTTACTTGGGACCTCAACATGGCAGCAGGTGGAACTTGAGCAGCTTGGCATAAAGACTTATTGATATTTTAGTAGTCCTATGGGACCTCTGTCTATGGGACCTCTGACAGTGGAACCAGTATTTATCCCTAGTGCACAAATGGACTTTGGGAGCCCATTCCCTCTGGAGGGATACTATTTCAGACCAGATACACAGAAGAGGGCCTAGTCACTCTCCAAAATAATATGACAGATTTTGATCTTTCTCACTATAAGGCCTCACTGTCCTTGGGGAACAGGTGGTGGGTAGTTTGGGGGGCTTGTAGTGAGTGTAGGAAAACAGGGAGAGGGATCAGGAATATTGAAGTGTAAAATGATTGTTTCTAAATTTAAAAAAATGATTTAAACATAAAATGATAAAATGGTGCAAAAAATGGTACCCTAAAAAATTCATAAAATGAATCTATCAGCAAAACCATACCACATAGTGTAAACAGAAATTCAAAAATATCATAACTGAATTGTAAACTCACTGGAGTAAACAACATGAGACTTGAAGAGGCTCAAATACATCAAAGTCAACTAGTGATAAGTTATTTGAAATTAATAAATCTGAAGAACCTAAAGACAACCAAGTATAAGAACAATGAAGAAAGAAAAACAGATCTTATTAAACTTGCGAGAAGCCACTTTTTCTACCAGTATAATTACTATAAAATGACAAAAAGAAAAGAAATAATAGAAAATAATTTTTTGAAAAATGATGAGTATCATTTCTCAAATGTGAAGTTACACACAAAGAGCTCCAAAAGAACACATCTACATAAACTTTTAATGAGGCACACTACAGAGGCAATAGAAACCCAAATTCTGTCCAACTTAAGAAACAATTAAAAGAAAGAGTCTCACATATATGGGAGCCTCTCAAGACAGTCTGTGTTTTATCGTCAGAATTTGTAGATAGAAGGAAATTATATTACATTTCTAAAGTACTAAGTAGGGAAACAGAACAAAAATATTTGAAAGATCATCTAGCTATATTTTACAGGCATCAAGCTATTCAAATAAATAATCATGAGGCAAGCTATCCACCTATGAGCTACAGAGGTGAGGTAAGGAATTGTGCTACTCCTTTTAAATCATAAAGGAAAAGATGCACTGAAGAAGGAAATGTAGGATTGATTTTCACTGACACCCCCCCACTGCCCTGAACAGCACAGCTTCTATGATGGAATGAGTTAAGCACAGGTTTGAACTTTGAAGTAGAGTACCAATCCTACCTTGCTGAAAAGAGATAATCAGGAATGTTTCACAAAACAGAACTAAAGATATTGACCACAATTTGAACTAAAGAAACTTTAACAGATAACAAAGCCATTATTTATATCTACTTCACTAACAGAATCTCAAAGGAAGGATAGTGATCAAGATTCCATTCCCTGGATGGAGAAAATGTGGTACATTTGCAAAATGGAATACTATTCAACAGGAAAATAAAAGGAATCTGCAAGTTCACAGGCAAATAGATGAAACTAGAAGAAACCATCCTGACTTAGGTAACCCCATCACAAAAAGACAAAAATGGTATGTACTCACTCATATATGGATTTTAGACCTAGAGCAAAGGAGTAGCAGCCAACAATCCATACCACCAGAGAAACTAGGAAACAAGGAGGACCCTAAGAGAGACAAACATTGTCCCCTGGAGAAGGGGAAAGGGTCAAGATCTCCTGAGCTAATTTGGAACACAAGGGAAGGAGAGAGAGAGAGAGTTAGAAGAAAGAGAAAGGGAGAAGAGGAGGGGTGTGGAGGGCATGAGGGAGCAGGAAGATTGAGTCAGGGAAAGAATAGAGGAGAGCAAGGAAAGAGACACCATAAAAGAGGGAGCCATTATAGGTTTAAAGAGAAATGTCCAGAGACCCACAAGGATGACCCCAACTAAGATTCTAAGCAATAGTTGAGAGGCTACCTTAAAAGCCCTTCTCTGACAATGAGATTGATGACTACTGTATATGCTATCCTAGGGCCTTCATCCAGTCACTGATGGAAGCAGAAGTAGATACCTAAAGTTAAACACTGAGATGAATTCTGGAACCCAGTTAGAGAGGAGGGGTAATGAGCAAAGGGTTCAAGACAAGGGTGGAGAAACCCACCGAAACACCTGACTTGAGTGATAGGGAGCTCATGGACCCAAAAATTATAGCTGGGAAACCAGCATAGGACTGTCCCAGTACCCTGAAGGCAGATTTCAATTTGGAGGTCAGGCAATCTATGGGGCTTCTGCTAGTGGATCACTATTTACATGAATGCACTTTGGGAGCCCACACCACATAGAGTGTTACTCTCTTAGCCTAGACACACAGGGGATGTCCTAGGCCCTGCTCCAAATGATATGAGGGATTTTGAAGATCCCCCATGAAAGGCCTTACCCTCCCTGGGGAGCAGAGAGGGTATAGGATAGGGGTTAGTGGGGGCAGGGGAGGAGAGGACGGAGATGGAACTGAGATTGACATGGAAAAGAAGCATATTTCTAATTGAAATACAAAGGAAAAAGATTTCATTCACAGTGTAGTAAGGCATGAGAAGCAGTGGAAGACTTGGTTTCAGAGCTTAGAAACAACTATACCATGGAGATCGTACACAAAACATCAACAGGCTCATGCATATCCCAGATCTAACTGACAGTGCACCTGGTCTGTCCTGGTATCATATAGAAATGTACACAACGGTGGAACAAATCTGACTTTTTATTCTACATCTGTGCCAACCTGAAAGTGAACCTGATACACAATATATGGCTACCTGCAGATATGTAGTCTTATTCCAACTTAACATTTGCATTGATGATAAGAATAGACCTATAAATATCAGATCTCACCTGGAATTCCAATTAAAATTAAGCTTTGGAGATATTATGATGATAGTTCACAAGCATTTATACCCAGGTTTCTTAAAGGGGGAAGCTTGCACTGGGTCTGTGCTGACTACTTTTATGTCAACTTGATACAACTTTGAGTCATTTTTAGATAAATAAGCTCAGTTGACAATATAAGCTCACCAGACTGGCCAGTGGGCAAGCCTGTAATACATTTTGTTGATTGGTGGTTGATCACTATGGCCAGTAATGCATCAGACTGATATTTCTCAGTGTCATAAGAAAGCAGACTGAGCAAGCCAGGAAAAGAGTGTTCCAACCAAAGCCTCAGCTCAAGCCTTCAGGTTTTTTATCTTTCTTTTTTGACTTGAGTTCCACCCCTAACTTACTTGAATGATCTATAAGCTTTAAGACTAAATAAAACCTTACCTCTCCGCTTTGTTTTTGTTCATAATATTTTACATCAGCAATACAAACCCTAACTAAGAAAGCCCCATGCCAGAAGAAGACATGTGCCCTCCTCAACTTCATTTCTCTTGATAGAACACCATCTGGGTGTAACATCAGCGTTCTTGTGCCCTGAATGCACAAAGCAGTGGGTGACTCAGGTAAATGTGCTTCTTTCTCTTTTTATTTTAATTTTTCATTGTAAAACAATCTTTTCTCTTTTCAAATACCAATCCCAGTTCTCATTCCCTCCTTTCCTCCAGCTCCCCTCATCATCCACACTACTATTTACTCCTCAGAGAGGGCAAGACTTCCCATAGGAAATCCACAGAACCAGTGGGAGTGTACTGACACTCCACTGACAGTGGGGGAACCTGCCCAGGACTAAATTAAGCCCTGTGAATGTGGGTGACAAATGTTGCTCTCTACTTCCAGAAGACTATCATAGTCTTGGATAATATGCCATGAGGACGCTACCTGATGTGGAAGCATTCATATGGAATTGGCCCACACACTGTGGTTCTGTTGAGAGCTAGACATAATGCCTCAGTAGCTGACTACCCAGGCCAGTGAGTATGGATAAGGAAATCTGGGCCTACCTTAGTCTCGGATATAATGAATGTGGTAGCAGACTATTCTTTCTAACATATTCTCCATGTTCTTTTGGACCATTATAAAAGCTAGATTTTGTTGAGAACTGAGTTTGATCTCCCTCTACTGTTAAGAGTGTAGCAGTACACTACCAGCACTGATGGACTTAGTTACTATCCTGCAGTGAAATAGGACAAATAACTTTAGGCCCAGAGCAATTAAACAACCTGATTAGAATTTCTGTGATGCAGGAGCACATGAAGTTAAATTGGGAGAACTAAAATAATTATCCAAACTTTAAATGGACCAATGATGTCAAAGACAAATAAGTATTAAAGGCTTTCAAGAAATCATGAATTAAATTTAAGAAGCCACACAATGTGACAATAAGTGTCAAGTTGGCAATCAAAAGGCAGAACTCACCAACAGGGTCTGTCAAAGGATGGGTTCTAAACTCATTCAAACACCTCACTATGTAACAGAAAAATTTCATTCCTAAAAAGAAATTTAAAAAACAAGTAGAGATTTCTAAGCCTAATGTACACTTAGCAAAATTCTAAATAACAATGTAAGGCATTAGTATCCACAATTAAATACAAAGAATATAAGCAACTGAAGACTGAATGTGAGTGGAGAAAAGAAGATAAGAAAGGAAATTTAAAAGGCTGGGGCAATGTTAGGGTGGCAAATATGCACCCTGCTGGCATTTCATAATGACTGAGTGGGCATGTAGTGTGGAAAATTGAAAGAATAGCTTGGATGACAACCCATTATTACCACAGTAGAAAAGTAATAAACACCAAGGTTGTTTGGGGAAGTGTCAGAAGGAGAGAGCCTAGAGGGAGCCATTATGGTGTTAGGGAGAAACCTGGTACTAGAGAACTTCCCATGTATCCACAAGGATGTCATGAGCTAAGACTCCTAACAACAGTAGAAAAGGTGACTGAAGTGGCCTCCCATGTATCCATATTGGTAACTGTTATCATAAAACCTTCATCCAGTAACTGACAGAAGTATTAGCAGATATCCACAGCCAAGCACAGACCTGCAAGTCCAGTCAAAGAGAGTGAGGAAGGGTGATATGAGCAAGGGGTGACAAGATCATGATGGGGAAACCCATAGAGACATCTAACCCAAGGTTGTGGGAGCTCACAGACTCTAGACTGACAGCTGGGAGCTTGCATGGGACATAAATAGGCCCTCTGCATATTGCTGCCAGTTGTCTAGCTTGGCCTGTTTGAGGGGCCACTGGAAGTCAGACAAATATCTATCCTTGGGTCATGAGTTGGCTTTTTAAAACCTATTCTTTATGGTGGGATTCCATTCTCAGCTTTGATGGAGGGGATGGGATCTTAGTCCTGACTCAATGTGTCAGGCTTTGTTGACTCCCCATGGGAGGCCTTACACTTTCTGAGGAATAGATACAGGGTGGTTTGGGGGGAGGAGGAGGTAACAGGAGGAGAGGAGGAAGGGATAATTGTGTTTTGTATGTAAAATGAATAAAAACTTTTAAATAAAAAATTTTTCATATTTCCAAATTACCTAACATCATACCCAATGCATATTTTATATAGAGAGATATGCAGAAGATGTGGTATTAGCCTGGTTTTATAAGGTACGGAACTAAGAAAATGAATGTATGATTCTCTATCTGTACATGTGCCTGTGTGCACGTGCAAATGCGTGTGCGTGTGCCTGTGCGTGTGTGTGTGTGTTCCTTAGAATGTCTTACAGACTGTGCTCTGAGTAATCTAATAATGGGTATCTTCCAATGAAAGGACATGTACCTAGTACTTGTTCAGTCCAAATCTCCAATGTCTCAGTCTGATTCTAGAGTCTCGGGAATGCCAAAAGAGCATTCTTCAGTCTGAGGTGCTATCTCAAAGAAATATTTTCTCATACCAGCAAAGGGATGCCTCAGCAACAGGATAGATTAATAGATGAACTGGCCAAAGAAACAGGGTAAGCAAGCCAAAAGCAGAAGTTTTCTCTTCCCCTTTTTTGAATCCATAAGGTGTGGACCAGATTTAGGGTGGTACTTCCTATCTGAAAAAGTTTTCTATTTATTTAATTTTAAAATCTATGACCACTCATTTGGGGAGAGTAACATATTAAGAGTAGCCAGCACTCCTGTTCTGGACTCACGATGTTGATTTTCATCGTGCTATATGAATTGGTTGGACCTGTGATCAATGACTATAAGTTTATTATTGCTATGTCCTTCTGATGAGTTCTTTTATATCAGATATGGGGATCTCTTTAAGCTACTCCAAGTAGCTTTTGTTAGCAGTCTGTTTTGTCAGATATTAAATGAGCAACATTTTCATGTTTCCCATCTGTTTTCTTGCAATATTGTTTACAGTGCTTTTGCACAAATGTAGAATTTATCTTTTATGTTGTGGATGTTCCTAGGACACATATATTTCTTGGAGAGTAAATATTTCTCCTCTTTAATCTACTGTATTAGTCTGTCTGTTTTGATTAGAGAATCCAGGCAATTAATACTCAGAGATATTAGTGAAAGTGTGTACTAAGTTTTGACATTTGGTGATTTTTGTGGTGTTTGCTGTTTTCATAATTCTTATATACTTTTCTGCTCTTGTAGTTTGTTTGATAATTTCCTGGTTTCTAATGGATTTCTTTAAGTCACAAGAATCTTTCAGGGTTTTTGTTTTTGTTTTGTAGAGTTGGATTAGTATCCATTCATTCCCTTAGTTATTTTTATCACGGCAAACTTTTCTTTCTCCTTCAATTACGACAAATATCTTTTCAAGGTAGAGTACTCTGGTTTGGTATTTCTGCACTTTAGAACTCAAAATATACCAGTCCAAGCCTCCTGGCTTGGACCATTTCTGTTTGGGAATCTAATATTCTTATGTGTGGCCTTTATAAGTTACTTGCTGTTTCTCTCACCTCTAGATGCTCTATATCCTGTGGCTTGCTATAATCAAAGAATGCTTTGTAAGTCTTTTTTATTTCAAAGCTCAGGGACAACTTTTTTAGAGATTAAGAAAAAGACATAAGCCATGTGAGGGGGAAATCTTAGCAGCTGCCATGAAAAGATAGAGAGAAAGTCATGACTTTAAAGTTAGACTTGGAACAGAGCTACAGACATCTTACTAAAAGGAGAAAAAGCACTTGCATTCTTAGTAGTGGGCCTGTGAATTCAAGGATCACCCAAAGTTGGTAAATCTCAATGTATACAAAATATAAAAATATGGAATAGATAAATAAAAACTAAAATGATGAACAAAAAATCCAAAAGTCACAAATGGAGACTTTCATGACTAAGGAATAATTTAATGGACTGACAATAAGAACAGAAAAGTCATAGAAAGATGACTGTAGCAAGACAATATAATAAATAAATACACCAAATAAAATAAATGAACTATCACAATAATCAGATAGTGTAACTGGAAAATTTCAGAGTCATACATAATTATGATGCTATAACTGTTCAGTTAAATGGACACACAAAATACCCCATGAATATAGAATCCACAAATACATAACTACATAGCCATGATTAGATCAGATAACATGGGTTTTAATTCAGAAAGAGTACAATTATAAAAATAGAGAGATGCAAGTGGACTAGAGGAGGATTTAAACCATACTGAATATCTATAGATGATTGTCTTACCATTATTTTCTCAATACTGAATTAATATAGCATTTGCATTGTATTAAATAATATAAACAATAAACAAGAATAAAGTTATTCTTTGTTAGGTGTGGTGGTACACACCTTTAATGCAATTTATAAGGAGTCCAAGGCAGGCATATGTCAATTAATTGCATGTCTTACATAAAAATCCATAGGTCAGTCATAATTAATTAAAAAGAACCTGCTTTTAAAAAATGACCCAAAGTACATTTAATGAAAGATTTATTCATTAAATAGATAAAATATTGTTTGAGAAGTAAGAATTGACTTTATGACTATTGCTATATTATTGTTAAAGAGTAAATTCAAATAGATTGTACAGTTTTAAAATTCTATATACTTACTTGTGATGTTCCCCCAAAATATCAAGAAGTTAATGAATCCTGAATGTAAAAGTATACTCTGATTATAGTAGAAACACATACTTTCAGTAATGGATGAAACATAAAGATGGAAAGCACTATCAATACTAAACAGAAAATTGAATTGAACCATTGAATAAATGGACATCCAAGTGATCATCTGAATTTTCCATATCCCTGCAATATTTATATATTCTCCTCTACCATAAATGTAATACAAGAGAAGTCAATAAACAAGCTGCCACAACTCAGAAAATCTGACATTAAATTAAGTTTCCTGCTGATTATTCTTAAGTCAACTGGTCACAGGCTACAGTTACCTTCAAGGAGAAAACCTCAGTTGAGAAAATGTGTCCATAAGAAAAAAATCTGACTGCATACATTGAAATCAACAATTAATAAATGGGACCTCCTAAAACTAAGAAGCTTCTGTAAGGCAAAGGACACAGTCAACAAGACAAAACAGCAGCCCACAGACTGGGAAAAGATATTCACCCACCAATCAGAGGGCTGATTTCCAAAATACACTGAGAAATTAAGAGGCTAGTCACCAAAACACCAATTATCCAATTAAAAAGTTGGGTACAAAACTAAATAGAGAATTTTCAATAGAGGAATCTGAAATTGTTGAAAGACACATAAGAAAGTGTTCAATATCATTAGCCATCAGGGAAATGCAAATCAAAACAACTCTGAGACAACATGTTGTTCCTTTCAGAATGACTAAAAGCAAAATCACCAATGACAGTTTATGCTAGAGAGGATGTGGAAAATGGAGAACATTCCTCCACTTCTGGTGGGAGTACAAACACTTACAACCACTTTGGAAAACAGTATGGGAACTCCTCAGGAAAATAGGAATCAGTCTACTTCAACATCTAGCAACTCAACCCTTAAGCATATACACAAATGATAAACATTCATAGGACAAGGACATCTGTTTAACTATGTTCATAGCAACATTATTTGTAGGAGTCAGAACATGGAAACAACCTAGATACCCCTGAATTGAAGAATGGATAGAGAAAATGTGGTACATTTACAAAATGGAATACTACTCAGTGGGGAAAAAGAGAGGAATCTTGAAATTCACAGGCAAATGGTTGGAAGTAAAAGAAACCATCCTGAGTGAGGGAACCCAGTCACAGAAAGACAGACATGGTATGTATTTTAGAAATAGAGCAACGGATTACCAGCCTACAATCCACAACACCAGAGAAGCTAGGAAACATGGAGAACCCTAAGAGAAACATACATGGTCCCCAGGATAAGGGGAAATGGACAAGTTCTCCAGAGCTAATTGAGAGCATGTTGGAAAGGAAAATGGGTTTAGGAGAAAGAGAAGAGGAGAAGAGGAGGGAGAGAGGAATACATGAGGGAGCAGGAAGATCAAATCAGGGAAAGAATAGAGGAGAGCAAGAAAAGAGATACCATAATAGAGGAAGCCATTATAGGTTTAAAGAGAAATATGGCACTAAGTAATATCTAGAGATCTACAAGGATGACCCCAACTAACAATTTAAGCAATAGTGAAGAGGCTAACTTAAATGGCTTTTCTCTACACCGAGATTGATGACTGCCTTACATGCCATCCTATAGACTTCATGCAGTAGCTGATGGAAGCAGAAGCAGACACCCCACATAACCACTGAACAGAACTGAAATCAAGTTGCAGAGAGGGAGGAATGATGAGCAAAGGGGTAAAGACCAGGCTGGTGAAACCCACAGAAACAGCTGAACTGAACAAGGGGGAGATCATGGACCCTTGACTGAAACCTAGGAAACCAGCATAGGAATGACCCAAATCCCATGAATGTGGGTGTCAGTGAGGAAGCCTCAGAAATTTATGGGGCCTCTGGTTATAGTGGGAAATTACCAATATGGAGTCAGGTAGAAATATAAGGGTATTTAATAGGGAAAAGCCTTACTTACAGAGCAACCTAGCCAGCCGTCAAGGCAGCAGTTCATACAGCAAGCTGGAAATGAAACCAAAAGTGAAACCTGCCACCTGAAGACCACTCATTCTGCATCCCCTTACCACATACTCAGAGTCATAATCAGGCAGACCTGTAGCCAGTCCCTAGCAGGCATGGCTATAGGTTCCCCCACAATTCCCCTTTTAGTCTAAAAGAGGATTAAAACTTAACAGTGTAAAGTATCCAAAATTAACAATCATAAAGGTGAAATATAAGATACAACAACCTGCTTATGTCACATCCTAACTATCTATTTTAACTAAATCCTAAAGTCATCTGAAAGAGGTGTCCAAGCCTGAACACCTTCTTGCAATCCCAACCACAAACAAAAACCACAAACAAAATAGGAAGCTATCCCTAACTAGGTATATACACTATGCTAAGTGACAACAATGGGGAAAGGGGGCATAACATCCTCCAAGTTACTTTCTGCTGAAATGGGGCAATGACAGCCTGGTGGGGTCCTTTAGGAAGAAAATGTTAGGATAGTGAAGGTTTGAATGGATTGTATCCAGTCTATGTTAGATGGGATTCGCTTGATTGAAGATTTCACTTGAAATCCTCAACTTGATTGCAGTCAGTACCTGACCCTTTGGCCAGAGTGTCAGTTGAAATTGAGAAAGTTGGATGCAGTGCAGTCGAGGAGGTGTGGCCCATTTTCTTTTCAGGGTGTCCAGGGATTGCTGTCAGGTAGGTCTTCATTGGCTGTTTGGGAATCAAACATAAACAGTTAGCAGAGAAATGTTTGCTTGTGTGTGTAGACATATTGTGAAAGGCAACCATGGGAGCATAACAATTATGAGAGGGTGCACACCTTGAAAGAAAGATCCAAGAAAAGACAAAGACAGTCCCCAAATTCTTTTATTCTGTATTACATCAATTGGCTTCTTGATACAATACAGAAACTCTAAAATTTAGTTAAATAACGTGCTTGGATTTTAGACGAGGAAAGCCAAATACACCTCTAAATACAGCATTGGTTTAATTGAATAGGGACTAGAAAAGAGAAATAGAGTTATCTGAGAGACAGCTGTAAAGTTTACTATATGTGACGTTCCTTTTGTTTGATGGTTATAGCTACCTTCTCTTCTTAAGTATCTAACCATGTAGTGTCCTTTGCCTTCTGGAGATGAGTTTTCCTGTGAAGATGAAAGAAAAAAACACTTCCCTTTTTGGGGGAAGTTTCTACTTATTTTATAAAATATACCTTAGTAGAATACCTGTCATTTGTCCTCGTCGAGAGGTTTTTCTTTTTCAATGCGAATCTTGATCAACTTTGATGGTAGCCAAAGTTTTTCTTCTCCTGTGGAAACCAATGCAAAACCCCGACCCCAACCTAACACATGTCCTGGTTTCCATACAGAGGTTAGTACATCTTTGAAATATACTGGATATTTCAGTTCAGCCATTTTTTCCATAGTCCAGTGTCTTTCTGGAGCAGTTTGTCCTTTCTCATTGGCATTAAGAAAGTTTGGGGTTAATAAAGCATTATACAACCTATGTTTGTGGGGTTTAGTCTTCCAAGCTTGTTTGTTGAGCATCTCCTTTAGTGTTCTATTAGATTTCTCAACCACTGCTTGTCCTGTAGGATTGTGTGGTATACTGGTAACGTGCTTTATGTTATAATATTTGAAAAAAATGTTCCAATTTTGTGGAGACATATGCTGGAGCATTGTCAGTTTTTATTTGTGCAGGTACACCCATAACTGCCATCACCTCTAGCAGTTCTGTAATACAGAATCAGCTTTTTCAGAGTTAAGAGCCCATTGGAACCCTGTGAATGTGTGTATAGTATGGCATATGAGTAACAACCTTAGAAGAATAGTCATGATACCTAGGTGGAGTAGTTGCCTCGGGTTGGAGTGATTCTGCCTCTGAGGCAAACCAATGATCTTTAAGCCTAGTAAAAATATCCTCGTGAAAAGTTTCAATATCCTGAATCATAGAAGATTCCAAGCATGTTAGTGAATGAACTGCTCTTCTACATGCTTTTCTAGGTCCTTAATACAGTCATCCTTAGACAGCATCTGAATGGGATGGAAACGGCCTTCTAGGTATTGAAGTCTAGATTTGAGATCATGATTTGCTGATTTTGATTCCTCAGCAATCAACCATATGGACCTATCTAATCTGTCAGTGCTGTATTGTAAATTATCTTCCAAACATTCAAATCTAGATTCAAATTTGTGATCTGCTACCTTGGATGCTTCAATAATTGATTGAATGGCATTGTCCAATTTTTCAAACATATCCTGGGTATTTTGCACCTTTGCATCTAGTTTCTGGGTAACAGCCCTAACTGAGTTTCTAGCTGGCTACAGATATTCTTTAGTTTGTCATGGTCCTCTGACAGCCTAGCCTTTAACGCCTCAGACATGGAGGATATCTCTGTGCTTATCTTACAGTAAATAAGCTGCATCTCATCTTGGGTAACAGACCGCTCTATCTTTAGAATACTGGAAACAGAGCCCAGCTTATCATCCAATTTCTTTTCAACTTGCTGCACAATTGTGACCTGACCTAATCTGTTCTCCAAAACCTCATTGCGTAAAGCTGTTATTTCCTGTAAGTAGGTGGTGAGGTTATCCTTCTCCCTGTTCCTGAAGTGTCTGTCTAGTAATATTATTTGTACCAGCAAGCTAAATTCCATTACTGCATATAGGATAGTAATTGACAGATTACCATCCTCCTCAAACATTGAATTCACATAATAAGCAAAACCATTACCAGTTTTGGCAAATGATAAATTTTCTGCCATGATTTTACCTAATTTTTACTTTTTGAACTGCAGGTGGTGGAGGCCAATAATAACAGGAACAAGACAAGTTTATACACTCTCTACATACCTATCCAATAAAGTACTTCATATCTACCTCAAGCAATGAGACAACTAAGGAGATTAAGGGCATATAAATAGGAAAGGAAGAAGTCAATGTATCTTTATTTGTAGATTATATGATAGTACACATAAGTGAAACTGATAAATACTCAGCAAAGTACCTAGAAATAAAATTATCTTTCAAATATCTGTATTTCTTCTGCATACAAATGAAAGACTGAGAAAGAAACCAGAGAAACAACATTTCACAATAGACCCAAATAATAAATCTATTTTGAAGTAACTCTACACAAGCATGAAAAACATTTGGATGAAAAAACCCTTAAGTTTTTAAGAAATATATTGAAGAAAATATCATAATGTGTGAAGATCTCCTGTGTTCATGGATTTGTATAATTAACACAGTAAAGGTGGGCATCCTACCAAGAACAATCTACACATTCAATGCAATTCCTATTCAAAATTCCAACACAATTCTTTGCAGACCTAGATGGGACATCCTTAACTTCATAAGCAAAGATAACAAAGAAAAAATAACAACATAGCCAAAACAAGTCCCTGGATTTGGATTCCTATTATAGATGTGAAATCTGAGTGTAGCAGGAAGCACAATGTAGTTCTTCCCAGAAGCTCACTGGCCAACCACTATAGCAAATATCATTGAATTGAAGAACTTCAGGTTATGGTTGAGATTCTGTATAAAAAGTAAGTTGTAAACAATCCAGGAAGATATTTATTGTCAACCTTTGTCTTTACACACAAGAAAATATAATGCACATGTGTACATACCCTTATCAATGCATAATTGCAACATTTACATTCTCATACACACTTGAAATTCATATACTGTTTTTTGAAGATGTTTTGTTTCTCCAGCATATATTTAAAACCTTTTCAAATCAACAGTGACTGAAGTAACATATATCAATGTTTAATTTTTTGGATTATTCTATATTTATGCTTTTATGCCAGTGTGAAATTGCTTTTATTACTATGAACTTCTAATGTATTTTAATATCTAAAAATGTTAACCTAAAATTGTTCTATTTGCTCAGTATCATTTGGCTTCCTGGAGTATTTTATATTTTCATATGAATTTTACAATATCTTTTTCTACTTCCATGAAGAATGAGGCCTTAGATTTTGTTGCCATTGTATCAAAACTTTGAGTTAAATGGTCATTTTCCTGATGTTTATTATACTGACCCATGAGCAGAGAATGTCTTTCCATATTCTGTATTCTTTCTATGTTTATTTCTTCGGAGATTTAAAATTTTCACTATAAAGTTTCTTTCATTAGATTTACTATTGGATATATTATTTCATTGAAACTATTGTTATAGGGATTGTTTCTATGATCTCCATCTCTTCATGCTTACTGTTGATTTTTAGAAAAACTATTGGTTTGCGCAAGTTGCTCCTGTATTCGGCTGAATTGTTGAATTTGTTGAAATTGTATGTTACCATTTTAGGAATTTCTAAAGTAGAAAACTATTGCTGTAATTTATAAAAAGCAGCATGAGAGAGAAAGACACCATGCAAAATATTTCAAGCAGAGAAGGGGATTTTTACTAGGGGAAATGGGTTATAAAAAAAGGGAAGGTAGAAGGGGTAGCCAAGAATCTGTGGGCAGAAGAAGAGAGAGAGAGGAAAGAGGCAGAGAGGTAATAGGAAGGGAGGAAGCGAAGGAGAGAGGAACAGAGAGACACAGAGAGGAAGAGAATGAAAGGGAGAGGAGGATGAGCCATGAACAGGGCCCTTTTACAAAAAAAACATAGTGAATAGGCACAGGCAGAGTGCTCTTAGTGACCGAAGCTAGAGGTGGATTCTATCAGAATTGTAAGGACAGGCCAGTACAAATGCCTAAATACTAAAAACTGTATCATCTGAAATAGAAATATTTTGGCTTATACTCTCTCCATTTGTTTCCCTGAATTTTTCTTTCTTATGTTATTATTCAAGATAGATTTATAGCAAAATTTTGAAAAGCAGTCAGGATATTTGTGGCTCATTCCTAACCAGAGAGATCTTTAAGTTTTTCTCCATAAAGGATAATATTGGCCATCTATTTCTTACATGTAGCTTTTATTCTTTTGAGGTACCTCTTTCTAGCCATATATTCATGTATTTTTATGGGTATCTCTTTCATTGGGGAAAGTTTCCTTCTGTAAATATTTTGAAGATCTGTTCTATTCTACTGACTTTGTTTTTTCCTGCCTTCTAAGTTCCTTCCTTCCTTCCTTCCTTCCTTCCTTCCTTCCTTCCTTCCTTCCTTCCTTCTTTCTTCCTCTTTTCTTTCTTTCTTTTTGGTTTTTCAAGATAATGTTTCTCTGTGTATCTTTGGAGTCTATCCTGGCACTCGCTCTGTAGACCAGGGTTGCCTCTAACTCACAGAATTCCAACTGCCTCTGCTTCTGTAGTGCTTCTTCTTTCTTATCTATATTTACAATTAAAAGTTTTATGGGTCACTTATGTAAACTATCATATCTGCAAAGAGTGAAAGTTTGACTTCTTCCTTTCCAATTTGTATCCTCTTCATCTCCTTTTGTTGTCTTATTTCTCTAGCTAGAACCTCAAGTACAATATTGAAGAGATATGGAGAGAATGAACAGCCTTGTATTGTTAATAATTTTAGAATAATCATATTTAGTTTCTCTCCATTTAGTTTGATGTTGGCTGTTGGCTGGCTGTATGTTGCCTTTATTATGTTTAAGTATGTTCCTGTTATCCTTGGTCTCTAGGACCTTTATAATGAAGGAATGTTCGATTTTGTCAAAGGATTTTTCAGAATCCAGCGAGATGTTCATGTACTTTTTCTTTTTCAGTTTGTTCATATGGTGGATTACATTGATGGAATTTTTGGATGCTGAAACATCTCTGCATTTCTGGGGTGAAGCCTGCTTGATCATGTTGGATGATTTTTCTGATGTGTTGTTGTTTTTTATTTGCTAGTATTTTATAGTGTATTTTTGCAGCAATGTTGATTGTGGATATTTGTCTGTAGTTCTCATTCTTAGTTTTGTCTTTGTTTGGCTTGGATACCAAGGTAATTGTACCCTCATAAAAAAAAGTTTGGCTATTACCCCTCTACTTCTATTATGTGGAACACTAAGATGATTATTGGTATTAGCTCTCCTTTGAATTTCTGTTAGAATTCTGCACTGAAACCATCTGACCATGGGTTTTTGATAGTTTGGAGATATTTGATGACTACTTCTATTTCATTAGGGGTTATAGGTCAGTTTAAGTTGCTTATCTGTTCTTGATATAATTTTGCTAAGTGATGTCTATCTAGAAAATTGTCTATTTCCTTTAAATTTTTGAATTTTGTGGAGTACAGGTTTTCAAAGTATAACCTGAGGATTCTCTGGATTTCCTCAGTGTTCATTGTTATGTCCACATTTTCATTTCTGATTTTGTTACATTGCATGTTCTCCCTCTGACTTTGAGTTAGTTTGGATAAAAGTTTGTCTATCTTGTTAATTTTCTTGAAGAATCAACTCTTTGTTCCATTAATTCTTTGTATTTCTTTCTTTCTTTCTTTCTTTCTTTCTTTCTTTCTTTCTTTCTTTCTTTCTTTCTTTATTTCTTTCTTTCTTTCTACTTTATTGATTACATACTGGCATCTACTCATTTGGAGTGAATTTCCTGAATTTTGTTCTAGAGCTTACAGTTTTTCTGTGAATTCTCTAGTGTGACTATGCTCCAGTTTCTTCATGTGGGCACTTAGTGCTAACAACTTTCATGTTATTTCTGATTTCAAAGTGTCCCATAAGTTTGGCTATGTTATGTCTTCAGTCTCATTGAAATCTAGGAAGGCATCATTTTCTTCTTTTAGTATTTCCTTTACACAGGAATGGTGTAAATGCACACTGTTCAACTTCCATGAATTGTGGGATTTCTGCGATTTGTGTTGTTGTTGAATTTTAACTTTAAACCATGGAAATCCAATAGGATCCATGGGGTTATTCACATATTTTTGTATCTTATGAGCCTTGATATGTTGCCAGGTACAATACGGTACTGAAAAGACATTATATTCTTTCCTGTGTGGATGGAAAGTTTTTATAGATATTTGTTAATCCCAATTTGGTCATAAATTCTGTTAGTTCTTTTCTTTCTTTGTTAAGTTTCTGTATTGTGGTCATGTGTAGTGGTGACAGTAGGTTATTAAAAGCTCCCACTATAAGTGTGTGAGGAATTATGTGTGATTTGATTTTAGTAATGTTTCTTTTATGAACATAGGAGCCTTTGTATTTTGGAGAGATGTGTTCAGAATTGAGACTTCCTAACAGGGAACAGATGATAAACATATTCAGCAAAGTAGCAGGATATAAGATTAACTCAAAAAAATCAGTAGCCCTACTCTATACAGATGGTAAATGGACTGAGAAAGAAAGCAGAGAAACATCACCCTTTACTATAGCTGCAAACTACATAAAATTCCTTGGGGTAACACTAGACAAACAAGTGAAAGACTTGGACCTGTATAGCAAAAACTTTCAGTCTTTAAAGAAAGGCATTAAAGAAGATAACACAAAATGGAAAGATCTCCCATATTCTTGGATTGGTAGGGTCAACATAGTAAAAATGACAATCTTTCCAAAAGCAATCTACAGATTCAATGCAATCACCATTAAAATACCAGAACAATTCTTCACAGACCTTGAAACAAGAATAATCAACTTTATATGGAAAAACGAAAGACCCAAAATAGCCAAAAAAATGCTGTACAATATAGAAACTTCTGGAGGCATCACCACCTCTGAGTTCAAGCTCTATTATAGAGCTATAGTCCTGAAAAAAGCTTAGTGTTGGCACAAAAGTAGATAGATAGACCAATGGAATCAAAATAAAACCTCTGATATGGACCCACTCACCAACAGAGAGCTGATTATAGACAAACAACCTAAAATTATACAATGTAAAAAAGAAAGCATCTTTAACATATAGCGCTGATAACTGGATGTGGAAATGTAGCAGATTGCAGATAGATAGATCCATACGTATGGCCATTCTTAAAACATAAGTCCAAATGGATCAATGACCTCAATATAAATCCAGCCACATTGAACCTCTTAGGAGAGAAACTGGGATGTACACTTGAAGGAATTGGTACAGGAAGGATATCACTTCATGATCATAACTCCATTAGCACAGTCACTGAGACTGACAATTAATAAATGGAACCTTTTGAAACTGAGAAACTTCTGTAAGGCAAAGTACATAGTCAACAGCACAAAACATCAGCCTATAGAATCAGAAATATTCTTAACCAACCCCACATCTGACAAAGGGCTGATCTCCAAAATATATAACAAACTCAAGAAGTAGTCACCAAAACATGAAAGAACCCTTTTAAAAAGTTGAATACAGAATTAAATAGAGAATTCTTAATAGAGGAATCTAAAATGGCTGAAAGACACTTAAGAAAGTACTCATCATCCTCACCCATCAGGGAAATACAAATCAAAACAAATATTAGATACCATCATGCTCCTGTCAGAATGGCTAAAAAAAAACCTATCAGTGACAGTTTATGCTGCAAAGGGGATGTGGAGATAGGGGAACACTCCTCCACTGCTGTTGGGAGTGCAAACTTGCACAGCCACTATGGAAATCAGTATGGTGCTTCCTGAGGAAAAAGGGAATCATTCTACCAGAAGACCCATCAATTCCACTGTAGGCATATTCCCAAAGAAGAACACTCATACAACAAGAATATCTGTTCAGCTATGTTCATAGTAGCATTATTTGTAATATGCAGCACCTGGAAACAACCAAGATGCCGCTCAACAGAATAATGGAGATAGAAAATGTGGTACATTTACACAATGGAGTACTACTCAGGAGAAAAGAACAAGGGAATCTTGAAATTCACAGGCAAATGGATGGAACTAGAAGAAACCATGCTGAGAGTGGTAACCCAGTCACAAAAAAAGAAGCATGGTATGTACTCACTCATATGTGCATATTAGACATGGAGCAAAGGACTACCAACATACAATCCAAAATACGATAGAAGCTAGAAAACAAGGAGGATCCTAAGATAGTATATATAGTCCCACAGAGAAGGGAAAAGTGACAATATCTCCTGAACAACTTGGGAGCATGCAGGAAAAGAGAGGGAATTAAGAGAAATAGAAGGGTAGAAGAGGAGGGGAGAGGAGGACATGGGAGACAGGAAGATTGAGTTGTGAGAAAAATACAGAAGAGTGAGAAAACAGGTGCCATAATAGACAGAAGCAATATAGGTCTAAAGAGAAATATGGTACCAGGGAAATGTCCAGAGATCTACAAGGATGAGCCCCAACTAAGAATTTAAGCAGCAGTAGAAAGGCTAACTTAAATGACCTTACCCTACCCTACAATGTTATTGATAAGTACCTTATAGGCCATCCTAGAGTCTTCATCCAGTAGCTGATGGAAACAGAAGCATACCCTCCCTGCTAAACACTGAGCTGAATTCCTAGAGCCAGTTGCAGTGAATGAGGAGTGATCACCAAAGGATTCAAAACCAGGCTGGAGAAACCCACAGAAACAGCTGACCTGAACAAGGAGAAGCCCATGGACCCCAGACTGATAGCTGGGAATCTAGCATAGGACTGACCTGGACCCCCTGAATGTGGTTATCAGTTAAGAGGACTGAGCATTCTATGGAGCTTTTGGTAGTGTTTGTCTCTAGTGTACAAATGGACTTTGGGAGCCCATTCCATGTAGGGGGATACTCTCTTAGCCTCGACACATGGGTGAGGGCATAGGACCTGTTTCAAATGATGTGACAGACTTTGCAAATCCCCCCATGGAAGAAGTCACCCTCAGTGGGGACTAGAAAGGGGCTGAGATAGGGGATCAGTTGGGGTCATTGCAGGAAGGGATCAAAAGGTAATTGGGATTGTTATGTAAACAAAATTGTTTCTTATTTAAATTCAAAATTGTATAAACATTTTTAAGTTTTAGGATATCCTATAATTCCTACATGTTGCTTTCTTGTGATATAAAGATGTAGACATACATATATAAAGACATATAGATATAAGCATACATATATGCAAATGGAGTTCTTAATTGGTCTTAACAACAGGCCTGAGTCAGATATAGAGGGAAATGCTGAGAGATCAGAGAGAAGGAGTAACCCATAGCACACTTACCTCCTAAGCATCTCAGTAGAGAAGAGAGTGATTTTTTTATCCCTGTTTATGACCAGTTATGTCACTTCCAGTGTATCTGTACAAACCTTAAGATTTCTATGGTTAGCTAGTGGCAATCTCCATTCTCTGACCTCCAGAAAGGATTTACATGGGCAAAAAAATATATCACCACAAATATAGATTCTTGCTTATTTGATAGATATTCTATACCTTGTTGCCTGATAATTCTATTTTGTGCCAGATACATCCTGTTTAATGTTTTCCTTTGAGTTTTCTGTTTGGGCTATTGGTGTACAGAGTTGTTTTGGCTATCCTGGTTTTTTTGTTTCTCCATAAAAATTTGAGAATTGTTCTTTTGTGGTTTGTGAAAAACTGTGTTGGGATTTTTAATGGGGATCATGTTGAATCTGTAGATGGCTTTTGGCAAAATTGCAATTTTTACTATGTAGATCCTACCTATCTAAGAGCATAGGAGATCTTTCCATTTTCTGGTATCTTCTTTGATTTCTTTCTTTAAAGACTCAAAGTTATTACTATGCAGGACTTTCACTTGCTTGGTTCGCGTTACACCAAGATATTTTACGGTGTTTGTGGCTATTGTAAAGGTTGATATTTCTGTGATTTCTTTCTCAGATCATTTACAATCTCTATATATTAGAGCTACTGATTTTTATTGAGTTGATTTTGTACCCTGCCACATAGCTTAAGGTGTTTATCAGCCATAGGAGTTCCCTGGTAGAGTTTTCAGGACACTTTTGTAGACTATTGTATCATCTGCAAATAATGAAAGTTTGACTTCTTCCTTCCTTCCTTCCTTCCTTCCTTCCTTCCTTCCTTCCTTCCTTTCTTTCTTTCTTTCTTTCTTTCTTTCTTTCTTTCTTTCCTCCTTTTTTGTTTTTCGAGACATGGTTTCTCTGTCTAGCTTTGGAGCCTATCCTGGAACAAGCTCTGGAGTTCAGGCTGGCCTCAAACTCAGAGAGATCCACCTGCCTCTGCCTCCCGACTGCTGGTATTACAGGCATGGGCCACCAATGCCCAGCACATTTGCCAGTATTTTGTTGACCATTTTTACTTCGATGTTGAGGAGGGATATTGGTCTGTAGTTCTCTTTTTAAGTTGTGTCTTTGTGTGGCTCGAATATCAAGGTAACTGTAGCCTCATAAAGAGATTCTAGTAATGTCCTTTCTGTTTCTAATGTATGGAACAATTTGAGGAGATTGGTATTAGCTGTTCCTTTAATTTCTGGGAGAACTCTGCACAGAATCCAAATGGCCCTGGGATTTTTTTGGTGGGAAGATTTTTGATGACTGCTTCTATTTCATTAGGGCTTATAGTTCTATTTAAAATTTTATCTGTTCTTGATTTATTTTTGGTAAGTGAAATCTATCCAGAAAATTGTCCATTTCCTATACATTTTTAAATTTTGAGGAATACAGGTTTTCAAAGTATGACCTGAAGATTCTCTGGATTTCTGCAGTGTCTGTTTTTACATCACCCATTTCATTTCTGATTTTGTTAATTAGCATATTCTCTCTCCCCCTCTCTCTCTCTCTCTCTCTCTCTCTCTCTCTCTGCCTTTTGGTTAGTTTGGATAGAGGTTTGTCTATCTTGTTGATTTTCTTGAAGAACCAACTCTTTGTTTCATTGATTCTTTTAATGATTTCCTAGTTTCTACTTTATTTTCAGCCCCCAGTTTGGTTATTTCCTAGTGCCTACTCCTCTAGGGTGAGTTTGCTTGTATTTGTTCTAGAGCTTTCATTTATGCTGTTAATTTTCTAGTGTGTCTATGTTCCAGTTTCTTCCTGTAGGCACTTAGTGCTATGAAATTTCTTCTTAGCACTACTTAACAGTGTCCCATAATTTGGCTATGTTGTGTCTTCATTTTCATTAAATTCTAGAAAGTCTTTAAATTTTTTATTTCTTTCTGGACACAGGAATTGTGCAATTGAGCATTATTCAATTTATATGTGTTTATAGAATTTTTACAATGTGTGTTGCTGTTGAATCCTAATTAGAAAGCAAGGTGGTATGAAGATATACAGGGGGTTATTCCAATTTTTTGTATCTTTGGATACTGGCTATGTTGCTGAGTATGTGGTTGATTTTAGAGAAGGTTCCATGTGGTGCTAAGAAGAATGTATATTCTTTTGTATTTGAATGGAATGTTCTATAGATGTCTGTTAATCCCAACTTGGTCATAACTTCTGTTAGTTCATTTGTTACTTTGTTAAGTTTCTGTTTGTTGATTCTTTCCAGTGGTAAGAGCAGTGTGTTGAAGTCTCCTACTATATGTGAGAGAGGTTTTATCTGTGGTTTGAGCTTTAATAATGTTTCTTTTGCAAATGTGTGTGTCTTTGCATTTGGGGAAAAGATGTTCAGGATTGAGACTTCATCTTGAAGGACTTTTCCTGTGATGAGTATGAAATGCCTGCCTTCATCTCTTTTGATTGATTTTAGTTTGAAATCTAAAATTTGTTAGATATTAGTATTGCTACAACAGCTTGTTCCTTGTGTCCATTTGTTTGAAAAATATTTTCCCTTTATTCTCAGGTAATGTCCGTCTTTCAAGTTGAGCTCTTTTTCTTGTATTCAGCCAAAAGATGGATTCTGTCTTTGTATCTATTCTGTTAGCCTCTATCCTTTTATAGGCAAATTAATCAATTGACATTGAGGGATACTAATGTTCATTGATTGTTGCTTCTTGTTTGTTTTGGATTTGTTGTTGCTGGTGTTATTATGTGTTGATTTTCCCCTCTTTTTTCTTTTGGTGTTTAATAAAGTGGTATTTTCTATTGCCTATGTTTTTGTGAGTGTAGATATCTTCAATGGGTTGGAGTTTTTCTTCCAGAATTTTCTGTAGGGCTGGATTTGTGGATATATATTGTTTAAATCTGTTTTTGTCATGGAATATCTTGCTTTTTCCATGTAAAGTGATTGGAAGCTTTGCTGGGCTGACATCCATGTTCCCTTTCCATTTGTAGGACATCTATCCTGGACCTTTTCGCTTTCAAAGTTTCCATTGAGAAGTCACGTGTAATTCTGATACATCTGCCTTTACATGTTACTTTGCCTTTTTCCTTTGCTGCTCTTCATATTGTTTCTTTAATTTGTAAGTTTGGTGTTTTGATTATTTTGTGATGAGGGGACTTCTATTTATGGTCTATTCTATTTGGTGTTCTCTAAGCTTTTTGCACTTTCATAGGCATATCCTTCTTTTGGTTGGGAAGTTTCCAGGTATGATTTGGTTAAATATGTTTTCTGTACCTTTGAGCTGTATTTCTTCACCTGCTTCTATACCTATTATTCTTAGGTTTGTTTTATTCATGGTGTCCCATATTCTCTGGATAGTATTTTGTTACAGACTTGTTGGACTTAAGATTTTCTTTGGTTGAGGACTTTATAACCTCTAGTGAGTCTTCAGCACCTGAGATTCTCTCTTTCATCTCTTGTATTCTATTGGGTATTCTTACATCTTTAGTTCCTGATCATTTATTCAGCCTTTCTATTTCCACATTCTCTCATTCTGTGATTTCTTTTTCTTTTTTTAATTCTTGTGTTTTCTTTATTGTTTCTCTTTCATGCTTCAAGATTTGAACTATTTTTATTGTTTCCTTCATTTGTTTGGTTGTTTTTTCTTGCCTTTTTTATATTCTTTAAGATATTTATTCATTTCTTAAAATTTTTGTTAGTTTTTCTTCTATATCTTTATGGGATTCTCTCATTTCCTCTTTAAAGGTCTCTATCATCTTCATGAAGTAGTTTTATGGTCAGTCTCTTCTTCTTCTGTTTTGTGCTTTTCAGGTCTTGCTGGTATGGAGTCCCTTGATTACTCTGGTCGTGTCCTATTGGTCTTTCTGTTGTTGACTGTGTTCTTATGTCTTCCCATCTCTTTTTCCTGTGGGTGTAGATGTTGTATCTCTATTTCTTTTGTCACCTAGTTGTATATGTGGGCCAAGATTTCACTGTTTGAAATTCTGGATGGTCTGGCCTGTCTTGATATTCTCCTCACTCAAGCAGAGAGTGGAGAACAGAGTGTGATCCAAGAGTCAGGTGATTCTGACCTCAGTGTGGTCCTCCCTGTCTGGGTGGGTTTACTCTATGCCAGAAGCAGGCCCAGAAAGATCCAAGGAGGGTGTGATCATGAGAGTTGCATTGGGGCAGAACAGACACTCACCTCAGCAGTAGGCAGGGCAGAGAGGGAACCAAGAGTCTATTATTGTTCTTTTAAATTCTGTTTCTTGTAGTTAATCTATATAATTATTATTGACAAATAGTTCTATACAACTATTGTTTTTATAGAAGATACTGCCTTGATTGGCCATATTGTTGACTTTATTTTGTGATGCAATCTTGGCATGTGGAAGTCTTTTTTTATTTTAGTTCTTGAGTAGGTTATGGACAAGGTAGTTTGGATCAGAAGACAGGATATATTGACAGGTTGGATCCAGACATTGAAAATTGCTTGGAGGGAATACAGTCAAGTGGACAGAGGCGATTGAGCTGGTATACAATGGTTTCTTCTTGTTCCAACCATGGAATGTGGAAGTGGATGTAGCTCAGTGAAATCTTTGGGCTTAGAATTGGAGAGTCCAGTGGTTCAAGAGATACATTGTGGCTGAAGCTTATTGCGAAACTGTATTATAGGTAGAGTGGGGCAATCTTGGTTGGTGCCGTTGTTGTAGGATCTGAACTGGATATGGCAGGTTGCAGAAAAAGGCCAGGCATACTCACTCTCATAGACACTGAAGGAGGACATGGAAAATGTAAGTACCGAAGAGACTGTTGGAGGCAGTATAGAAGGTATCTATTGGTTATTGCAGATAGGGTGTGTCCTGGCAGAAAATTAGAGTTATTCTCTAGCACATTTAGGGGATGGTTAACCTAGGCTCTGACAAAGGATGTGGAACACAGAGTAGATGCTGGAGGAGGATGTGGGAAGACTGAGTATCACATGAAATGCTGGAGGTGACACACAAGGAACCTGTGAGAGGTTACAAATAAGGCATATCCTAGTGGATTGTAGAGGTTGCCTGCAACAGAGGCACATATGGTTAGACTAGGTAAGGCAAGAGATGTGGGACTCTCAAGAAGCCTGGAGGTCAACAGTTGCACAGGTGATGGTAGCCAGACTAAGCCAAGACCCTTTTGGGGGAAACCAGGCTAATTCTTTCAATTCATGGAAAAGGCAAATATAGGGAGGTCAGGGTTACTGAACAAGTTAGGTCCTTGAGGAAACTGTGGATGTTCTGTATTCTATTGGGGTAACAGAAACTGAGCACATGGGAAGTTCAGGTGGATGTCCTTCATTTTGTTTTTGTTCTTTTTTTTGTTTTTTTAAATCAGGGTTTCTCTGTGTAGCTTTGGAGCCTATCCTGGCACTTGCTCTGGAGACCAGGATGGCCTCAAACTCACAGAGATCTGCCTGCCTCTGCCTCCCGAGTGCTGGGATTAAATGTGTGCATCACCAACGCCCGGCTTTTTTTTTAATTCTTCATTAAGTAGAATAAATGATAAATCAAAGTCAAGAAATTAACATCCAAAATGAATTTCAACAGGTAGTTTTTAAATTTCTGCATGATCTTTAAAGTGATTCCATCAATCTATATTATTTATTGTCTGCCAGTTCTACTTAAAGCTCTCACATTAATGAAATACTATTCACAGATCAGTGCCAAAAGATGAATAAAGGAAATATAAAAAATAACACTAGAATCAATACTTTGTTCTTCCCCTAATAAAAAGAAAAACTAGTCAAAATAAACACCAAGTCACTTGGTAAACCCATTAGTGCCTGTTTTAAAGAAGAGTTTTCATGGTTCATATCAAGCATATGGGCTAGCTTTACCAAATCAAAACTGAATTTTGAAAACATTTTCTTGAAAGCTGAAAAGTAGCAAATGTCTTAAGTGAATAATTCATTTAAGTGAATAATCAAGTTTTTTTTTTTGGAGCTTTCATTTTATGTCCACTGATCTTCCTTGAAAATCTGTATTTCCTGCTGGGAAAATCAGGCCTTTAGGGATGTTTCCTCAGAACTTCCTTGATTAGCGCAGTATGGAATCCTAGCAACACAACATCTTACTATGTGTCATTTCTCTTCTCAACACAGATTTGAATTTCCAGATCATGGAGACTCTGGTTCCTTCCTGAACATTTGACACCAGCACACTTAATGACCTGGATTACCACTGTCACCCTACAGAATCTTAATGAAGGCCTTTATATTAAGCCAGTTTATCATGTGGATAACTGATCCAATTTGAATTGGGAAACCAGCATGGAACTGATCCAGATCCCATGAATGTGGGTGTCAGTGAGAAGGCCTCCAAAATCTATGGGGCCTCCTGTAGTAGATCAGTACTTATCCCTAGCATAGGAATAGACTGTGGGATCCCATATCATAGAGAGGAATACTCCCTCAGCCTAGACACAAAGGGGAGGGCCTAGGCCCTATCTTAAACGATATGACAGACTGTGAAGACCCCTCCATGGAAGGCCTCACCCTCCCTGGGGAGCAGAAATGGTATGGGATAGGTAGGGTGTTAGTGGGGAGCAGGGGAAGAGGGGAGGAGGGGAGGAGGGGAGGAGAGGAAGGAGAGGGAACTGGGATTGACATGTAAAACAATCTTGTTTCTAATTTAAATAAAAAGTGGAGAAAAAAACAAATGAGTTTATAAGTATTTGTGGGCTTCTAAGTAAAACATGTAACTTGTGATCTTAGCAATTTCTTCTTACATAAATATTTTAATATGTTTTTAGAAAATACGCAACTTGTGGTTTTGAGGTAATTTTTTCTTGTATAGAAATCTTTGTCTTAGGTGGCATAAAGGGGATAAAGGAAAAATGTAAGGCAACAGCAGAACATTCAACACAGAGAAAAATAAAGTAAAGAATAAAGTATTGCCTCAGGGAAATAAAGAAAGAAAAGAATGCAATTAATTTATCAATGTAATATAGCAAAGGAAATGAGTTATTCTGAGCAATTTATGTGGATGGATAATCAGCCTCAATTTTCTTCTCTGGGTTTTCTCTGTTTTTTATCAATGCCATAGACAAAATTTTGCAATAATCTATCTTAATTCATTCTGCTCTTCATGAATTTAATGAACATGGTGTTATATATTTACCTTTTCAATTAAACCTCTTTATTCAGAGTGTTCTAGGTCAATTTATACTAGAGATTTACATATTTTAACTTAACAGTGTGTCTGAAATATGTACATACATACAACTGTATGGTAAATTTAGACCAATATTAAACCATGGTAGCAACAACAGCAAGACAGGAACCATAACTGAATACATATTTTATGTCAATGACTTTCAGAATAATGTATGAATTAAGTCTGAATCATTAACAACATATGATATTGGTAACTATTTTTTTGTTACTTCATAGGTAAGTAAGCTTGGGGAAGGAAAAAAAGAGATCAGTAAGATGACTCAGTGTAGAAAAATGGCTTGACATGCAATATTGATGATCTAAGCTGAAAAGCCACAACACCAAGATTCATGAAGGAGGAGGAGGAAAAAGAGTTATAAACAATAACAGAAATAGCATCATGTGGTGACAGGGATTTATAAATCCAGAGTCTCAGGTGGCAAGATGATTGACAAAGACTGGAGAATAATCCTGAAGATCACCAGACATCTCAGAGTATGAAGCACAACAGAAATAAGAGCAATCATGCCTCAACAAGGTGGAAGGAGATAACTGCCGAATGGTTACTCCTGAGCTTTTCAAATGTGTATATACCAATAAAACATATATCATGTATACAGGTATACTTTGCTCTGTCTGTAGTGGTGGGAAAACAATGAATAAAAACAATGTGGTAGAGAGAAAGCAAGGGAGGAAATCAGTGAAAGTAGGAACCTGATAGAAGGAACTGAAGCACAATCTCTGAAAGAACAATGCTTACTGTCTAGCTTTGCCTAGATGCCTCAGCTATCTTTCTTATTCAGCCCCACTTGAACCCTCCTACATCAATTAGTAATTAAGATAATATCTCATGGACATGCTATATGGCATTTTGATGAAGGCTATTTCTCAACTGAAGTTCCTTCACAGGTGACTCTTGACTCTAGGTTTGCAGTATTCAGTTGAAGCCAAATGCATTATGCATGCACTCACTCATGCTCTCTCTCTCTCTCTCTCTCTCTCTCTCTGTCTGTCTCTCTCTTTCTATCTCTCTCTTTCTTGCTCTCTCTTTCTCTCTCTCATATACAGAAAGTAAAAAGAAATAAAGGAAATAATTAAATATATTTTACTACACCTAGCTATGAACTGCAATTGAATTTAGCTCATTTGACTTCAGATATTTATATACTCCATTGGTTTCCAAAATACGATAGTTTCTTTTGTTTTTAAGAAAAGTACCCATTTTCAAACTGATGTATACATTATTTAATTTTTATTTTGTTTAACAATGTATTTTTAAAATCTATTAATCTATAAATTATGTGATATAAAAGTGTTCTGTCCGTTAAGTATTTGAAAACACAACCATTTAGATAAAATATATATAACAATTACATGATTGTAAAAGTTATTATTATCTCACTTTGGCACTTATAATCCTGAGAAGTTTTAATCATTCAGTCAATGTTTTTCTTTTATGAAGAGTATGTGTAATATATTTCATGAATAGAATATCAGGAGTTTTCCTGTAAGATTAAAGAGGAAACATGAAAAAATCAAAACTAGGATGGCTCAGCAATCATAGTATGAGTATGAGATTGAATTTCATGGTTTTCTGATATCAGAATGTGTTCATTATTTCTAACCCATTCACCAGGTCCATGGGTGAAGAAGTATACATAAAGAGAACAAAATTACCTAAACGCTTCAAGTATGTGTCTGTGTATGTGGAAAAGAGGTATACCACCCAAGTTTCTGTAGTTGCAGGGCTACTAATGTTGAACTGTGTTAGATGATGGATGACATTATAGGATAAGTATGGGACAAAGAAATTAAAACAACCACAGGTACTATGAAAGTGGCCCTCTGAGCAGCCATAGATTGGCAAAAAACAAGCATAATGGAAGCTGTGTGGTACCTCCCTTTAAGCTGTTGATCAAATTGTTCCATATACCCTCCCACAATATTGCTGTTACTCTTGGTTGCCCATCAGCACTTGATGGGGAGAACTACCCACTTTAGTCAGTGGAATTGAAAATATTGAGGTGTGGCAGTCCTGGACGTGGTCATGCTGGCTAGGTTTCCTAGTTTGTTGCAAGTTTTCAGTGAAGGAAATACATCAACAATTACTTGTCAGTGGGATCAACTAGAACTCCAAACACTGAACACTGTTTTTCTTTGATAGCCTGGAGAACTTTAAGGTGCACAGGTTATTTATTTGTTTGATTTTTATTTTCTATCAGAGGTAAATAGGATGTCATGAACCAATTTTCACCTTTAATTTCCACACCTTATAAAAATTTTAAGTGCCTTTCCTCTACAATGAGATTGATGAAAACCTTAAATGTCATCCTAGCTCCTTCATCCAGTGGTTGATAGAAGTAGAAGCAGACAACCACATCTAAACACTGGAACTGAACTCCAGGAATCCAATTGCAGAAAGAGAGGAGTGATGAGCAAGGTGGTAAAGATGAGGCTGGAGAAAACCACAGAAACATCTGACCTGAGAAAAGAGGAGCTCAAGGACCTCAGACTGATAGCCAGGAAACCAGCATAGGACTGATCTAAACCCCCTGAATGTGGGTGTCATTGAGGATACCTGGGCAGTCTATATGACCTCTGGTAATGGGTCAGTATTTATTCTTAGTCAAATGGACTTTAGGAGCCATTCCACATAGAGGAAAACTCTCTCTGCCTAGGCACATGTGGGAGGGCGTAGGCCCTGCTCCAAATGATGTGACAGACTTTGAAGATCCCCCATGGAAGGCATCATTCTCCCAGGGGAGCAGAAAGGGGATGGGATAGGGGTCACTGGGGTGTAGGGTAAGAGGGGAGGGAGAGGGAATTGGGATTAATATGTAAAAACAATCTCCTTTCTAATTTAAATTAAAAAACTTTTATGAAAATATTTTAATCTCAACCACTGGCAAAATCTTTTGATACACAAAGGTCCAATTTTGTTCATTGAGTAGCCATGTCCTTTCCTATTTTCTTCAATTATTTTGTATCAATTCTTTTAAATCAAGCCAATAATAAAAGAACTTTAATTTGGACACCAGCCAATGGGGGAAACAACAAAGAGATGGCTGGTTTAGAGTGTTTTTTTGAAAAAAAAATGAATTACATGCCCTAGTTTTATTGCCAGCTCAGTTTCTGTCAGGATGAACACTTTTGAAAACAGAAATTGTGTTGCTGAGTTACTTTTACTTTTTTGTGCCTCTTATGAGACACAGAGATTACTCTTCCATTCATACTATGGAAAGATCCAATTGCTGAGGTCACTATACCCTTGAATTTTATGGCATTGAGGTATCCTGATCACAACCTGGAGATGCTATCACTACTGGATTGCTTTTATAACTTTAGAAGTTTCTATGCAAGCCAATGGGGAAGAAAAGTCATTAACACTGTTATGAATACTGTGACCTACAATAATGACTGGCCTGGTAAAATATGCCCATTCAGAACATATAAGCAGTTTATCAAATGAAGCTTGTAGTGATTGTTATAGGAAGTTTTAATTTCCCTCTCTTTAAGGAACTGAAATCTCATATTCAGGAGAAACTCAAATTCAAGAAAACTGATCTCATAAATAAAACCTACCCTTATATTTTACAAATGAAAAGCCATAATTAATTTTAAGAGCTCCAATGCAATATTTAGCATTGAAAACTATGCTGATATTGAACCCAGTGTGCACAAAAATTCACAGCAATCTTATTAATATATATTCTACAAATACATAGAATAGCAGAAAACAAAATGAAAAGTAACACCATATTGACTAATAGTCAAAATTCTACCTGCTGAGCAGTCAAATATCTGAGATTTTTGTAGGGAATAGCTTACTCACTATTTCCAGCTGTGCAACCGAATTTAGTCAACATTTTCAGATGGGCTAGTGATGGGGGAACTACTTCTGTGTATGTTTTTTCCCTGTCTCAGGAAAAAAGAAACAAAAGAAAGTAAAAATAAAGTAATATAAAAACCACATAAAGGTAAAAAATACACAGAGAATCTGGATACTATATGCCATTTTGTTGTCTTTAAATTGTTTGATTGCCGAAAAAAGACTTACTGCTGCTAAAATAAATACTACTAAATTAATCCAACTTATACATTTTAAAAATACTTTGACTTCAAAATTTAAGTCTAAGGACAGGCTACTTAGAAATAATGGTTTTACTTGTATTTCCACAGAAAATGAAAAGCTGTGGATTCCTTCCAGACTAATATGGTTTGACCAAACAAGACCCCCTGAAGCTAAGATGATACGGCCTTACAGACTACAAAAACAAGGACTTGGTCAGGTTTCTATGTTTTATCATGATCCCCATGATATATGAACATTGCCGACAATCAGCAGAAAGCAGTTTAGAAAGAACGACGCCCATATTCCCAAATATTTTTTACAAATGTTTGTTTTTATTTAAATGGGTTTAGTTATAAAAGATAATGAGGATAGTCAATGAGCATAGGATATAGGAATGAATACTTTGCATTGGTATAGATTTTTATTTATTGATACAACTTTAAAGTCAATTTTGTGATAGGTATATGTCTCCTCTTGCTTAGGTATTGTGTTTATACAGATTATTTACCTATATTAGTCAGAACTTATAATTAGGTTAGTGAGGTTTTCTAGATATGCAGAGATGTATTTGAGATGGTTAGGTATTCTTCAAACCTTTCAAAGACCTACAGAAATGTGGCATTTAAATAGTTTAGGGTTTATCTTGGCATTGAGACACAACTGCTCCTGGCACACCAATTACGTCAGAAAGGAGGATGGACATCGAAGAAACTTGTTATGGAGTTTGCTTTCAACATGGCAAGATTAGCCATTTGGGCAAAAATCTGCTCTTGCCTGGACTATTTGTTGCTATATAAACTAGACATGCAGGACCCACAAGAAAGTAACTGCTGAACTTACAAAACAAGACAGTACTAAAGGGTTCCTGTCAAAATGGAGAAGTGTGCCAGACACACTATGGCCTATGGGCTGAAGATCGATGCCCCAATGTTACAGAGGAAGTTTGGGTGACTGTCCAAGTAGCGAGAAGTCTCTGTCAATTCTAGAGTTCATATATTATCCTTCTATGGTCTTTGATAGAGTTGAAGACAGATAGTTATGGTTATAGTTTTCTTCAGTTATTATAAATCCACAGCTTTTTATTTAGACAAAAAAGAGGAGATGATGGGGGAAGTACTTCTGTGTATGTTTATCTTTTTCATTGTTAAATAACATACTGTTTGGCCAATGAGATAGCAAGTAGACGGGAGTAGGAGTCAAAGAGGATTCTGCGAAATGTAGTAGAGAAGTACTGATCCAGGCAGGAAGTAACATAGCAAGGAGACTCATATTTAAGTGAAGGAGAAACAGGAAGGACCCTCTTTTCCCCTCCTCCACTCCTGCTCCAGTGGCACAATGTGATCCACAGCAAGGAGGGACGCCAATAAGGCGTCTGATAAGTCTTATAACATATATAGATTTATGATAGTTAAGACTGAGTTAGCAGATGAGAAGTCCTAGTCATTGGCCAAGCAGCTTTGAACCTAATACAAGTTTCTGTGTATTCATTTAGGCCCTAACTCGGGTGGGCAGCTTGTGTAAAGCTCACACATGGAAATGGGGCTCAGGTGACTTTTGGCAGAAAGATTTATTGTAACAGCCTGGAATTAAAATGTTCACTTTCTAAGCTTATAGTTTTGGAAAATAAAGCTTATTTGACTAATGTTTTCTGACTCATTTTAGTGGCATAGAAAGCTTCTAGTGAACATTTTACAGAATACATTTTCAGCTATACTGTTCTATACCTGTCTAACAAATTTACTATTACACACTTAATTTTTGAGTCAACTTGAATGTATTTTAATGTCCCTTGTGTAGTCTCTGATTTGTGGCTCATGGTGTTATGATAGATAATTATCAAATATTTAAAGCTAGTCCCTCCTTTTTTTCTTATTTTATTGAATTATGTCTGTGGTGGTATTTTGTTTCTCATATAATACATAAAACTTGCCTGAAGATCACAGTGCAAAGGTAGCCACATCCATAGGTTGTTACGATAAATATTCTATTAATGATAAAAGGCCTCAGTTGAAAGTGAAAATTAATAATAAAGTTATTTCTGGCTTAGTGGACACTGGGGCGGATGTAACTATTAGTACTCAAAAGTCTTGGCCTCAGAATTGGACTCTTAAAGAGGCAAATGTACAATTTTTAGGAATTGGAACTCTATCTAGAGTTCAACAGAGTGTTAACTCAGTGATCTGCATTGGAACAAAAGGACAGAAAGGGATACTGAAACCATTTGTGGCAGATATAGCTATAAATCTCTGGGGTCATGATCTCTTACAGCAATGGAATACTCAGATTAATATTCCTCCAGTGTCAGATACAAATTATGTACAATCTTTAGATAGTAGCAAAGATCTGGTAATACACAATGGAAAACGGTTACCAACCATCCATGCTGTACAGAAACTAGGTACAAATGATGGACCTTCAGAGGAGCCAAAGGCCCTGCCATTGAAGTGGCTTCCAGATGAAACAGTTTGGGTAGGACAATGGCTTATGACTTCTGAGAAGCTAGAGGCTTTAGAAAAATTAGTACAGGAACAGCTAGACGCTGGACATATAGAGGAATCTACCAGTCCTTGGAATTCTCCTGTATTTGTCATCAAAAAGAAATCAGGTAAGTGGAGAACGCTGAAAGACCTGAGAGCTATAAATAAGGTAATTCAACCATTGGGCTCTCTGCAACCTGGAATGCCATTACCTTCCTTAATACCTAAAGGATGGCCTATCATAGTCATTTATCTAAAAGACTGTTTGTGTCACAATACAGTTACAGGAAATGATAGAGAAAATTTTGCATTTAATGTACCAACTCTTAGTAATTCATAGCCAGTTAGGAGATATCAGTGGAGGGTTTTGCCACAAGGAATGCTAAATAGCCCTACTTTGTGTCAACACTTTGTACAGCAACCTTTGGGAATAATTCGTAAGAAATTTTCACAATCTCTTCTTTATCATTACATGGATGATATTCTCTTATCAGATTCTAATAAGGAAACTTTGGAACGTATGTTTGAAATGGTGAAGGAAGTTCTGCCTCGTTGGGGATTACAGATTGCCCCAGAAAAGATACAAAGAGGAGATTCTATTAACTATTTAGGTTACAAGATAGACTTACAAAGAATCAGACCTCAAAAGGCACAAATTAGGAGAGATTAGTATCAAACTCTTAATTCTATTCAGAAATTATTAGGGGAAATTTCTCAAATACAGACGATTATTGGTGTAGAAGGACATGACTTAAAGCATTTAAAAATGGCCCTTAAAGGTGATAAGGACCTAAACAGTCTGAGAATATTATCTGCTGAGACAGAAAAAGAGTTACAATGGGTAGAAAACAGAATATTGGATGCACATGTAGATCGGATAAACCTTGATTTAGACTGTATTCTGGTTATCTTGCCATCCAGAGAATACCCTTCTGGAATTCTGATGCAAAGGGAAGACAATATATTGGAATGGATATTTCTGTCACATAAACAGAATAAAAAGTTAAAGACATATATAGAAAAAATTTCTGATTTGATTTTAAAGGGTAAATTAAGACTTTGCCAGGTGACTGCAAAAGATCCAGCAGAAATTATAGTACCTTTAACTAATCAAGAAATTTCCTCATTATGGAAGGATAATGAATATTGGCAAATAGCTCTTAGTGACTTTCTAGGGACAATTAGCAACAACTATCCCAAAACTAACAGGTTTAAATTCATAAAAAAGACAGTCTGGATTCTTCCACGTATTGTAAGACAAACTCCCATTTCTGGAGTTCTTACCTTCTACACTGATGCCAACAAATCAGGTAAGGCAGGTTATAAAGCAGGTGAGGTAAGTAAAGTAGTTCAGAGTCCATATACATCTGTACAGAAGGCAGAATTATATGCAATTCTCATGGTACTTAAGGATTTTACAGAACCTCTTAATATAGTTACTGATTCCCAATATGCAGAGAGAGTTGTGTTACACATTGAGACTGCAGAATTTTTTCCTGATAATACAGAATTAACTTCTCTGTTTTTACAATTACAGGAAACTATCACTATCAGAAAGAGAAGTAATCCTATGTATATTACACATATCAGATACCATATGGGTCTGCCTGGCCCACTAGCACAAGGCAATGATGAGATTGATTGTTTATTAATTGGAAGTGTGCTAGAAGCCTCAGGATTTCATAAGAAACATCATGTAAAGAGCAAAGGTTTGAAAAAGGACTTCATCACTTGGCAACAAGCCAAGAAGATAGTGAAAAACTGTCCTACTTGTTCCTTTTATAATCAAACTCCATTGCCAGCAGGTTCTAATCCTTAGGGCATTCGGAGAAATGAGGTTTGGCAGATGGATGTTTTTTCACTTTTCAGAGTTTGGAAATTTGAAATATGTGCATCATACTATAGACACATTCTCAGGGTTTCAATGGGCTACTGCTCTTAACTCTGAAAAAGCTGATTCTGTTATTACACACCTGCTAGAGGTGATGGCAGTTATGGGTATACCTGCACAAATAAAAACTGACAATGCTTCAGCTTATATCTACTCAAAATTAGAACAATTTTTCAAATATTATAACATATAGCATGTTACCGGTATACCACACAATCCTACAGGACAAACAGTGGTTGAGAGATCTAATAGAACACTTAAGGAGATGCTCAACAAACAAGCTTGGAAGACTAAACCCCACAAACATAGATTGCATAATGCTTTATTAACACTAAACTTTCTTAATGCCAATGAAAAAGGACAAACAGCTGCAGAAAGACACTGGACTATGGAAAAAACTGCTGAACTCAATCAGCCGGTATACTTCAAAGATGTACTAACCTCTGTATGGAAACCAGGACATGTGTTACATTGGGGTTGGGGTTTTGCATTGGTTTCTACAGGAGAAGGAAAACTTTGGATACCATCAAAGTTGATCAAGATTCGAGTGGAAAAGGAAAAACCTCTCGACGAGGACAAATGACAGGTATTCTACTAATGTATATCTTATAAACTAAATAGAAACCCCCCAAAGGAAAGGGAAGTGTTTTGCGTTTATCTTCACAGGAAAACTCATCTCCAGAAGGCAAAGGACACTGCATGGATAGATACTTGGGAAGAAATGGTAGCTATAACCATGAAACATAAGGAACGTGCCATATGGTAAACTTTACAGCTGTCTCTCAGAGAACTATTTCTCTTTATTTCCTAGTCCCTATTCAATTAAACCAATGCTGGGTTTAGAGGTGGATTTGCCTTTCCTCCTCTAAAATCCAAGCACATTATTTAATTAAGCTTTAGTGTTTCTGTATTGTATCAAGAAGCCAATTGATGTAATACAGAATAAAAGAAGAATTTGGGGACTGTCTTTGTCTTTTCTTGGATCTTTCTCTCAAGGTGTACACCTTTCATAATTGTTATGCTTTCATGGATGCATTCCCCAGCATGTGTACATACACAAGCAAACATTTCTCTGCTGTTTGTTTTTGAGTCCCACACAGCCAATGAAGACCTGCCTGACAGCAATCCCTGGACTCAATGGAAAGAAAATGGACCACGCCTCCTCTACTGCACTGGATCCACTTTGCTCCATTTCAACGGACACTCTGGCCATAGGTTTGGGTACTGACTTAAGTCAAGTTGAGGATTTCAAGAGAGATCTTGAATCAAGTGAATCCCATCTCGCATGGAAAGGATACAATTCATTCAAGACTGTACTAACATTTTCTTCCTACAGGACCCCACATGACTATTGTCATCCCATTTCAGCAGGAAGTAACTTGGAGGATGCTACGCCCCCTTTCCCCATTGTTTTCACTTAGGATAATGTATATACCTAGTTAGGGATAGCTTCCTATTGTTTATGGTTGGGATTGGAAAGAGGTGTTCAGGCTTGGATACCTCTCTCAGATGACTTTAGGGTTTAGTTAACATAGATAGTTAGGATGTGACATCAGCAGATTGTTGTATCTTCTTATATTTTACCTTTATGATTGTTCATTTTGGATAATTTAAACTGTTAAGTTTTAATCCTCTTTCTGACTAAAAGGGGAATAGTAGGGGAATCTCTAGCCACGCCTACTTAGGGGCTGGCTACAGGTGTGCCTGACCACACTTGTGAGGGCGTGGTCAGAGTGACGTAGTATGACTGGGTTTGCACTTTCAGTTTTACTTTGCTTCTTGCTGTACAGACTGCTGCCATGCCGGCTGGCTAGGTCGTTCTGTAAGTAAGGCTTTTCACTATTAAATACCTTTATATTTCTACCTGACGCTGTATTGTTAATTTCCCACTATAATAGGTCCAGGCAGTGGTGGCACATACCTTTAATACCAGCACTTGTGATACAGAGGCAGATGGACCTTGTGAGTTCAAGGCTACCCTGAGCTACATGAATGAGTCTAAAGGAGAAATAGAGCTCGCACACCTTTGATCCCAGTGCTTGGATTGACATGCCTTTAAGTCCAGCATTAGGAAGTTGGAGACAGGAGTGATATGGCTGTGTGGAGAAATGAATATAAGTTGGGAGGAGACAGGAACAAATTTCAGTCTAGGCAGTGTGATGAGCAACGCAGTCTAGAGCTGCAATCTAAGGACAGGATAACCCCTTATGTCTGAGTATTGGTAGAAGTGAGAACTCTGTAGTGGTTGGATGCTTTGCTTCTTTGATCTTCAGCTTTAGCCCAAATGTCTGTCTCTGGGTTTTTATTGCTCATGCTACAAATGCCATTCTTTTTCAATAATCTTATTAAAGTATTGAGATTAAATGAAAAAAATATGTCCATTCCATTAACAGTAGTTTGAATGCTATGGGAATATTTAATGGCTTTCTCATTGGATTAAGAGTCTACACCTCACACAGAACTCATGCCTTATGATATTATCTTGGCCCAGAACTCATGCAAGGCTAACTCCCAGGTCCTATGCTATATTATTCTTTTAAAGAGATATAGTAGTAATGACAACCTGTCCCTGTCTTTTTTCTTAGATTGGTGCATCTCTAACTATTACCAGAGAAGCTACTTTTTGGAGAAGATACTGATTAAACTAACTACTAACTTGTTAAAGTATAGATAATTAAATACCTGGTTATTCTTCTATAAATGGCCCATGTGGAGTAAACCCCCTCAATCTAAGACTCAGAAACCATCAAGGAATAGATCAGAAGAAAGATTATATTTTTCAATGATAGTGAATATCTGGAATGGAACAGTACTCATTAGATTTGACACAGTATGGCACAAGTGTAATTCCCACTACTGTCATTGAATACAAAGCCAAGTAATCTCTGGGCATAGATGGGGGATGTCCTCCTGAAATACTAGTATTTGATGGCTGGTAGGACAAAGAAAGACAATTCTCTTCAGGGACACAGCCCTGAGATCTACCCATGTTCTAACAGATTGTTTTACACCTGCAAATGTGTGTACCTAGTAGATTCAAAAAAGAGCACTTGCAGTTGTAAGGAAAAAGGTTTTTTTTTTTTTTGGTTATAGGGAATAAACTGAAAGTGAGTGAATGGAACAGATTTTATCAAAACACATCTCGTGCATATATCCAAACATAAACAATATTTTTTTTAAATAAATGGGCAATGTGAACCACTAAAATTCTTGAAATATTGTCTTTGAAAACAACCGGATTCATATTATAGCCCCATCTGGACTTCAACTGGACTCTGGGAACTCAGCCCAGTGCTTAGCCATGCATCTCTGCATCTGCTTCCCCCACTTACTGGATAAAGGTTCTATGAGAATTAAGGTAGTCATCAATCTGAATACAGGAGAAGGCCATTTCAGACTACATCTCCACTATTGCTTATTCTTAGCTAAGGTCATCCTTGTGGATTCCTGGAAATTTCCCTAGAGCCAGGTTTCTTGCTGACCCCTTAATGACTCCCTCTATCAAGTTTTATGTTTCCTTGTTTTTCATCTCTGTCCTTCGAACAACTAAAGCATCCCATTCCCTCGTATTCTCCTCAATTTCAATTCTCCCCCCACCCTACACACACAGACTCTTGATTTACTCAGGAGACTTGGTCTATTTCCCCTTCCCAGAGGGATCCAAATATGCCTCTTTTAGGGTCCTTCTTGTTAGCTAGCTTCTCTTGATTAATGAAATATAGGCTGGTTATACTGCTTCATGTCTAATATCCACCTATATGTAAGTACATACCATATTTGTCTTTCTGGGTCTGGGTTATGTCACTCAGGATAGTTTTTTCTAGTTCTATCTATTTGCCTGCAAATTTCAAGATGTTGTTTTTTACCCTGTGAGTAGTACTCCACTGTGTAAATGTATCTGTCACATTTCTTTTTTCTTTTTTTGGTTTTTTGAGACAGGGTTTTTCTGTGGCTTTGGAGGCTGTCCTGGAACTATCTCTTGTAGACCAGGATGGTCTCGAACTCACAGATATCCACCTGCCTCTGCCTCCCGAGTGCTTAAAGGCGTGTGCCACCAATGCCCAGCTTCTATCACATTTCTTTATCTAGTTTTCAGTTGAGGGACATCTAGCTTGTTTCCAGGTTCTGGCTATTACAAATAATGCTGCTTTGAACATAGATGACCAAAAGTCCTTGTGGTATGAGTGTGCATCTCTTGGGCCTGGAGGTAAATTGAGTTCAAATTTTCTGAGAAACCACCATATTGATTTTCAAAGATGCTGTATAAGTTTTCACTCCCAACAGCAATGGAGGAGTATTCCCCTTATTCCTCATACTCTCCAGACTATGATAGTGATATCCATAGAACCAGCTGTCACAAGCCAGTGATTCCAGTCTGACATCTGGAGAACCTACATAATACTAAACTAGACTCTCTGAATGTGGGTGAATGTTTATTGGGTCATTGGCAGTGGGACCAGGATTTATCCTTAGTGCATAAACTGGCTTTTTGGAGTCCATTCTCTATGGAGAAATCCCTTGTTCAGCCTCGATACAGTAGGGAGGGCCTTGGCCTGGCCTCAATGTGATATGACACACTTTGTTGACTCCCCATAGGAGGCCTCACCCTCTCTGAGGAGTGGATACATGGTGGAGCAAGAGAAGGTGGGGGAGTGAGAGGAGGGGATGGAATGGGAACTGGGCTAGTATGTAAAAAAAGGTTTTTTAAAATAATTGAATGAATGAATATGGTCAATCAAAAAAAAAAAAGGTTGGGTTAAGGAATTGTTCTTATCTGAGTATTTTGACAATTTCTAAACAATGCCTGGTGTAAGTGTTTCATATATTCTCTATTTTCTATTATGTCAACTGACCCTGTAGGAGGAGAGCAGCTGGAGCAGCCACAGGAAGCAGGTTTTGGTTTGCCTAGCTCATTTGTTATTCATGGGTTTGCAGACTACTGCTGTTACCTAAGTAGACAATGCAGAAGTCAGTGTCAGACTCAAAGAAGTGCACCTGAATTCACTCTATGGCTTGAAGATAATTTGAGAATAGATCTCTCACATTTTATTAGCTTCAATGCCAACCTCACACCTACTGAAATCTTGGAAATTAATTCAGTTTCATTGGCCCTGCAGTTTTATGCAGGTTGAGTAGCTAATTGAAATGACATAAAGTAGTGTCAACATAATCTAAATGGAAGAGTTTAAGCAAAGCAAGATGACAGAAGTGAAATCCATATTTTATCTTTTTTTAAACTTTCTATTATTACTTCAATGGGATGAGGTCCCATGAAATTAGCACAGTGATTTTCTAATATAAGGGACAGTTAAATATTTTTCATTGATATTTGTTGATTGAATCTAAAAATATTGACACATACTAGTGCAGTCTACAAACAGCTGGGTAAATATCTTAATTACATAGAACTCAGAAATGAACTATGGATCAGTTTGCTTTGAATTAGAATACCTCAACCTAAGTGTATTCAACCAAACTTTATAATTATAAAGTTAATTTAGGTGAAAAAAAACACCATTGCTTGTAAAAGAAGACATATGTAATGTTAAATGGAAATATTTTAAAGGTACATTTTAGTATCATTTCATTTACTTGTTAATCCTTTTCATTATTTTTTGAAATGGCAATATACTATGGTAATATAAACTTAATAAATAAAAATAATACTGAAAGGTTTAATAGGGAACAAACTGAATCTTTGTTGGGGGAACCAAAATAACTTCATCTTAAACATTAATGTCAACAGAAAAATGATGAAGAAATATAAGGCAGCCATGAACTGATTTTAATGCACATGGTTATTTTATTAATGGTGTCCAACTGCCTTTGTCCTAACATTTAATAAAATGGTCATATATAGCATAGAGTCCCCAATTTTCCCCATATAATTATATAACATTGGTATCAAATAGAAACAGTGTAGGCTTGATGTGTGGAAATTCTTATAAGGAAACTTAATCATAAAATGAGTTATAAAGTATAGGAGGAGAAAATGTAAAATTACTATGCACTTCTCTGTGTGAATAATTCTCAAGCTGTCTAAAAACTTTGTGTTGATAAAAATGTTTAATCTTCCTTATACAAATTAACACAACTCACATAATTCAGGGTATCAATGGCAATGAAAATGTCTCAGACCTGATGGCATTAAACAATAGGCTTCTGATGTGTGCCTCCATGTCATCTGCCAGCCATGCAGTTAAGTCCCAAAGCTCTCAACAAAAAATCTTTCATTTGAAGCAAGCTTCTGTTATGTGATCTTTCTCCCCCTGGCAGATGAGGTGTTAAAAATGTACTATCTGGGAGGCAGACCAGAGGCAGGTGTGCAGGTTTTGATATGAAAGGCTTGGCAGGTGTGACCCAGAATGGAATAAATTCTCCTCAGAGGGACCAGTTGGGATCAGATGTGCATGAGAAAGACAATGCTCAAATTATTCCAACATGCATCTAATTATTTATAAATGTGGTATTATGACCTTGTTATAATTGGCACACTGGAAAATGCATTTAAGCCATGTTAGCAACACCTGAACTATGATGTATCTGGATCTCTGAAAACCATTTAATCATAATTTTAGTCTTTTGGAATAATTACAGTATCCAAGTAGAGAGGGAATGAATTAGGTGCTTGTACTAACAAGAAATGGCAGGATCAAAGTATCTTCTAACTCTGTCACTAAGTAGCTATGTGTTGACATC
The DNA here is from genome assembly GCF_003668045.3 of Cricetulus griseus. NCBI lineage: Eukaryota > Metazoa > Chordata > Mammalia > Rodentia > Cricetidae > Cricetulus > Cricetulus griseus. Next base: position 153,998,891 of record NC_048598.1, on the reverse strand, counting down.
TCATAACATGCTCTCTTCACTCCTCTTCAAAATCAACATACTTTTCCTTTCCACTATACATGTGCCCTGTGTAGAACTATTTCCTCTGTCCTAGTGCACAGCTCATTTGTGACTTCCTAGTCTAGCTATCTTTCTTCAGGTAGCAATAGAAACATTTTTATGTTGTAAGAAATACCCATAAACATTTGTGCTTTGGGGAAGTTTCTATTTGTTTGAATTTTTATAAGAAAAATGTCATTAAATTTGATTTTTAAAAATTAATCCTGTGATAATTTTCTCTCTAGCTAATTATAACAAACATAGCCAATATATAAATGTTAAATATCTACTTAATTAGCAATGATGTCACATTTGGCTATTTTGTAAACTGTTTGCAAGAAAAATACATGTTTAGAGATTAAAGACTAAAGAGCTGTCTTCCAGAATATAAAATTAGGGTTTTTTACATGAATTATTATATTTGTAGGAAATATCTTACCATCCTACATGATTTAAAATTTCATAAATTGAACTTCTGACTTGCATAGTGGAGGCAAGTGATGATGTCACATGTTAAAGAATTTATTACTTTGGTTAGCAAGTTGTCATCTTTTCAAAAATAATTTCTAACTGCTTTCATGTTCTCTCAGTCCCTCCTCAGTCTCTTGTGATTTTTTCCATTTTAAACTCAAAAGAGTAATTGACAAAAAAGAATATTGTGATTATTGTTCTTGCTTGTGTTTAATTTCTGTGCTTTAATTTTATGTTTATTTTGGTTTTTATGTTTATATTTCATCAGTGGTTCTAACAAGAGGTGTTTATGAACTATCAGATATGGAGAAATGTAGCTTGTTTCATTGACTTACATTGATTAATCAAGAATATGCAAATATCTTTGAATTCTTGAAGTAATAATTTCCTTAAAGATGAGTACTCATATAAATGAATTTTAGTGTTAGTATAATTTTAAGACATGGCATCATTGCATTATCAATATATGCATTATTTGAAACAGAGCAGATCCTTGCTCCATCCACAGGACTAGGTAAGCTTGGGCTTCTTTCTGGCCTGCCTTCCTCTTCCCTTCTATGAGAAACCGAGGCCTGGGGAATGATCATAGTGGATCCCATCCCAGTGGAATCAAGCACACCCTGAGACTGCCAAGGCCTCCATCCACAGGAAGACGAGAGACATTAGTGTATTGGACCTGTTTGCACTCACCTGAAGGGAACCTTGGTTCCATACCCACCAGGAGAAGAAGAGACTCCTGCTATACCCACAGGAAAATGGGATGGGAAGAACACAATATAAAAACATTTTGAGCAACAGAAAGACCAATATGACACCAGTGGAGTCTAGGGACTCTACATCAGCAAGACATGAACATCACAACACAGATGAAGCAGAAGAGAATGACCTTAAAAACATCTTCATGAAAATGATAGATGCCCTCAAAGAGGATATGAGAAAATCCCTTAAAGAAATGGAAGAAAAAACAACCCAAAATATACAAGAAATCCACAAATCTGTTAAGGAAACAGTTCAAGAACTAAAAACTGAAAGAAAGACAATAAAGAAAACACAGTCTGAGGGAAAGCTGGAAATAGAAATGCTGGGAAAATGATCAGGAACTACAGATGCAAGAATAACCAACCGAGATGGAAGCTAAGAGATGGAAGACAGAATCTCAGGAATTGAAGATAAACTAGGAGAAATAGCCTCATTGACCAAAGAAAATCTTAAATCCAAAATTTCCTAACACAAAATATCCAGAAAATATGGGATACATTGAAAAGATCAAACCTAAAATAATTGGTATGGAAGGTGAAGAAATCCAACTCAACAGTGCAGAAAACATATTCAACAAAATCACAGAATAAAACTTTCCCAGCCTAAAGAAAGACATGCCAATGAAAGTAGAAGAAGCCCATAGGACAAAAAAATAGAGTGGACTACAAAAAAAAAAAATGTGTGCTCACCACATAATAATCAACACCTGAAACATACAGAATAAAGAAAGAATATTAAGAGCAGCAAAGGAAAAAGTTCAAGTAACATATAAAGGCAAACCTATCATAATTACAGCTGAAATTTCCATGGAAACTGAAAACCAGAACGTCCTAAACTAAGAGATCAGGGATGCCAGCCTAGACTACTATACGCGCAAAGCTTTTAATCAATATAAATGGAGAAAACAAGATATTCCACCACAAAACAAGATTTAAACAATATAAATGCACCATTCTTGACTGAGCGTTGGTGGCGCACATCTTTAATCCCAGCACTCAGGCGGGTGGCTAGCGTAAAGCTCACACATGACAATGGGGCTCAGGAGGCTTTTGGAGGAAAGATTTATCATAACAACCCACCATTCTAGCCCTATAGAAAGTTCTGGAAGGAAAACACCAATAGAAGGAAGTTAATAGCAACCTCAAAAACATAGGCAATAGATAACCCCATTTTACCAACAGCCAAAAGAAAAATGGGGTGGAAATCCACACACAATTCCAGCACCAACAAAAATTCCAAAACAATCAAATATGAACAATCAATGGTCATTAATATACCTCAATTTTAATGGCTTTAACATGTCTATAAAAAGACACAGGCTAGCAGAATGGATACAAAGACAGAATCCATACTTTTCCGCATACAAGAGACCCACCTCAACTTCAAAGACAGACAGTACCTCAGAGTTAAGGGTTGGGAAAAGATTTTCCAATCAAATGGAACCAATAAAAAAGTGTGTTAGCAATCCTAATATCTAACAAATTAGACTTCAAACTAAAAATCAAAAGAGATGAAGGAGGTCATTTCCTAACTCATCACAGGAGGGATCAGTCAAGATGAATTCTCAATTCTGAATACACTTGCCCCAAATACAAAGGCATCCATATTCATAAAAGAAATATTACTAAAACTCAAATCACACATGAGCCCTCACTCTCACCACTAGACAGGAACACCAGACAGAAACCTGTCAAAGAAACAAAGGAAGTAATAGAAGTTATGGCCCAAATGGATTTAACAGACATCTATAGAACATTCCATCCAAACACAAAAGAATATGCCTTCTTTTCAGCATAGCATGAAACCTTCTCTAAAATGGACCACATATTTGGCAAAATGGCAAACATCAACAGATAAAAAAATTAAAATAACCCCTTGTGTCTTATCAGATTACCATGCTTTAAAGTTAGAATTTAACAACAACACAAATTGCAGAAAACCTATAAAATCATGGACATTGAATAATGCGAAATTTACCATTCTTGGGCCAAGGAAGTAATAACAATAAATTAAATATTTCCTAGAATTCAATGAGAAGGAGGACACAACATAAACAAACTTATGTGACACTTTGAAAGTAATGCTAAGAGGAAAGTTCATTGCACTAAGTGCCCAATGAAGAAAGTGGAGAATAATAACACTAGAGAATTAACAGCAAAAATGCAAGCTCTAGAACACAAGAAGCCAATGCAATCTGGAAGAGCAGACACCAGGAAATATTCAAATTGTGGTCTTAAATCAATAAAGTAGAAACTAGGAAAACATTACAGAGAAAAAATGTAATCCACCATATAAACAGACTGAGGAAGAAAAACTACATGATCATCTCACTAGATGCAGAAAAAGCCTTTAACAAAATCCAATACCTATTCATGGTAAAGTTCTTGGAGTGATCAGGGATAACAGGAACATACCTAAACATAATAGAAGCAATGTACATCAAGTCAACAGCCACCATCAAACAAATAAAGGGAAGGACCTGTATTGTTAGAATCTTGAGTCTTTAAAGAAAATAATTAAATAAGATACTAGAAAATGGAATGGTCCTCCATGTTCTTGGACAGGTAGGCCCAACATTGCCATTTTGACAACCTTGCCAAATCAATCTGCAGATTCAATGCAATCCCCATCAAAGTACCAGCAAAATTATTCACATACCTTCAAAGAAAAGTTCTCAACTTTATATGGAAAAACAAAAACCCAGGGTAGCCAAACAATTCTGTTATAATAAAGGAACATCTGGAGGCATCACCATCCCTGACTACAAGCTCTATTATAGAGCTATAGTCCTGAAAACAGCTTGGTATTGGCATGAAAATAGACAGGTAGACCAATGGATTCATATTGAAAATCCTGATATTAACCCACACAAATATGAACACCTGATTTTTTAAAGGAAGCTAAATTTATACAATGAAAAAAGAAAGCATTTTCAGCAAGTGGTACTGGCATATCTGGATGCTGGCCTGTAGAAGACTGCAGATAGATCCATATCTATATCCATGAAAAAATTTTAAGTCTAAATAGATCAATGACCTCAACATAAATCCAGCTACACTGAACCTCTTAGCAAAAAAGGTAGGTGGTACCCTCGAATGAATTGGTACAGGAAACCTATTCCTGAACATAAGACCAGTAGCACAGACACTGAGTTCGACAATTAATAAATGGAACCTTCTGAAACGGAGAAGTTTCTGTAAGGCAAAGGATATAGTCAACAAGACAAAATGGCAGCCCACAGAATGGGAAAAATATCACTAACCCCACATCTGACAGAGGGCTGATTTCCAAAATATAAAAAGATCTCAAGAAGTCCATCTCCAAAATACAAACTAATCCAATTAAAAAGTGGGGCACAAAACTAAATACATAATTCTTAATAAAGGAATCTAAAATGAATGACACATAAGAAAGTGCTCAATGTCCTTAGCCCTTTGGGAAATACAAATCAAAACAACTCTTAGACACCATCTTACTCCTGTCAGAATGGCTAAATTCAAAAACACCAATGACAGTTTATGCTGAAGAGGATGTGGAGATTGGTGATCACTCCTCCACTGCTGGAAGGAGTGCCAACTCCTATATCCACTTTGGAAGTCTGTATGGTGATTCCTCAGGGAAATGGGAATCAGTCTACCACAAGATTCAGCAATGCCACTCTTAGGCATATACTCAAAAGATGCACATTCATAAAACAAGGACATCTGTTCAACCATGTTCATAGCAGCATTATTTGTAGTCGTGAGAAACTGTAATCAGCTTACATGCCCCTTAACTAAAGAACGGATGGAGAAAATATGGTACATTTATGAAACAGAGTACTACACAGCAGGGAAAAAAACAATGGAATCTTGGAATTTGCATGCAAATGGATGCAACTAGAAGAAACCATCCTGAGTGAGGTAACCCAGTCCCCAGAAGACAAAAATGGTATGTTCTCACTCACATATGGGTTTTATCTAGAGCAAAGAAGTAGCAGCCTACAATCCACACTTCCAGAGAAGCTAGGAAATAAGGAGGACCCTAAGAGTCAAATACATGGTCCCCCAGAGAAGGGGAAAGGAACAAGATCTAAACTAGTGGCGAGTTTTGTATGAGGGGAGAGGGTGTTAGAAGAAAGAGAAGGGGAGAAGAATTGAGGAGAGTAGGCAATGAGCGAACAGGAAGATTTTGTTAGGGGATGAATGGGGGAGAGACAAAAGAAATACCATCATAGAGGGAGCAATTGTTGGTTTAAAGAGAATTCTCACACTAGGGAAATGTCTAGAGATCTACAACATTGACCTTAACTGACAATCTAAGCAATAGTCAAGAGGCTACCTTAAATGACCTTCTCTGATAATGAAATCGATTACTACCTTATATGCCATCCTAGTGCCTTCATCCAGTAGCTGGTGGAAGTAGACACAGACCACTGAGCTGAACTCTGGAATTCAGTTGCAGAGAGGGAGGAGTGATGAGCAAAGGTGTCAAGGGTCAATACCAGGTTGGAGATACCCACAGAAACAGGTGACCTGAATAAGGGGTTGCTCATGGACCCCATACTGATAGCAGGGAACCCAGCATAGACAGTTCCATACTCCCTGATGGAGGACATCAATTTGGAGGTCTGGAAAATTTATGGGACCAGTGGAACCATTTATGGTAGTGGATCAGTGTTTACCCCTGGTATACAAACATAATTTAGGAGACCTCTCCACGTAGAGGGATACTCTCTCTGCCTAGACACACTGGGGAAGGTCTAAGCCTTGCTCCAAAAGAAATCACAGGCCTAGAAGATCCCCCATGGAAGGCCTCACCCTTCCTGGGTCCCAGAAAGGGGTTGGGATAGGGGATTGGTACAGGGAAGTGAAGGAGGGGAGGGAGATGGAACTGAGATTGACATGTAAAAGAAGCTTGTTTCCAATTTAAAGAAAAAAAAAGACTGCAGTCACCTATCACTCCATGCATTTGCCTTGCAGGAATATAGGCATATATACATGTCATTTCATTCCTGAAAAGTATTTTAATAATTATTATCCACTATTTCCCATTCCATTGTGTAGTATCTATCAATGGAGTGTATAATGGATGCAACAATTGGCTTTTAGGAAGTTGAGAAAAGTGGTAGGTAAGCATTGATGAATATTCTCTTGGAATATAATGGCTTTTCTCCTGTTTTCCTTCTAGCTGGTTAGCCAAAAATATATATGTTTTATTGAGATATATTCTTACAATAATTATGTAATCAAAGATGTATTCTAGCCTGCAATAATTCATCTGTTTCTGTCTCCCAATTACCAGAATACAGACAGGGGCTATCATACCCTTCTCTGTTTACTTTACCTTGGCCATAGTTGTAACATTATCTTTGGTGATATAACATTTAATTTTATATTAATATTCAAACATCAGATCCTCTAGCTTACGCTTCAGACTTCACATGTTTTTCTGTGGAGATAATCTGTTGAACCATATAGATAATGGCAACTGTAATATATTTTTGGTTATGGGCTAGCCTATACCAGGCTTCCCATTTATGGAAGGGAAGGGAAAAGAAATTATATCTTACTTTATATGCTAACAAGCAGAGTGATGCTTTTTGAGTTCAATTAATTTTTCAACAGGTTTATGCACAAGGGTAGTCACCATGCTGATGTTGTCCTTGTAGGAGAAAGACAGTAGAAATTGTGTCCCTTTGTATAGATTAGAGCCATGTGGGAGAATGTAATCACACCACCTTGACAGGAAGGTTTCCGAATTGAAGTACACAGACTAAGGGAAATGGAATGTAGACATAGGAAAGCTCTTCACATTTAAAACCTATCATCCTGAGCAAAGACAAACCATTTCAGAAGATGTCTAGTTCCATGTGACCTCAAAAACTCCTGTTTCCCATCCTGCTCTTCAAATGGTAGAGGGTGTTTACAAGAAGCAGTAAACTATAAACTTTAAATATCCTCAAGTTTTAAAAAGTTAAAATAACTAATGCTTGGTGATGAAATAAAATTTCAATCATCCCATGATCAGGTCTTTCTACATGTTAATCTAAGGTTTCTGCTTAAAGATGAAGGTAAACTGTTTATTATTTGCATAAAAGATAAAATACATGGGTTGGAAGACATGTGTTCTTGTGTTTGTCTGTATCAGCTATACTTAGCAAAGCTTAGAAGTGTAATGGAAGAAAGCACATTGTATTGGTAAAAATCCTTGACTTGTGTTATGATACATATATTCATGAGAATTATGTCACTGCCCAATACAAAATGCAACCTTTATTGTTAACTTCCTTTTCTGTAGCTTCTAGAAGATGGAAGGTCAAATAGAAACCCATTCAAAATGAAGACAGTAATGAGAAAATAGAGATGCTTCATACGAAGCTTTACATCAGTTTTTACACATGATTGCAAACTGAAAGAAAACTATAATCTATAGACATTTTTAGTTGGGAAAAGCATGTTTTCTCTTTGCCAAATTTGCACCAAAATATCATTAGTACTGACAGGAATGTCTAAAAGTTTTATGACTCAAATTCTAGCCAATATAAAACAAACCCTGAAGTCATTCTCTCCCCCTTCTTTCAAAGAGTCTGGAATTATATAGATTGTTTTTAACCTAATCTTGTGTTATTTGGAAAGTGTCTAAATACTAGGCTTACTTTCATGGAACACTTTATGATCCATATCAAATTCACTTTGATTTCAATATTAGTGACAACAACAAATAGGAAAATGTTAAAAATCAATAGCACAAAGTCTTCAACATAATAAGTTATTTATTACATGTCTAAATCTTAATAAACATTTTAAGATTAATCTATATACCTATATTTTAAAGTCAAGGAAAGAAGTTTCTCAAGTACAATTAGTTTATCTGATTTTAAGTTAATCACTATGAGAAATTATTTACTAGGGACTAAAACAGTGTTTTGAATTGAGATAATGATTCAATGAATGTTTCATGAGCTATATGCATGTCATGAACTAATGTCTCTATCATTAGACATAGGGACATGGAGTTGAGAGAGTAAGACATTTATTAATGAGTAAGACTTTTAAGTAGAAGCTAAGTTTCAGGGTCTACTGTGAAGAGATGAAAGAATGGATTAAAGCAATTGTACAGATGTGAAAACTTGAGTTCGGTTTCCTACAAGCATTGTATAGCTAGGCCCTAATGATTATTTCTTAACTCCAGGGTTTAGGGAAATGGGAGATGGAGAATAGAAAATTTCTGAAGATGGTGGGGCAACTATGTAATCATAACCAGAGGTGAAGAATGGATCCTGTTTCAAACAAGATGGAAAGTAGGACTGACTCCAAAATTTGTCATCTAACATACATACATACATACATACATACATACATACATGCCTGTTTGTGTGTGTGTGTGTGTGTGTGTGTGTGTGTTATTGATTGTTTTCCTTTCTTGAAGTTGGTAGCAGATAGTTTCTTGATGATACCTTTATTGGATTATCAATCACAAGCTTTAATCATTAAAACAATATCCATGACACCAGAGTATGTCTGTCTAAACAAGAGCCAAGCAATGGCAACAATAATAGGCAAGCCAGTTTTGAAGAGAAAATTTCAAGAGGCTTTGCCCTTACACAAAGCACAAACAGGCTACTGAGAGTGTGAGAATTAGCCTTCCCAAGACTAAGCCTTCAAATTGATTATACAATATTTAGTCATAAAATCATACGTATACAAGCAACATAAAATGCAGCAGTATCTATCTATCTATCTATCTATCTATCTATCTATCATCAATCTATCATCTGTCTGTCTATCTATCTATCTATCTATCTATCTATCTATCTATCTGGCTATCTATCTATCTTTAATAGTGAAGGGAAAAGAAAAAATGAGTAACATATTTGATTTACATTGGTGATTTGATTAGCAATGGACCTCATAGACTTGTATGTTTAATGCTTAGTCTCCCATTAGTGAAACTGGTTGGAAATGATTACGGGACATGATCTTGATTGAGTAGGTGTGGCCATGTTGGAGGAAGTATGTGCCTTGGGAAGGCTTTTAAAGTATTGAAAACCCTCTCCAGGTCACTATTGTTTTCTCTGCTTTAACCTTGGACATAATTAGCACTTAGCTACTGCTTCAGTACCATTCCTCCCTACCTGTTGCCACACTCCCTGTGGTAGTATTGGCAAACTATGCTTCTAAAACTGTAAGCAAATTCCCAATTAAATACTTCTCATATAAGTAACTCTGAAAATGGTGTCTAATCACCATAGTAGAACAGTAGCAAAGGAGAGGCCATGGGTGTGTCTGTGATAAGTGAGTACAGAGAATGTTGGAGGGAGATGACATAGGTGTTCAGGGAAAGAAAGGGAAGAAGGAGCATGATTTAATTACATATTAAAATGAGAAAATTATAAACCTGAGTATTATTATTTAGAAAGATTATGTCCTCTCAAATGGAAAAAAAGCTCAAGATAATGTAGAAGAAAATGGAAGAACACTGAACAGGCAGTAGTGTGGTATACTAGTTATGAGTCATCACACCATGCTCTGCTTTATAGATGTGTATATGTGTTCTAATCTAATTATGACATGCAAACTTGATGGGGGATGCTCTTCTGTATATATTTTTCTCTTATTGACTTATGAATGAAACACTGATTGTCCAGTATAGTAGGAAGAAAGGGGGTGCCAGAATGCTGGGGAGAGAGTAGAGAGGGGCTGTGGAGAGATACCATGTAGACACAGGAAGATAGGACTTACCCAGAATTCCCTGGTTAGACAAGGGCATGTAGAAATACATAAATTAGTAGTTATGGTTTAATAATTAAGAGAGCCCTAACCATGGGCCAACCATTTTATAATTAATATAGTAGACATGTGTTTATTTCGGGTTGAACAGGTTGTGGGACCAGATGGGACAAGTAACCTCTACCTTCACAAAAAGAGTATAATAAAAATTAAATAATTGATTAAATAATCTGTACACACATAATGATAAAATGTGAGATGCATAATCTATAACAAACAATTACCAGTGAAGTATAAAGAATGAACAAGGCACAATGAGTCACACTTATATTCCCCAAAATTGGAAGGAAAATACAGGATAACTTAGTTGTAAGCCTACTTGCTCACAAAATCCATCATTAAATTCCATGTAAAATTATAGGAAGTTTTTTACTGAACTCTACATAGCTTCTAACATTTGCGTGTGTACTTATAGAATGAAGTTGATACTTTCATGTTACTAGCAAGTGGGGAGAAAAAAATTATCTGACATCAGACATGAAGTAATATTTTTTAGGCATGGTGGATGTGAGTTAACTAAAAAGACAACAAACAAACAAACACACACACACACACACACACACACACACACACACACACACACACACAAACACAGAAAGTGTTGCTTAGAAATGTGTTCTTTGTAGCACATTTCAAACTAATGTGATCATTTTTGGGGGGAGAGTTTTGAGACAGTGTGATCTGTTTGAATTTACACACTTTAATGTATCTCTAAGATCCTGTGTAAGCATGTTGTAATTTAACTTGTTCAAATTATTACTGAATGTCAATTTTGTTAGAATAGAGTTCTACTTCCAAAATAAGCTTCATATGAAAATAGAGTACATTTTATATAACTTTATTCCAAACCAGATGAATACTTGGGCTGTTTGAATATTTTGTCTACACCAGAGAATACCAATAGAAGATACATATGTAAAAAAAATTCATATATGTTCACTATGAGTATATAATGTGACGTCTAACCATAGAAGTGGGATGTAAAGATACAAATAGCATGTTTAGTTTATGGACTTGACTCTAGGGCAGAGTTAAAGAATGCCAGGATGTAATATAGAATCACACTCTAACAATCCATCTATTAATTCTTAATTATGATATAATGTCTTTATCCCTAATTCTCAGTAGAAAACTATGGCTTACCTGATATCCTCTATTTTCCAATTTAACTTTTTTCATATGAATAAATTATTTTCTGTCGTCATGAAGAAAAGTAAAGTAGAGATGTTTCAGTGAAATCATAATTTCAAAAGTAAACAACAACCAAAAGAAAATGAGAGCTGTGAAGACCTGTAATGATCAAAAAGAAGGAGAAGAAGAAGAAGAAGGAGGAGGAGGAGGAGGAGGAGGAGGAGGAGGAGGAGGAGGAGGAGGATAGGAGAAGAGGAATAAGAAAAAGAAGAGATAAATGGATCCACATAAAAATAAAGTACTTTTAAGATATATTGATAAGAAAGCAGAACCAATAATATCCCAGCTACATTAACTCCACACATATTTGATCCTCTTATTCAAACTTGAAATAATCATTAGAAATATAAGTGATTTACATAGTGGAGAGGCTGAACTGATATCAGGCAATAAGATATCGAAAGGTAGTAAAACTCATTAGAGGTAACACAGGATAAAACCACCAACAGAAATTCTGTAAAGCCCCTTTTCATGCTCTATGGAATTATGCTGGTATTCAAACAAAGAGAAATATGAGGTAAAGGTTTTTTTTCTCCATTTTCTGCTTGCAACAACTCTATTTTAATTTAATAGATTATCAATTTTCATATTCTAAAACATTAACATATTGTTATAATTTTCGTATTTATGTTCATTTGCAGTTATTTCCAAACAAGCTATTTTCCAAAATGATATTAAGTAGTTTTCTGCTGAAAATGCTTTTCCTTACACATTGAATTATATAACTCTTGAAAGAAAATGAGATAGTAATAAACAATATATGGCATCCTATAAAAGGAAGAGCTTTATGCCAGATATATTGTTACATTTTAAATATTATGCATAAATAAGTTGTTTTTTACAATGAGAAAACTCTACGAACAGCACTTAGAAACTTATATTAATGCAGTTCAAATGACTATCATATTTTAAATCCCTCACTACTCATAATCTAGTCTATAAAGTACTAACTGCTAAGAACTCTCCTTCTTTGCCTATTGCATGATTTTAAGAAGTTTTACAGCACTGTGTTTACAGAGTTGAATTACATAACTGATGACTGAGGGCCTGCCACTGTCCACTAATTTGCTCTAGCAGCACATCATAATCTCAAAGCTTCCCTGTCCTTTACAGAGCAGAGTTATCCCTGAATGTCTACTATTGCCAAAAGTTACCCTCCATCACTTGAGACAGACCTGGATCAAGAATAAGCACACTGTGACATATAAAACAAAGGTTACAAAGGACAGTTCAGTGATCAAAAATAATAAAAAATAATGATGTACTGTTTGCATATATATATATATATATATATATATATATATATATATATTCTTAAGCTTTTTCACCTATGATATTCTATTAAGTGACAAAAAGTACTAGAAGCTTTCTATTCATATTAATCCAAATATCTCTGGCCATTATTTGGGCCACAATTTTTTTTATATGTAAGTTGTAAAATATAACTTTTTAAAAGTACATCATTGCATTATTAGCTTTTTCTAATTTTTATTTAAGTTAGAAACAAGATTGTTTACATGTCAATCCTAGTTCCCTCTCCCTACCTTCTTTCCCTGCCACCCACTAACACTCTGCTAACCTTCTGTTCCTAACGGAGGGTGAGGCCTTCCATGGGGATCTTAAGAATCTGTCATATCCTTTTGGATAGGGCCTAGGCCCTCCCCTATGTGTCTAGGATGAGGGAGTATCCCTCTATGTAGAATGGGCTACCAAAGTCCATTTCTATGCTATGGATAAGTACTGATATACTCCCAGAGTTCCCATAGATTTCCGAGGCATCCTCACTGACACCCATGTTCATGGGGTCTAGATCAGTCCTGTGCTGGTTTCCCAGCTGTCATTCTGGGGTCCATGAACTCCCCTTATTCATTTCAACTGTTTCTGTGGGTTTCACCAGTCTGATCTTGACCACTCTGCATTATTAGTTTCTAATTTAGTAAGATAATATTATGCAACTTTGTGTTTAACAAATAACATTGTTCCAGCAAAGGAGAACATAATTTTTGTTTATTTTTCTTGTTTCTGTTTTGACAGTGATTTTAGTTCTAATGTTTAATAACCTCTTAAATATTATGAAGACAAACAGAAATATTTTTAGAAAGCAAATGATAATGTTTTAGCTAAATGTCTCTAATGGTAATACTAAGTTACATTGCAAACATTTCCTATGAGGTTTTTGTAATGATTTCAGAAAATATTCACCATAATATGAGGAAATACATTCCTATAATTAATAATATTCTTTCATGAGAAAAAAATCTATGGATAATATAATTAAAAAATATTTCCGTGCAACTATATCATTTCTCCCTCCCTCTATTACTTCCCAACACATCCTAAGGCACCCTTAAACATTCTCAATATAATGACCACTTTTTTATATGTGTATTCATTTATAAGTATTTGCTTTTATAATTTCAGGGGTAATCAAATTGTTTTAGTGGACTCATTCTTTAGAAATACGAATCTCATTCTCAGAACTCATTATTTGCCAATAATTTGATATCTAGTGTGAAATGTTGAAAAACATTTCTGAACCTGTGTCCTTTGGGCACAGTATACCTGATGCATATGGAAAATTTGTATTCACATTTTTGAGGCTCCTCCAAATTTATTTCCAGAGTGGCTGCCATAGTTTGAAATTCCACCTACTGTGAATGAGGGTCCCGTTTCAGTACATCCTTTTCAATATGTGTTTTCTGATGTTTCCTTGATTATCACCATTCTGACACAGGTGAGATGAAATCTGAAATTTTCTTTTAAATGTTCATTTCCAAAGTTAAGATAGTCCCATTAATATACTAAACTGAAACACTGATGGTGGGAGTGCCAAGTTGTACAGCCACATTCGAAGTCTCTATGGCAGTTTCTCAGGAAAATGGGAATCAGTCTGCCACAAGATCCAGCAAATCCACTCTTAAACATATACCCAAAAGGACATTCATAGAACAAGGACATTTGTTCAACAATGTTCATAGAAGCGTTATTTGTAATAGCCTGAAGCTGGAAAAAACCTAGATGCCCCTCAATTGAAGAATGGATAGAGAAATGGAGCATTTACACAGTGGATTACTACTCAGCAGGAAACAAAAACAACAATAAAAAACAATGGAATTTTGAAATTTGAAGGCAAATGGATGGAACTAGAAGAAACCATTCTGAGTGAGGTAACCCAGTCACAAAAAGAAAAACATGGTATATACTCACTCATATGTGGATTTTAGACATAGAGTAAAGGATTACCAACCTACAATCCACACTGCCAGAGAAGCTAGTAAACATGGAGGACCCTAAGAGAGACATATGTGGTCTCCTGGAGAAGGGGAAAGCTACAAGATCTCCTGAGCAAATTGGGAACATGGGGTGGAGGGAGGGGAGAGGGAATTAGGAGAATGAGAAGGGGAGAAGAGGAGGGGTGAGGAAGACATGATGGGGCAGGAAGGTTGAGTTGAGGGAAAAACAGAAGAGAGCAACATAAGAGATAATATAATAGAGGGAGACATTATAGGTTTAAAGAAAAATGTCTGAAAGCTAAAAAGATGACCACAAGTAACAATCTAGCAACAGGGGAGAGGCTACCTTGAATGACCTCTCCTAATAATGAGATTGATGACCAATTCATATGACATCTTTTTTTGTTTTGTTTTTGTTTTTGTTCTTGTTTTTTGAGACAGGGTTTCTCTGTGGCTTTGGAGGCTGTCCTGGAACTAGCTCTTGTAGACCAGGCTGGTCTCGAACTCACAGAGATCCACCTACCTCTGACTCCCGAGTGCTGGGATTAAATGCATGAGCCACCACCACCTGGCCCCATATGTCATCTTATAGCCTTCATCCAACAGCCTGTGGAAGTAAAAGCTGACACCCACAGATAAACTTTGGGCTTAATTGGAATCCAGTTGCAGAGAAGGAGAATTGATGAGCAAAGGGGTCCCACCAGGCTGGTGAAACCCAAAGAAATAGCTGACATAAACAAGAGAGAGCTTTTGGTCCCAAAACTGATATCTGGGAAACCAGCATGGGACTGATCCAGACCTCCTGAATGTGGTGTAGGTGGGAAGGCCTTTGAAATCTCTGGGACATCTTGTAGTGGATCAGTACTTATCCCTAGCATAGGAATAAACATGGGAACCCATCCCACATATAGGGATACTCACTAAGGCTAGACACAAGGGTGTTGGTCTAGGCCCTATCCTAAAGAATAAGACAGACTTTGAAAACCCAGAATGGAATGATGGGGAATGTACTGTGTATGTTTATCTTATTGATTGTTAAATAAAATACTGTTTTGGCCAATGGGACAGCAAGTTAGATGGGACAAGGAGTCAAAGAGCATTCTGGGATATGTAGTAGAGAAATGGTGATCCAGGGAGGAAGTGACATAGCAAGGAGACTCATGTTTAAGCGAAGGAGAAACAGGAAGGGCACCTTTTTTCCATTCTTCCTCCAGCAGCGCCATGTGATCCACTGGCAAGGAGGGACACCAATAAGATGTTCGATAAGATAAGTCTTATAAAATATATGGATTTATGATAATTAAGACTGAGCTAACGGATGAGGAATCCTAGTCATTAGCCAAGCAGCTTTGAACCTAATACGTGTATTCATTTGGGCCTAACTGGGGGGAAGGCCTGGCGTAAAGCACACATGTGGCAGTGGGACTCGGTGGCTCTATAAAATCATATTGTTAGACCCCCGAAAACTCAAGTATCCGGGGTCTCAGGCCAGGTTCGCGGTCACGGTCACCCCAATCACCAGGCGGATTCGAGAGCTTGCTGCAAACTGCACGAGGCTTTATTGTAATTTAACGAACTAACCCCATGTTAGCTCGGGTCTTTCACCTACCCGCCATGGCTGACGGCTAGAAAAGACCGCTCCTTGGGTCTCCCAAAAGATCTTATAGGGCAGCGTAAGGGGAGTGTCTAGGGGTACGCACAGGCTCACGATTGGTGTGCTTCCAGGCTTGGAGGGCTTGCCCTGTGTTGATTGGTCAACTGGTTGTTATGGCTCATAGGCCCTCCCAGGGTGGTTGCTATGCTCTCTACGTCATTGCTGTGCGCTTGTCCGTAAAGCACACCCAGAGCCATAAAGCATAGCACCACCAGCTAACTTCTGATTGGTTCCTTGTCACAAGACAGGCATCTGACTTTCTGGTTTCTAGGACAAGGTCATAGAAGCACATGTTTAACCATTATGGCTGCCAAAAGGGAAGCCGGTTCCTTCATTCCCCCATTTTCTTTTTTGTAAATTCCAATCATGGAATTGCTGTCTCTCTAGCATCCCCATCAGGGAGTGATAGATACTGTCATCCCCATGTAAGGGAGTTCCTTTTGACTTAGCATTTTAACCAGGGAAAATGGACGGCGAAATTCTTTTCCAAACTGCTTCCTGCTGACTTTGGGATGAAGTTAGGGACCCCAGAAGGTTGAAATGCTAGTCAAAAGCAAAAAGGAATTTAGGCAATGGGGAATTTATTAGGGGCTTCTGGTTAGCAGACACTGTTGCAGAGACAGGGGGTGTCCATATCAGCTGAACTGGTTCACATCCACAGCAAGTCTAGGGCTCGCAGTCTTAGAACAGTCTGTAGTCAGCAACTGATATTCAGATGTCTGCCAGAAGCAGAAACCTGTTTAAGACATGTTTAAACTAGGAACAGAGGTTAAAACTTATTTACTGAAGCCCACAGTGTAGAAAAAGCAGATATCTGGATATCTGTTTAAATAGCAGGAACATACTTAGCAAAAACTACAGATTTGGGCTATAAGCATGTACATTTTTCTTCTGTCCAGAGTGCCAGGTATGGATTGGACAGAGGTGCCTTTGGCCTGATGAAAAGCCCTTTAAGTTTGTACTTAGATGACAACCAAAATAAACTTAAAAACTTTGAGCTCGTGCCTGAACAGTAGATAGTTACTATTTTATTAGCTAACATACTGACTAGTCTATAGTGGACCTGACTGCCTGATGCTGTCAAGCTGACAACCAGTAATATTTCAGAGATCTGAGAAGGGTATATTTTGTCCGAATCTACTAAAAAGTGACAGAAGCCAGTCTATATACAGTTAGCCAAACCCAAGTTTCTCCATTACCGCTGGAGGCAGGTGTCTCAAAGACCAGCAATCCTCGCCAGGCCTATACTGTGAGAGTTTTTTCCTCTCTGTGGAAGAGGGACATGGAAAAGACTGACCTTGTTTTGTCTAGGCAAAGGGGTGCAATCAATTTTCCAGTGTCCAGCAGCTTTGTCCACAGTCTCGGCTAGGTTCTGGCAGGCGGCAGGTATCACATCTGAGCATCTCGCTCACTGGTCCAGGTGCAGGAACTGAGGTGCCTCGTAATCTTCTTTGGAGACTTTGGGTCACTGTCAGGATCTGGCAGTCTGTCTGATATTTTAAACTTCAAAGATAACAATTTAAATGCCATATTCTGAAGATCTCTGAAGCATTAGAGGTCTGTTTTAGTTGCTTTCCTTAAGCACACAAGAAGCACACAGGTGGCTAGGTAAGGTCTTATTTCTGTAAATGATTTTTAGTCTGACTGTAACTGGTTTTAACTTAGTAAAATGTTTGAAACAGCACAGCTGAACTTAAAACTGCATAGAGCTACCTTATATTCATTAAACAGTAGCTTAACTTCTTTCTGAGGCAGGGTTTTTCTGTGACTTTGGAGCCTGTCCTGGAATTCGATCTGCCGGACCAGGCAGGCCTTGAACTCATAAAGATCCATTTGCCTCTTACTCCCGAGTGGTGGGATTAAAGGCGTGTGCCACCTACACCCTGAGCTTAAAGGTGTGTGCTACCAACACCCTAAACTTAACTTCTGAAAACACAAACTGTAACAGATTAGCATCTTTTATAAAACAAGAACTTTACATTGTCAGGCTTTGCTTAAGAATAATTCTAAATTGAAGCTCTTTAAGTACAAACTTTAATAAAAACAAACATTTGAAAACTGGTTTTAAAAAGAAATTTAAATTCCCTTAAGGTCTTTCTGTAATATATAGAAGCATTAACATTTTAAATCTTAATTGAAAAACTTGTTTTTAAGATGGTACCTCTAATTTCCATGCGGTCATCTTTAGTCAAGATGGCGGTTTAAGTATTCTTTTTTAACTTTAGCAAAATGGCGACTAGTCAAGTCATGTGACCAGTTGGCCATGTGCTGGCTAAACCAGGAAACAGAACATTTTAAAACAAATATATATAAATTACTTGAGAAATAAACAGGACTTTTTAAAACAGAATTAGCTTAATATGGTTAAAATTTTAACTTATATTACC
This sequence comes from Cricetulus griseus, assembly GCF_003668045.3. NCBI lineage: Eukaryota > Metazoa > Chordata > Mammalia > Rodentia > Cricetidae > Cricetulus > Cricetulus griseus. Next base: position 153,980,386 of record NC_048598.1, on the reverse strand, counting down.
ATTTTTAAAATTTACTGTTTGTAGACATGAGAAACCATAGCACAGTTTACATTTTTTTTTTACTTGTAACAACCTTTTCTCTGACCTTTAATAACTTTCCTCTGACCTTTTACAACTTACTTTAACCCTTTATAACTTTCTGTAACAATCTTTTTCTCTGACCTCCAACAACTTGCTTTAACCCTCTATAACTTTTACCATTTGTTTTAACTCTCTATAATCTTTTATTTTATTTCTCTGACTTTCTTAGACATTCTTAGACAATTTTTTTTATTATTTAAGTTTTTTACATTTTTTTTCTTATTTTTAGTTAACATAAAAATTTTGTCAAAGTCCCTTTTATAGTTCTTAATAACTTTAAGGCCATTTAGATGTCCGGATCAGGCCAGATAAGTTTATATGCTCAAGGCAGAGAGACCTGGGGTAGGGGTGCTGCTGGTAACCCCAGACCCTAGGCTAATCCAGGTGTGGGAAAAAGACTCGTGCGGCCCCCCTGCATACCATGGGTGTAGAGCACAAAGAATGCCGGGCAGCTAGGCAAATGGCAGGGACCCACGGGACCGGCAAGTGGGGATAGGGAAAGACTCACCTACATGGGCCAGGCTCAGCTGTAAGGGCTGCAGCAGTGGTTCGAGTTCAGAAAAGCAGCATCGGGGGACTCCAACATAACACATTCTAACCCGTGACACATGGCAGAACTCCTTTCCCGTGCCATGTGCTTAGGGCAACAAGAAAAGACCCCTGACCCATGCATGCCACAAATATGAGACATGGAGACATTAGACAGGACAGACATTAGACAGGACAAACCGCGGCAAAGAAATGGTGCCCCAAACCAAAATTACAACCAAACCTTGGACTTTCATCCAGGGTGGAACCAAGGTTCTCGCAAGTCTGCTTACCCTATGGTTCAATTACAAATTCTGCGCAGATCAAATACAAATTACAAATTCTGCGCAGATCAAATCAAGCAACCCTCGGACTTTCATCCAGGGCAGGACTTCAGGGTCTTCCCCAGAAGTCCGAATTACAAATACAAATTCTGCGCAGATCAAATACAAATCATGGCACCAAACAAAACAGCAAGAGACAAAACAAGAAACATAGAACATTGAACATATACAAGTTTCGAGCTCGAATCATCTTACCTCCAAGATCGAATCCACTCAGGTGAAGGGTGGTCGCAAATCCCGGACGAGCCCCCAAAATGTTAGACCCCCGAAAACTCAAGTATCCGGGGTCTCAGGCCAGGTTCGCGGTCACCCCAATCACCAGGCGGATTCGAGAGCTTGCTGCAAACTGCACGAGGCTTTATTGTAATTTAACGAACTAACCCCATGTTAGCTCGGGTCTTTCACCCACCCGCCATGGCTGACGGCTAGAAAAGACCACTCCTTGGGTCTCCCAAAAGATCTTATAGGGCAGCGTAAGGGGAGTGTCTAGGGGTACGCACAGGCTCACGATTGGTGTGCTTCCAGGCTTGGAGGGCTTGCCCTGTGTTGATTGGTCAACTAGTTGTTATGGCTCATAGGCCCTCCCAGGGTGGTTGCTATGCTCTCTACGTCATTGCTGTGCGCTTGTCCGTAAAGCACACCCAGAGCCATAAAGCATAGCACCACCAGCTAACTTCTGATTGGTTCCTTGTCACAAGACAGGCATCTGACTTTCTGGTTTCTAGGACAAGGTCATAGAAGCACATGTTTAACCATTATGGCTGCCAAAAGGGAAGCCGGTTCCTTCAATATAAGCTTGCCCCAGTTGGTTTAGGGGGACATTTTCTTCTCATGTCTACCATCTCCACTGGTTCTTACATTATGTTTGCCTCCTCTTCTGCAGGAATCCCTGAGCTCTAAGTGGAAGGATTTGATGGAGACATTCCAGTTATAGCAGTGTTTTCCAAGGTCTCTCTCTCTCTCTCTCTCTCTCTCTCTCTCTCTCTCTCTCTCTGCATAATGTATGGTTGTGTGTCATTGCATTTGTTCCCCTTATACTGCAGTATACTGCAGGGGAAACTTTCTCGGATTATGGTTGAACAATGCCCTGGTCTATGAATATAGTAGAATATCATTTTGAGTCATTTATAACCACATTTATTTTTTGCGAAGTATTATTGCTTAATTCTAAACTTCTTCCTTCCTTCCTTCCTTCCTTCCTTCCTTCCTTCCTTCCTTCATTCATTCATTCCTTTATATCTTTCATTGCTTCCTTTTTTCTTTCTTTCAATCAGTAAGTGTATGTTTTACCTTTAGTCTTCAGACTATCTGCTGTATGCCTCTTGGTCATCCAAACAGTACTGGTCATGGGTTCCATTTTGTGAAGTGAGCATTATGTCAAATCAGATGTTGTTTGATATTCCCAAAAACTGTGCCACCATTTTGCTGGTATATTTTCAGGATTGTAGATCCTGAGGTTAGTGGTTTGTGGATGGGTTGCTGTAATGGTGATTCTTTTTTATTTAAGTTAGAAACAAGCTTCTTTTACATGTCAATCTCAGTTCCCTCTCCCTCTCTTCCTTCCCTGCCTCCTAATAACCCCCAATCCCAAGCCCTTTCTGCTCCCCAGGGAGGGTGAGGCCGTCCATGAGGGATCTTGAATATCTGTCATATCTTTTGGAGCAGGGCCTAGACACTCCCCAGTGTGTCGAGGCTGGGAGAGTATCCCTTTATGTGGAGAGGGCTCAAAAAGTTCATTTGTGTACTAGGGTAAACAATGATTCACTACCAGTGGCCCCATAGGTTGTCCAGAATTCCAAACTGACTTTCTCCTTCAGGAGGTCTGGAACAGTCCTATGCTGGTTGCCCAGCTATGACTCTAAGGTCCATGAGCAAACACTTGTTCAGGTCAGCTCTTTCTGTGGGTTTCTCGATCCTGGTCTTGACCACTTTGCTCATCACTCCTTTCTCTCTGCAATTGGAACCCAGAGCTCAGCTCCGTGTTTAGCTGTGGCTGTCTGTGTCTGATTCCATCAGCTACTGGATGAACTCACTAGTATGGTATATATGGTACACATCAATTTCGTTATTGGAGAAGGGCATTTAAGGCAGCTTCTCAACTATTACTTAAATTGTTAGCTGGGGTCATCTTTGCAGATCTCTGGACATTGTGCTAGTGCCATTTAACCTATATTGGTTCCCTCTATAATGGTATCACTTTCTTGCTCTCCTCTATTCTTCCCCTGGCTAGGTGATCCTGTTCCCACATGTCCTCCTCTCCCCTTCTCTTTCTTCTAACTCTGTCTTCCCTACCGCCATTCTTCCCATTAGCTTAGGAGATCTTTTCCCTTTCCCCTTCTCTGGGGGACCATGTATATCTTTCTTAGGGTCCTCCTAGTGTCCTAGCTTCTCTACTGGTATTACTGAAAGCAACATAAGAAACTAACATCCTTAGTCATCAGGGAAATACTAATAAAAAAAAAACTCTGAGACACCATCTTATTCCTGTCAGAATGGCTAAAATCAAAACTACCAATGACAGACAATTTATGCTGAAGAGGATGAGGAGAAAGGGGATCACTCTTCCACTGCTGGTGGGAGTGCCAATTCATACAGCCACTTTGGAAATCAACATGGAGTTTCCTCAGGAAAACAGAAATCAATCTACCACAAGATGCAGCAATTCCACTCTTAGGCATATATTCAAAAGGACATCTGTTCAACCATGTTCATAGCATCATTATTTGTAATTTCTAGAAACTGGATGCAAGCTAGATGCCCCTCAACTGAAGAATGGATGGAGGAGAAAATGTGGTACATTTACCCAATGGAGTACTCCTCAGTTGAAAAACATGGAATCTTGAAATTTGCATGCAAATGTTTGGAACTTGAAGAAACTATCCTGAGTGATGTAAACCAGTTGCAAAAAGACAAAAAATGGTATGTACTCACTTATTTATGAATTTTAGATATAGAGCAAAGAAGAAGCAGCCTATAATTCACACTGTAATGGATCATCTTTTTTATAACCTTGACTACATTTGTAACGGAAACCCCAAAATTCATGGCGCATTTCTGAGTTATTTTTGTTTAATTTCAAGTAAAAAAAATTTTTTTCAAGTTATTTTGTTTAATTCACTTCTAGTTTGGATCTTGAGTCAGGAAGAGTCACCTTTAATTCAGATCCTTTGATCAGGGAAAAATACATGACTTTAATACATGTCTTCAATCCAAATAGAATCATGACCACATCTTCCTGAAGACTACATAAGTCCATAGAAGAAGGAAGATTTACTCTCATCCTGCTTGTGTTGGGCTCACTAGAAAGTCCACTCCATAGCTGGTATTAAAGCATACTTCTGTGGATTCAAGCATATACTAAACACCAGTCACATGGACAGAGTTACTACTTTGTTCTTAGACTTTTTGTTTGATACACAACCATTTTTGGATTTGTTGGACCACAGCTTATTAGTCATTCTACTAAATTACATCATTATATATAAAGAGAGGTAAATTCTGTTAACCTATAGAATCCTGACTGAAACAGCTGGTGCTTCAGTTTTCTTATTTGTAGAGTAACTTCCAGCATGAAAGACACTAGAACATAATAGTAAATGTTCTTCTATTGGCACCAGCTAAACTTGTCCATGATCAATGGATTCTGCAGATGTTGTCTTCAACAATGGGTATTTTCTGTCTTTTTGTGCAGAGTAACCCATTGTCTGAGAAAAAGCCTGGGTCATTTGGGAATTTCTGTGAGATGCTTTTGGCCAACAAATAATTCCTAATATTCCTTTGAGACCTTCAAATCAGTAACTTTTAAGTATATAACCATTACAGTAGTCCCTGTATCCTAGTCTAATACCATATTTAATGTTTCATAGAAAATAGTTTTATCCATGGTCATTATACTGAAATTAGACACTAAGTAATGCAAACATATTTGTAGGATTCATATTAATTAACATACAAAATGTCCTTTTCTTGTTTTTAGCTAAAATATTTTCAAGAAAACATTTATAAACCTTCATGTTTCAATATTTATTAATTGTAGTTAGCATATCCAAAACTTTTCTCACTGCTATTTTAAACTTTAGAATGAATACATCATGACTTATAGGTCCCTGCAAATGTTTCTGCTGTTCATTTATTTTTAAGTGTAACCTTAAACTCAGTGTTTACAGAAGTATCTTCTATGGCAATAGTTCCCTCCTTCCTTTCTTCCCTCTTCTCCTCCCTCTCCTGCCTTTCTCCCAATATTCCTTATTGAAAATAGATTCTGCTTTTGTAAAATGCATCCCGATCAAAGTTTCCCCTCCTCTAACTCCCCTTTTCTGTAACCCACTCATCACCTCCAATACATTAACTCTCACTCTGTTTCTCTTCATAGCACAGAGTTCTTCAGGAGAAAACAACCAAACATGAGAAAAACAACAATATACAATAAGACACATTAAAAGTCTTCATGTCAATGTTGGAAATGGTACAAATGAAGCAAAGAGTTCTAAGAGCAGCAAAAGAGTCAGAACACACTAACTCACATTATAAGGATAGCAATCCCACAATTACATCAAGCTATAGGCCATGCATATTTACAAAGTACCTGGTGTACACCCCTGCAGGTCCCATGCTTGTCACTTCAGCCTCTGTGAGGCCACAAGGGCCATGCTTAATTGATTTACTGGGCCATGATTTCCTCATACTTTCCATCCCTTCTGACTCCTACAATCTTCCCCCCTCTTCTGTATGCTTACCAAACTTCTAAATGGTTTCTTATATATATTTGAATATGATTACTGAATAATACTCCCAGAATAATTTCACCGTGGGAGAGAAAATAACACTTTAACTTTTCTTATCTGCAGCAGGTAGTAGCTCTTTCTCTGCTCACTTATTGGCTATGTTTGTTTGGATCTCTAAAAACATCAGGATGTGAGTCCCTACAATATTACCTATCTTTCTGCTAATGGTGTATTATGATTGTTTGAATATTTGTCATGCCTTCTAGGAATGAACATCTTAATATAATAGAGTAGGTATCTTGTTGTGCAGTTGGCATTTCCATTATCAGCATCCATGCAGAACGTTGTAAATTTTACATATATCTTGATCATTGTAAAAATGTCTCATTGTTTGCCCACTTTATCGTAATGTTATAGTGTTATGCTGATTCATAGAAATTTACTTTTCGAAGAGTAACCCTCATTAAAAATACAATTTTCTCTCACTTTATAGTCTGCCTTTACATTTAGTTGGTTGTTTAATGTACAGCATGTTTCACTTATCTTTTTCTTGCAAACATTCTTGTGCTTTTGGAAAAATCATGGCCAAAATCAATGTCAAATGGTTTCCCCTGATTTTTTTTTTCAATGAGGTTCAGATCATGCAATTAAGTATCAATCAATTTTAGTTTGACTTTTTGGGGAATAAGACAGTTTAAAGGAGATCCATTTATTCAAATGTTATACTTCAGGAAAAGCTATCTTTTTCACAAATGCTGTATAATTAGCAATTCATTAAATAATCTTTTGGCCATACAGGTATGGGTTTATTTAAGTCTCTGCATTATATTGTTTTACTTTCTATGTATATCTGTGAAATTAGCATATTTTTATCAGTAGTCCTTTGAAATGCATTGGTATCAGGAAATACCATGTGTTTAGCATTAAAAACTGTCCAATGAGATAGAAATATTATACTATTGTTAAAAGTCAAAATGATTTTATTTTTTTATCAAATGTCTACAATGATGTCATGGTAAAAATTGTTGCCTGATTCTGGTCCCTGTCATGTTTATGTGTTAATCTTATGAGACCTTCATATCTATGGTGTGTTCATTTTCCTTTTTGTAAGTTATTTTAAATGTAATTTCTAGTATTAATTTTTTTGAGCAAAGTAATTATACAAAAGTGTTTCTGTGCTTACAACAACTTTGTATGCATTGGGAGATATCAGATACAAAAGAAAATTGAAAACATTTGAAACAACCATTCTTTGACATAATAAGTGTTCATTTTACATAGTGAGATGAAGTAGAATGCAGACTTGACTGCAACTTTTTTCTCATATTTAGCATCTCAGGCTTTCTATTGCTTCATAAAGTTGTATTTTAAAACATTGTTTCTTTTTTCCATTAGATACCTCAGATCTGAAGCAAGCCCATCAATCCATCAGGGCAGCATATTATGCACATTTAAAGCAGGAACCACAGGAAAGTAAAGTACAAGTAACTAGATAAGGCTCTTCATATCAGCACTCTTATATCAAAAGAGTTTCAGAATGAAAACAGTTCATAATAAATCTACTTTCTAATCTGTGGGAAAATTCCATTTACTGTTCGTGCTATGAATATGGTTTTTCAACCTGACTATAGCATTACAGCTGCAATGAGCAGATTCTCTGTGCCGATGAACATCTGCAATTCATTTCTGGGACTAGCCATAACACCCTATCAAACTTGACTCAACCTGAACTGACAGTCACTCATCTGTATTTAAAGTGGTGAGAGATATAGGATTTTCTAAATCTGATGGTTCACTTATGTTTCTAATCCTGGCTTTATTTTTCCCCACTAATATTCCTGAAAAATTAGATGGAAATAACCTTTCTGATTTAATCTGAGGAAAATAGATTCAGGCATTTTCTCAGTCTCCTTAAGCATTTAAAAGTCAAGCTTCTTTTAAAAATTAAAATAACCAACTAAACAGTTTTTCTGAGACTCAGTAAATATAAATAAGGATAGTCATTGGTTATTTTATTTATTTACATTTGCAATACAAAACAACAATAACAAAAAACAAGTTACTTTGGTGTCTAATATTCCTGAAGCCTTTTGGAATTCTTTTTTTTTTTTTTTACTTTTTTGGTAATAAAATTTCTTCTTTGACTTTTTCATGTAAGTGTAGAATGCATTCTAGTTGTATATTATTCTCATAATCCGAAGTTCCTAGGTATTCATAATAAAACCATTTACAAATTATAATCAGATATAAATGACAAATTTTCACTGTCTAAAAACTTGTTTAATTTGTAATGTGAAATTTTATGTATAATATGCTAGGCAAATGTAATGAAGCTATATCCAAAAGAATAGTAATTAGTAAAAATGTGTGGCAATGTTCATAGACAATCTTTCACATTCTAGATAACTTTAGGTTATATTTCACCATTTTTGACAAGTAAGGAATATCAGAAAACAATCAAGAACAATCTCTATTTACATACAAATTATAAAAACTTGGCCTGTGAATGAATGAGGTTTGATGAAGAGTAACTGTGATAATTACTTAACATCAATTTAGACATAAATGTACAGTGGAACTACTGGTATTAAAATGTTCATTAGGTTTTTGAAACACAATGAGAAATTTTCATGTACTACCTACTAAGTCAGAAAATGCAAGTTCGTATCACAAATAGATGTTATTCATCAGCTTGTCTGCTTATTCTAAATAAAGGAGCAGCTTCTTGCTCCATGAGCTGTATATATTTCCTGAATTGTCAGAGCTAATTCTGTGTTCTTCAGCTTGTCACTCAGAGAAATTGAAGATAGTCTAGTATGCTAGTGTTTGTATTTTCAAAACTTTAATACAGTGTAGGGGAATAGTGTGACTATTCAAAGCTATAATACTACATCAAAGTATATCCACTGGTGCTACTTATGGAGAGAGGAATTTACCTTGCATATATTTGTTAATGGTACTGGTCTCTGTAACAGTTTATTACCCTAGCAAAGAAATAGCTAAGAACAGACAAATTCATCATTTTCTTTACCCCCCACAAAAATTTATAGGGTTTGTATGGTTTTTAGTTTGTTTGTGTTTTTGGTCATATTTAGTAACACAGCCTAAAATTATTCTTAGGAGAGAGGCTTAAGAAATAAATATATTCTAATATAAAACAAGAGGATTGTTATTTTGTATTTTTTTCAATTTTAATGTGGCTACTCATGTTTTATATTTCAACTAATGATAAATTATTACTTGGGGTCAGCAAAAAGAGATAAAAAATGTGTTCTCATTGAAAAAGTTACCTAAATTCTCTTTAGATTAAAATTTCTTTTAGGTTATAATGATGTTTAAATAATGCTCTACATAACAATTTTTTTTCAAATTTATGATAAAAAGAACATGGTTGGCCTGCTTATCTTATGTGTGATGTTATATGTAAAATAATTTTAAAAGTCACTTGATATTATGTAAATGTAAATGTAAATGTAAATATTTCATTGTGTTGTATTGGTGCCCCTGACAGTTATGCTCAATGTGGTGCCCTGTTACTTGAAATATGTGAAGAAACCTATGTTTCGATTTATCTGATTAATAGAAATTACTTAAAAATGCTAATTCTCATAAACAAAGTATTAATCTTAGGTTAACTGGGCTCAAATTATTTGTCAAATATTTTAATAATGAACACTTTTGGTAAAAAGTTTTGGAGAATCCAGCATGGGAAAGGGGGGCATGAAGATTTCTATAATGGAAGTTAGTGCCTAGAAAGATTTCTTTGCATTTAATGTGTCTTGAAATAATTGGTGTATGGTATCTTCTATTTTGTTCTCAGATTGGTTTAGTTATGTATCAGAATATAGAAATGAATTCCTTCAGTACCTGTTAAGGAAGAGGTTTTAGCCACTGTTCTATTTACCTGAACAGACACCTTGACCAAGGCAACTATTGTAAAGTAAAGAATTTAATAGAGAGCTTGTTTACTGTTTCAGAGGGTTACTCCATTATCATGATGGGAGCATGGTAACATCCACTCAAGAATGGTCCTGTAGCTGAGAAATTTACAACCTGATCTTTTGGTTTAGAGAGACTGGGGGGTGGTTTGAGCTTCTGAATCTTTAAAGCCTACCACCAGTGACTCACTTCCTTCAACAAGGCCATATCTTTCAACTCTTTCAAATAATTCCATTGGCTGGTGTCTAAGCATTCAAATATATGAGCCCAGGCAGCCATACTTAATCAATCCAGCCCAGAAGACTATCCAATTCTAGCACATTATGTGACTACATACCTTTAGTCATGTGCTTTGAGGTTTATTACATCTACTGGTAAAGGAGCATGGGAGTATATTGCAAACTAGCAATAGGAATTAGAGCTAATCAAAGAAATATAGAATTTAAACAGAATTGTGAACCAAAAACAAATGATCCATTGGGGTTCAAAGTTCAAGCTGAATACTGGGAAAGCAAAACAGCTGGCCAAAAGCTTCTTACCTCTACCTCAGACTGATTAGGCCGATACTGTATTTATGAGTTCTCACCAAGCCTCCCTTCAGTGTGGCTGTTGAATGAATGCCTCTCTGAGACCTTGATTCTGTCTTATATACTTCCCTAATGTTGGGAATAAAGTTGTGAGCTATAATTCTCTTCTAGATTGATTCACGCTTATATAGATCTGGGTGGCCTTGGACTCACAGAGATCTGTCTAACTCTTAGTCTGATTCCTAGGATTAAAGGTATGTACCACCACCTCCTAGCTTCTGGCTGCTGAGATTAAAGGTATATGCCTGGCTTCCATAGCTTTTGCCAGACTTTGCTTTCTGAATCCCAAGGCAAGCTTTAATAAATCAAAAATAATATATCATTACACAGAATATAGAATAAAAGCAGAAAAATAAAAGAACACTGAAGAAGAAGCATATCTTTTGTTAGAAAACATGCCACTCTGAAGGGTCATTTTATTATAAAAATCTTTGGTGGCTATAAATTAAAACTTTAAGTGGCATATTAGAGTTATTCAGTTTCTTTTCTATTTGTCTTATTTTTCTATTAAGAGCCTGTGAATTGACTGTAGCCTACTCCAACATTTTAAAAATTCAAGTTAATTTTCCTTTAAATATTTGTAAGTCATTTTTCCTGAGGAACACTATAGGTTATTATTAAAATTTTTGGTACTAATGTTCTCAAGTTGCTTTCTGTCTCGAGCCATAGAGCCATATATATATATATATATATATATATATATATATATATATATATATATATATGCCATCCTTCATTTATGCAGCTGGCAGAATGACCACTACCAGTAGGACATTACATCAATTAATGACACATAATTGAGAAATAGAAGATTGGGGTGATAGGTGCAATGTATTAGTACAAAACTGAGTTTTCACTTTCAAAAGTATACTGGCCTAGATGGAAATTAAATGTGTGACCTTGGTTTTATTACCACCAGGATCTAATTGAGGTAACCATATTTGTCACAAACTGCCATCTAAATAAGTAATATTCTTGTCATCATCACTCCATGGTATCTATTAATATTATAAATCTCTAAGTTTCATTATTTGAATAACATTACACTGAACAGTATTAAGAATGGTAACTTAACATTTTACATTAGAAATTTATTACCCTGAATTCAAATATTTTGAAATTCCAATCATTAAATGTAATTACAAAAACTATCACTTCAAAAAACAGTCATTGGCTTGTTTAAAGAATGGTCACTGTACATGATTTTAAATTCTATTTCATGACTGATTATATGAAGTTATTATAATAATAGCAATCACAAACCATATGGATACCTGATATTCTGTGCTTCTCACAGGCATTTGAGAATAGGCTGATGGGTAAGACATAGGTCCCAGTTAATCTCCCACATGGCAATGATTGGAGTGGAATGCACTATTTTCTCATTATGCAGCTGATACAAAAAAGGGAAATTGTGTTTCCTCACTTAAACTGATGGATGAGAAGGAATGAGATATCAGGAAAGGAATCTCTTCACTAGATATCCTTGCATATCTGGTAGGAGGTAGTGTATGCCTTTAATCCCAGCACTCAGGAGGCAGAGGCAGAGGGATCTCTGTGAGTTCGAAGCCAGCCTGAAGTACAAAGTGAGTTCTAAGAGTGGTTCCAAAGCTACACAGAAAAACCTTTCAGAGAAAGCACTGCAAGCACCAATCTCCCATTTTCCCAGGAGAATAATGCAGATTTTGACACTGTCACCTCAAAATATTTAGGACAGAAGACTTTATGTCACTGGGTATGTCATGAGTCAAGTATCACTGTCCTTAAGGGTGAAGGAAGAATTTAAGCTGAAGGAAGCCAGGTAAAACTCTCCATGCTCTTGAGAAAAGAATGGTAAGTACCCAGGAAAAAAGTTGATCTGTTGACACCAAAGAATATAGTCTTCTTCTTGGGCCCTCCTATGCCCAATGGTTGAGGTGAGTCTGGGTTCCACCTAGGCTCAACTCCCCCATCCCTTCCTTAGAACTTCCTGGGTCTGATCTTCATGTATAGGACCCACCCTAGCAGTAGGGACTTAGCAGAGTGTGCCCATATTGCAGTTTTGGGCCCCCTATGTCCTCAGCTTGACCTTGAGCTTGAGTATTGCCCTGGTATCAGTGAGCAGGATGACCCCATGCCCCAAGGTTCCCAGAGAAAGAGGGAAAATTGCCACCACAGCCTGCACTGTTGGGCTACTGAGAGGCATCGGAGCAGCTTCCATATGCTAGCGCCATTCTGCTGCTCTTGGGCATTGGACCCAGCATTGCCGAGATGATAAAGACAGATCCAGATTTTAAAAAAGCCTCTAAAGCTTTACAATGCATTAAAAAATATATGTAGGCTTGTGAGAGAAAAAGTAACAAAAAGAAATACAGTAGCCAGTTGTGGTGGTGAACGCTGGTAGGATTTGCTAAAGGAAGCAGAGGCAGGTGGATTTCCACAGAGAAACTCTGTCTCAGGAAAAAAAGAAACAAAAGAAAGTAAAAATAAAGTAATAAAAAGCCACATAAATATGGAAAATACACAGAGAATTTGGATACTATATGCCATATTATTGTCTTTAAATTGTTTTATTGCTGAGGAAAGATTGCTGCTAAAATACATTTGATTATAAATGTTGCTAAATTAATCCAACTTACACATTTTAAAAATGCCTTGACTTCAAAATTTAAGTCTAAGGACAGGCTACTTAGAAATAAATGTTTTCCTTGTATTTCCACAGAAAATGAGAAACTATAGATTCCTTCCAGACTAATATGGTTTGATCAAGCAAGACTGCCTGAAGCTGAGATAATACAGCTTTACAAACTGCAAAAACAAGGACTTGGTCAGGTTTCTATGTTTTGTCATGATCCCCATGGTATATGCACATTGTCCCCAATCAGCAGGAAGCAGTTTAGAAAGAACAACACCCATATTCCCAAGTATTGTTTATAAGTATTGTTTTTTTTTATTTAAATGGGGTTAGTTATAAATGATAATGAACATAGTCAATCTCTTTTTAAAGAAAGAAAAAGGGGAATAGGATATAGGAATGAATACTTTCATTGGTATAGATTTTCATTTATTGATGCAACTTTAAGGTCAATTTTGTAATATGTATATGTCTTCTCTTGTTTAGGTATTGTGTTTATACAGATCTTTAAAATGATATGCATAATTAAATACACATAATTGTCAGAATTTATAATTATGTTAGTTAGGTTTTCTAGATTTTCAGAGATGTATTTGAGATGGTTAGGTATTCTTCAAACCTTTCAAATATCTACAGAAAATGGCATTTAAATGGTTTAGGGTTTTTCTTGGCAGTGAGACACAACTGCTCCTGATACACCAATAATGTCAGAAAGGAGGATGGGCATTGAAGAAACTCATTATGGAGTTTGCTTTCAACATGGTAAGGTTAGCCATTTGGGCAGGAAACTGCTCTTGCCTGGACTGTTTGTTGCTGCATAAACTCGACATGCAGGACCCACAAGAAAATGATTGCTGAACTTACAAAACAAGACAGTACTGAAGGATTCCTGTTAAAACGGAGAAGTGTGCTAGACACACTGTGGCCTATAGCCTGAAGGTAGATGCCCCAAAGTTACAGAGGAATTTTGGGTGACTGTCCAGGTAGCGAGATGTCTCCGTCAATTCTAGAGTTTATATATTATCCTTCTGTGGTTTTTGATAGAGTTGAAGACAGATAGTTATGTTTATAGTTTTCTTCAGTTATTATAAAATATAAGTTATCTTTCTTTTTTTTTTAGACAAAAAAGAGGAGATGATGGGAAATGTACTGTGTGTGTTTATCTTATTTATTGTTAAATAAAGTTCTGTTTGGCCAATGAAACAGCAAGTTAGACAGGACTAGGAGTCAAAGAGGATTCTGGGAAATGTAGTAGAGAAGTAGTTATCCAGGACGGAAGTGACATAGCTGAAGACAGATAGTTATGGTTATAGTTTTCTTCAGTTATTATAAAACATAAGTTGTCTTTTTATTTAGACAGAAAAGAGGAGATGATGGAGAATGTACTGTGTATGTTTATTTTATTGATTGCTAAATAAAGTTCTGTTTGGCCAATGAAACTGCAAGTTAGACAGGACTAAGTGTCAAAGAGGATTCTGGGAAATGTAGTAGAGAAGTAGTTATCCAGGTAGCAAGTGACATAACAAGGAGTCTCATATTTGAGGGAAGAGAAACAGGAAGTGTCTCTCTTTCCCCTTCACCTTTTCCAGTGGCAGGATGTGAGCCACCAGCGAGAAGGAACGCCAATAATGCATCTGATAAGTCTCATCATATATATATATATATATATATATATATATATATATATATATATAAGACTGAGCTAACCGATGAGAATCCTAGTCATTGGCCAAGCAGCTTTGTACCTAATATATCTCTTTATTATTTTGTCCATCCATGTGGTGGGCAGAACTCGGTTGGCTGGCGGAGACCACCCACGTGGCGGTAGAATTTGGGCAGCTTTGGCAGAAAGATTTATCGTAACATTGCCCCCCATGTCCTCTGTGGGAGAAAAACACCAGAAGAGGCTGGACCATAAAGAATTGCCAACATCGAAGTTTTGTTCCACCTAAAATCACCTGGAGATGAAAGAATTAGGAGAGATCCTACATGCACCCACTGGAAGAAAGGTTAAGAAGACTAAACTGTAAAAACCCATTCAACAACAGGAAGAACACTATAACAGCACCAGAATCTAAGGAATCTACAGCAGCAAGACCTGAACATCCCAGCACTCATGAAGCAGAAGAGAAGGACGTTACAAACAACTTTATAAATTTGTCAGAGTCCCACAAAAAGAAAGCAAGAAAAATCCTTAAAAATGGAAGAAAAAAAAACAAATAAAGAGCAGGATGAGAGATGCCCTATCGGAGGGAGCCACCATAGGTCCGAGCAGAAAGAGTACTGGAACCAGGGAGATCTCCAGAGACCAACAAGTATGACACGATTTGACAATCTGGGCAATGGTGGAGAGGATAACCTAAAAGCCCTTCCCCTAAAATGAGATTAATGACTTCTCTTTATGCCATCCTAGAGCCCTCACCCAGTGGCTGATGGAAGCAGAGACAGATATCCACAGATATACACTGAGCCGAAACTGGGAATTCAGTTGAAGAGAGGGAGGAATGAAGAACGAAGGGGTCTGTACCAGGTTGGAGAAACCCACAGGAACAGTTGATCTGAACAAGGGAGAGCACATGGGCCCCAGATGCTGTCGGGTAGACCAATACAAGACTGATCCAAACCCCTGAACATGGATGTCAATAAGGAGTTCTTTGCACTCCAGGGAGCCTCTGTAAGTGGATTAGCATTTTTCCCTGGTGTAAGAAGGGACTTTGAGTGCCCATCCCATGTGAAAGGTTACACTCTGGCCCTGGACACATGGGGAAGGGCCCAGGACCAGCACAGGAATATTTGGTGGACTTTGCCTGGTGGGTGGATGGGGTGGGGGTGGGCTGGGGGTGGGGGAGGAGGGTTGGGGGTGAGGGGAGGGAGAGGGAGAAGGGACTTGAAACAAGCTTGTTCCCTAACTAGAACTAATAAATAAATTTAAAAAAATATAGAAAATGGAGGAAATGACAAATCAAAAATTCAAGAAATAAATTTCATAAAGAAAGCAAGGAAAGCCACAAAATATATCAAGTGAAGGAAACAATGCAAACATTTCAAGGCTTAAAAGCTGACATAGAAACAATAAAGAAAACACAGAATGAGAGAATAGGAAATATGGGTAATGATCAGGAACTACAGAGGTAAGCATAACCAATAGAATACAAGAGATGGAAGAGGGAATCACAGGGGTTGAGGACACACTGGAAGAAATAGATTTTTCGATCAAAGAATATCTTAAGTGCAACAAATCCCTAACAAAAAATATCCAGAAAATATGGGACACAATGAAAAGGCCAAACCTAAGAATAATAGGTATAGAGGAAGCCTAAGAATTACAGCTCAAAGATACAGAAAATATAAGTAACAAATCAGAAGAAAACTTTCCTCACCTAATGAAGGACATGCATACAAAATTAGAAGAAGGTTAAAGAACACAAAATAGACTGGACCACAAGAAATTTCCCTTGCCCACATAATAATCAAAACACCAAACCTGAAGAAGATAGAAAAATTATTAAAAGCAGCAAAGAAAAAAAGCCAAAGTAACATACAAAGGCAGACCTATCAGAATTACACCTGAATTCTCAATGGAAACACTGAAAGCAATAAGGTACTGAATATTCTACAAACATTAAGACACAATGGAAGCCCACCCAGACTACTATACTGAACAATCTTTCAATCACTATAGATAGAAAAAACAAGATATTCTGTGGCAAAACCAGATTTAAACAATACATATCCACTAATTGAACCCTACAGTAACAACTGGAAGGAAAACTCCAACCCAAGGAAGTTAACAACACTCACAAAATATAGGCAACAGATAATCTCACTTTAACAAGCACCAAAAGATGAAAAGGGGTGGAAATTCTCAAAAAGTTCCACCACCACCACCACCAACAAATCCAAAACAAACAATAATGGACAGTCAATAGTCATTAATATCCCTCAATATTAATACTCTTAACTTTCCTATAAAAAGACACAGGCTAACAGAATGGATACAAACAAAATCCATCCTTCTGGTGCATACAAGAAACAACCTCAACTTCAAAGACAGACATTGCCTGAAAGTAAAGGGTTGGGAAAATATTTGCAAATCAAATGGACCCAAGAAACAAGCTGGTGTAGCAATCCTAGTATCAAACAAATTAGAATTGAAAGTCATATTAATCAAAGGAGAAGGAAATTTCATATTCATCACAAAACGTACATCAAGATGAAGTCTCAATTCTGAATATCTTTTCCCCAAATACAAAGGCAACCACAGTCATCAAAGAAATAACTTAAATCACACATAAAAACCAACACACAGCTATTGGGAGACTTCAATATCCCACACTCACTACTAGACAGGAACACCAGACATGAGCTTAACAAAGAAACAAAGGAACTAGCAGAGTTATGGCCCAATTCATTTAACAGACATTTATAGATCATTCAGTTCAATCTCAAAAGAACATACCTTCTTTTCAGAGACACATAGAATTTTCTCTAAAATGGAGCACATACTGGGCAATATAGCAAACCTCAACAAATACAAAAAATAGGACCCCCCCTGTATTTTAACATAATATTATGCTGTAAAGTTACAGTTCAACAACAACACAGATTTCAGAAGCCATACTAATTCATGGAAATTGAACAATACATAAATGCACCATTCCTCAGTGAAGGAAGCAATAAAAAATAAAAGTAAAGACTTCCTAGAATTCAATGAGAATGAAGATACAGCATATCAAAACTTATAGGACCCTCTGAAAGTAGTGCTAAGAGGAAAGTTCATAGCATTAAATGACCTCATGAAGAAACTGGAGAATAGTCATACTAAAGAATTAATAGCTCAATGGAATTCTCTAGAACAAAAAGGAGCAAAATCATGCTGGAGGAGTAGACGCCAGTAAATAATCAAATTGAGTGCCAAAATCAATAAAGTAGGAACAACCAAAATAAAACATATAATCAATGTAACAAAGAGTTGACTCTTTGAGAAAATAAAGAAGATAGACAAAATTGTAACCAAACTAACAAAAAGGCAGAGACAAAACTTGCAAATTAAAAAAAAAATCACAGATCAAACTGGTGACATAACAACAGACAAGACACTGAGGAAATCCAGTGAATAATGTGGTCATACTTTGAAAAAGCTGTACTCCTCAAAATTCAAAAAACTTAAAGGAAATGGTCAATTTTTGGATAGATATCACTTATGCAAACTAAATCAAGAGCAGATAAGCAATTTAAACAGACTCATAAACCCTAATGAAATAAAAGCAGTCATCAAAATCTCCCAACCAAATAAAAGACTATGGCCAGATGGTTTCAGTGAAGAATTTTCCCAGAAAATCTAATATCAATACTCCTCAAAATGTTCCACACATTAGAAGAAGTTTCAATGCCAAATTTTCTTTACAAGGCTAAAATTAGCTTGATAACAATCCATGCAAAGACACAACTGAGAAAGAGAACTACAGACCAACATCCCTCATGAACATTAATGCAGAGATACTCAAAAAAGAACTGGCAAATTGAATCCAAGAACCCATCAGAAAAATCATCCACCATCATCAAGTAGTCTTCATCTCAGGGATGCAGGGATGGTTCAACATACAAAAATTCATCAGTGTAATCCACCGTATAAACAACCTGAAAAGGAAATCCCCATGATCATCTCTGTAGATGCTAAAAAATCCTTTAAAAAATCCAACACAACTTCATGAAAATTGCCTCAAGAGATCACGGATAACAGGAAGATACCTAAACATAATAATGTCAATATGCATCAAAACAGCAGCCAACATCAAAGTAAATGTAGAGAAACTCTATGTGATTCCTCAAAAATCAGGAAGAAGACTATACAGTTCACTCTCTCCATATCTCTCCAATATTGTACTTGAAGTACTAGCTAGAGCAATAAGAAAACAAAAGGAAATAAAGGGGATACAATTTGGAGTCAATTATTTATTATTTGCAGATGATATGATAGTTTACACAAGTGAACAAAAAAAATCTACCAGGGAACTCTTACTACTGATAAACACCTTCTGCAAAGTGGCAGGATACAAGACTAAGTCAAAGAAAATTCTGTATGTTAATATATACAGATGATAAATTGGCTGGGAAAGATATAAGAGAAACATCACCCTTTACAACAGCCACAAACAACATAAAATGTCTTGGGTTAATGCTAATCAAACAATTGAAATACCTGTAGAGCAAGAACATTGAAACTAAAGAAAGACAAAAGAATATAGCAGAAAATGGAAAGATCTCCCATGCTCTTGGATAGGTAGAATTATCACAGTAAAAACGGCAGCCTTGGCAGGGCATTGGTGGTGCATGCCTTTAATCTCAGCAATTGGGAGGCAGAGGCAGGCAGATCTCTGTGAGTTTGAGCCCAGCCTACTCTCCAGAGCAATGCCAGGATAGGCTCCAAAGCTACACAGAGAAACCCTGTCTCGAAAAACCAAAAAAAGAAAAACAGTAAATAAAAAAAGAAAAAAAATGGCAGTCTTGCCAAAAGCATTGTAATTCCCTTAAAAATACCAGCAAAATTCTTCAGTGTCCTTGAAAGAACAACAATCATCTTCTTAAGGAAAAACAAATGACACAGGATAGCCAAAACATCCCTGTACAATAATGGAACTTCCACAGGCATCACCATACCAGACTTCAAGAACTATTATAGAGCTATAGTCCTAAATACAACCTAGTATTAGCACAAAAATCCTCAAGTAGACCATGGAATCAAATTGAAAAACCAGATATTAACCCACATACTTGTAAACACCTAGTATTTGACAAAGAAGTTAAATTATACATTGGAAAAAAGAAAGCATCTTCAAAAAATGGTCCTGACATAAATAAATGTGGACATGTAGCAGATTGCAGATAAGTTCATATCTATTGCCAAGCACAAAATGTAAATGAAAATGGATCAAAGCCCTCAACATAAATCCAGCCACACTGAACCTATTGGGAGAGGGATATACCCTTGAAGGAATTGGTATATGAAGACAACTCCACTAGCACAGATACTTAGGTCAACAATGAATAAATACAACCTCCTGAAACTGAAAAGCTTTTGTAAGGCAAAGGATATAGTCAACAAGATAAAACAGCAGCCCAGAGAATAGGAAAATTTCTTCACCAATCCCACATCTGACAGAGCGCTGACCTCCAAAATATATAAAGAACTCAAGAAGCTAGTCAGGAAAACAACAAATAATTCAATTAAAATGGGTATTCAGAACTAAATAGAGAATTCTCAACAGGGGAATCTGAAGTGGCTGAAAGACACACAAGGAGGTGTTCAACATCCTTACTCATCAGGGAAATGCAAAGCAAAGTAGCTCTGAGTAACCATCTTACACTGGCCAGAATGTCTAAAATCAAAATCACCAATGACAGTCTGTGCTGGAGAAGTTGTGGAGAAAGGGGAACACTTCTCCATTACTGGTGGGAGTGAAACTTGTGAGACCACTTTGGAAATCAGTATGGCAGTTTCCTAGGAAAATGGGAAACAGTCTACATCAAGATTCAACAATTCCACTTTTGGCCACATACCCAAAGGATGCAAATTTATACCCCAAGGACATATGTTCAAATATATTCATATCAGCATTGTTTATAATAGCCAGAACCAGGAAGCAACCTCGTTTCGCCTTAACTGAAGAATGGATGGAGATAATGTGGTACATTTGCAGAATCGATTATTACTCAGCTGAAAAAGAACAATGGAATCTTGAAATTTGGAAAAATGGATCGAACTAAAAGACACATTCTTGAGTGAGATACCCCAGTCACAAAAAGACAAACATGGTATATTCTCATTCATATATGGATATTTGACAAAGAACAAATAAATGGTTGCCAGCCTACAAACAACGGCACCAGAGAAACTTGGAAACAAGGAGGAACCTAAGACATTCATAATAGATTCCCCTGAAGAAGGGGAAGGGGGAAAGGACTCCTGAGCAATTTTTGAGCACAAGGAGCAAAGAAAAGGGGGGAGGGTAGGAAAAACAGAAGGGGATGAGACGAAGGAAGAGGGAAAACATAAGTATCAGTAAGACTGAGACAGGGAAAGATTAGAGGAGATCAAGAAAAGAGATACCGTAATAGAATTTGCCAGTATAAATTTAAGGAGAAATCTGGCACTAGGGAAATGTTTAGAGCTCTACAAAGATGACCTCAACTAAGAATCAAGGCAGTATTGGAAAGGCTGGCTTTGATTCCCTTCCCCTGTAGTTCGATTGATGACTACCTTAATGGCCATCCTATGGTCTTCATCCGGTAACTGATGGAAGCAGAAGCAGACACACAGCTAATCACTGAGCCATACTCCTGTAATCCAGGTCTAGATAGGGATGGGGAATGAACAAAGGAGTCAAGATCATGCTGGAGAAACCTACAGAACTAGCTGACCTGACCTAATGAGAACAAAGGGTGCCCATTCATAAATTTGGGTAACCATTATTGGACTGAAATGAACTCTCTGAATGTGGTGCCAGGTGTGGGCAGTCTGTGGGACCTATAGTAGTGGAATCAGTATTTATCCCTAGTGCACAAATGTACTTTGAGTACCCATTCCCTGTGGAGGGATACTATTCCAGAGCAGATACATTAGAAAGGCCTAGTCCCTTCCACAAATGATGTGACAGTCTTTGATGATCCCCCATGGATCATCACTGTCCTTGGGGAGGGGGGGTGGTTTGGGGGTGTTGGTATGGGCCACGTGAGGATGGGAGAGAGAGGGAAGGGGAATTGATATGTAAAATGATTGTTTCTAAAGATAAAAAGAAAAAAACTGCATAGTATATGTTATGATAAATCCTTCTGCCAAAAGCCACCCGAGCCCTACCCACATGTGGGCACTTTCCACCAGCTGCCTGAGTTCTGCCTACCAAGTTAGGGCCCCAAAATATACACAGAGACTTATATTATGTACAAATGCTGCTTGCCCAAAGACTAGGGTTTATTATCTCTTAGCTCAGTCTAAATTATCTTAAATCTATATGTTTTATAAGACTTATCGGACGCCTTCCATTGGAGACCTCACTTGTCGGGGATCACATGGCGACTCTGGAGGAAGAGAGGGCCCACTTCCTTCTTCCCGTGTTTATGTATGAGTATCCCTGCTATGTCATTTCCTTCCTGGATCATCACTTCTTTACTACATTTCACAGAATGCTCCTTGACTCCTAGTCCCATCTGACGTGCTGCCTCATTGGCCAAACAGTACTTTATTCAGCAATCAATAAGATGATCATACACAGATGTACATTCACCATCATATATAGCCCTTTGATTAGATAATATGACACAGGAAAATAAATCTCAGAAACAAAAATTGTATACAGAAATTTACTTTATTATGAGGCTGTTTTTCATATTAGTGGGAAAATATAAAGGTATATTTAGCAAATTTTCTTCTCAAAATTGTATAAGCATTGAAATGAACTCCAAAATTTACAAAGAACTCAAGAAACTAGTTTCCAAAATACCAAATAATCCAATTAAAAAGTGGGGTACAGAAGTCAAAAGAAGATTCTCAATAGAGGAATATAAAATGGGTGAAAGACACAAAATAAAGTGCTCAACATGGTTACCATCAGGGAAATGCAAATCAAAACAACCATCTTACTCCTGTCAGAATAGCTAAAATCAAAAACACCAATGACAGCTTAAGCTGGAGAACATGGAGGAGAAAGGGGAACATTCCTCACTGACGGTAAGATTGCCAACCTGTACAGCCACTTTGAAAATCAGTATGGAGATTCCTCAGGAAAATGAGAATCAGTACCACAAAATCTTCCAATTCTACTATGCCCAATAGATGCACATGCATACAAGAAGGACATCTGTTCAACTATGTTCATAGAAGCATTATTTGTAATAGACAGAACTTGTAAGCAACCCAGATGCCCCTCAAATGAAGAATGGATAGAGAAAATTTGGTACATTTACACAATGGAGTACTACTCAGCAGAAAAAAAAATGAAATCTTGAAATTTGAAGGCAAATGGAAGGAAATATAAGAAACCATTTTGAGCAAGGTAACCCAGTCACAAAAAGAAGAACATGGTATGTGTCCAATTATATATGGATTTTAGACATAGAGCAAAGGGTTACTAGCCTACAATCTACTACACCAGAGATGTTAGGGAATAAGGAGAACTGTATGAGAAACATACATGATGCCCCCTGAGAAGAAGAGAGGGGAAAAGATCTCCTGAGATAATAGAGAGCATGGGGGGAGGGAAGAGGGAACTAGAAGAATGATAAGGGGAGAAGAGTAGTAGTGATGAGGACATAAGGGAGGAGGATGTTTGACTTGTCAGAAGATAAGAGATACCATAATAGAGGGAGCCATTATATTTTTAAAGACAATTCAGGCACTATGGAAATGTCCAGAGATCTACAAGGATGACACCAACTAACATTCTAAGCAACCAAAAAGAGCCTACCTTAAATGTCCTCCCCTGATAATGAGACTGATGACTGACTTACATGACATCCTATAGCTATCACTCAGTAGCTGATGGAAGCAGAAACAAACACCGATAGCTAAACACTGAACTGAACTGAAATGGAATAAGGTTTTAGAGAAGGAGAAGTGATAAGTAAATGAGTCCAGAGCAGGCTGGTGAAACCCACAGAAATAGCTGTGGTGTACAGAAGGGAACTCATGCTCCCCAGACTGATAGTTAGAAAACCAGAATGGGACTGATCATGAACATTAGTGATAGATAGATAGATAGATAGATAGATAGATAGATAGATAGATAGATAGACAGGTAGATAGATAGACACCATGAACATGAGTGTCAGTGAAGAGGTCTCATAAATGTATGGGGCCTCTTGTAGTAGATCAGGAATTATCTCTAACATAGTAAAGGACTTTGTGATCTCATTATACATTGAGGGATACTCCCTGTGTCTAGACACCAGGGGGAGGCCCTAGGCCCTATCACTAAGGACTTGGCAGATTCTGAAGAGCACACATAGAGGGCTTCACCCTCCCTGGGCAGCAGGAAGGGTATTAGATTGTTAGGGAGTTTGGGGGGGCAGAGGAAGTGGGGAGGGAGAGAGAACTGGGATCGACATGTAAAACTATGTTGTTTCTAATTTAAATAAAAATGGAAATAAAAACTCAGTGCCTGTATTACACCATAGAAATAAGTTTCTGAAATATTAAAAAACAAAACATAAAATCAAAAAGAGAAATATTCTTCGATTCCACAATCTTCTGAAAACAGATTATTATTGTATAAAATATTAGTAACTTATTGGCAGTAATGTAAAACACCTTTCTTCATATTTAGTAATTTTCTGATTTCATATTTTAAAGATAATAAGATTCTGGCAGATTTAATTAAATAAAATTCATACCTTTTTGTTCTGATGTACACCACACTTTTCATACTTTTTCACCTTTGTACTAATTAGAAATCCACAGTCATGTCTTAGAAGATTAGATCAGTGATAGTTTTCCTACTAATTAGGATTTGTTAAAATACATATTTCACACACATTTTATGAATATTCATGTATTCAGATGCCTACTTATATATGAGACTGATCTATCATATCTATCTATCTATCTACCTGTCTATCTATCTATCTATTTATCTATCATCTTTCTGTGTCTATAATTATCTATTATTCATCCTCCTTTCTATTTTTCTTGAGTTTTTAAAGACAACTTCAATATAAGCTCTAGACTGTCAATTATTATTCTTTTTTTTTTTTGGTTTGGAACAATTTAGAACTTTCACATATGTAATCTTACTTGTGGTTTCCAAATTAAAATTGTATGTTGTTTTTCAATAAGTCCAAAATTGCCAAGTAGCCTAAGTTTCATAACCATAGAATCCATCAGGCAATCTGCTATTTCATATTTGCAAACAAGATTTGTTTTATACCATCTTTCCATTTCTCAATAGTTTTTGCTGTCTCAAATGTTTTTCACTTTTTTCTAACATTATGAAACTTTCTTTACTATCATTTCAAAAATTAAGATATTCTGAAAAAAAATAATTTTTTTGTACACTGTACCACTAACATCTGCAACAGTATTATATAATACAATATTCTATTTCCACAGTTTTCTTTCACTTACTAAATATGAAGCTAATAGATGTATATGTTT
Source organism: Cricetulus griseus (assembly GCF_003668045.3). NCBI lineage: Eukaryota > Metazoa > Chordata > Mammalia > Rodentia > Cricetidae > Cricetulus > Cricetulus griseus. The sequence continues at coordinate 153,955,421 of NC_048598.1, read as the reverse complement.
ATCCATGTTTCTATCTTATGTATTGATTCTAGATTTTTTCTGACCTAGAAAATACATTTAGTTATTTGTAAAATGAAACCCACAATGAATGATTTCAAATCCATCATTGAATATGGCATACTTGAACAACTATAATAAAAGTAATATTTATAAAGTCCTTCACGCAAAATACATGTGATTTTTATACTGTTAAGTTCATATCAATGTGAAGTAATAATAATCACTAAATTAACAGTCTTCTTTAGTATTTCACTGTATCAGTGACACACCTGTAATTTAAGTGTTCTAAAGGAAGTTTCCATTCATAAATAGTGTATGCTATTTCCAACAATACTCAAATAATACTTAGCTTAGAGCATTCCTTTTCCTATAGTAAATTCACATTCCCATCTTCATTGTCTCATGACTTTTCAAATAAAGAATCATTAGCCATCTACAGAAAAGGTCCAGGTGAATCACATAGATAACTCTCTTGTTCTTAACATTTTAGTTGGAGTTAGCAATTTCTAGTAACACCCACTTGTGTTTCAATGCTTTTATTTTGTAATGCATAACCATTCATTTTTCTTCTCTCCAGTTTTAATAGCGTTATGTCCCACTCATTTCTAACCTTTCCTTTGTCTAACTATCATAATTTCTTCCTGTTTTCATTCTTTAAATATTTTAATCTGATTTAGTGTGGAGTCTCACAAAAATTAATGGCCCTAAGGATAATGTGATGAAGAAAAAGGCAATACTTTGTTATTACTAGCTCAAATGCTTATTATGACTTCCATAATGACCATACAAAATAAATCTGCTTTTTATTCCCTGTGTGTCAACACTTTTCCTATTGTAAGTTGCTGTTCCTCTGTTTCATGTGAATGCATTCCAGCACAAGTATTTGATGATAAATTTTGCATTCTGCAACATGTTCTTTAAAGAAAATGTAGTTAAGATCAAGTGATATATGTGCCTGTCACTTATTATAGTCATGTTACCCTCATAATATCATTGACGATTTTATGAAATGAAGCTTGTCCAAATTATGGATTATGGTTTATATTTTTAAAAAATCTTGGAATAATTCAGTGAGATATTTTTCAAATTATGATTTCTCCTCTTAGCCTAATATATGCTGTTCAAAATCTTTGTTATATTAAGTTCATCTTAATATATTGACACTTAGTAAGGATTCTTCAATAAGAATTGAACATTTCTGTGTTGAGATTAAAAACCAGGAAAGAGATCTGTCTGATGAAGAGTGTTAATAGCTTTAACTTTTTTCCATTTACATTAAGTGACAGTTGATATGATGTATGAAATAGTACAGACTGCTAGGGGTAAAAAGTTACTTCGGTACCATATAGAGCAGAACTTTTAAAAAGTGAACAAATATTATCTTTTTGTAGAGAAAGGAGAACAAATTTTTAAAGTGCTTTACATAAATACACAGAAAATGGATAAACTACTATGCTGTATCCTGGCAGGTTAATATAGAATATTCTATGTTTAAACTTATTTATGTGTTTCTTAATAGAAGAGTGTATCAGAATCCTTGGACCTGGAATAAAGGATTGTTGAGAGCTGCGTTTTGAGTGTTGTGTATCAAGTCTGAATCATTTCTAAGAACATGAAGCACCTTAACAACTGAGCCCTCTTTTCGGCTGTATGCGAACAGAATTAACTTTGTTATAGAAATTATTCTATCACAAGAGTTCTCAGGGAAAACAATTTTTGATTAAAAATAAATATTGAAATAGAGAGGACCTTAGGGTGAGTTGTGCCACAAGAGGCATAATATAGATATGAATGTATTTTTATGGTTGTTCTTTAGCTTTTAGTGATCCATTTCATTGAGTAAGAACTAGTTCTAGAAGAATACTAGTATATTATATCTCACAGAATGATTGGCAATGTGACCACTTCTAACAGGGTCATTTCAGAATTTATATGATCATTTGCAACACAAAAGTTGAACTCAAACTTTAGTATGTTCCATTCTAAATGAAGATGCAGAAGGCAAAGTGATGACCTCAGCGACCTTGGGGTTATGTTCCTTTCTGAATGGAGGAAATGTTGAAGAGAACATGATGATTTCATAGACAGAAAAATGACCAAATACAATAAAACAGATCAATGCTGCCATTATTTTAAACTTTTGTATCTTTAAACTAGATGTTCATATATATGAAAAAGGTAAATATTTCATATTTGTCAAATGAGCCACAGACCAATTTGTCTCAGTATGAGAGTTTTCATAGCCACTCACCCAAAGTGCAAATTGCTGGAAGCCTGAAGTTAGTCTTGGTATCAGCTGCATACAGCATTACATTGAATAAATATTCATCATGTCCTAAATAGGAATTTTTATCATATGCTACTAGAAATGTCAGATTTTTCCTTTTAATTGACCTTTGCTGTCTTTTTAAAATCATTTTATTTTCATCTAAACTTATGTATTTTTTGAGACTCAAAACATAAAAACTTGAAATAACATTTCTAAGACATAATTCTGTCATTTTCCTAGCTTTTCTGTTTAGTAATTCATTTCTTCATACTTTATTTTAAACTTAAAAGGGAAATTAGGAGCTTCTGCTCAATTACATTTATACTGGAATTTTGAAGAATTGTTCACTAATAACACAAAACTCTTCTTGAAATATACACTTTTTTATAAAATTCTAAGCAATGAAACATTTTGTAGGAAAAAATGACAACAGAAATAGTTAAAAAGGTAGATGTTCTACTTTCATCGACTTGTGTGCAGACTTAACACAATAGTAATACTTTGACTTAGTTATTTTGTAACATTGACACATAAATGAAAAGCAAATTTGACAAGCTCTAGCACAATTGTTTGCAAAATTTTATTGAAATCTCCACTTCCACTTATCTTTGTTAGTACAGCTTCAGAAATCAGTGGTTTGGAATTCTTGTATAATTTAACTCTAAGAGAATTAAGTGTGCAGGTGTTCAGAGAATAGCCCATTTTTCTAAGTAAATACAATCTTTTGGGAGAAAGTATTATTTTTATTTCCATATGAAAGAATATTCAATTGATCTAACTGATCTCTGAAAGGATAAACACAAATATACAGCAAAGAAGCAGATGATAAATCAAGAAACAAAAATGCAATTAATTGAAAGCAATCTCAGGATGTTGAATTAGTAAACATGATAAAATTAAACAAGTGCATTGAACACTTTCACAGTTCATGTCTTTCTTAAGGTTGCTATATTAAACCAGGATATAGGCATCACGTCTTTGCAATGCATCATGTAAACAACCAATAATACATACATTCTTAATATAGTCACTGAAAACAAGGTTAATTTTTATAGAATATTCCATTGATCCTCTGCTTTTAAAACTATACCTCACTTTAAGTTTCCCAGACAAGTGAGTTTCAAGAGAACTTTGAAATTAAGTACATTCCATTTTGAAGTCTAGCAGCTCTGATGGAGACCCTTTCTCTTTAGCCAGCATAAAAGCTACAGACTCCCTTATTCTTGTTCTACTCTTTGATATTTCAGTGTACTGATCAGCAACTTCTGTGTAATAAACCTTCATGTAATTGAAAATCAACTTGGTTCTTCAGTCTATTCCCAACTTTAATAATATTAGTTGCCTTAGATTTTAATTTGAGTATCTATTTTCCAAACTGTTATTCATTTTTACTGTTTGTCCCTAAACCTTTTGCAACTTTCCTAAAGCCTTTTTAACTTAGAAAATTCATGTATGCATACACTGTGGAGATAAAGTGAGACTTACTTGACTTATTCTTTACATTGTTCTGTTTAGGCATCTGAGCAGTTTGAACTATTAATTCTCCTTTGAAATATGGCTCTTAAGCTACCATAATGGGCATCATCATCTTCTTCCAACAAATTAACTCTCCTCTTTTGAGTTCTTACCCATTACATCTTTGTTCTTCCCGTTTGTCTGCTTATAGTTTAAAATATCCTCAGCATTTCTACTTATGAAAACAATTCTTGATTTCTCTAGAAAAAAAGAAAGCCATCTTACCAACCTTATATAACTTACAATTTATTTTCTTCAAACTATTACTGTTTGGGAGTTTTAAGCAAATGTTCATTTTTTATTAAAAAAGGTAGTGGAATTAAATAAACTCTAAGTGGTTTGGTTTCCTATCTTTATGTGTAGACTTTCCATATCATAATTCTTTGAGATTTTGCATGTGATTCATTTGTAAATGAATGAAATTGTAAACATGAGCTTGTGCTCCTTGAAATAATTCAATTACCAATCTGTGCTTTGCTTTCACCTTTCACATAGTTATTTTCTAAATGTTATTCAGTTGCCTTCAGAGCACATTTATCTAATAGCAGGTATCTGTGTTCTGATCTTCCTTTCATTCTCCTTTCCAATTTTCTGCATAGATCAGAGCACATAAAACATTGTTTCATTTCATTTCCATATTCCTTCCTCGAATTTTGCATATTTTCATTTAATCTGACTCACTTTCATTTTAGTCAGATGTTTATGTATAATACAATACTGGACTAAACCAGTATATAGCAAATATTTTACACTATGAATATAAATTTCAAATTTTAATTAACTCCCTTATGCATTTTCATTATTACATTTTTCACTATTTAAGAACATTTTCAAATTCAACCGTATTTTGGTCATATTTTCCCTCTCCCCCATGTCATTCTAGATCCCTCACCAACTTGAACTTAAAGTTCCTTTTCCAAAAAAGAAACAAAATCCCATTACCCAAAACCAAGAAAATAAAGTAAAACCATGTCAAAAAGAAATAAAAAGCAAAGAACACCAAACTTTAACCAAGTAAGAGCATATTCAAAAAACAAAGAAAAAGCAAATAAACAAACAGAAAACCTGTGGGTCCAATATATGTTGATCAACTATTTCTGAATATGTATGGGGCCTTTCCTGGAGTGGTTGAAATATCCAGTGTCACGCTATTGGAAAAAAAAATAATTTCCCTCTCCCTCAAAGTATAAGTGACAGTTTATTGTTAATCTTTACCCTAGTGGGTAGGTTTTCATGCATTCTTCCTATCACTGATTTTTAAAAATATAACAAAATGAGATATAATAACAGAAACACTCTCAAGTTGTAGTTTGGCAAGACAAATCAGCAGAAGGAATAAAACCTTAGAGAAAGCCAAAGAATCAGAAATCCACTTATTTGCTCACTCAGGATCCCATGAAGCCACTATAGTCATAATGTATGCATAGAGGATTTGGTGCAGACCAAGGCAGGCCATGTGCATGCATGCTGCTTCAGTCTCTGTGAGTTCATAGGAGCTTGTTCATATTGATTTAGAGGGCTGTGATTGGTTGGTATCTTCCATAACCCCTGGCTCTTATATTCTTTCTGCCTCCTATTACATTTGGTTTCTTGAGCTCTCAGGTAATGTCTGGCTTTGAGTCTCTCTTACTTGTTCCTATCTGCTGCAGTCAGAAACCTCTTTGCTGTTAGTCATGCAAGGTACTCATCTATGAGTGCAGCACAGTGGCACTCAAAGTCATTTTATCACTAATTTTTTTTAGAGCAGTATTACTGCATTTTATCTTAGGTACCTGGAAAAATTTATCTGAGGTCCTTGTTAGGAGTGTTGACTATGGGTTCCATTTCATGCAGTGGGGTGTTACATCAAAATAGTTATTGGTTGGCTACTTCCTCTTTTGTACCTCAATTGCCCTAGCATATCTTGTAGGCAGGACAATATTTAGATAATGGACTTGTGATTGGCTTAGTGCTTATATTTTTCTTTTTATAGCAAGCAGAGTGAATTCCTGTACCAAGGATACTAGAACATAGGGGAGAAAACTGTATGTAGGTACTGGCTCTTCATCTTCATTTTCAATGAGGTGTGTAGGTGTTGGCTTCAAGAATGGGCCTTGTTGTCAGTCTGTGGAAAGCAAATTACATTCTTGGCAACAGCCTGGGTTTTCTGGGGATTTCTGTGGAGACACTTTGACCAACTCAATTAGTTGTAACCCAGTTTCAGGAATGAAAAGTTTGTTTGGTAACGAGAGATGTCCAGTTAGGACTTTGTCTACCCAGTATTTGGCAATTTCATTTATATTGTTTGATATATGCATAGATTTTAATAGTTTCTACTGCATTGGGTTTTTGTTGTACCTTCAAATGGCCATTAAATTTAGCTGTTTCTCCTTGTGTTTTCTCCTATAACCTGTTCTCTGTTCTCCTCCTCATTTGAGTTTGCACATTCCAGACCTACCTCCATCCATCCATACTTATCTATTCTATTTCACTTTCTTATTGAAAACTGTCCTTTCCCTTTTGTTCCTTACTCCATGGCAAATTTCATGATGTCAGTTTTTAATAGCAAGTTAATACTCAATTGTGTAGATATACCATATTTGTTAGTTCTTAAATTGAGGGATATTTGCACTGTCTACAATTTCTGATTGTTATTTATACAACAGAAAAGAAGAGGGTTGAGCAAGTGTTCTTGTGGTAAGATGAAGTATCGATTGGGTATATGTCTAAGAGTAAAATAGCTGTATCATGAGGTAGATTGTTTTTCATTTTTCAGAGGAACTGCCACACTGAATTTTATATTTGTTGTACAAGTTTGCATTCACCCAAACAATGGAGTAGTGTTCCTTTCACTCTGAATCCTTACCAGCAGGTGCTCTTACTTACTTGGTTTATCTTAGCCATTATGACTGTAATAAAATGGAATCTCAAAGTTCCATTGATTTGCATTTTTCTGAATACTGAAGATGTGGAATATTTCTTTCAGTGTTCCACAGGCATTTGAGTTTCCTGTTTATAATTCACTGCTCAGCTTTGTACCCCATTTTTTGAATGGGTTATTCATTTTCTTGATATTTCTTGAGTTCTTTATATATTTGGCAGATATATCAATCAGATATACAGTTGGTAAAAAATCTGTTCCCTTTCTGTAGACTGCCACTTTGTCAGAATTGCACTCTTCTTTGATGGGCAGAAGCTTCTCATTTCCTCGAGACCTGCTATATTAATTTTTATCTTGTGTCTGTGTTAATGGTATTATGTTCAGATAGTCTTTTCACCTGTCAATGAGTTGAAGGCTATGTGCCACTTTCTTTGTAGCAGGGTCAGTATATCTGGTTTTATTTTGAGTTTTTGATACATATGGAATCAGATTTTATCCAGGGTGAAAGTATGGAATAATTAAGATTCTTCTACATTCAGCCATACAATTTTAATTAACCAGCATCAATTTCTGAAAATGATGTCTTTTTCCAAAATGGGTTTTGGTTTCTTTACCAAAAATCAGATGTCCCTAGGTGTATGATTAATGTCTATAAATTATTGTACAACTAGAAATCTGCAATGGTGATAATTCCATCAATTCTTATATTATTCATGAGTGTATGTGCTATCCTATTTTTATGTTGATTGTGTGTGTGTGTGTGTGTGTGTGTGTGTGTGTGTGTGTGTGTGTGTGTGTGCATGTTTGTGTTGCCATGTAAATCTGAGAATTGCTCTTTCTATGTTTGTGAAAAATTGTATTGGAATTTTTATGATGACTGTATTGAATCTCTAAATTGCATTTGGTATGATTGTTAGGATTCATGTACCTGTACTGATATGTCCTTGGTGTTCTGACAGGATATACCCTCAGCAGCACCACCTGTGCATATTCACTATGTTCTCCCTTCAAAATGGTCAGTTCATTTCCCTCCCCCCCCTCTCTCTCTCTCTCTCTGTGTGTGTGTGTGTGTGTGTCTTTCTCTCTCTCTGTCTCTGTCTCTCTCTGTCTCTCTGTCTCTGTCTCTCTCTGTCTCTCTCTCTCTCTCTCTCTCTCTCTCTCTCTCTCTCTCTGCCCATATTACTGCTCTCCTGCTGCTCTTGTCCCCAGAGGCAAGTCTCTCCCACTTCCCACTTTTATGATCCCTTTTCCTAATAAAAAAAACAACAACCTGCTTTAACCTGTCACCTGGCAACTTTCTCTCTCCTGCACTGCTTTTCTTAAAATTATGACCATTTTTACAATATTAATCCTACAGGTCTGTGAGCATGGAATTCTGAAACTTTCTTCATGTATTTGAAAATTTTATGATGCAAGATTTACCTTGCTTGATTAGAGATATCTCAAGAAATTTTATATTATATGAGATGATGGTAAGATGTATTGTTCCTCTGATTATTTCCCAACCATTGGTCATTTGCATATAGAAAGGCTACTGATTTTTTTAGAGTTAAATTTATGTCACATCTACTTTGCTGAAAGTATTTACCAGCTACAGCAATTTCCTGAAAGAGTTTTTGGAATCACTTTTATATACTCTTGTATCATGTGCAAACAAAGATTCTTTGTTTTCTTCCTTTCCAATTTTCTTCCATTTGATCTTCTTTTGTGTTATTACCCTAACTGAGACTTCAAGTACTTTACTTAACAGATTTGGAGAGAGTAGTCAACCTTATTTTCATCAGATTTCTATGTGTTTCTTTCCATTCATAATGATATTTGTTGGTTATGGACTTACTGTCAATGACTTTATTATGTTTCGTAAGTCCCTATTATACACAATCTCTCCAGAACTTTTATCAGAAAGGGATTCTGAATTTTCTCAAAGTCTAATGAGAATGAGCATTTGGTTCTTGTTTTTTAGCTTGTTTATATGGTGGATTATATTTGTTGATTTATGTATGTGGAGTCTTTCCTGATTCTCTGAGATGAAGCCTACTTGATCAGGATGGATTGTCTTTTTGATATGTTATTGGATTTGACTTACATGTATTTTATTAATATTTTTGCATCAATACTCATAAAGGAAATTGTTGTATTATTCTCTTTCTTTGTTTGGTCTTCATGTGGATTGGGTATCAGGTAACTGTCTTGCAAAAATGAATTGGGCAAATGCCTTTACATTTCTATGCATTTTAAATGCACATATACATGTTACATTGATTAAGCCTGTTAAGTATATTGTAATTTTTAAAGAATTACCTAAATCTTTAAATTCTAAAACTGAAATGTATTTACTAAGAAAAGTTATAATCTTCTATGTATATAGAAATGCTAAAACAATGAGTTATTGTTCCTTCACAGTATCAAAAATCTTGAGACTACAATTTCTTTTTTTACTACCCCATACATGACTTTCAGGGGAAATGATATATTAAAACATTATTTACAGTATATCTCCAGGCTTCTTTGACTGAAAGTCCTCACTCCATATTAAGTTGGATACTTGAATATGAAGATTGACTTTAGTAAAATTGACTTTAGTAAAATATTTTTCAGCATGGAACAACCAAAACCAAATAAATAATTAATCTAAGTTTTTTTCTGGCATTATGCCTAGTGTGTAATTACACCATTTCCAGGAAGCTACAATTCTGAAGATATATATTTCAACTCTCCCCTCAGTTTCCTTCATGCCAGACAATTCTAAGTCAGTTATGATACTATTGTATATTATGAATTCCAGTACATAAAGTTTTCCACTCTTAAGAAAACCAAGTGGTTTATGTATAGAAATAAAGCTTAACATTTTCCCATGGTGGTTCTTTGGTGTATAATTATCAAATTGATATACTTTGAATACATTGTTAGAATGCTTGATTTTTAAAGTTGCTGTGAGACTCATTTTGGATGTGAAATGGAACTTGTATTATTGACTGTAAAAAATTAATTAGTAAAAAGAAAAACGTTAAAATGGGGCTTGAGTTTCTGATTAGAATTTTATTTTTTAAAAATTAAGTGATTTCAGTTTTGAATCAAGATAAAATTTCAAATTATTTTTGTTATTGTGATTTTGTATTATGTGTTTATGCAAAGTCATATTCAGTACTAAAATTTATAAAATGAAATTATCAATCAACCCTGAAAATTTTCAAAAATGTTGTACATAAGGTTTAATGACTTTTCCTGGGGAGACACAGACAAATACTTATTTAGCCCAATCAACAATAGACATACTAAAGAAACAGCCACCCTCAGGTACAGTGTGATGAAACAATGAGCTTACTGAAGTCACTGAGAGAAACATGGATCGAGGAATTCTTACAGTAGCTTGCTTAGTCAAGAGGAGCTGCATCATGGAAAAGTCTACCATAGTACTTAAGGGTGATAAAGGTTTCATCCCTGTTGTTCTTTGTAAAATTTGAAATGAATTCTACCAAAATGGTGTTGTCTCTATAATATTGGAGCATGTCCTAATGAATTTGGTAACTTTCTCCTTTTGTTGAGCCTTGAAAATTTTATCACTTTCTTGAGTCATATGGGCCTACCACTTCTCTTCAGGAAGGAGGCTTCAAATCAGAAGATATTATTTACATAAAAATCCTGAAGTATGCACTATTAAATATCTGGACAGAATTTAATTTTTGTAAAAAAGAAAGGTTGCCATGGATGGTTTGGAGCTTTCCCCAGGTTACTGGGTTGGAGAATATGAGGGATCAGGAAGGTTGAGTTGGGGAAAGAACAGAGAAGGGGAACAATGAAAGTGATACCTCAATAGATGCAGCCATTATGGGCTTATTGGGAAACCTGGTACTGGGGAAATTCCCAGGAATCCACAAGGATGACCCCAACTAAGAATCTAAACAACAGTGGCAAGGCTACCTTAAATACCTTTCTCCCCTGTAATAAGATTGATGACTATCTTAAATGCCATCACAGACCCTTCATCCAATAGCTGATGGAAGTAGAAGCAAAGGTTTACAGCTAAGCACTGAGTGGAACTCTTGGAATCCAGTCATAGAGAGGGAGGAGTAATGAGCAAAAGGGTCAAGATCATGCTAGGGAAACCCACAGAAAAAGCTGAGCAAGTAGAAGCTCAGCAGACTCCAGATTGACAGCCTAAGAACCTGCATAAGACTGAACCAGTCCCCCTGAATGTGAGTGTTGGTTGAGGGGCTTGGACAATGTATGTGGCCACCGGCAGTGGAACCCTATGGAGGGATGTGGAGAGCTGCAATGCGCCCGCCTTAAAGATCGATGGCACCACTTTCCACCTTCCACCATCCCAAGTTTGAGCGCTCTCTCGGAATAAACAACTCCTTATTTGGCCTGGTCTAAGATTCAAACTTGCATCAGCAAATGCGAGCCTATCAGCCTTAGCCACGTAGCGTTCTGGGGTTGGCTGGCAAGAGTGCTTTTAAGCTGTGTGCTGGCTTTCCCCGGGTTCAGAAGATTGTTTAAGTTTCCTGAGTAAACTGCTTAAGGAAGAGTCTCAGCGTTTTGTCTTCCTTGCTGGTCCAGGCAGTCGGAACAGAGGGATACTCTCCCAGCCTAGATACAGAGGGAAAGGCCTCTGTACTTCCCTAAATGATGTAACAGACTTTAATGATTCCCCATAGGAGGCTTCATTCTCCCTGAGGAGTGCATGGGTGGTGGTATGGGGAGATGATGGGGGAAATGGGAGAACAAGAGGGATAGGGAACTAAAATTGGTATGAAAAGTAATACTGTTTTAATTTAAATAAAAATTAATTTAAAAATTAAAGGCTGGGTATGGTTATTCAGGAATTTAGCCACAAAAATCAAGAGGCACATGCAGGCAAAACTCTGGGAGTCTGGTATCAGCCTATGATACATAGTAAGTTCCAAGCCAAAAAGGGCATCACTGTGAGACCTTGTCACAAATAAAATAAAAGGAAATAAAACAAAAAAGCAACATATCTGTCTCATTGATATGTAAATTTGTTTTAATGTCAATCATAAAATCATATCTAAACTAAAGAACTGTTTTTTAATTGAAGTTCTGAAATTAATTCTGATCTTATATCAAGTAGTGTTCAGTGTGTATATTATTTTAATATAATTATATTACTCAGTCATGTTCAAAATTCTATGATAAAAAAGATCCATGGGTGGAAAACCTTAAGAAATCCTACTTTAGTTTCTTATTTGAAACTTGTTAATCATGTTGGAAGTTGTATAAAATGAGAGTAATTTGAGTTTCTTGTCAATTCTCGGGGATAATTTTTTACATTAAAATTCACTATTAATGGTTGTAATTTAGACCATATTGTCTTAAATTGGGTTTAAAGACTCAAAAATAAAATGAAAAGCTAGAAGCTATAAATTGTATATATATTTATAATCTTTGAAATAATTTCTGATAGTCAATAAGCAACAGCATATAATACTACATCACCTAGTGCCATACTGAGTAGTACCAGTATCATCATCCTGCTGTTCAGATTAATAATGATTTACAAAAGTAAATCGTACTAAGCATGCCATTGAACTCTAGGTATTATATTGTTACAGTCTACAGGTTTCTAAGTAAACATTTCAATGTGTCACAATCATTGTTGTACAAAATTAATTTCAAAATGCATTACTAACTGATTTAACAGAAGTCATTGTATTTGTCATCTGTCAAACAGAATGTCATAGAGAAAACAAATATGTTTCTATGTCACTTGTTATAGAGAAAACAAATCAAGGGTTCCATCAGTACTTTTCTGCACCACAGTCAATTTTCTTAAAAATATGATATTTTGTCAAACTTTAAAATAGGGCCACACTTAGGGGTCATTTCATTTAAATTGGTCCCAAAATGTTGATGAAATGAAACTGTTTACCTTTCTTTTAAAGAACAACTAAGCTGCCAGGGTTGGCGCATACATTTAATGGCAGCACTCAGGAGGAGGAAGAAGGCAGTGAGTTTGAGGCTAGCCTGGTCAGTTCTAGGAGACTCAAAGCTACACTGAGAAGCCTGTCTTGCAAAGCAAAAATGAGAGACTAAATTGTTCTCTTTCTAAAATACATATTGTTTCACAAAATAATATTCTAAAATATGTGTCTATGCCCCTTCTGTAGGATCTGTACTTTGAATTATCAGAGTTTCAAAAGTGGTCTCATGATTTTTAAACAATTTTGTATTTAAGTTCTTCTGAGAATATTGTGATAGTAAAGTTATATCTCTAAGACTCAACCTTGCTTTAATCAAACATTAAATTCCATTATTTTGATACAACTGAAAGAATAGCACAAATTGATCTTTAAATCAGTAGCAATATTTGACTTGCAAATTTTCAAATTTAGGGGAAATGCATAAACTCTATGTCAACATTTATATAAAACATTGTTACAGAGGCTGACTCAGAATTTGAGCTGCACTGAGAAACTTACACTTAAGCCAGCAAAGGTAAGCACTACAGTAACTGTGGCAGCTGGGTTTCAGGCATGCCAACAGCCAGCCTAGTGCTTTGTAGGCATCTGGGGCAGGTGTTAGCGATCTCATTGAGGTTAATGGAAAGACTTGGATTACTTTACAGTAGTTCTGGCAACTAGACCTATGTTTCTGCTATGACATTCCCAGTTTGCACTTTGTTTTCTACAGTTTTCCAGCAGGTTTTTAAAGCTTTATATCACCCCCTAATGGTTTGACTACCACCTCTCTCACCAGGCCAGATGAAGAAGTAATGTACACTATTGAAGCTCTCAGTTTTCCACTGTGAATTTAAACATCACCTTAAATTAAATATCCTGCAAGTGGTTCTTTTATTTATGATGTGACCATAGCAAGAACTGAAAAGTTTGTTCTGTTTTCTAGCAAAAGGACATCTTATCTTTTCCTCAAATACTGAATCAAAAAACTGGTTTAGTGACTACAATATAAAAAGACATTTTGATAATAAATCTTCAAAAATAACCTGTATTTCTTTAAGGAAGCAGAAGTCTTCTGGACAAGCAAGCTATATACATGTAATAGAATTTGCAGTAGATGCTAGCAATTCACCAGAACAAAATTAATGGTATAAATAGTAAGGGCTACAGGATTTTCAAGGTGAAATTAAAGTATAAATCTATCATATAAATAGATCAAGTGGAAGTATAAGACATAGATATATTTCAACTTAGATATAATCAAAAGAGTAGTAAGCATATTGCATACTCTGTCCCTCTCCCTATTTAATTGCAGCTAGCTTGAATATGAGGATGGTAAGAATACTGAATTGGTTAATTGTAGGTGTTTAATAGGACATAAAGAGAGTCCCATGATAACACAATAAGAGGGATCTTGCATCGGAAGAAATTGTGTCATAGAAAGAGCAAAGCACAGACTTGAATTTAGGCCTGTTTGATATGAAAGTCCCTACTGGGTTCTTTCATTGTCAGAGAAACAACTTACAGTACATGTGCATTAGGATGGAAGAATTTTTTTTCTTCTTTGAAGCTTTTCCTCTGGTATATAACTGTTGATTCCTTTCTATCACTTTACTCAAATGTATCTCACTGGGTTTCTCCACTGGGTTTTCCATGGAGAATCACTGTAAACTGAAATGGCTCTCTCCCCAGACACTGTTTAGCTTCCTAATATTACTGTTGGTCATAGCATTGCTTTTAATTTTGTTATCATTATGCTGGCTTATTTTGTGTATTGACCTCTGTCGCTCCTTCATTTTCTTCAAGATTTGTATGTTATTTTTATTTCATATGTATGAGTGTTTTGGGACAATCTTTGTATACCGAAAATAAATATTACTCTCATCGGTTAATAAAAAGCTGACTGGTCTCTAGCTGAGCAGGTAGAGACTGGGCAGGATTGCCAGACAAGGAGGGTGCTGAGAAGAAAGACAGCAGAGAGTCAGAGAAATCACGAGCAATAGTTTTACTTCCCCAGGAAACAAGAGGCTGTGGATTCATTGTAGGTTGCTATGGATCAGATTTGATCGGGAAAGAGCTCCTGAAAATTCTGGCTGCAGACACAAATAATTAAACTAGAAAAACAACAAAATACATAACATACATTTTTCCTGTTCAAACATAAAGCAAAAAGCCAACTTTGGCTGACTTGTATACAATACACAGTCAATACTTGCATTAATGAAGATATGTATGTTACCTTCAAAAGTTTATGAATTTTCAGAGCAAGGAGACCAAACATGAGTGAAAACAAATGGCCCAGATAATCCAGCATCTCAAAATGCCTCTGTTGCAGTTTCCTCAGAGGTCTGCATAAAGAAGAGATTTAAGGCTGCTGGTTGAGAGGGTTCAGCCTCAAAAACTACTCCAGCCAAGACTTAATCATTATTCTAAATTAGCTTATTGTCTCTCAAAGTCACCAATGGCATCAGACAACAGAAGCAGTCTGGAAACAATAATGTCCACTTTCCCAAGAGAGGGGTTATTGGGTGTTTGTTATCACTTAACCAAAGAGTTAAATTCAAATATCTTTTTCTAAACAAAAAGGGGGTATAGGATGTAGAAATGACAGGGAAATGGTAGATTATTAAATCTAGTTTAATCCACAAAACAACTGTTAGTCTCAAAGCATTTTTACATTGGTATGGATTTTGGATTATTGATAGAAATTTAAAGTCATTTTTGTTATACTATATGCGTGGTTATACTCTTGTTAGGGGTGTTGTACTTGTGCAGCTCAGTTAACAATATAATCTATAATTACATACACAAGTTATTAGTTAATTATCTATGATAATCAAATTTGTAGCCACATTATATATGATTTCAAGGTTAATCAGATATATACAGATAGATAGTTGATTCTAAAATACTGTAAAGACATACAAAATTTTGCTCCTGACATCATCAATTTACTTCAAAAGATGATGATGGACATTGAAGAACCTCCATATTAAGTTTGCTTTCATTATGGCAAATGCTACCCATTTGGGAAAAAACCTGTACTTGCCTCACTTGCTGCCAGTATACAGTCCAAACTGCATCAACTGGATGCAAAATCAAGTGATTGGCAAACTTTGTCCAAACAATGAGTGATAGTCCTTAAAATTCCCTGCTTCTCAGAAAATTCTGTCACATATACTAGGTCTATAGACCAAAAATGGACAGGCTGATATTACACAAGAACTGTGGTTGATTGTCTAGGCAGGCAGATGTATTTGTTAGGTAACATTCATCCTTCTGGGGTCATTGATGGAATTAAAGACTAAATAATTAGACTTGATTTTTTCCTTAGTTATGATAAAAGATGAATTAGTTATAAAACTTTAGACTCATAAAGATTAGATAAATAATAAAATATTTATTGGGTATTATAACTTTAAATCTTATTAGATAATTTTTTGTTGTATATAATAATACTGTGCTAAAATTAAAACCTTCCTTTTTAATTTGACAAAAGGGGAGAAATGATATGTAATAATATTTCACACTGTAAATATGTATTATTCTCATTCATTAATAAAGAGCTCATTGACCTATGGCTGGGACGTAAGAGCTAGAATAGGGAAGCCAGATTGTAACGACACTGAGAAGGAGTACAGAATCACAGGAGTTGAGACCCAGAAACAGAGGAAGCAGAACATGTTGAAAATGAGGTAATAAGCCATTAGCCACATGGTAGAATTTTGATAAAAAATATGGGTTAATATAATTTGTAAGCGCTAGTTAGTAATAAGCCTATGCTATTGGCTGAGTAATTATAATTAATCTTAAGTCTCTGTGTGGCTATTTGGAACCTTGCTGGTGGGACAGATAAACCGACATATGCTTGAGTGATTTGCCTCCATGTATTTATGTGCCTTCAGAGAGAGACAAAGTCCTTAGAAAAGGAGTTTGAACAGTTTAAATGTTTTTTGTGAGTTCTGGGAACCAAATCTAGGTCCTCTGAAAAAATTAAATCCTTTTAAGCAGTGATCCATCTATCAAGCCCTCTAAATCTCACAGTTGGTAGGATTTGAACCTGAATTATAGTCTATCATCTCAGTCACTTGGCCATGACTACATGTCTCTTCCCTTTCTAAAACATGAACTCCCATAAAACAAAGACTCCCCTGTTTTATTAGTTTTCATAGTCAAAAGTTGTGGAGAAAGATCAGTTGTTTAAAAAATGAATGAAAGATTACAATGTTGAAATTTATATAAAATGTATAAATTTTCTTTCTAAAATATGCATCTCTTGATGATAACAATTTAAATATCCACAATCTCAACAGTGATGTGTATTTTCATTAATGAAAACAATTTAGTAATATGTTGATATTCTATAATTATAAATCAGTTCCAAATCTATACATTTTCAAAAATATTTAATGTAAAACCATATTAAAATTAGTTCTGAGATGCTGTCATTTGGAAAATTATATATTTGTATTCATCAGTTATTCAAAGTTATAGCTTTAAACTTTTAATTATATTTTATGTTTCATATACTTTTCTTTTAAAATAATTTAAGAATACAATTGGATATGGTAGACAATATGTTTTTTCCTCTGGACATAAAGGCAATATTTAAAATATCCAAAAGTTTATGGCTGCAAATGTGAATTTGAGTGCATAGCTGTTAATGCAATGAATTGGGAAGATAAATGAGAAAATGATGTGGCGTTAGAGACACTCTCAAGATCCAGCCCAGCAAGCTACTCAGATGAAAGCCTTTCTATGTTTCCATAGCAATATTCATTTGCCTGTAGTGCAGCATCCATCAAATTGAACGGAATTTATTGTTTATACAGATTTCTGCCTTGCATACTATTTCTCTACGTCATCTTTCTTACTGAACTGAATGATATATCTAAAAGACAGCAGACTATATGACATGTTCAACTAGTAGAATAACTCCAACTAAGCAGAAGTAAAGCATATATGTAATTTTAGGAAGAAACATAAGATACTTGAAACATTACTGATAGTTGGGGGAGCTTTTCAGATTTTCTTCAGGAGAAGCTTTCCTGGAAATAACTGATAAGAAACAAATTAGAAACATTAGTGAAATAAGCACATAAAAACAATGTATGAAACTGACATGAAGAAACATTATTTTCAGTAGCAACTTAAAAAAATAGAACATAAAATTCTAGAAAATAAAGATAAAAGGAAATCCAAACTACTTGATATAGAGGAATGTGAGGCATACATTGTAGAGCTGGAGCTCCTTGATAAAGAAAGAAATCTGAGCCTGGGTTAGCAACATGGAACAAGGGATCAGAAGAGTTAATATTTCATTCTCTGTGCAATTAGGACTCCCAGGATGCTATTAAGGATGAGCAGCATGTGATCTGTTAGATCACAACATCTTCAGGTTACAGAGGGTTTTTTCCCTTCATATTGGATTAGGAGAAAGGGCATACCCATAGAGATATGAGAGATTAAATACGATTAAGTTATTTAAAGCATGTAGTAATAGTGCACATTTTCTTTGTTCTAGAGTTCTGAGAACTAAGCTTATTAACTAGTCACTATAATTGATTTTTCTGTAGGACCTTATAAACTCTTTTGTGAGGACCCTAGAGCAAAGGAGTTCTGAAAGTCAAATTCACTTCTTTAAAGGGTATCAATAAATATAAATCTTTTAAATATGCCTTTAATATAATAACTAATTACAAAAGTCTCAAAATGGAACAAATTAATGGAAAGTAAACAATTTTTTAAAAATATTACTAAAACCCCTTAAGTCACTGATATATATTTGATGTTATGATTTCTCACAAAATCTTTTCTGTGCTAGCCCCATGTATTTAGATTATATTTATTGGGAGAAACTTTCTTTGGCTAAGGATTCAGCCAAACTTTAATTTACATGCTGAAGTAGAGGATGAATGAAAAGTGAAAATATTCTTGCCAAAGTTTTGAAATTGGAAACCAAACTTAAACAGCTGTATTTACATTATTCATGTTTCTTCCATGTAGAAAAAATTAAATAATT
This sequence comes from Cricetulus griseus, assembly GCF_003668045.3. NCBI lineage: Eukaryota > Metazoa > Chordata > Mammalia > Rodentia > Cricetidae > Cricetulus > Cricetulus griseus. The sequence goes on along the minus strand of NC_048598.1, from coordinate 153,936,837 downwards.
CATGAAATAATGTATTTACATGTTTATTATTTTTAACTTACTTTAAACAAATGAGTTGGTAACTCTGTAGTAACAAATAGGAATCTTTAGTACAAACTAGTTTTTGTAGTTTTACCTTATACTAGTTTGTTTATTTATGTCTGTAATGTGGAAATTATGAAACTCAAAAACATTAAGAATTTTAGGCTGTTACTCTATCACTAAACAAATAAGTCCAAAGTACAATGATTGTGTGTGTGTGTGTGTGTGTGTGTGTGTGTGTGTGTGTGTGTAAATCAAACAATAGACCTATTACTTAATAAGCTAACTAAAATACTAATTAAAACATTATTTGTTGCTAATTCATCATATATTTTAAAACACATTCCAAAGTTTTTGCAGAAAATAATATAGTGGTGACACAAAAAGTGACAAGTGCCTTTTCCCATAAACTTACCTGTCAAGTTGATCTATATTGGTTCATGTTTATGCAGTTTTAATTAGATGTCAGTACTGTAAATAAAACCAGATATTTGTTTTCTTTGTCAGTGACATCTCCTACTTAAAACAATGAAGATTGCTTTTTGTGTTTAGTTTTCCTTGAAGCATAGTAATTTGAAGGAAGATACCCTCTGTCCTCTTACACCCTAAAGTTTTGTGAGAAGAAAGTTGTTGTTTTTAGCAGACCAAGAAAGAATTCTGTGGGTTTTTTGTTTGTTTGTTTGTTTGTTTGTTTACTTATTCCACAGAAGTAGCTTCATAGGTCAGATTTGAATTGAAGCAATGTGGCTATTTAAATAAAATATTCTAGTGATTGGGAGGCAGCACACTTCTTTAACCTAGCATTAAAATAATACAGCTATATTTTCAATATTTACTGAATGAAGATATATGAATAAAAGTAGAATGTATTATATAGTTTCACTTGTTAAATGTTATATACAAATAAAATTTCTCATGTATATATTTTCAATTTATTGTCTGAATAATATCAAAAGGTGTGATATAATTTATAAGGTATTAAATTGAAACACAGGTATTAAGCTACAATTACGAATATGTATTTGTAAAAATATGTAAAAATCACTTTATAGCTTTTGTTTTCCAAAAGTATTATTAAGCATTTTAAACATGTATATTATTCAAAATTATAATGTACAAGATCATATTCAATAATGTCAAAACATTGGGCTTGAGAAAAATTATTATTTATAAATTTTAAATATTTTGTCTTCTTTTTAAGACCTTATGTTTTATGAAAGCATTGAATTTAAGTAGGTTCTCACTAAATAATGCAACTCATTGATAAAAATTAGGCAAATGAGCAAAATTAATTAAAATGGATTTTGCTTTTGTGTTTACATGGAATTTTTTGGCTCAGTTTATGTTTCAAATAAACCAAAATAAGTGTTCTCAACTACAAAGATTTTACTAGGTATCAAATTAATTGTAACTACAATAAACAGTGTATATAATTTTTCAGCTGCTGGGAACTAAACTTGTTAACTGATAGAAGTGATTTTGTTCAGTAGTATGTACTGTCTGAGTGATGCTAATGGGAAGGCAGGGAGTCAAATTCACTTGTTTAAATATTCTGTATAAAGGGATAATCTCTTCTAGATATGTCTCTTTGTTTTTTAATATATTTTGATGTTTTGATTTCTCACAAAAATAAAAGAAAAAAAACTCTTCAGTAGTTCCATATACTTACATGAGCTCAGAAAAAAACTTTTCTGTGGTTGAGAATTTTGGAATACACAGTAATTACTTAACTGAATTGTATCAGTGAGAATCCTACTCAGTTTTATATGTGGACAAAATAAGTTATCTTCCCTCTACATGAAAGACCTACTGAAGTAGCCCAAGCCACTGCAATTCCCTGCATTGGAAGGTACGCTGGATGCTGTTGTCTTTGCCATGCTGTCCTGACTGAGATTGTCTACAGTGGTATTTATATTTCAGACACTGTGTGCCTTTATTTGACAAGCAGCATAGTTTTTATCATTTATCTCCATAAACATTTCACACTGTCTCACTAAACATGACATCTCATTAGTCATAAAAATTAGGCAAATGCTCAGAATAAAATAAGAATGTCCCATTCTTAGATTTGTTGTTTGCATAGAAATTGTCTCAGTCTAATGTTTAAAATTAAACTAAATGTAGTCAATTGGCATGAAAAGCATTTACTGGAAACTGTTGATCAGTTCTTTACTTGTAGCTTTCACTTCTCTCAAAATAAATGTCCCAGAAGTTTTCATGATAGCCCTCAATTCTTCTTAAACCCCTTTTTTCTGATGACCTGCTCATCTCTCAAAGGTACATTCACTGCTTTCTCTTTTCCCAATAAACAAAGAACTCTTCTAACATAGGCTGCTTTTGTTATTGGAGATGACCATTCCTCACTATTATCACTCTATAACAAGTCTTTCTCCATCCCACCAGCTCCCAAATAATGATAGAGATTTTTTATTAATTATGAAAGATCGGCCTTAGTAAACTAAGGATTGTTTTTAAATAGCTCTTATAACTTAAATTAACCCATGTCTCTAAATGTACATCGTCATGTAGTTTGTGGCTGTTGTCTCTCCTCCTACATGTCCCTCTTTTTCTGCATCTTTTGCTTGCCTATATTCCTCCTTCTCTTCCTTTATCTCCCCAGAAAACCTGCTTATACTCTCTGCCAAGCTACTGGACGTTCTACATTTTATTAAACCAATAACATCAATAAACCTTCACTCGGTGTACAAATATGCCATGATGCACTTTATGTTTCTTCACACACATTCCAATTTCTTAAATATAAATATTGTCTTTTGTTTGTTTAAGAAAATTTTTGTCATTGGTTCATTAACTTTTGTTTCTCCTACCTCACTCTCACAGATACTGGAAAAACAGGTAGAAGAACTCATACTTCAAAATATGAGTTCGTTTGATCTTCTCTAGCACAAGTGTTTGTTCATTTCCTAAGACTATGGTCTTAGTTCTACAATTTGAATAAAGTAGTGTCTGCAAATAGATCTCAACTATTGCTATTTGAAATTAATGCAATTACGTTCTTAACTGCTCATAATTTTATTTTTGGTTTAGTTTCTTTCAGAAAATTCCATTTCTGTCAGCCCAACAGTGTGTCACCATAGAAACCTGTAGATTGACTCTTCATCTTAAGTTATCTTAGTATTTGTCTTTTTAGTTATTATCCTAAGGTTATATTGTATGATATAATTAACAAAATTAATTATGCTGACTTGTACATAACCAACTTTGAATTTATTAATGATTTCTGAAGCTTTATGCATATTTATTTCAGTTTTTCCTTTAATTCTCTCTTATGTGGACATATAACCATATATGCAATAGAATCACAGAAATTGTATTTTATTATCTAATTTTTCTCATATGTGGGAGTGTTTGATTGTGTGTGTGTGTGTGTGTGTGTGTGTGTGTGTGTGCCTTCATGCATTTGTGTGTGTGTCCCATGAAGATATGAAGCAGGAACTTCTTTTCACTCCTCTGACGGTCTTTTAAAATAAGCACTATTATTATAACAGTAAAATTTATTCCTCCATCTTCTAACATTTCATGTAAATGGAATCTATCCATATTGTATGCTTTGCCTGGATATTTTTTGACCATTTTGGTGTTTGCAAGAACCCTCCATGTTTCATATGCCATAATTTCTTCATCCAATTTATTAACCCAAATGTGTTAGCAGATGCCTATGATGCTTCAAAATTGGATAATTGTTAAGAAAATACATGTAAATCTTGTCTTCACATCTTTTGTAAAATATGTGACTTCATTTATGCTAATCATGCATCTGGAACTGTAGGATCCCTGGGAGTATGTGCTAATTTTGCAAGTTTTTTCTTGAGGGTGTATGTGTGCATCATGGAAGGGATTGAATGAATGGTAGCTGGGAGATACAAAAGAGAGGAAAGTTAGAATTTAGAGATACATAATTCTAATTTAATTATAACCATACAAAAGATATTTTGTACAGATTAATATTTATTTTTACCTTGAAATTACCTTAAAATATTTTTCTAGTTGAAACATAATTTTATATGTAAACAATTTTGCTATGATTCAAAATATTGACAACAGTATAATTTATTGTTAATCTAAAAATGACTTTTAGATTACTTCAACACATAGATAATTAAATTTTCTTCATTCACTTCCATTGTATTTATTTCAATTACACTTAGTTACAAAACCATTATAAAGTATTTATGAATTCAGTGTGTAAAGTTCTAATTGTCAAAGCATTTGAATTATTTTGAGTAATTTATTGGTACTTAAATAGTAACTTTGCATTTCAGCTATATACATCTTTATTTAAATTAGAAATAAGCTTCCTTCACATGTCAATCCCAATTTCCTCTCCCTTCCCACCTCCCCTGCCCCCCACCAATCCCTCACCACATCCCCCCTCTACTCCCCAGGGAGGGGAGGCCCTCCGTGGGAGAACTCCAATGTCTGTCTTATTATCCCAGGCAGGGCCTAGGCACTCCCCCATGCTTCCAGGCTGAGAAAGCATTCCTCCATGTGGTATGGGCTGCCAAAGGCCATTCTTACAGCAGGGATAAATACTGATCTCAGCTATATGCATTTTTAAAGATTATAATTATCTGATTTATTTTAACTGTATGGAGACTAGAAGGCAATCCTCTTTAAGAAAGGTCACAACATTACTTAGAACATTTAAAATAATGCACATGAAAAAATGTTCATCTTTCAAAGAGTTCTTTTAGTAATATACAACAGCTTGGAAAGCAGCAGAAAACAATACCCAATGTAAGAAGACAGATCCAAACAACCACAACAGTACAGGTTTGATATGGCTCAGATTTTCTTACTTACTGAAATCACTTCCTTTGGCTGGCTCTGTTGTTCTACATTTGACAAAAATACCTTTTTTTTATTTTTAGACTCTGATCCACCTTCTTATCTCATCCAAATATTCTGTAACTTCAATAAGAAATTTTCCTTCCAATATGGAAACAGATGAACCTCATCTTCCAGGCTTAAACATGTTAGGGTGTATTGTTGCCTTTGCTTGGAAGACACTGAAGTTCAAGACCTGTTGCCTGGTTTTTGCCTCTTTACAAATATTTCTGGAGAAGCTTGCTTTTTCCTCTATAACCTGTCTTTCAATTTCACTATCAGAATCACAGTTTGCATTGCTTGAAGAAACAAATCCCTGAAGGCTTTCTTCAGGCCCTGCTGTCCAACAGACACCTATGGACAGTTTTCACATAGTCTTTACAAATTTTTATTGATTATTGTATCCTTCATTTTAGATTTTCACCTAATATTTATGAAAGCTATGTCTTAAATTTTTCTAGAATTAATGCCTTTATTTCATTATTTTACAACTGACATAATGATACTTAGGGTAATTGGTACATAGAAAGTTTTAATGAATATGTTTCAATCAAGTTGTGTTTCATGTTATGCTCTTTTAATTGACAGGACCTCATACTGCATCCATAGCTCAGATGGAACTCAATAAATATCCGAAACAGCATCAATCTTTTAATGTTTCCCTGTCTCTGAAATCCCTAGATTACAGTTCAAAGTGACCACGACACTTTAAATTTTTAGTTTATTCATCAAAAAATTATTGTCACTTGTCCTATGTTACTAAAAGGTCACTTTATTTATTATGATGAATGATAATTTTCTTCATGTTTCATTTTAATTTATTTTATTTTGAAAACAGTGTTTTGCTATTTTGTATGTCAGTGCAACACATGTACACCGGGTGGAACTGTAGTAACAGGGTCAGTTGTAAACCACCATAAGGGTAAAGAGAGTTACATATGGCTCCTCAGTACAAGGACTCACTATAGAATAGGGAAGACTGGGAGGTGAACAGAATTGGGGTGACTGATGTGAAACTCCCAAAGACTCAATGGCTAAACTCAAAAACACCAATGACAGTTTATGCTAGAGAGGAAGCAGTGTAAGGGGAATACGCCTCCACTGCTGGTAGGAGTGCCAACTCATACAGTCACTTTGGTAATCAGTATGGCAACTCCTCAAGAAAATGGGAATGAGTCTACCACAAGATCCAGCAATTCTACTCTTAGGCATATACCCAAAAGAAGCACATTCATACAACAAGGACATCTGTTCAATGATGTTCATCACAACATTATTTGTAATAGCCAGAACCTGGAAGCAGTCTAGATACCCCGCAATTGAAGAATGGATAGAGAAAATGTGGTACATTTACACAATGGAGTACTACTCAGTGGGAAAAAAACAAAAAAACAATGGAATCTTGAAATTCAAAGGTAAATGGATGAAACTAGGGGAAACTCTTCTGAGTGAGGTAATCCAGTCACAAAAAGACAAACAGGGTATGAACTCACTCATATGTGGATTTTAGACATAGTTTAAAGGATTACAAGCCAACAGTCCACACTGCCAGATAGGCTAGTAAACAAAGAGGACTCTAAGAGAGACATACATTTTCCCCAGAAAAGGGGAAAATGGACCAGATCTCCTGAGTAAATTGGGAGCAGGGGCCAGGGGAGATAGAACTAGGAGAAAGAGAAGGGGAGAAGAGGAGGCATAGAGGATGTCATGAGGGAGCAGGAAGTTTGAGTTGGGGAAAGAATAGAGGAGAGCAAGATAAGAGATATAATAGAGGGAGCACTTAAAAGTTTAAAGAGAAATCAGACACTAGGGAAATGTCTGGAGAGCTACAAAGATGATACCCACTAACAATCTAAGCAACAGAGGAAAGGCTACCTTAAATACCCTAGCCTGATAATGAGACTGATGACTAAGTTATATGCCATCCCACAGCCTTTATCCATCTCCTGGTAGAAATAGTAGCATACATCCACAGCTAAACTTTCAACTGAACTAAAATCCAGTTGCAGAATAGGAGGACTGATGAGCAAAGACGTCCAGAGGAGGCTGTTGAAACCCACAAATGCTGTTGACCTGAACAAGGGAGAGCTCTTGGTCCCCAGACTGACAGCTGGGAAATGAGCAAAGGACTGATCCAGACTCCCTGAATGTGGGTGTCAATGAGGAGACCTTGGAAATCTATGGGGCCACTTGTAGTGGATCAGTACTTATCCCTAGACTAGGAATGGGCTTTGGGAGCCCATCCCACATGGAGGAATACTCCCTGAGCCTAGACACAAGGTGGTAGGCCTAGGCCATATCCCAAATGATATGACAGACTCTGAAGATACCCTACTGAAGGCCTCACATTCCCTGGGGAGCAGAAAAGGTATGGGATAGGTAGCATGTTAGTTTGGGGAAGGGGAGGAGTATAGGGAGAGGAAACTGGGATTCACATTTAAAATACTCTTTCTAATTCAAATAATAAAAAGAAGTCTTTTTAAAAAATTTCCTCCTTTGATTTATACTCTACTTGTTACACCTTATAATTTTCACTATATTATTTTTATTTTTGATGTTCCCTATAATAACTATATGAAAAAATTAATTTTAGCTACAACCATATGTGTGCTCATGGATCTGATTCAATTTATTCTATTGCTTTTATTCTATGTATATTAATTGTGTTGTTTGCTTTTTTCTTTGTTTTTATTTATGTTTAACAGATGTGGCTATTTTTTGTCTTAGAACTTCCAATTGTTGCTGTCTAGTTCAATTTTTATTCTTTTAGATAATTATAGTACTTTTACATATTCCCCTAATCAGATATGAATATTACTTATTTTAAAATAGTGTTTAATTGCATGCAACCCTTTCATAAAATATATTAAGATGACTTCTGTTATTTGCTCCCTTTCTACTCCACTTATTTAGATGTTTTTCTTTAATGATCTTGATTTTGAAATAAATATTTGCTTAGATCATCATTTTTCTTAGTCATGGTCCCTTCTGAATATTAAAGTTATGAAGAGGGTCTTCTTAACCAAGGAAGAGATTTACAAAAAGGTTAATTTTTTATCAATCTTTAATACTTGTTGATTTATTCATAATAGATATCTCTGCTCTATTGTATTAGTGATAATGTTTCTTGACTTCTAAATAATTTCTTAGGACGTTTTTCTCCTGAGACTGATATGCTATTCTTAGAGTCATATGTTTCATTCTGCTGAACATGTTAGCTTCTTTTTTTAAAATGTCTATTTTTGGAAAACATGCTATTATATATTCTTTTAGCTTTTATATATTTTTATTGTCTTTGGGGTCTTCCAACAGTGCAAAGGATTCGTATGGAATGATGAGTGAAGATAAGGCACTTCGAGTAATAATTGGAGAAACAATCCCTTGCCTACATCAAAATGCTGTACTTTATTTGGTCCTGTTCCTGTGGTCTTTTTACATGATCAGATTCTTTTCACATGTTGAAATTATTTTGGGGCTGAAATATTCAATCATATGGATGTAAAGAATATCTTGAGATAAATAATCAAATTAAAAATTTGGGTACAGAACTTAATAGAGAATTCCAAATAAAAGAATCTAAAATTGTAGAAAGACACTTAAGATATTGCTCAACATCCTTAGCCCTCAGGGAAATGCAAATCAATACAATATTGAGATACACTCTTGCTCCTTTAAGAATGGGTAAAATAAAAAAACACCAATGAAAATTTATGCTAGAGAATATGTGGAGAAACGGTAACACTCCTCCACTGCTGTTGCGAGTACAAACTCAAGCTATCACATTGGAAATCAGTATGGTGATTCCTCAGGAAAATGGGAATCAGTATACCACAAGATCCAGCAATTCTACTCTTAGGCATATACCCAAAATATGCACATTGATAAAACAAGGACATCTGTTCTACTATATTCGTAGCAGCATTATTTGTAATAGCCAGAAACTGGAAGCAACATAGATGACCCTAAAATGAATAATGGATGGAAAAATTATGGTACATTTACACAATGGAGTACTATTCATAGGGGAAAAAATGGAATCTCGAAATTTGCAGGCAAAATTGCAGGGATTGAACTAGAAGAATTCATCCTGAGTGAGATAATCCAGTCATAAAAAGAAAAACTAGTATGTACTCATTCACATATGGATATTAGACATAGAAGAAAGAATTACCAGTCTATAATCAATACTGCCAGAGAAGCTAGGAACCAATGAGGACCCTAAGAGAGATATACATGGTCACCCAGAGAAGGAAAATGGTACAAAATCTCCCCAGGAAATTGGGAGCATCTGTGGAAGGGAGAGGGAGTAAAGAGAAAGAGAAGGGGAGAGGAAGAAATGAGGGAGAAAGAAGATTGAGTCAGGGGAAGAATAGAGAGCACAAGAAAAATACTATGATAAGAGAAGGATTATAGGTTTAAAGGGAAATATGGAACTAATGAAATGTCCACAAACCTACAAGGATGACCCCAACTAACTATCTAAGCAACAGTGGAGAAGCTAACTTAAATGCCCTTCCCCTATAATGAGTTTGATGCCTACATTGTATGCCATCATAGAGCCTTCATCCAGTAGCTGATGGAAGCAGAAGCAGACACCCATAGCTAAGCACTGAGCCAAACTCCAGGAATCCAGCTGCAGAGAAGGAAAAGTGATGAGCAAATGGATCAACACCAGTCTGGAGAAACCCACAGAAATAGCTGACCTGAACAAGTGGGATCTCATGCACCCCAGAATGATAGCTGGGAAACCAACATAGAAGTGACCCAGACCCCCTTAACTTGGGTGTAAGATAGGATTCCTGGGCAATTTGGGGCCTCTGGTAGTGGATCAGTATTTATCCCTAGTATATGAATGGACTTTGTGAGCCCATTCCACGTAGAGGGATACTCTCTCAGGCTAGACAGACATGGGATGGCCTAGACCCTTCTCCAAATGATATGCCAGACATTGAAGATCCCCCATGGAATGCCTCATCCTCCTTAGGGAGTAGAAATGGATTGGAATGGGATGGGGGTTGGTTGTTGGGCAGGGGAGAAATGGAGGGAGATAGAACTGGCATTGACTTGTAAAACAAGATTGCTTTCAATTTAAATAAAAAAGAAAAAAGAGAACTCCCTGATATCTGCCTTTTTTCATTTCTACTCTTGCTTTTATTGATGTCTTTGTTAAAGTCATCTGAAGAACAAACATTTTACAAATTTAATACTGACACTACAAGTATAACTGTTTTACAGTTTCAATGAAAATTGAACTGTACAGCAAGCAGGTCATATTTGGAATTGGGAAGGCAAATATACTCATTTTGACATAGTACATAAGCCACAACTCCCTAAGGGAGTAGTACCTTGGTTAACATTTGGATGTTGGTGTTAAACATACTATGCTTTTTCATTCCTCAAGAAGATTCATAAACTAAGTCATGAATTTTACAAGTGTTTATCCTGATAATGTTCAATATCAATGGATTGAAATATCATATATTGAGTTAACTGATTCTACACCAAAATCTGCCTTTAAATATTAAATACATTTAAGTCCAAAGTAGAAGATTAGAGGAATAAAAAATAGATTTAATTATCAAACATCAAGAGGGTTAACCAATGTTTTTATGAATCACAATGACTTTTACATGTGAACTTTTGAGCAAAGAAAGGTTAACCTAATTATTCTGCTCCGGTGAGTTTTATTTATTTATTTATATTAGGGTCTAAAAAATGAGGGAGCTTGCTATTGAATCTAATTAAGAAAAACACACAGATTTCATGGAAACAAAGTGGCATTGAAATGGGTTTTACAATGATGTAATTTTGAAACCTGACCTCATGATCTAATGACCTAGAAAAACAGATTCCTGAAATAATTTCAGAACAATTATTAATTCATTACTGGAATGAAATCTGATGTAATGAAATTATTTGCTTTCAACCATTTGACCCAAATAGCAGTTTCATACGGTAGGAGAAACACAAATCTCATATCTCATAGAACTGTATACTATTTTGGGAAATTGACCAAATTTTAGAAGCAACATTCAGTACTGAGTGTTATGATATTTAAATTTTAAATAAATACCTAAGTGTCTAGACTCTTGGTTCAATTGTTTTTGTTTGTTCTAGGCTTTCAAATGTTTATTTATTTATGTGTGTATGAATGCATACATATGCATGTGTGTGTTTTCTATATGTGAATTTTTGTGTGGATATGTGTATGTATGCGTGTACACATGTGTATATTGCATGTGCATGTTTGTGTGTGTAATTACACATTTGCTGATGTACCACCTGCCAGAGTAGGCATTCAATGGTCAAGTTATAGGATTCACTTTTCTCCTTCCACTGTATTGGATCTAGATATTGAATTACGTTCCTCAGGATTAGACGCCAACTGTTTCACCTGCTGAGTATTTGCTGCAGATGCTTGTTTGTGTATCAGAAATTGGTTCAAAACTGCTGAGGTATTTTGGCAGTGAACTTCATTTAATCATTTTTCAAATTATTTAATTTAGAAATGACATTTTTCATTTCAATCCCATTTCTCTCTCTCCCTCATTTCCTCCCATGCTCCCAACTGACCCACACATCCCACACCCTATCCATTCCCCAGCAAGGGTGAGGCTTTCCATCGGGAATCATCTATGTCTGTCACATCATGTTGGAGATTGCCTAAGCCCTGCTCTACTTGACTAGGCAAGAGATGATCCCTCAATTGGGAATGGGTTCCTAAAGTCCATTTGTGCACTAGAGATAAATACTGGTTCCACTGTCAGAGGTCCCATAGACTGCCCAGGATTCCTAACTGGCACCCACATTCAGAGAGCTTGGTTTAATCCAATGCTGGTTCCCAAGCTGAATGACTCATGTCCCTGGGCTGTCACTTGGTCAAGTAAGCTTTCTGTGGGTTTCTCCAGCACAGTTTTGACCCATTTGCTCATCACTCCTTCGTCTCTACAACTGGCTTTCAGGAGTTCAGCTCAGTGCTTAGCTGTGGGTGTCTTCTGCTTCCATCAGCTACTGGGTGAAGGCTCTAGGATGGCATATATGGTAGGCATCAGTCTCATTATATGGGAACGGCATTTAAGGTAGCCTCTCCACTATTGCTTACATTCTTAGTTGGAGTCATCCTTGTAGATCTATGGACATTTCCTTCTGCCAGATTTCTCTTTTAACCTATAATGCCTCCCTCTATTAAGGTATCTTTTTTCTTATTCTCCCCCGACTCAGTCTTCCTGGTCCCTCATGTTCTCTTCCCTCCTCTTCTCCCCTTCTCTTTTTCTACCTCTGTCCCTCTCTCTCATGCTCCCAATTTGCTCATGAGCTCCTGTCCCCATCCCCTTCTCCAGGGGACCATGTATGTCTCTAGGGAATTCTCAATAGAGAAATCTAAAATGGCTGAAAAACCCTTAAGGAATTGCTCAATATCCTTAGCCATCAGGGAAATGCAAGTCAAAACAGCTCTGAGATACCAACTTATACCTGCCAAAATGGCTAAAATAAAAAAAAAAAACACCAATAACAGTTCGTGCTAGATAGGATATGGAACATGGTGAACATTCCTTCAATGCTGGTAGGAGTGCAAACTCAAACAGCCACTTTGGAAATAAGTATGGTGGTTTCTCAGGAAAATGTGAATCAGAATATCACAAGATCCAGAAATTATACTCTTAAGCATATACCCAAAAGATGCACATTCATATGTTAAAAACACCTGTTCAACTATGTTCATAGCAGCAATATTTGTAATAGCCACAACCTGGAATCAACCTAGATGCCCCTTAACTGAAGAACTGATGGAGAAGATGTGGTACATTTACAAAATACAGTATGATTCAGTTGAAAAACATGAAATCTTGAAATTTCCTGATAAATTTATAGAAGTTTGAAGAAACCATCCTGGTTAAGGTAACCCAGTCATAGAAAGACAAGCATGGTATTTACTCACTCATATATGGAAATTAGACATAGAGCAAAGACTACCAACCTACAAACCAAACCACCCAGAGAATCTAGGAAACAAGGATAATGAACTTCTTTTATGAAGCTCAGACAATACGAAGTAGAATGTCATATTCTTTCATATATAAGCGTTTATATATTTTACTTTAGAGTAATTTGTAACAAACTTCTATAGGAGTAATTTTTGATTGTCAGCCTATCCTTTAAATATGGAGCCATCTCTTCAGTTCTACAATATTGATTTTTAAATTAATTTGTTTAATATATTCTGTAGAATATGTCTAAGTTATTATCCTATGACATTTGTTTCTTATAAAGAAAATAATATTGTGTAAAATGTCAAGCATGTTGTTATTCAGATATATGTTATATTTGAAATTTCTTTTTTCTTTGCTGATATTATTTCTTTCAGAAGTTCAAGTTATCTTTGCACTGAATGATACATTTCACGTCTCATAAGTAACCAAATTTTCAGTAATTCCTCCATTTTGATGTATTTTCCAAGATTTTTCTGTGATATTATTCAAATTTATCACTGAGTGGACAATTATACTCTAGCAAGCGTGTTATTTGTAGCAGGTTTAATGTTACTGAAATAATATCAAAATGTAAAGGAAATTGCATTTTTGAACAAGATATCATCTAACTAAAATGTGCATGGGAAGACAGATTTTTTTTAGTTAACTTATAAGGAAATTTGGCAAAATTAATTTAGGAGTTGTAGTGGCAAGTAAAAGATTTTACATTGTAATGAACGAAGTCCAAAGCTGAGAGGGAGCATGGTCATGCAGTGGCAACAGGCAAAATTTTATTAAGCTATTTCTACTAGAATGGGACATGGCAAACAGAGAACTGGGAAACAATAGAGTGAATGGGATTCTTGCAAGGAAAGTCCTAAAGGCTGTAAAACAGTAATTGTTACTTCCAACACAGCAATGAACAAGGACATCAAACAGCCTATTGAAGAACTGATTTGAGAATCAGGAGAATACAAGCATAGGAAAAAGCATAAAGCATAAAGGTGAGTAATGATGCCAATGCTGTAATTCCATCAGAGTCCACATGAGTAGTCTCCATTCTGAGTAATAAAGATATTTAAATAAGACCTGCCTCAAAAATAGGAAGGAAAGGAAATTATGGTACATGTGCATTGCTCCTGTGTGTAAAGAGTTGGCAGGTTTTGAGAGCCTAGCAGAGAACACTTGAAAGATACAAGATCTTAGGCAAGAAGGAGTTTCAAGTCTAACAGCAAAATAGATGCCTAGCATCTTCTGATAATTCTGTTATTTTTTATGTTTCACTATAGTGCCTTTATATTTTATTTCATAGCAAACAAGAACTCCAAATCTTTTCTCATGCCACAATACATTACAATGCTTTTTTTTTTTTTGCTGGGCATTGGTGGCACATGCCTTTAATCCCAGCACTCGGGAGGCAGAGGTAGGCAGATCTCTGTGAGTTTGAGGCCAGCCTGGTCTCCAGAGTGAATGCCAGGATAGGCTCCAAAGCTACACAGAGAAACCCTTTCTTGAAAAACCAAAAACCAAACCAAACAAAACAAAACAAAACAATGCTTTTTTTCCTGTTTTCCAAAGCCTATTAATCTTTTTTTTATATTTTTAAAGCCCATATATGGGACATGTGTTTATATCAGTTCTACCCTTTATTTCGCTATTTCGAAACTGTCTTTTAATTTTTTTCTTCATTTACTCATGTGCTATTTTTGTCACTGTTTTGTGTATGTCCAATGTAGCTGCTTTGTTTTATCTTGTTTTCTATTTATCTTTTACTAACAGATATTTGGTTGAGGCTAACTGATAGTTACACGAGACAGTATTCATGCCAGTAATAATATACAGAGGTTCTAGTAAATTATGATTCAAGCATTGTGCTTATTCTTTTCCTATTCATAAAATTACTGCAAGTACCTCCTTTCTGACTGAAACACCGTGTACAGATTGTCAAGCTGTGAAAAATACCTTACTAAGAGAATATGTGGGCCCAGCTCACCAGACCATCCAGAGTCTGCCAACATCGCCATGCTAGTCCCTCCTCCACAAACAGGAAGAGGAGAGCCATCAGAATATTGGACTTTCTTGCACCCACCAGAAGATAACCTTGGACCAGGACCTTTCAGGAGAGGGAGAGACCACAGTAGCACCCACTGGAAGAAGGGATAGAAATATGATAATACAAGAACAATTTCAACAACAGAAAGATCAATATGACACCACCAAGAACCTCACACCAGCAAGACATGAACATCCCAATACAGATTAAGCAGAAGAGAACAAACCTAAAAAACGACTTTATGTAGATGATTGAGACTCTTAAAAGGGAAATGAGAAAATCCCTTAAAGAAAGGGGAGAACAAAACCAAAAAAATTCCAGAAATGGAGAAAAGACAAATCAAAAATTGTAAGAAATAAACAAATATCTTAAGGAAAACCAAGAAAAAACAAACACATGAAGGAAACAATTCATTCAGTACAAGGCTGGAAAGCTGAAATGGAAACAATACAAATGAAAAACTCAGTCTGAAAGAATTCTGGAAATAGAAAAGCTTGGTAAATGATCAGAACTAGAGATGCAAGCATAAACAACAGAATAGAAGAGACATAAAAGAGAATCTCAAGCACTGCAGATCCACTAGGAGAAATAGATTCATTGACCAAAGAAAATCTTAAGTCCAACAAATCCATAATACAAAATAACCAGGAAATATGAGACACTGTGCAAGGCCAAACCAAAAAATAATAGTTATAGAAGAAGGTGAAGAAACCGAACTCAAAGGTGCAGAAAACATATTCAATAAAATCAAAGAGGAAAATTTTCCCAGCCTAAAGAAAGACATGCCAATGTAAGTACAATAAGCCTACAGAATACCAAATAGAGTGTACCAAAAAAATGTCCCCTCATTACAAAATAATCAAAACATCAAACATAAAGAATGGAGAAAGAATATTAAGAGCAGCAAAAGAAAAAGGCCAGGTAACATATAAAGGCAAATCTATCAGAAATAAACCCACATTTCAATGGAACCTGAAAGCCAGACCACCATGATTTAAAATTAGAATTCATTAACACCACAAATCGCAGAAAACCTACAATCTCATGGAATTGAACAATGTGCAAGTGCAAAATTTCTGGGTCAAGGAAGAAATAAAAAAAGAAATAGAATTCAATGAGAATGAAGACACCACATACCCAAACTCATGGGGCATGTTTAAAGCAGTGATAAGAGGAAGATTCAAAGCACTAACTGTCTACATGAAGAAAATGGAGAATAGTCACAAAAGAAAAAGTAACAGCACAACTGAAAGCTCTGGAACAAAAAGAAGTAGACTCACCCTGCAGGAGTTGATGCCAAGAAATAATCAAACTGGAGACTGAAATCAATAAAGTAGAAACAAAGCAAACAATACAATGAATCAATGTAACATAGAGTTGGTTCTTCAAGATAATGTACAAGACACACAAAACTTTATCCAAAATAACCTAAAGCCAAATAGAGAACCTACAACATAATGAAATCAGAAATGAAAAGGGGGATATAATAACAGACATTGAGCAAATCTAGAGAATCTTCAGGTCATAATTTGAAAACCTATACTGCACAAAATTAGAAAATTTAAAGGATGTGGTTAATTTTCTGGAAAGATATAACTTACCAAAATTAAATCAAGAAGAGATAAGCAATTTAAATAGTCCTATAAACCCTAATGAAATGGAAGCAGTAATAAAAAAAATCCCAGGACCAATTGCTACCAGAAATTCAAAGAACAGCTAATACCAATACTCCTCAAATTGTTCCACACCATAGAAGCAGAAGGGTCATTACCAAATTCTTTTTATGAGGCTACAGTTGCCTTGGTATGCAACACAATGATACAGTTAAGAAAGAGAACTACAGAACAATATCCCTCCTGAACATTGATGCAAAAATCCTCAATAAAATACTGGCAAAGCAATCCAATAACACATCAGAAAAATCATCCAACATGATCAAATACATTTCATCCCAGGTATTCAGGGATGGTTCAACATATAAAAATCCATAAATGCAATCCATGATAGAAACAGACTGAGAAAGAAAAACCATATGATCATCTCACTAGATGCTGGAAAAGCCTTTGACCAAATTCAACATCCCTTCATTATAAAGGTCTTGGAGAGGTCAGGGATAGCAGGAACATACTATAATAAAAGTAATATACAGCAAAACAACAGCCAAATTCAAACAAAATTAAGAGGCACTCAACATCATTCCTCTAAAATCAGGAAGAAGACAAGGCTGTGCATTGTCTCCACAATATTGTCCTTGAAGTTCTAGCTAGAGTAATAGGAAAACAAAAGAAGATTAAGGGGATACAATTTGGAAAGGAAGAAATTAAACTTTTACTATTTGCAGGTCATATGACAGTATACAATACTGACCCAAAAAACACTGCTAGGGAACTCAGACAGATAATAAACCCCTTTAGAAAAGTGGCAGAATACAAGTTTTTAAAAAATAAGTAGCCCTAATATATACAAATATTAAATGGGCTAAGAAAGAAATCAGAGAAACACCATGCTTTACAATAGTCAAAAACAAAAAAAATTTCTTGGGAAATTGCTAACCAAACAAGTTCTTGTAACAAGACCTGTGTTACAAGAACTTTGAGTCTTTATTGAAAGAATTTAAATAAGATACCAGAAAAAGGAAAGAACTTAAATCTCTTGGATAGGTAGGATCAACATAGTAAATATGGTAATCTTGTCAAAAGCAATCTACAGATTCAATGCAATCCCCATCAAAATCCCAGAACAATTCTTCACAGACCTGGAAAAAATAATACTCAACTTTATATGGAAAAACAAAAAAAAATCCAGGATACTCAAAACAATCCTGTACAATAAAGGAACATCTGGAGGCATTAGCATCCCTGATTACAATCTCTATTATACAGCTATAGTCCTGAAAATAGCTTGGTATTGGCACAAAAATAGATAGCTGGACCAAAGAAATCAAATTGAAAACCATGATACTAAAACACGCACCTATGAGCACCTGATTTTATCAAAAAAACTAAAATTATACAGTGGAAAAAAGGAAGCATCTTCAACAAATGGTGCTGGCATAACTGGATGCTGGCATGCAGAAGACTGCAGATAGATCCATATCTATTGTCCTACACAAAACATCAGTCCAAATGGATCAAAGACCTCAACATAAATCCAGCTACACTGAACCTTTTAGAAGAGAAAGTGGTAAATACCCTTGACCTAACTGGTACAGGAGATCACTTCATGGACATAACTCCAATAAGACAGACACTGATATTGACAATTAATAAATGGAATCTCCTGAAGCTGAGAAGTGTCTGTAAAGCAAAAGACACAATCAAGATAAAACAGGAGCCCACAGAATGGGAAAAGATCTTCACCAACCACACAAATTTTCTTGTTTCTTACTGAATTCCCTCTTCTAAGCTGCATGTTTCCTTGTGGTTGGAATGACTGTCTCCCAGTCTGCATTAAAGCTTTTTCTTTGGCTTTTTTGCTTTTCCTATGGACACATTATCCCACTACACCTTTAAAACTTGTGGTTTTGAAAATCAATAAATCAATCAAGGGAGGTTAATTTCATAGGTTTTTGCACATGTTCGTTTGCTCAGTGTCCTTTTTCTCTTTGTCATTAAAAGGTGGATATAAAGATTTTTTAAATCATCTATCTAATGGGCTTCATCAATTTCATAGTTATGACTGACTGTTACTAAATTATCATTCAAATAATGAAATAGGCCAACAAAAACAGAACAGAAGGAACACCAGTCTGTTATAACTAAACTTCCATTATATTGAAGCTCATGGGAATTCAAAATGTCTTTACTTCATATATTATAATTGCTTATTCTTTGTTGAAAGTGCATTTTCTTTGTTCATATTTTTGTTATGTTAATTTGTTATAATTTAAGGACCTTTCTTAAAGTGTAAATCCTCTTCCTTCCTTGATATCCACACAAATATTTGTAGTACTAGTTCTAATTTGTCTTTATAAAAACCCAAATTCAGATATTAGGGGATGAAGGCTGAAAGAACAGAGAAACAGCACAGCAAGCCAATAAAGTTCTTACCCTTACAAAATTCTCAGACTAAAAAGAGGCTGAGATCTTGTCTCCTGCCTTATATTTTTCTCTTTGCCAAGCCATAACACTTCCTGCCTGTCTGTACAGACCTCCAGTCCTTTATGGATCTTACTAATGGCTAGCTCTGCCTGCTGATTCAGGCAAACTTTACTTGTTAGAGCACAAATGAAATATCACCATAAATACCATTTCCTCTAAGAGATTTTCTGGTTTCCAAATAGCGAATAAGATTTTCTTCATTCATCATAAATGATTTTCTATGTTTTTGCAACCAACATTTTATTATCTAATTTGTGCTGCTGAATATGAAAGTTATTCTTTAGTAAATATCTGAAACTAACAAAATTGAGTTCTCCTTAAAAACAGAACCTTTATTGATTTTTCATTTTTATGTATTACAAATTCAAGCATATCAAGATTCATTAATTTTTGAAGATATGATGCTATAGTATAGGTTTGTGCATGTACATAAAATAAACCAACATAGCTCCAGATGTCCTGTAATTTAAAAGAATAGGAAATAATACATAAAACTAATTTGTATATTATTTAGAACGAGAATGTCTGTCTCTACCTTGGAAGTATTTATCAAATCAATCTAAATTTAGGAAGTGAAAAACATTTGTAGGTATATCTTAAGTAAACAATAAAATAAGAGTCAAATGAGTTTGTTGTAATGCTGTTTTTTTTGTAATTTTATGCTTAAATTAGGAGCCTTCAGAATACTGTGTGTATAGACAATAAACTCCTTTGTATATTACAATATTTTGATTTCCATTTAAGAAAATAAGATAATTTCAAGAATGTGTGCTAATAAAACAATTTATGATGAAAACAAAAGCTAATTTGTAAGATTTGCTTAGAAATAGTTTATATTGGACCCAATTAAATATTTGATATTGTATTCTTCTATTGAAATCTAATTCATATTCTATCTATACTATTTTTGCTTGGGCTTCACTTGGAAACCATCAAGGGGAGCACTTATCCTTAGGCTTCAGGTTATGCTTAGCCTGGGAGAAACCCTGGGAAGCAGTAGTTGATAGAAGTAGATGTTGGCAAAGAGATGTGAAAAAAATTGATGAGTTGAGTTAGATATGTTCATATTTCATTGTATTATACAAAGAAATCTCAAATAATAATGAAAAATATCCAAGAATTAATTCAAGAAAGAGAGACAAAAATAAAGGAAGAAAAGAAGGAAGGACAGAGGAAAGAACGGAAGAAAGAAGGAAGGAATGAAGGAAGGAAAGAAAGAAAGATGTATAGGAAGGAAGGAAAGGAGGGAGAGATAAATGAAGGAAGGGGATAAAAGAAAGGAAAATGAAGCCAAGGAATGGGAAAGAAAGGTCATTACATTATGCTTGGCTCTTTCCTCCTGCTATTACCCTAGATCACAGAGTATCCTTACACATGCCAAACTGTTTTGTTGTTTGTTTCATTTTGTTAATGGTGGCTTTCCCCATGAAGCTCTCTTTGAAAGCATTGTGGATTGTTTGTCTCTTTAGCACTACTCCAGACTTAAGCTTTTTCTCTGTACAAAAGCCTCCAACTCATTATTACTGGGTTCCTCTTTCCCAAGACTTGACTATACCAGAAAGAAGCTTTATAGAACCATCTACTTATTTCTAATACTCTCTCTCCAGGTCTCTGGGGCTATGGAGACTTACGTACAATGGATTCCTGAACAACAAGATTCCAAACTTACTAGATATTCCAGAAACCCCCTTTTACCTGCATTGCATGTGTGGCATCAAGTCAACAAACTTTGCACAAAATGTTGAAATATAAGCAACAGATGTTCTACAAGATATAATCCTAACTTAAAACATGTCAACTGCCAAGCAATATACTGTTGTAAAAAATGCATTTTTCTGGTAAACATGATAATTTAAAAATAGACAAAATGTCAGTTTTTAAATAGGTACCAGAAGAAAAATAACTGAGGGCAAACATAAATTCACAGGTTAGCACTCGTATTAACTCCTCAGGAGTCTGTGCATAATACACACATTGAGTACTTGAAACCTACCAAATGTTGCCCAGTTTTGAGAACTAGGAATCCAAAATTAAGGTTTCCACTAAATATTTTTTCAGCTGAGGTTTGTCACAGTCAGGGGAATACATTTTGCCTCTTGCTCAATTCCCAAATGAGCCATCAACAGGTCTTCACATTTCAGGCTGTGAGGCTACCCTGTGCCATTTTCTGCCTCTGTTGTAGTTGTACATTATTCCTGTACAAAGTCTGTTTCCTCTTGTTACAATGTCTGCAGTATTCCAGTATTTTCTCACTTTTCTGCTTGCTTCTGTGATGACTCTATTTCTAAGTAAGGTCAGATTCAGTAAAAAATGCTAAGATTTACAAATTCAATTCACATATTTTTCTGAGTGTTCATATCAACATGTAACTAACTCCCTTTCAGATCTTCAAAATAAGTGGCATGAATCATTTTAGACAAGCTGAAAAATTTCATCTATTTACCTCCAATTATAAATATCCTAAATATTTTTATCAAAGGCATATGAATGAAATACAACTAAAGTCAAGGTATGATTTATGGGATGTAAACATTTTGACCTGTCTACCATAAAAACACAAATCAAGTTATATAATATCAATATATGATAAGACTAACAAAAATAGCATCGCAGCAAGACAAATTTGATGGAAAAGCAGTCATGAGTGCTAATGCCTTTGAATCTTAACAATGAAAATGTTAAGTTAGGTAGGTCACTGTTTATCTCAGAAGCCTCATAAATCAATTATTACTCACTTAGGCACTAAGATTTTGAATAATGAGCCATTGGAATTTTTGCCAGTCCATAGTCAATTGTAACGCAATATTTCCTAAACTTTGCCCCATCTCAGTTCTTTCCAGTGTAGATGGGAAAAAATACTGAATCACTATAAACCAAGTGTCTAGGATCACATGATAATTGTCCCTGAATATATATATCTGTCTGCATAGGAGTATGAATCATTTGTATTGAAGCAAGGCTGCTTCCTGAACTACCTCAATATTAC
Source organism: Cricetulus griseus (assembly GCF_003668045.3). Lineage (NCBI taxonomy): Eukaryota > Metazoa > Chordata > Mammalia > Rodentia > Cricetidae > Cricetulus > Cricetulus griseus. Next base: position 153,914,859 of record NC_048598.1, on the reverse strand, counting down.
CTCATTGTACCTTCATTTGCAATGACACTACTCCAAGAAATGTATATTATGAAATTATCAAATCAACCTGGTAAATCTTTGATGCTCAGCTTAACAAGGCATTTCTTCTTGACTCTGCTAAAATATCTGGTTAATTCTGTTATTCACACACATAATCACTTTGTTAAATGAATGTCCAGACATAGGTGTGGCCTATTAGTAGAATATAAAATATGAGTAAAGTAAAAAGTTTCAAAACTTTCAATACTTGTATCTTTTCTCTCACATATAAACTCTTCAATATTTTTCCCTTATTAATACCATATAAGAAACAAAAATATCAAGTTATGCCTTCTAAATTTTATTTGACATCTCTCAGGAAAACATCTAAGTCTATTGTCTAATAGTGTAGAGGCTTGATACTTTCAATGGGTTTCGTAGCAATAATAAACCTGTAGCTGATTGCCACCTATGGCTAATGGACACCTGTAGTTCGCACATCACTACCCAGCATTGCAGGAGAGCATTGTTCCACATGACATTCACACCAAGAAAGATCAAAATTTAAATTTTAATGGTATTTCTATTGAACATGTATCCTTTAGCACCACTGTAAAACCAAACCAAACAAACAAAAACTATCTTAACTAAAGTCATAATGAGAAGTAGACAACCTGTCCTTTCTGCCAAGTGTTCCAATTGGTTCATCCAATTTCTCTTCCTGCTCCCAAAAGTCCTCACCTTTTGTAAACCCATTTCCTAATGTCCAACATGTTTTCATTCCCTTGGGAATCTGCAAACAATTGATATAAACTGATTTTCCTTAAGTATCTGAAGTACATTTTCTTACCTTTATATTGGCAATGCATCTAAAATAAAGAGGTTAAGCGTCCACCCTCACTCGGAAATCTGTATCTTTCTTTCCTTTCCTCTTTCTTTCCTTTCCTTTCCATTACTTTCCATTTGGTGTTCATTGGTATTCCTTCATATTCCTTGGCTTTTGTCTGAATCAACATAACCTGAGCCTCTATAATTGTATGATATTCCATCTGTAAGTATGTATCTTTTGGCATAATAATACAAATCGTTTGTACTAATGACACCCAGAGTCCTTTCACATTCTTAAATGATGACAGGAATACTTCAAACATGTTTCTTTGTTGAAATAAATAACCCATATTACGACTTCAGATGAAATGTTAAGCAAATACCTTTACATATAAAAATGTCAGAATGACTACCATTAAAGAAGGTATTTCACATATTTAATATATATTGGTTGTGATGGCTAATCTTTAGCTAACTTGACTGCACTAGGGAATCAAATAATAAAACACTTCTGGGCACTGATGTGAAAAAATTTTGATCAGATAATTTGAAACAGAAACACGAAACCTAAATTTGGCACATTCTGATGGAAGGTTAGATGCATGGGCAAGGAAGAAGGCCACTTCAGTTTTTCCTTGCTTGCCTTTGTTCATGATGGCAAGCTCATCTATCCTGTTGCTGGGCTATTCCTTCACCAAAGTTGGAACTAACTTCTTTGTAATTTCATTGCAGGCTGAGAACACTAGCTCTGAAGGAAGCCTTTAGGTCTTCAGTGCCAGATTGGAACTGCTAAGGCATCCAGCCTTATGGGATGAACAAGATTATCACCTCTCCACTATGACACAGCTAATTTTGGATTATTGGACAACATACTGAAAGTCAACCTAATAAGACACACACACACACACACACACACACACACACACAAACTCTCACGCACACACACAGAGGCAGGCACACACAAAGATTATATGTATGTATGTATGCATGTATGTATGTATGTGTGTATGCTTGTATTTCATTTCTATTCTTATAAAGAACTATGACTAATACACTGATACAACCCTCTAATTTCTGAAGTTTTATACATAATTAACTATCAGGACAGGTTGTTATTCTTCCTGCTAAGAATATGGCTTCTAGATTTTTTAAAATTATTGTGTCATGCTAAGATTTTTATATGTAACACTTCCCTGAAAATTCAGTCTTCAGCACACACTGAAACATGATAAATAATGCAATTTTCCTAAAGAATGTTTAGTTTGATTTCTTTTGATTGAAGACTGCTGTGAATGAGAGATGAAGGGTTTAATCATAAACTAGGTCCATAATACTTATTATAATATTCACAGTGGGCAAGCTTACATTTTATTCTGTCAATTCTTTTTTAATTTGAAACAAAATCCTCAAAATATTAATGTTATAAATATATTAATATATTCACAAAGTTTAATAATCCTTAGTTATTGCAATATTGTATCCCCTAAGTAATAAAATTATATTTAATTGATTCCCTTATTTATTAGAAAATAGTAAGCTGAAGGATTATTAAACTTTTCATCCTGAAGTTATAATATGAAATAAATGAGTAAGTTTAAATACATTTCTCATTGAAATGCATTATATGACAAAATGCTTTACTTTAGTGTCTACTTTTGTTAGTAGTCATTCATCTGCATATTAATTAAATAATATATTCTGTTGCCAAAAAGAGAGAAGTGAAAGACACACTCTATATTCTTCCTCCTGTTAAAATTGTCCTATTGTTAATATGTGTAATACAGCATTTCATCTGATGGACCAATATTGATATATTCTGTGTTTCCATTAGAACAAAGTGCTGTGTTTTATAGAATCTTCACTTCACTAAATGCTTGTCACATAGTCAGTTTAATAGAATCATATACAGCAGTACAATAAAAATTAGTCATCTTCCCCCTCCGACATTTTCTACAGAATATCTTGCAGCTGATATAATACAGACTGCATACTAGTTGGAATGAATTTTTCTGCACTTTCTTCCTTCCAAATTATCTATCCCGTGCACACTTTAAACTCACAGTCCTCCTACCCATCTTAGAAGTGTCTAGAACTCTAGGGCAATAAAAGGAGACTTGCATAAACTTTCTTTCACATATAAATATTCACTCAATTTTCCTTATTCAGTGGATCACAAACATTAAACCCACAGATCCTCTATAAGTAAAATGATATTTATGTTATTTCAATTATTTAAAGAATTATTTAAAAAAATAGCTTATTCTAGCTCAAAATGAAAACTCTAAGGAAATTTGTGATTTTAAAAATGCATGTAATATGACAGAGGATTTAAAAAATTGTTATATAAAATGTCAATTAATTTATATATACCAAAGTTTCCTTATGCAATCATCAGTTGATGAACAAAAATATTGGTTCAAACTAGTTGCTATAGTAGATTAAGTAACTGCAAAAAATGGGAGCCTAAATGTCTCTGCAGTAGGTTATGAAGTACTCTAGGCATATGCCCAGGACTGAAATATGTGTCATATGGTAATTCTATCTTTAAATTTTTGAGGATTGTCCAAACGAATTTACATAAAAGCTATATTAATTTGCTTTACCTCAATCATTGCATAAGGCATTCTTTCTCTCTATATCTTTATCAACACTGCCATCAAATTTTTTTGATGAAACCATGCAGACTAGAGTGAAATGGGATCTTAAACTTGTTTTAATTTGAATTTTCCACATGGCAAGAGATATTAATTGAACTCTTTTAAAAAACAGATGTAGTTTCTGTTTGTTATTTGACTGATTGGTTTTAAATCTCTTTTCAGTTCATTTGCACACTTATTGATTGGCAGATTTATTTTGGTGGTGATTAATTTCTGTAAGTATTTGTAAATTCTGGGCATCACCACCTTGTCTGAAGTGCAGATGCTAAAATTTGTTCTCCATTCTGTTGTCTCTCAGTTCTCTTGTCTCATTGCTTTCTTTTCTGAAATAAACTTTTTATTTTCAATTAGTCCCATCAGTTGATAGTTAGGGTTCATTGATGTGTTATTGATTTACATTCAAATATTTCTTGAAGGGTATACTGTATATTTTCCTTTAGAAATTTCAGTGGGTTTTCCTTGTATTGAAATAATTTTTCATTCACATAATATATCCTAATTTCTGTCACCTCCCCTACTCTTCCCACTTAATGTCTACCACATTTCCCATCTAGACCCACTCCCTTTCCTCTTCTCATCAGGAAATAATAAGCTTCCAAGAGAATAAAAAATAAAACAATAAAAACATAATACAAGATGTAAGAAATAGCAGTCACATTGAATTTGGAAACAACAAATCATCTGAAGTAAAAGAGCCCAACAGAAGGCACAAGAAATAGAGACTCATTCATTTCACCTTCAGAAAAACCATAAAAACAATACGTTGGAAGTCATAATATTTACCCGGTGAAAAAGTGTGGAAAACTGTGCAGATGCCTCAGTACTTTGACCTTACATGGCCTTTGTATATTTTGCTTTAGAGGACCTAGTTTTCATGGTGTCCCCTATCCCCTCTAGCTCTTACACTCTTTCCACCTCTCTGAGACCCATGGTCAGATATGTTCATCGACAAGCAACTGCAGGAGCAGCAAGGTGACCATTGTGTATTTTGTCTCTACATTTTCTTGCCCATATGCTTTGAAGTAGCCATCTCATTAACTTTGTATACTGCTTCTCTCCATTCAACTCTCCTTTCATTTTTCTGTGTGTCAACTTGGGTCCACAACTAAACTACTGATAGGAGAAGTAATTTTTACTTTAGAAGCACTCTTATTTATATATCAATCCACAACATTCCCTCACCCTCCCATCCTCCCATGCTCCATACAAACTCCCCCAACCCACCCCTCACTCCCCAAGGATATTGAGGCCTTCCACGGGGGACCATCAAAGTCCATCGCATCTTTTGGTGGAAGGCTTCGTTCCTCTTTCTTGTTTCTGGGCTGCAATATTATCCCTCCAAACGGAATGAGTTCCCAAAGTCCATTTGTGTTCTAGGGATAAACACTGGGTCCACTATTAGAGGTTTCATAGACTGCCCTGGCCTCCTAGCTGGTACCTACATTCATAGGACTTGGTTCGGTTCAATGCTGATCCCCCAGCTTTACAACCGTGGTCTCCAGGCTCTCACTAGGTTAGGTCAACTGTTTCTGTGGGTTTGCTCCAGCACATTCCAGTCTTGGCTCCTTTGCTCATCCCTACTCCCTATCCACAACTTGATTCCAGGAGTATGGCTCAGTGTTTATCTGTCGGTACCTGTTTCTGCTTCAATCAGCTATTGGGTGAAAGCTCTAACAAGTCATCAAATTCATTACAGGGGAAGGGCATCAAAGGGACCCTTTCCACCACTGCCTAGATTTTTAGTTGGGTCATTCCTGAGGATCCCCTAACTTTTCCCCTGTGCCAGACATCTCTACAATCCTATAATGGCTCCCTCTATAAAGGCATCTCCTTTCTTGCCCTTCTGTAATCCTCCCATGTCTCATTTCTCCTGTCCCAGTCCCACCTCCTCTTCTTCCCTTCTCCATTTCCCACCTCCCTCTTCTTATCCCCATGCTCCTAATTTGCTCAGAGGTTCTTGTCCCCTTCCCCTTCTTCAGGGGACCATGTGTTTGTATCTTGGTGTTCATAAGTTCACTGATGGTGTGGATTGTAGACTGATAGTCCTTTGCTTTATGTCTAATATCCATATCTGAGTAAGTACATACCCTGGCTGTCTTTGTGATTGGGTAACATCACTCAGGAGGTTTTCTTCCAGATCCATCCATTTGCCTGCAAATTTCAAGCTTTCGTTTCTTTTTTTTAATATTTGTATTTTTTAATTTATTTATTAGTTCTAGTTAGGGAACAAGCTTGTTTCAAGTCCCTTCTTCCTCTCCCTCCCCTTACCCCCAACCCTTCTCCCCCACCCCCAGCCTACCCCCCACCCCATCCACCCACCACTCCCCAGACAGGGTAGGGCCCTCAAAGGGGGCTCTGCAAAGTCCACCAAATCTTCCTGTGCTGGTCCTGCGCCCTTCCCCATGTGTCCAGGGCCAGAGTGTAACCCTTCACATGGGATGGGCTCTCAAAGTCCCTTCTTGCACCGGGGCAAAATACTAATCCACCATCAGAGGCTCCCTGGAGTGCAGAGGCCTCCTTATTGATATCCATGTTCAGGGTCCTGGATCAGTCTTGTACTGGCCTCCCCGACAGGGTCTGAGGTCCATGTGCTCTCCCTTGTTCAGGCCAACTGTTCCTGCGGGTTTCTCCAACCTGGTACAGACCCCTTCATTCTTAATTCCTCCCTCTCTTCAACTAAATTCCCGATTTCGTCTCAGTTTATATCTGTGGATGTCTGTCTCTGTTTCCATCAGCCACTGGATGAGGGCTCTAGGATGGCATAAAGAGAAGTCATCAATCTCATTTTAGGGGAAGGGCTTTTGGGTTATCCTCTCCTCCATTACCTGGATTGTCAGATCGTGTCATCCTTGTAGGTCTCTGGAGATCTCCCTGGTTCCAGATCTCTTCTGGGACCTATAGTGGCTCCCTCTGATATGGTATCTCTCATCCTGCTCACTTTCCTCTATTCTTTCCCTTACTCAATATCTCTGCTCCTCCATTTCCTCTCATCTACTCCTCTTCTTGTGCTCTTATTATAGCAGCTCCTTCCCCCCTACCCTCAAGCCCCCAATTAGTTCAGGAGTTCATGCCACTTCCATTCCTGGGGACCATTTATCCCTTTAGAGTCCTTCATGTTTCCTAGTTTCTTTGGTGAAGAGCATTATAGGCTGGTAATCCTTTGATCTATGTCTAAAATTCATATATCAGTGAGTACATACCATGTTTGTGTTTTTGTGACTGGGTTACCTCACTCAGGATGGTTTCCTCTAGTTCCATCCATTTGCCTGCGAATTTCAAGATTCCATTGCTATTTTCTGCTGAGTAGTACTCCATTGTATAAATGTGCCACATTTTCTAAATCCATTCTTCAGTTGAGGGGCATCTAGGTTGCTTCCAGGTTCTGGCTATTACAAACAATGCTGCTATGAACATGGTTGAAAAAATGTCCTTGTATGAACATGCACTATTTGGGTATAGACCCAAGAGAGGATTGGCTGGATCTTGAGGTAGACTGATTCCCATTTTTCTGAGCAACCGCCATACTGATTTCCAGAGTGGTCTTACAAGTTCGCACTCCCACCAGCAATGGTGGAGTGTTCCTTTTTCTCTGCATCCTCTCCAGCATATATTGTCATTGGTATTTTTTATTTTAGCCATTCTGACAGGCATGAGGTGGTATCTCAGAGTTGTTTTGAGTTGCATTTCTCTGATGGCCAATGATTTTGATCATTTTCTTAAGTGTCTTTCAGCCATTTCAGATTCCTCTGTTGAGAATTCTCTATTTAGTTCTGCACCCCACTTTTTAATTTCATTGTTTGGTGTTTTGTTGGCTATCTTCTTGAGCTCCTTATATATTTTGGAAATCAGTCCTCTGTCAGATGTGGGATCAGTGAAGATATTTTGCCATTCTGTGGGTGGTCGTTTTGTCCTATTGACTGTTTCCTTTGCCTTGCAGACGCTTCTCAGTTTCAGGAGGTCCCATTTATTAATTGCAGACCTCAGTGTCTGTGCTACTGGCGTAATGTTCAGGAAGCAGTCTCCTGTGCCAATTTGTTCAAGGGTAATTCCCACTTTCTCTTCTAGAAGATTCAGTGTGGCTGGATTTATGCTGAGATCTTTGACCCATTTGCACTTAAGTTTTGTGCATGGTGACAGGTATGGATCTATGTGCAATTTTCTGCATGTCTGAATCCAATTGTACCAGCACCATTTGTTGAAGATGCTATCTGTTTTCCATTGTATAGATTTAGCACCTTTGTCAAAAATAAGGTATCCATAAGTTCGTGGGTCAATATCATGGGGTCTATTTTTGTGCCAATACCAAGCTGTTTTCATAACTATGTCTCTATAGTAGAGCTTGAAGTCAGGGATGGTGATGCCTCCAGAAGATCCAGAAGAGTTGTTTTGGCTATCCTGGGCTTTTTATTTTTCCATATAAAGTTGAGTATTGTTCTTTCAATGTCTGTGAAAAACTGTGTTGGGATTTTGATGGGGATTGCATGGTATCTGTAGATTGCTTTTGGCAGGATTGCCATTTTTATTATGTTAATTCTACCTATCCAAGAGAATGGGAGATCTTTCCATTTTCTGGTATCTACTTTAATTTCTTTCTTTAAAGCCTCAAAGTTCTTATTGTACAGATATTTCACTTTTTTGGTTAGTGTTACCCCAAGATATTTTATGTTGCTTGTGGATATTGTGAAAGGTGATGTTTCCATGGTTTCTTTCTCATTGGATTTATCGTATGTATATAGTAGGGCTACTGATTTTTTTGAGTTAATTTTGTATCCTGCAACCTTGCTGAAGGTGTTTATCAGCCGTAGGAGTTCCCTGGTAGAGTTTTTCGGATCACAAATGAAGAATATCATGCCATCTGCAAATAGTGAAAGTTTGACTTCATCCTTTCCAATTTGTATCCCTTTGATCCCCTTTTCTTGTCTTATTGCTCTAGCCAGAACTTCAAGTACAATATTGAAGAGATATGGAGAAAGTGGACAGCCTTTTCTTATTCCTGATTTTAGAGGAAACGCTTTAAGTTTCTCTCCATTTACTTTGATGTTGGCTATTGGTTTGGTGTATATGGCGTTTATCATGTTTAGATATGTTCCTGTTATTCATGTTCTCTCCAAGATCTTTATCATGAAGGGATGTTGGATTTTGTCAAAGCTTTTTCAGTGTCTAGTGAGATGATCATGTGTTTTTTCTTTTTCAGTTTGTTTATATGGTGGATTACATTGATGGATTTTCTTATGTTGAACCATCCTTGCATCCCTAGGATGAAGCCTACCTGATCATGGTGAATGATTTTTCTGATATGTTCTTGGATTCGGTTGGCCAATATTTTATTGAGTATTTTAGCATCGATGTTCGTGAGGGATATCGGTCTGTATTTCTCTTTCTTAGTCATGTCTTTGTGTGGCTTGGGTATCAAAGTGATTGTAGCCTCATAGAAAGAGTTTGGCAATATCCCATCTGCTTCTATTGTGCGGAACAGTTTGAGGAGTACTGAAATTAGCTCTTGTTTGAATTTCTGGTAGAATTCTGCAATGAAGCCATCTGGCCCTGGGCTTTTTTTGGTTGGGAGGCTTTTGATGACTGCTTCTATTTCATTAGGGTTTATAGGTCGATTCAAACTGTTTATCTGATCTTGATTTAATTTTGGCAAGTGATATTTATCCAGAAAGCTGTCCATTTCCTTTAGATTTTCCAATTTTGTGGAATACAGTTTTCAAAGTATGACCTAATGATTCTCTGGATTTCCTCAGTGTCTGTTGTTATATCCCCCTTTTCATTTCTGATTTTATTAATCTGCCTTTTGGTTAGTTTGGCTAGAGGTTTGTCTATCTTATTGATCCTCTCAAAGAACCAACTCTTTGTTTCATTGATTCTTTGTACTGTTTTCCAAGTTACTACTTTGTTGATTTCGGCTCTCAGGTTGTTTATTTCCTGGCGTCTACTCCTCCTTGGTATGTTTGCTTCTTTTTGCTCTAAAGCTTTCAATTGTCCTGTCAATTCTCTAATGTGACTTTCCTCCAGTTTCTTCATGTGAGCACTTAGTGCTCTGAACCTCCCTCTTAGCACTGCTTTCAGGGTGTCCCATAAGTTCGGGTATGTTGTGTCTTCATTCTCATTGAATTCTGGGAAGTGTTTAATTTCTTTTTTTTTATTTCTTCCTCAACCCAGGAATGGTGCAAATGGGTGTTACTCATTTTCCATGCGAATGTAGGTTTTCTGCAATTCATATTGCTGTTGAATTCTAGCTTTAATGCATGGTGGTCTGATAAGATACAGGGGGTTATTTCAATTCTTTTGTAACTGTGGAGGTTTGCTTTGCTGTCAACTGTGTGGTCAATTTTTGAGAGGGTTCCATGTGGCACTGAGAAGAAGGTATATTATTTTGTGTTTGGATGGAATGTTTTATAGATATCTTTTAAACCCAGTTGTGTCATAACTTCTGTCAGATCCTTTGTTTCTTTGATAAGTTTCTGTCTAGTGGTTCTGTCCAGTGGTGTAAGGGGGGTGTTGAAGTCTCCTACTATAAGTGTGTGTGGTTTTATGTGTGGTTTGAGCTTTAGTAATGTTTCTTTTACAAATGTGGGTGCTTTCGTATTAGGGGCATAGATGTTCAGGATTGAGACTTCATCTTGATGGACTTTTCCTGTGATGAGTATGAAATGCCCTTCTTCATCTCTTTTGATTGCTTTCAGTTTAAAGTCTAATTTGTTAGCTATTAGGATTGCTACCCCAGCTTGTTTCTTGAGCCCATTTGATTGGAAAATTTTTTCCCATCCTTTTACTCTGATGTATCGCCTGTCTTTGAAGTTGAGGTGTGTTTCTTGTAAACAGCAGAAGGATGGATTTTGTCTTCGTATCCATTCTGTTAGCCTATATCTTTTTATGGGTAAGTTAAGACCATTGAATTTTAGGGATATTAATGTCCATTGTTCATTGGTTCTTCTTTCTTTTGGATTTATTGTTGGTGGTATCATTGCGTGTGGATTTTGTCCTCCTGTTTCTTTTTGAGTTTGGTAAAATTAGATTATCTATTGCCAGTGTTTTTGTGAGTGCAGTTATGTTCCTTGGGTTGGAGTTTTCCTTCCAGAGCCTTCTGTAGTGCTGGCTTTGTGGATATGTATTGTTTAAATCAGTTTTTGTCGTGGAATATCTTGTTTTCTCCGTCTATAGTGATGAAATTTTTGCTGGGTACAGTAGTCTGGGTTGACATCCATGCCCCCTTAGTGCTTGTAGGGTATCTATCCAAGACCTTCTGGCATTCAGAATTTCCATTGAGAAGTCGGGTGTGATTCTGATTGGTTTGCCTTTATATGTTACTTGGCCTTTTTCCTTTGCTGCTCTTAATATTTTCTCTTTATTCTGTAAATTTGGTATTTTGATTATTATGTGTCGGGGGGGTTACTTCTTTTTGTGATCCAGTCTGTTTGGTGTCCTGTAACCTTCTTGTACTTTCATAGGCATATCCTTCTGTAGGTTGGGGAAGTTTCTTCTATGATTTTGTTGAATCTGTTTTCTGAACCTTTGAGCAGTGTTTCTTCACCTTCTTCTACACCTATTATTCTTAGGTTTGGCCTTTTTACAGTGTCCCATATTTCCTGGATATTTTGTGTTAGGGATTTGATGGACTTGAGGTTTTCTTTGGTTGATGAATGTATATCCTCTAGGGAGTCTTCAGTAGCTGAGATTCTCTTTTCCATCTCTTGAATTCTATTGGTTATACTTACATTTTTAGTTCCTGATCGTTTATCCAGCCTTTCCATTTCCAGCATGGTCTCATTCTGTGTTTTCTTTATTGTGTCTATTTCAGCTTTCATGCTTTGAACTGTTTCAAGAGCTTACTTCACTTGTTTGAATGTTTTTTCTTGGCTTTCTTTAGATTTTTTAAGAGATTTATTTATTTCTTGAATTTTTTGGTTTGTCTTTTCCTCCATTTCATTTAATTTTTTGTTTGCTTTTTCTTCTATTTCTTTAAGGGATTTTCTTGTTTCTTCTTTAAAGGTCTCTATCATCTTGCTGAGATAATTTTTGATGTCCATCTCATCTTCATACTCTGTGTTGGGCTTTTCAAATCTTGCTGGAGTGGAGTCCCTAGATTCTGGTGGTGTCATATTGGTCTTTCGGGTTGTTGAGTGAAATCTTATTCTGTCTTCTCCCCATATCTTCTTTTAGTTGGGGCAGGTGGGGTCTCTCTATCTCCTCTTGTGATACATGGTGTGTGGGGTCCAGGAATTCAATGTCCACAACTCTGGATTGTCTTGACTCTCCTGGTAGTCTCCTCACAAGTTCCTAGTTCCTAGTTCCTTGGTCAGTCGGCCCAAACTTTCATTTCTTTCTGCTGTATAATACTCCATTATGTAAATGTACAAAATTATCTCCCTCCATTCCTCAGCTGAGGGGCATCTAGATTTCTTACAGGTTCTGTCTATTATAAAAAAAAAACAAGGCGTTGAACATATGTACTTGTTGTATGACTGTGCATTCTTTGTCTATATGCCCAAAAGAGGAATTTCTGGATCTTGACTTAGACTGATATCCATTTTCTGAGGAATCTCCATACTCATTTCCAAAGTGGCTTTAAAAGTTTGCAGTCCCACCAGCAATGGAGGAGTTCCCCTCTTTCTCCACATCCTCTCCAGCATAGGCTGTCATTGGTGTTTTTGAATTTAGTCATTCTGGCCTGTGGAAGATGGTATCCCAGAGTTTTTTTGATTTGCATTTACCTGATGGAAAAGGATTTTGGGCACTTTCTTAAATGTCTTTCAGCCATTTTGGATTCCTCTATTGACAATTCTCTATTTAATTCTGCACCACACTTTTTGATTGGATTGTTTTGGTATTTTGGTGGCTAGTTTCTTGAGCTCATTGTATAGCAATAATTCTTTCTGCCAGCCAGCTGAGCTCCTCTGCCAAGTTACAGGCCTCAAATAACACGAAAAATTATTAATATTAGTTACAATGCTGCTGGCCAATGACTAGGATTTCTTATTTGTTAGGTCTGTCTTAGTACCAACCATAACCATTAATCTAAATATTTTATAAAGACTTATCTTATCGAGGATACCAGTGGCATGCATCATCTCTTCCTAGGATCACATGGTGACTCTCCTCTTTACCACATTTCTTAGAATCCTCCTCCACTTCTAGCCCCACCTATATTGCTTCCCTATTGGCCAACAGTGCTTTATTTATCAACAAATAACACAAACATATACACAGAAGGACCCCCCTATCACTCATTGTATATTTTGGAAATCAGTCCTCTGTTAGATGTGGGGGTGGTAAATATCTTTTCAAGTCTGTAGGCTGCCATTTTGTCTTCCTGGCTGTGTTCTTTGCCTTACAGAGGCTTCTAAGTTTCAAGAGGTCCCTTTTATTAGTTGCCAGTCTCAATGTTTGTGCTACTGGTGTTATGTTTGAAAGCAGTCTCCTGTACCGATTCATTCAAGGGTACCTCCTACCTTCTCTTCTAAGAGGTTCAGTGTGGCTCCTTTTATGGTGAGGTCTTTGCTCCATTTGGACTTAAGTTTTGTACATGGTGATAGTTATGGTCCTATCTCCTGTATTCTACATGCCAGGATCCAATTATGCCAGCACAATTTGTAGAAGATGCTTTCTGTTTTCCATTGTCTAATTTTAGCTTCTTTGTCAAAAATCATGTGTTCATAGGTGTATGGGTTAATAACTGGGTTTTCAATTCAAATTCATTGGTCTACCTGCTTACTTTTTGTGCCAATACCAGGTTGTATTTGGGACTATAGCTTAATAATAGAGCTTGAAGTCAGGGATGGTGATGCCTCAGGGTGTTATTTTATTATGCAGACTTGTTTTTTCTATACTGGGTCTTTTGTTTCTCCATATAAACTTGAGAATTGCTCTTTCAAGGTTTGTGAAGAATAATGCTGGGATTTTGATGGGAATTGCATTGAATCTTTAGATTGTTTTTAGCAAGATTACCATTTTTACTCTGTTGATCCTACCTATCCAAGAAGCTGGGTGATCCTTCCATTTTCTGGTATCTTCATTAATTTCTTAATTTAGAGACTCAAAATTGATACAGGTATTCACTTTCTTGGTTAGCATTACCCCCAAGGTATGTTATGTTGTTTGTGCCAATTATAAAGGGTGATGTTTCTCTGATTTCTTTCAAAGTGCATTTATCATCTGTATATAGTAGGGCTACTGATTTTTCTGAGTTTATCTTGTATCCTGCCACTTTGCTGAAGGTGTTTATGAACAGTAGGAGTTCTCTGGTAGAGTTTTTCTGGCCACTTATTTAGACTATCATATCACCTGCAAATAGTGAAAGTTTGACTACTTCCTTTCCAATTTATATCCCCTTGATCTCCTTTTTTGTTGTCTTATTGCTACAGCTAAAATCTCAAGGACAATATTGAAGAGGTATGGAGAGAGTGGACAGCCTTGGCTTGTCCCTGATTTAGAGGAATTGTATTGAGTTTCTCTCCATTTTGTTTGATGTTGGCTGTTGACTTACTGTATATTGCTTCTATTATGTTTAGGTATGCTCTGTTATCCCTAACATCTCTAAGACACTTATCATGAATGGGTGTTGGATTTTTTCAAACACTTTTTCAGCATCTAGTGAGATGATCATGTGGTTTTTCTTACTCAGTCTGTTTCTATGGTGTATTACAATGGTGGATTTTCATATGTTGAAGTATCCTTGCATCCCTGGGATGAAGGCTACTTGATCATGGAGGATGATTTCTCTGATGTGTTCTTGAATTCCATTTGCCAGTATTTTATTGAGCATTTCTGCATCAATGTTCATGAGTGATATTGGTCTGTATTTCTCTTTCTTAGCTGTGTCTTTGTGTGGTTTAGATACCAAGGTAATTGAAGCCTAGTAAAAGGAGTTTGGCAATGACTCTTCTGCTTCTATTGTGTGGAATAATTTGAGGAGAATTGGTGTTAGCTGCTCTTTAAATTTCTGGTAAAATTCTTCACTGAAGCCATCTGCCCCTGGTCTTTTTTTTGTGAGACTTTTGTTGACTGCTTCTATTTCTTTAGGGGTTATAGGTCTATTTAAATTTCTTACTGTTCTTGATTCAATTTTGGTAAGTGAAATCTATCCAGAAAATTGTCCATTCTTTTATATTTTCAGATTTTGAGTAAGGTTTTCAAAGTTTGACCTATTGTTCCTCAGTGTCTGTTGTTATGTACCCCCTTTTCATTTATGATTTTATTTATTTTCATGTTCATTCTTTGTTCTTTGGTAATTTTGGATAAAGATTTGTTTATCTTGTTGTTCTCAAAGTACCAACTCTTTTTTACATTGATTCTTTGCATTGTTTTGCTTGTTTCTATTTTATTGATTTCAACCCTCAATTTGATTATTTCCTCCAAAGTGCATTGGTTTCTTTGTGTTCTAGATCTTTCAGTTGAGCAATTTATTCTCTAGCATGACTATTCTCCAGTTTCTTCATCAGAGCACCTAGTGCTATGAACTTTTGTCTTAGCATTGTTTTCAAAGTGTCGCATAAGTTTGGGTATGTTGTATCCTCATTCTCATTGAATTCTAGGAAGTCTTTAATTTCATTTTTTATTTCTTCCTGGACCCAAGGATGATGCAATCATGCATTATTCAATTTCCAGAAGTTCGTTGGTTTTCTACAATTTGTGTTGCTGTTGAACTGTTGCTTTAAAGAAAGGTGGTCTGATAAGATATATGGATTTACTTTAATTTTTGTATCTGTTGAGGTTTTCTATGTTGCCAAGTATGTGGTCAATTTTAGAGAAGGTTCCATGTGGCACTGAGAAGAAGGTATATTCCTTTGTGTTTGGATGGAATGTTCTATAGATGTCTGTTAAATCCAATTGGCCCATAACTTCTATTAGTTTCTTTGTTTCTTTGTTAAGTTTCTGTCTGGTGTTCCTGTCTAGTGGGGTGTTGAGTCTCCCACTATAACTGTGTGAGGTTTTATGTGTGATTTGGTTGGAAAATTTTTCCCAGCCTTTTACTCTGAGGTACCATCTTTCTTTGAAGGTGAGGTGTATTTCTTGTATGCAGCAGAAGATTCGATTCTCTCTTCTTATCAACTCTGGTAACCTGTGTCTTTTTATAGGCAAGATAAGACCATTTTATTGAGGGAAATTAATGGCCAACAATTGCTCATTTTTGTTTGTTTTGGATTTGGTGGTGGTTGTGGTGGTGGTGGGATTGTGTGTGGATTCCACCTGATTTTTCTTTTGGCTATTGGTAAAGTGGGATTATCTATTGACTATGTTTTTCTGGTTGTAGTTAACTTCCATGGGTTGTAGTTCTCCTTCCAGAACTTTTTGTTGGGCTGGATAGGTGGAGGTGTGTCTCTTGCATGCAAAAAAGGATGGATTCAGTCTTCATATCCATTCTGTTAGCCTTTGTCTTTTTATAGGTGAGTTAAGACCATTAATATTTCAGGAAATTAAGGACAATTGAATGTTAATTCATATTTGTTTTTGATTTGTTGTTGTGGCTGCTATTGTATGTGGATTTATTCCCCTTTTTCTTTTGGCTTTTGTAAAGTGGGATTATCTTTTGTCAATGTTTCGTGAGTATATTTAACCTCCTTATGTTGGAGTTTTCCTTCCAGTACCTTCTGTATGTCTTGATTAGTGTCTATGTATTGTTTAAATCTTGTTTTATGGTGAAATATATTTTCTCTATCTATATTGATTGAAAGATTTGCTGGGCATAGTAGTCTGGGCCTGCATCCATGGTCTCTTAGTGTTTGTAGAATACCTATCCAGAATCTTCATGTTTTCAGAGTTTCCATGGAGATGTCAGATGTAATTCTGATAGTTTTGCCTTTATATGTTATTTGGCCTTTTTCCTTTGCTGCTCTTAATATTCTTTCGTTATTCTGTATATTTGGTGTTTTGATTATTATGTGATGAGGGGACTTTTTGTGGTCTACTCTATTTGGTGTTCTGTAGGCTTCTTGTACTTGCATTGTCATGTCTTTCTTTAGGCTGGAAAAGTTTTTTTTCTATGATTTTGTTGAATATGTTTTCTGCATCTTTGAGTTGGGTTTCTTCACCTTCTACTATATCTATTTTTCTTAGGTTTGATCTTTTCATTGTGTCCCATGTTTCCTGGATGAATCTATTTCTCCCAGTGTATCTTCAACATCTGAGATTGTATCTTCCATCTCTTGTATTATGTTGGTTATGCTTGCATCAGTAGTTTTGATTGTTTACCCAACTTTCAGAATTCTAGAATTACCCCTGACTGTGGTTTTTCCATCAATCCTTGCACAGTTTAAATTGTTTCTTGCAATTTTTGGTTTGTCTTTTCTTCCATTTCTTTAAAGAATTTTCTCATTTCCTCTTTCAGTGTCTCTATTATCATTAAGAATTTGCTTTTAAGGTTGTTCTCTTCTGCTTCATCTGTGTTGGGATGTTCAGGTATTGCTGGTGTGGAGTCCTTAGACTCTGGTGGCATCATATTGGTTTTTATGTCGTTGAATGTGCTCTTATATTGAAGTCTTCCAATACCTTCTTCCAGTGGGTGCAGGTAGGATATCTTCTTCTCGTGGTGTGTACAGCTCCAAGGATCTCTTCTTGTGGGTGCAAGCAGGTACAATACTCTGATTGGTCTCAAGGTGCATGCAGTAGAGTCTGAGGCCCTCCCTCTTCTGGTGGGTTGGGGTGGTACTAGCACAACAATATCAGCAGACCTGAGGTTTCGTGGTCTGCTTGGAGTGAGTCCACCTGCCTGCAGTCCCCAGGCCAGGAGATCCCAGAATGGGCAAGCAGATGTCGGGCCTGAGACAGGTGCCCAAACTCACCTCTCCTCTGAGTGGGACCAGAAGTAGTCCAGAGATATCAGCAGACTGGCATTTGCTTGATCTGCCAGGGTGAGTTGACCTCTCAAGTATTTCTTTTGTATCAAACATTTGAATGGAATATAGATTTTTAGCATATGTCCATTTGATTTTTTGGATTTGTTCAGTATCTGTTATAATGTTCAATTTTAATTTTTGATTTCATTAATTTTAGTACTCACTTATCTTCTGGTTAATTGTCTCAATCATTTCAAAGAAACTTTCTGTATTATTTGTGAGGTTTTGAATTTCTGTATCATTATTTGAATCCCCAGTTTATATTATCTTTTCCCATATATTGATTTTGGTTGTTGTTTGATCTTTTTCCAAGCTTGTATGTGCATTGTATATTAATATGAGATCTCCCAAATGTTTTTATGTAGATCCTTAGTGCTACAAAATTTTATCTTTGAACTGTATTTTGGCTTCTAATATGTGGCAAACTTCAGGTAATTTCTGGGCATTGCTAAGAATAATGTGTATTATTTAAGTTTGTGTGTAGTATTCTGAATTAATATGTTATATCATTTGATTTATGATGCAATTTAACTCCAGTGCTTTTCTGTACAGTTTTTCTGGATGGCCTATTGTTTACTACATTATACTCAAATCAACCAGTTATTACTGTTCTCAGGTCAATATATGGTTTGAGGTATAAAAGTATTTCATTACCGAAATCAGGTGCTCCTGTTTTGTACAGGTATGATTAGAGTTTATAATATCCTCTTGGTAGGTATTTGCTTATGTCTTCTGCTTTGTTGTTTTAAATATATATTATCAGATATTAAAATTGCTGTAACTCCTCATTTATTAGTTCAATTTGCTTGAAGTTACTCTTTCTTTCTTTTATCCCAAGATAATATCTACCCTTTATGTTAAGGTAGGTATCTTTGAAGCAGTAAGAAGATTGATCCTGTTTTCTAATCAAATATGTTAGTCTCCATTTATTAGGGAACAGAGATCCATGCTGTTTATCATTTAGCAGAGTATATTAATTATTGTCATTTGTGATTCTGGTGTTGTTTTCTTACACCTCTTTGGATTAACTGTGTGGTAATTGTTTATTCTCTATGTCCTCCTCAGCATTTTTAACCTTTAATTCAGACAACAGTATTACTTCCAGTATCCTTTCAACAGCTTGCATATTGGCCATAATACCTTGGATCCTTTTTATCACAAAAAGTGAATTAGAGGCTGTAGTTAAGGTCATAGCAGGGCATCAATTATCCTGGCATCTTGGTGGGTGTGCTGGTTGGTGGCATGTCATTGAATGAGATTAGGAAGTGGATACTTGTAGAAGGGGTCACAGGAGGTAACACTGTCCCATGATGGCATGATCAAATGGACAGACTCTGGGAGTCTCTACCAGGTTTTTGGGTTTTCAATTTCCAGGTTTTGTGTTTATTAATAGTATATTATCTGTACTTACATTCTGTGCTTTTTGTTGATTTGATATCTCACCATTTTTCTATAAATTTAGTAATTTATCCATTTCACTATTTTTAAATGATTACTGTTTTTATTAATTCCTTAGCTTTGAGTTTTTAATATCACAATTTCTTGTCATATCTTGTATTTACAGTATTTCTATTTCTGTGATGTTTAGTCTAAGTTTTCCACACTAGTGTAAGTAATAGGGAATTTTCTATTTTTACCAGTGAACATGGTTATTTAGATTTGGAATTGAATTGATTTTTCTATGTTCCCATTAAGTTAATAAAACAGCATATTTTATTCAGCTCAAATATATTACCTATTCACTTATATCTCTTAAATGCTTTCTGATTTCCAGATTTATTTTTAATTTACTACTTATTTACTATTATATTTGTGATGTAAAAATAAATGGCTATTTTGAGCTGTCCTTCTCTATTGATGTAATAAAATTTATTACTTCCATCTTTTCAAGTTTTTTAGTTTAATTTGTACTGCAACATATGGTGTATTTAAGTAAATATCAAAAATGTATTTCAAAATAATGCATTGCTAGTAATTAAGTGCAATGATATACATGTGTCAGCTATGCAAAATTTGCTGGGAAACATATTTAATGGATAATAGTAGCAATACAGTTTTTCTTGTTTTAAACCAACTTTTCCTTTTTCATTTAAATTGCAAAAATCTTCTTTTATATATCAATACAGGTACCTCTCCCTCCCATCCTCCAGTGACTGCACTGACCCCCATCACATCCCACTTCTGCTTCATAGAAAGAGTGAGGCCTTCTAAGGGGGGATCATCAAGGTATCTCATATCATTTGGGGCAGGGCGTGAGTGTATAGGCTGAGAGAGTATCCCTCTATGTGGAATGGGTTCCCAATGTCCATTCATGCACTAGTTATAAATTCCATTACCAGGGGCCTCGTGGACTGACCAGGCTTCCTAACTGACACCCATGTATAGGAGCCTTGGTTCCATTCTATGGTAGTTTCCCAGATGTGAGTCTGGGAGCCATCAGCATCCCTGTGTTTGCGTCAGCTGTTTCTGTTGGTTTCCCCAGCATAGTCTTGACCACTTTGCTCATCATTCCTATCTCTCTACAACTGAGTTCCAGGAATTCAGCTCAGTGTTTAGCTGTGGGTCTCTGTTTCTGTATATAATCAGCTACTGGATGAAGGCTCTATGATGGCATATAAGCTAGTCATCAATCTCATTATCAGAGAAGGGCATTTAAGATGGCCTCTCACCTATTGCTTAGATTCTTAGTTGGGGTCATCCCAGTATATCTTTTCCTTGTGCCAGATTTCTGTTTATACATTTAATGGCTCCCTTTATTCAGGTATCTCTTTTCTTGCTCTCCTCTATTTTTTTTTTTTTTTTTTTTTTTTTGGTTTTTCAAGACAGGGTTTCTCTGTGTAGCTTTGGAGCCTATCCTGGCACTCATTCTGGTGATTTCTCTAGCCTGGAACTCATAGAGATCTGCCTGCCTCTGCCTCCCAAGTGCTGGGATTAAAGACATAGGCCACCAATGCCCATCTATTTCTCCTCTATTCTTTCCTGACTAATTCTTCCTGGTCAACATGTCTTCCTCCCTCCTCCTCTTCTTCCATTCTCTTTCTCCTAACTCCATCTCCCCTGCCCCTGTTCTCCCAATTTTCTCTGGAGATCTTGTCCCTTTCCCCTTCTCCAGAGGACAATGTATGTTTCTCTTAGGGTCCTCTTTGTTTCATAGCTTCTCTGAAGGTATGGATTGTAGTCTGGTAAACCATACCTCAATCAAAGGATTACCAGCCTGCAATATATATATATATATATATATATATATATATATATATATATATATATATATTTCTAACACTGAGAATACAGATAGCATTTTTTGATTTTAAATTCTGTATTTCTGGCATTATTTCCTACTTCTAAACTAATATTTGCTGCATGTTCTAGATTCTTCACAAATTCATAAAAACTGATTTTATTTTTGTTGATTCTGTGTAATGATTTCAGGGATGATCACTTTGCATTTGACAACTGAAAAGGATGTTCTTCCTGGAAGTGGCTGATTCTTCACCTAACTGTCACTAGTTGTTATCTATAGTTCTTTTTGTAAAGGTGAATGTAGGGGATGCTGTAGCCATGCCTGCTTAGCGGCTGGCTACAGGTTTGCCTGACCACATTTGTGAGGGCATGGTCACAGTGACATAGAAAGAGGGACCCTTAAGTGAAAGTCTGTTTTCAGTTTCGATTTTGTCTTGCTAGACAGACTGCTGCCCGATGGCTGGCTAGGTCACTCTGTAAGTAAGGCTTTTCCCTATTAAATTGCCTTGTATTTTTACCTGGCTCTATACTGGTAATTTCCCACATTAGGTGAATCTGGCAAAATTTCTTCCCTTCCATGTTGACATATCCATTGAGGTTGCCACTGTTTTTCTCTTGTTTATTTTGGTATTCTTCCTATTGTTCTGGCTCTTAAAATCTTTTCACTCCCTCTTCAATCTGTATGCTATAGATGTTCTAGTTCGTACTAGTTCTAATTTAGATATGTACATCAGGGATACACTGCACCCCACTCTGCATTGTTCTCTGAAAATTTGAATCGTGTGGATTTCTGTGATGGTCTCCATTTTCTTGTAAAGAGAGTCTTCTTTGATGAGAGGTGGCAAACATGCATATCTGGTTTATGTGGTTTCTCTATGGTGTATACTAACATATTAGGACTTGAATGTAGAAAACATAAATTAAAAATAACATGTAGCATTTGTCTTTCTGGGTCATGGTTATATCATGGAATATGATTATTTTTTCAACCCATTTAGTATCATAATTCACAACTTTGTTTTTCTTTACAGAGTAATAGTATTTCTTAGTATATATATATACTACATTTCTGTTTCCCATTTAACTGTTGAAGGGGATTTAGATTATTTCTATTCCTGGCTATTCTCAATTTGGTAGGAATTAACATTACTGAGAAACCATCTATGTGGTAGGATATTGACACCGATGTGCCAAGGAAGGGTATAGATATCTCAAATAATATACTTACTTTCATTTCATGACAATTTGAAGAAAAATGTCAGTAATCCCTTTCAAATTTCCTAAAAGAATATCATGTCATTGCACTTCAACCATTTTGAATGAAAAAGAAACAAAAAACACAATATTAAGATATTTTCTGACAAAAGGGGAAAACACAGAAAGAATTTTTTCACAGCTTATCTAAATGGAGACTGTAGCTGGGGCATCAAGAGTATTTAATTATATATCTAAAATCTAAAATAAGAAAATGCTAAGGGACATAAAGTAAAGCAAAAGCAATTTCATGTCCCATGAGTAGATCAAACCGTTACATTTATATCATAGATTCATGAGAAAAAAAAAATAGATGCCAGATGCTCTTAAAAGAATTAAACCTATTCAGATCTGGGCCTCCAAAAATGAGAGTAAATTTTTTATAGATATTACAGTTTAAGAACATGATAGCAGAACATAATGGACAGCAACCTTGGGGGAATTTTTTACTATTGCTGCTAATTAAATGTAAATAGCAAGAGGTATAGACATAGCTGGATATAAACCCACATCAGTTGATTTTTTGATGAAAAGCACTGGCACATAAATGTGATAATTTAAAGAAAATTAAGATTTATCATTGGCTTTAATGCCACCCTCCTTTTTATATGAAGAGTTCCATAATTGACATACTGCCTCTCTGAATTTTGAGTATGTAGTACTTCTGGAGATCTTACCCTATTTTTACAATTATACAAATTTGGTTATCACTTTAGTTTTATCTTGATACAATTACAATATCCTGAAGTAATTAGCACAAATGTAATGAAGAGATAATTGTGAAAAATTGACCAAAACCAGGAGATATAAATCATTTATTGATACATGTTAATATAATACAAATAAATATTACTGTAGATGTGAGTTTTATAGTTAGTTGGCTAATTTCAGTAATAGGGATTGAATTTTATGAAGTTACACAGGAAAGTGTGACTCCTTCCTATATATTTTCTTGCCCTGGTTGACGAAAGAATTCATGTATTCAAGAATCTAGTGATGATAAAGTTATCTAGAATATGAAGTAGTTGATAAAGCATACAAAATTATAAATCACACATCTTATAGCCATGTCATAGACACCAAATATTATTGATGAGAAGCTGTGGGACATGAACAGGGGGCCATATTTTTCTCTATTTTTGCTCTCATTACCACAGCGTAAAGTCATATATAAATCATTTAATAAGGTTGACAAACTGTAGGTTTCATGGGTGATATGACAAAATCATAAAAAATATCACAAAGAACTCTGCAGTTTTTATTAGACAAGAAATCACAGTTATTTTTTATAAAAACTTAACAAAGAAACATTAATTTAATGAGGGGTGAATATTATCTTTTACCCCTAATTCTCTGACAAGCAACTTTCTCAAAGCTTTATGTTAAGGGGTGTTAAATTGGAGTACAAAAAATAGTGACTTTTGTGAGGTAGTGTAATTAGAAGAATCAAATGTGTAGTGGTGAATAGAGTGTATGTATTGTGCCATAAGACAATGGGAGTTACAACTGATTTTCCAGATATTTCTTCAGTATACATGTTTAATCTCTTATGGTGTTTTTGAGAGAGTGATGGTTACTGTTACCTTTGTCCATTAATATGAAAAAGCAAATCTCCTTTTTGTCTAGTGTATATGACTCTGAAAAGCATATGTTTTTATTTTGCCTATGTAAAATGGTATAATATAAGCCATATAATGACAGTATAATGGTGTAAATGTCCTCAATAGGCTAAGATATTCAATCATTTGAACATAATTCTGCCTGAGAAGGTTTAAACCTTGCTTGAGGAGGTATTTCACTTGGGATTGGCTTTGAGAGTGTATAGACTCATTGTACTTCTATTTCACTGCCTCTGCTTTGTGCTTACATTTGATGTATGGTCTGTCTGCTTCCTGCTCATGTTTTTGCTTACTGCCAAACCTCCTTTCCATGATTGACTCTGATCCCCATGGCCACATAATCCAAAATATACTCTTGTCACCTATAAGCTGTTTTATGTTATTGTGTTCATAACAGAAAGAGAAAATAACCACTACAGACAGTAACCACAGAATTTATAAGAATAAAATTAAAAAGTTTTGATAGAATTCCCACCTTGATAATGAAGAAGATACTAAGTTAAGAGATCAGTGATCTTCTATTGCACATAACAGGATACAGGAGTTAGATATTCAATTCTTATCCAGTGACTATTCAAGCATAATATAAAAGCTGATTAGCTGTTTTGCCAGGATCAGTGAAGAAAAACTGCAGGCACCTGCAATTGGACATCATATTGGAAAAATTTAATGAGCCAGTGCAGTTTTGTGTCATACCACAATCATTATAACAATAAATGTTTGAGGCTCAAGAGTTCATAAATTTTTTTGAAACACTTATTTTTTTCTGAATTTGTATTTCTAAAGTAAATTATATCTTATACATTTATTAGCCATGTAGATTTGTTCCTTAGAGAACATTCTGTTCTATTCCATACCTGAGCTTAAAAATGGGTTGTTTATTCCATTAATGTTTAGTTTTTTATAGTTAGCTTTATATTTTAGACAATAGTATTTTCTACTCTTCTGTGGGCTGTCTCTTCACTGGCTTGAAAGTTTCCCTCGCTTTATATTTAATATTTCATATTATATTTAATATTTCATATTATATTTAATATTTCATATTAAATACCCTTATATTTCTACCTGACTCCATATTGGTAATTTCCCACTATATCTGGTTGTCAGGAGTGGGATATTGGAAACCTACACCCCATTTGGGACAGGCTGTGGGTTCCATCGAGCCCTCAGCCTAGGCCCGGAAAGAGCCCTCTCTCCACAGGCGTTCCCGGCTAGCAGCCGACCCACTGCAGCTGAGCTGCTCAGAACCATCCACCCAGCTTGGAGACAGTTTCTAGGGTCGAGGTAGGCCTCGGCTTTCAGCAGAGGCTACCCCTGGCCGCTGCTGCGGGAAAGCAGAATCTGTTTCAGTGGTTGCAGCCTCAAGGCCAGATACTCTATAAGATAAGTGAAGCCGCTTTTGTGACCTCTCTCCACTGCTGACCGACTGCTGCCAAAAGCCTCAGAATAACTGAATGCCTGTACTACCTGTTGGTCAAATATATTTACTGCATCTGGAGTAGAAATCAGGTAAAATTATGGTGTAATATTTATCATTTGCTAAAATTGGTAATATTTTTGCTTATTACTTGAATTCACTGTTTGAGGAGGATGTTAATGTGCCAATTACTGGCCTCTATGCTGTAATGGCAGTTAGCTTGCTGGTACAAATAGTATTACTAGCCAGAGGACTCAGGAACAGGGATAAGGATAACCTCACCACCTATTTACAGGAAATAACAGCTTTACGCAGTGAGGTTTTGGAGAACAGATTATATCAGACCACAATTGTTCAGCAAGTGGAACAGAAATTGTATGATAAGCTTGGCTCTGTGTCCAATATACTAAAGACAGAGCTGTCTGATGAGATGCAGCGTATTTATGATAAGATAAACATAGAGAGATCCTCCATGTCTGAGGCCTTAGAGGCTAGGCTGCCAGAAGACCATGACCAGCTAAAGAATATCTGTAGCCAGCTAGAAACTCAGATAGGCAATGTTACTCATCAACTAGATGCAAAGGTGCAAAATACCCAGCATAGGGTTGAAGAATTGGACAATGCCATTCAATCAGTTATTAAAGCATCCAAGGTAGCAGATCAGAAATTTGAGTCTAGATTTGAATGTTTGGAAGATAATTTACAGTACAGGGCTGAGAGATTACATAGTTCCATACGGTCCATTGCTGAGGACTCAAAATCAGCAAATCATGACCTTGAATCTAGGCTCCAATACCTAGAAGGCAGTTTCCATGCCATCCAGATGCTGCCTAAGGATGATCATATTAAAGACCTAGAAAAAAGTGTAGAGGAGCAGTAAGAGCAATTTACAGATTCACTAACGTACTTGGAATCTTTTATGATTAAGGAGATTGAAACTTTTCAAAAGGATATCATTGCTAGGCTTAAAGATCATTGGGGTGACTCAGAGGCAGAATCACTCCAATCTGAGGCACCTACTCCACCCAGGTATCATGACTATTCCTTTAAGGGTGTTACTCTTACACCATTAGTGTACCCAGCAACCATGGTAGAAAAGCCAGCTTCTAAGAAACACCCTCAGGTACAGATGGCTTATGTATGGCAACCTATAAAGCTGAAGGATCTTAAGACTTTTAA
The DNA here is from genome assembly GCF_003668045.3 of Cricetulus griseus. Lineage (NCBI taxonomy): Eukaryota > Metazoa > Chordata > Mammalia > Rodentia > Cricetidae > Cricetulus > Cricetulus griseus. The sequence continues at coordinate 153,888,848 of NC_048598.1, read as the reverse complement.
AGAATCAGTTGTCTCATATGGGCTCCATAGCCTATATGTAAAACAGCTATTACCTTCATGGGCAACATTTAACAGGGTGACACCCATAGATTGGGAATGATTGGTATTAGCTGTACTTGAGAATTCATGCAAAATCCAGTGGAAGGCATTGGTGAGGGAAGTGGCAAAGCTCTTTGAGCATTGGGACATACAAGGAAGCTTTTGAAGACCCCTAGATAATTTTCTTGGTGAGGGTATTTATGCTAACCCACAGGTTCAGGCTGAATATGATGATCATATATTGTCCCTATGCAGGAAAGCAGCATTAAATGCCTGGGATAAGTTTCTTGAGCCAGAAGAAGGCCTAGAACCTTATACCAGAATAGAACAGGGACCTACAGAACAGTTCCAGGACTTCTCACAAAGGTTAACTAGGGCAGTAGAATTACAGGTAACAGATCCAGAAACAAGACAATAAATTATATATACAATAGCTTATGAAAATGCAAACACTATATGCAAAAGAATACTTTTGCCTTTCAAGATCAGATCAGCTCCACTAGAAAAATGGGTTTTGTATGTAGCCAACATTGATTATAATGTGCAAGATACTGTAGCTTGGGTAGGAGAAGTCATCTCCAAAGGTTTAAAATGCCAACAGGAAATTAAAAGGTCTAGAGGTGAGGATGTAAGGGCTTGGCAAGGAGAAGCACCTTACAGAGGTCAACATAGATACCAAGAGGCTAGATGTTACTACTACTATGAACCAGAATCTTGGGTAGGAAGAGCCTTACCCTGGAGACAACAAAGGTGCCAGGAACCTAGATGTTTCAACTGTGGTAAAATGGGACATACTAAGAGAAATTGTAGACAAATGAATTCTAACAAGGCCTCATATGGAAGGCCACTGACTTCTGGATTGTGTAGAAGATGTGGTAAGGGCAGACACTGAACCAATGAATGTAGATCACCCAGGGACATACAACGAAACCCCTTAAGGCCAGGAAACCCCGAGGGGGGGCCTCAAGAAGTCCACCACATCGAGAAACGTCGGGTCATTCCCAGTAGCAGTGGGAGACAATCTCTCACGGAACCAATAGATAGTTCTTTGCCTATTGTGAAAAATGATACTGCTCTAGATGGTAGTTTGAATAGTGATGAAGAATCAAGTGTGAATGGACAAGATGAGAAATGCATATTTTGGCAAGCTTCTATTAATGATAAAAGGCCTCAGTTGAAAGTGAAAATTAATAATAAAGTTATTTCTGGCTTAGTGGACACTGGGGGGGATGTAACTATTATTACTCAAAAGTCTTGGCCTCAGAAATGTCCTTTTAGAGAGGCAAATGTACAGTTTTTAGGAATTGGAACTCTATTTAGAGTTCGACACAGTGTTAACTCAGTGGTCTGCATTGGACCGGAAGGACAGAAAGGGATACTGAAACCATACGTGGCAGATATAGCTATAAATCTCTGGGGTCGTGATCTCTTACAGCAATGAAATACTCAGATTAATATTCCTCCAGTGTCAGATACAAATTGTGTATAATCTTTAGATAGTAGAAAAGATCTGGTAAGACGCTATGGAAAACGGTTACCAACCATCCATGCTGTACAGAAACTAGGTACAAATGATGGACCTTCAGAGGAGCCAAAGGCCCTGCCATTGAAGTGGCTTACAGATGAACCAGTTTGGGTAGGACAATGGCCAATGACCACTGAGAATCTAGGGGCTTTAGAAAAGTTAGTACAGGAACAGCTAAATGCTGGACATATAGAAGAATCTACCAGTCCTTGGAATTCTCCTGTATTTGTTATCAAAAAGAAGTCAGGTAAGTGGAGAATGTTGACAGACCTGAGAGTCATAAATAAGGTAATTCAACCAATGGGCTCTCTGCAATCTGGAATGCCATTACCTTCCTTAATACCTAAAGGATGGCCTATCATAGTCATTTATGTAAAAGACTGTTTGTGTCACAATACCATTACAGGAAAATTATAGAGAAAAATTTGCATTTACTGTACCAACTCTTAATAATTCACAACCAGTTAGGAGATATCAGTGGAGGGTTTTGCCACAAGGAATGCTAAATAGCCCTACTTTGTGTCAGCACTTTGTACAACAACCTTTGGAAATAATTCGTAAGAAATTTTCACAATCTCTTGTTTATCATTACATGGATGACACTCTTTCATCAGATTCTAATAACGAAACTTTGGAACGTATGTTTGAAATGGTGAAGGAAGTTCTGCCTCGTTGGGGATTACAGATTACCCCAGAAAAGATACAAAGAGGAGATTCTATTAGCTATTTAGGTTACAAGATAGACTTACAAAGAATCAGATCTCAAAAGGTACAAATTAGGAGAGATTAGTATCAAACTCTTAATTCTATTCAGAAATTATTAGGGGAAATTTCTCAAATACAGACAATTATTGGTGTAGAAGGACATGACTTAAAGCATTTAAAAATGGCCCTTAAAGATGATAAGGACCTAAACAGTCCTAGAATATTATCTGCTGAGGCAGAAAAAGAGTTACAATGGGTAGAAAACATAATATTGGATGCACATGTAGATCGCATAAACCATAATTTAGACTGTATTCTGGTTATCTTGCCATCCAGAGAATACCCTTCTGGAATTCTGATGCAGAGGGAAGATACTATATTGGAATGGATATTTCTGCCACATAAACAGAATAAAAAGTTAAAGACATATATAGAAAAAATTTCTGATTTGATTTTAAAGGGTAAATTAAGACAGAAGGCAGAATTATATGCAATTCTCATGGTACTTAAGGATTTTACAGAACCTCTTAATATAGTTACTGATTCCCAATATGCAGAGAGAGTTGTGTTACACATTGAGACTGCAGAATTTGTTCCTGATAATACAGAATTAACTTCTCTGTTTTTACAATTACATGAAACTTTCAGAAACAGAAGTAATCCTACATTACATGTATCAGATCCCATACGGGTCTGCCAGGTGCACTAGCACAAGGCAATGTTGAGATTGATCGTTTATTAATTGGAAGTGTGCTAGAAGCCTCAGGATTTCATAAGAAACATCATGTAAAGAGCAACGGTATGAAAAAGGACTTCTCTATCACTTGGCAACAAGCCAAGGAGATAGTGAAAAACTGTCCTACTTGTTCCTTTTATAATCAAACTCCATTGCCAGTAGGTTGTAATCCTAAGGGCATTTGGAGAAATGAGGTTTGAAAGATGGATGTTTTTCACTTTGCAGAGTTTGTAAATTTGAAATATGTGCATCATACTATAGACACATTCTCAGGGTTCCAATGGGCTACTGCTCTTAACTCCTAAAAAGCTGATTCTGTTATTACACACCTTCTAGAGGTGATGGCAGTTATGAGTATACCTGCACAAATAAAAACTGACAATGCTCCAGCATATGTCCCTACAAAATTGGAACAATTTTTCAAATACTATAACATAAAGCATGTTACTGGTATACCACAAAATCCTACAGGACAAGCAGTGGTTGAGAGATCTAATAGAACACTTAAGGAGATGCTCAACAAACAAGCTTGAAGACTAAACCCCTCTAACATAGGTTGCATAATGCTTTATTAACACTAAACTTTCTTAATGCCAATGAAAAAGGACAAACAGCTGCAGAAAGACACTGGACTACAGAAAAAACTGCTGAACTCAATCAGCCGGTATACTTCAAAGATGTACTAACCTCTGTATGGAAACCAGGACATGTGTTACATTGGGGTCGGGGTTTTGCATTGGTTTCTACAGGAGAAGGAAAACTTTGGATACCATCAAAGTTGATCAAGATTCGAATGGAAAAGGAAAAACCTCTCGACGAGGACAAATGACAGGTATTCTACTAAGGTATATCTTATAAACTAAACAGAAACCTCCCAAAGGAAAGGGAAGTGTTTTGCTTTTATCTTCACAGGAAAACTCATCTCCAGAAGGCAAAGGACACCGCATGGGTAGATGCTTAAGAAGAAAAAGGTAGGTATAACCATCAAACAAAAGGAACGTGCCATACTGTATACTTTACAGCTGTCTCTCAAAGAACTCTATCTCTCTTCATTTCCTAGTCCCTATTCAATTAAACCAATGCTAGATTTAGAGGTGGATTGGCTTTCCTCCGCTAAAATCCAAGCACATTATTTAACTAAACTTTAGTGTTTCTGTATTGTATCAAAAAGCCAATTGATGTAATACAGAATAAAAGACTGTCTTTGTCTTTTCTTGGATCTTTCTCTCAAGGTGTACACCCTTTCATAATTGTTATGCTCTCATGGTTGCATTCCCCAGCATGTGTACATACACAAGCAAACATTTCTCTGCTAACTGTTTGTGTTTGAGTCCCACACAGCAAATGAAGACCTGACTGACAGCAATCCCTGGACACCCTGGAAAGAAAATGGGCCAAACCTCCTCGACTGCACTGGATCCAATGTGCTCCATTTCAACTAACCCTCCAGCCAGAGGTTTGGGTACTGACTTCAATCAAGTTGAGGATTTCAAGTGAGATCTTAAATCAAGTGAATCCCATCTAACATGGACTGGATACAATTCATTCAAGACTTTCACTATACTAACATTTTCTTCCTACAGGACCCCACATGACTATCATGGTCCCATTTCAGCAGGAAGCAACTTGGAGGATGCTATGCCTCCTTTCCCCATTGTTGTCACTCAGGATAGTGTATATACCTAGTTATGGTTGGGATTGGAAGGAGGTTTTCAGGCTTGGACACCTCTTTCAAATGACTTTAGGGTTTAGTTAAAATAGATAGTTAGGATGTGACATAAGCAGATTGTTGTATCTTCTTATATTTTACCTTTATGATTGTTCATTTTGGATACTTTATACTGTTGAGTTTTAATCCTCTTTTAGACTAAAAGGGGAATTGTAGGGGAAGCTGTAGCCATGCCTTCTTAGGGGCTGGCTACAGGTGTGCCTGACCACACTTGTGAGGGCATGGTCAGACGTAGAGTGACTGGGTTTGTGCTTTCAGTTTCTCTTTGGGGCTTGCATACAGGCTGCTGCCACTCTGGCTGGCTAGGTCTCTCTGTAAGTAAGGCTTTTCCCTATTAAATACCCTTATATTTCTACCTGACTCCGTATTGGTAATTTCCCACTATATCCATGGCCCATGGTACCACCAAAATCCAAGTGGATATCTATAGTATGGGATATGTCTGAAGCCAGTAGATGTTCAGCACTGTGCTTAGCTGGCCATATCCCTTGCCTCAATAGGTTGGGGAGCTGTCCCCCAAGAAGTGAGCTTGGTACAGCTAGCCCTGTGGGTACAGGAGAGCTGGCCCCACGACTTGTCAGTGGTAACATATAAGAAAAGCTGTCCATAACCTTTTTGGGACAGTACAGTAGAGCTGTAGACACTGGAAGGAATGAGTAGTGGTTACCATGTTTTGTCACTAACATGAGATATCATATTTTGTTGCTAAATATAGAACCATGATACCCATATCTGCTTTATTATTTTGTTTGTCCTCTGACTATATCAAAGGTTGGTGAGAACTCATAATAAGAATGAATTCTGAGAGGGAAGATCATATAGGAAGATAGGAAATTAGGAAGCAAGGGAAATGTAAATATGAAATTAGCTATGTGCTATTCTGTGAGACCATATTACATCACTCATAAAATATGATGCAGTATCAAAGCTGCCTTATAGTACTCAATTTTACTATGTCACACTGTCACAATGGGGATCAAACTTTCACCATATGGCATTTGCTTACACATTCAAACTCAATCTTGGACATAGCACAGATGAAATACAAGGAGATTCAAGACCACATTCTGGCCTTTATAGAAGCTCATGAGTGCTTATTTACATAGGGAAATGTGAAATTGAAAAAATGCAGATTCTGAAAGAAGCTACAAGAAATAAAAAATGTATTTAAAATAATAAAATTTGCAGTCTTCTACATGCCAGCATCAAGTTATGGCAGTACCATTTGTTGAAGATGATTTCTTCATTCCGTTGTATAGTTTTGGTTTCTTTGTCAAAAATCAGGAGTTCATAGGTTTGCAGGTTAATATCAGGGTTTTCAACTCAAATCCATTGGTCTACCTGTCTATGTTTGTGCCAATACCAAGCTGTTTCAGGACTATAGTGATGGGGAATGTACTGAGTATGTTCATCTTATTGATTATTGAATAAATGCTTGTTTGGCCAATGAAACAGCAAGTTAGACAGGACTAGGAGTCAAAGAGGATTCTGGGAAATGTAGTAACAAAGTGTTGATGCAGGCCGGAAGTGACATAGCAAGGAGACTCATATTTAAGCAAAGAGAAACAGAGAGTGTCCCTGTTCCCCTTTGCCTCCTCCACTGGCGTGATGTGAGCCACCAGCAAGAGAGGGTGCCAGTGAAAGGTATCCTCTATAAGATAAGTCTTATAAAATATATAGATTTATGATAATTAAGACTGAGCTAACAGATGAGAATCCTAGTTATTGGCCAAGCAGCATTTGTACCTAATATGTCTCTGTATAATTTCGTCAATTCACGTAGTGGGCAGAACTCGGGTGGCTGGTGGATACTGCCCACATGGTGGTGGGGATGGTGATTTCTCCCAAAGTTCTTTTATTTTACAGGGTTGTATAGGCTACCTTGGGTGTTACAATAAATCTTTCTTCCAAAAGCCGCCTGAGCCCCACCACCATGTGTGAGCTTTACGCCAGCCGCCTGCCCTAGTTAGGCCCAAATGAATACATAGAAACTTGTATTAGGTTTAAAGCTGCTTGGCCAATGACTAGGACTTCTCATCTGTTAGCTCAGTCTCAATTATCATAAATCTATATATTATATATATATATATATATATATATATATAAGACTTATCTTATTGGACACCTCCCTCCTTGCTGGTGGATAACATTATGCTGCTGGAGGAGGAAGAGGAAAAAAGAGGGCCCTTCCTGTTTCTCCTTTGTTTAAATATGAGTCTCCTTGCTATGTCACTTCCTGCCTGGATCAGCACTTCTCTACTACATTTCCCAGAATCCTCTTTGACTCCTAGTCCTGTCTAACTTCCTGTCTCATTGGCCAAACAGTATTTTATTTAACAATCAATAAGAGAAACATACACATTACATTCCCAATCACTTTGGTCTTTGGTTTTTCCATACAAAGTTGAGAATTCATGGTCTGTGAAGATATATGCTGGGATTTTCATGGGGATTGCATTGAATTTGTCGATTACTTTTTTGCCAAGATTGCCATTTTTCCTATGTTGATCTTACCTATCCAAGAACATGGGAAATCCTTCCATTTTCTGGTGTCTTCTTTAATTTCTTTCTATAAAGACTCACAATTTTTATGATACAGGTCTTTCTCTTTTTTGGTTAGCATCACCCCAAGTTATTTTATGTTGTTGTGGCAATTGTAAAGGGTGATTTATATAGATGCATGTCTATTGTCATGAACAAAACTTAAATCAAATTGCATCAAAGACCTCAACATAAACCCAGCTAAACTTAAGTTATTAGAATAGAAAGTAGGAAATACAATTGAACAAATTGGTACAGGAGATTGCTTCTTGAACATAACACCAGTAGCACAGACACTGAGATCCACAATTAATTAATGGGAACTCCTGAAACTTAGAAACTTCTGTAAGGCTAAGGACATAGTCAAGAAGACAAAACAACAACTCATGGATTGGGAAAAGATATTCACCAACCCCACATCTGAAATAGGGCTGATCTCCAAAGTTTACAAATAACTCAAGAAGCTAGTCTATAAAACACCAAATAATCCAATTAAAAAGTAGGGTACAGAAATAAATACACAATTATCAATAGAGGAATGTAAAATGGGTGAAGGACACATAAGATAGTTTTCAACATCCTTAGCCATCAGGGAAATGGAAATCAAAACAATTCTGAGATACCATCTTACACCTGTCAGAATGGCTAAAATGAAAAAACCCCAATGACAGTTTATGCTGGAGAGGTTGTGGTGAAAGGGGAACATTCCTCCATTACTGGTGGGAGGGCCAACTCATCAGGCTACCACAAGATCCAGAAATTCTACTCTTAGGCCAAAAGAAGCACATTCCTACAACAAAGACATTGGTTCAACTATATTCACAGCAGCATTATTTGTAATAGCCAGAACCTGGGAACAAACTAGATGTCCCTCAACTGAATAATGAATAGAGAAAATGTAGTAGATTTACACAATGGAGTACAACTCAATGGAAAAAAATAACAGCAATGGAATCTTGAAATTTACAGGCAAATGGAAGGAACTAGAAGAAACCATTCTGAGCAAGGTAACTCAATCACAAAATGACAGGCATTGTATGTACTAACTCATATGTGGATTTTAGACATAGATTAAAGGATTGCTAGCCTTCAGCCCAGGCTGCCGGAGAGTCAGGTAAACAAAGTGTACCCTAGGAGAGATATACATTGTCCCCTGGAGAAGGGAAAATGCACAAGATCTCTTGAGATAATTGGGAGCATTGCGGGGGGGGGGGAAGGGTAGAGGAAACTAGGAGAATGAGAATGGGAGAAGAGATGGGGTGAGAAAGACATGATGGGACAGGGAGGTTGAGTTGGGGGAAGAACTGAAGAGAGCAAGATAAGAGATACTGTAATGGAGAAATTATAACATTAAAGAGAAATCAAGAACTAGGGAAATGTCTGGAGAGCTATAAAGATGACACCATATAACAATCTAAGCAAGAGAGGAGAGGCTACCTTACATTCCCTCTCCTGATAATGAGATTGATGACCAATTCATATGACATCTTATAGCCTTCATCCAACAGCTGGTGGAAGTAGAAGCAGACACCCACAGCTAAACGTTGAACTGAACTGAAATCCAGATGCAGAGGAGGAGGAATGATGAGCAAAGAGGTCCAGTCCAGGCTGGTGAAACCATCAGAAACAGCTGACCTGTACAAGGGAAAACTCTTGATCCCTAGACTGACAGCTGGGAAACCAGTATGGGACTAATCCAGATCCCCTGAATGTAGGTGTCAGTGAGGAGACCTTGGAAATTTATGGGGCCTCTTGTAGTGGATTAGTACTTATAACTAACATAGGAATGGACATTAGGAGACCATCCCACATGTGGGGGATACTCCTTGAGTGTAGACAAAAGGAGATTTGCCTAGGCACTATCCCAAAGAATATGACAGATTTTTAGCCACCCCCACCATTGAAGGACTCACCCTCCCTGGGGAGCAGAAAGGGTATGGGATAGGCAGGCTGTTAGTTGGGGGGGTAGGGGAGGAGGTGAGGAAGAGGGACCTGGGATTGACTTGTAAAATAATTTTCTTTCTAATAAAAAATAATAAAATTTCTATAATTTGAAAATTAAGCATTTGACCTTTTGCTTAATTTTTATAAATTTTAAGGAAAACAATGATTTTTCAGGTTGGTTCAAATAGCCCTTACATGAAAGTTGGTAGAAGAGACCTGGCTGAGAATTGGTTGTGTCTTCTAAGAACAATAGGTTGAAATTTGAATAGGTGGCATGAACTTTTCAGAAAATGAGAGTTTAATGACAAGCAGCAGTTAGAAAAGTCATCACGCACTGCACTGCCAATTAAGAAAGAAATTCATCTCTGCATTCATTGCTCTTATTTCTAATTTTCAATCTTAAGTCATAGAAGAAGCAACCTGGTGTAGCTATCCTAATTTCTAACAAAATAAACTTCCAACTAAACTTAATCAAAATACATTGAGAAGGGCATTTCATACTCATCGAAGGAAAAGTTCAAAAATGTGATGTCACAATTTCAAACACCTATGACACAAATGTGAGGGAACTCACAATTGTAAAAGAAACATTAGACTTTACTACTAAAACTTGTCCTCCAAAAAATTGGAAAATCTAAAGAGATTGATGAATTTTGAGATAGATATCACTTACCAAATTTAAATTAAGATCAGATAAGCAATTTAAATAGACCTATAATGCCAAAGGAAACAGTAGTAGTCATTAAAGTCTCCCAAGCATAAACAGCCCAGGGCCATATGATTTTAGCATATACTTCTACCAGACCTTCCAAGAAAAGATAACAACAATACTCCTGAAATTATTCCACAAAATAGAAACAGAGGAACATTGCCAAAAATGTTTCTCTGAGGACATAGTTACCCTGATATCCAAACCACACAAGACACAGCAAAGATATAGAATTATAGATAAATTTCTCTCAAGACCATTGAAGAACACTTGTAAATAAAATACTGGCAAACCATTTCCAAAAACAAATCAATAAGATCATCCTATATTATCAATTAGGCTTTATCCCAGAAAGGCACAATGGTTCAACATACCAAAATGTATCAATGTAATCCACGAAAAGCAAACCAAACTAAAATATAAAGAAACAAAAACAATAAACAAATGATAACCATCTCAGATCCTGAAAAAAGCTTTGACAAAAATCCAAAACCCCTTCATGATAAAAGTCTTGTAGAGATCAGAGATACAAGACACATACCTATACATAATAAAACCAATATACAGCAAGCCAATTGCCAACATCAAATAAAATGGAATTAAACTCAAAGCAATTATACTAAAATTAGGAACAAGACAAAGTTGTACACTCTCTCCATATCTATAAAATACAGTACAAGAATATCTAGCAAGAAGAGTAAGACAACTGATTGAAATCCTGACACAAATAAGAAAAGAACTCAAAGTATCATGATTTGCAACTGATAGGATGGTATACATTAATGGCCACAAAATTCTATCAGGGAATGTATACAGCTGATACACATTTTCAGTAATGTAACTAGATACAAGATTAGCAAAAAAATCAGTAGTCATCCTGTATACAAATAAAAAACAGTCTGAGAAAGAAATTAGAGAAGCAACACTGTTTACCACAGCCACAAAGTAATATAAAATATATTGGGGTAAATAACCAAAGAAGTGAAAAAAGCTATATGAAAACAACCTTAAATCTTTGAAGAAAGAAACTAAAGAAGATATCAGAAACTGGTAAGATCTGCCATGCTTTTAGATAGGTAGGCTTAATGTAGTAAAAATGCAATCTTACTAAAAGCAATCTAAAGATTCAGTGCAATCCCCATCAAAATCCCAACAAAATTCTTCACAGATATGGAAACGACAATACTCAATTTCATATAGAAAAACAACAGCGAAAAATCCAGGATAGCCAAAATAATCCTGTACAATAAAGAATTTCCAGAGGTATTTACCATCCCTGATTTCAAGCTTTATTTCAGAGATATAGTAATAACACCAGCATGATATTGGCATACAAACAAACAGGTGGATCAATGTAATTGAATGGAAAATCTAGACATAAATCCATACATCTATGGACACCTGCTTCCCAACAAATAATCCAAAATTATACTAAGAAAAAAGAAATCATCTTCAACGTGAGGAAGAATGCAAAGAAATTCAAATCAATCACCCTGCACAAAACTCAATCCAAGTGGATCAAAGGCCTTAGCATAAATCCAGATACACTGAACATGATAGAAGAGAAAATGAGCACAGATGAAAACTTTCTGAACAGGAAACCAATAGTGCAAACAGTAAAATAAACAATAAATGTGAACACTTGCAATCATAAAGTTTTGTTAAAGAAATTAAAAAACGCCATCAATAGGACAAAATACCAGACAATAGAATGCTAAAATATCTTTTCCAACCCCAAATCTGAAGGAGGACTGATTTCCAAAATATGTAAAAAACTCCAGAAACTATACAACAACTAACCAAATAATCCAGTTAAAATGCGGTACAGAACTAAACAGAATTATCAACAGAGGAATGTCAAGTGGCCAAGAAACCATTAAAGAAAAGGTCAACATATTTAGCCATCATTGAAATGCAAATCAACACAATTCAGATTCATTCTTATACCTGTAAGAATGGCTAAGATCAAAAACACAAGTAACAGCTCATGTTGCAAAGGGTGCATAGCAAGGCTAACACTTCTCCGTTGCTACTGGGAGTGCAAAGTTGTACAGCCACATTTTAAAATAATATGGCTGTTTCTCAGAAAGACCCAGAGATACTACATTTAAGCATATACCCAAAGGATGCTTGATCATACACCAAGGACACTTGTTAGTCTTTGTTCTTAGAAACTTTATTTGTAACAGCCAGAACCCAGTATCAACTTGGATGTCCCTTAATGGAGGTACCGGTAAAGACAATGTGTTACAGTTAAATGATGGAGCATTACTCAGCTGTCAAAAAACAAAACAAAACAAAAACAAAAACATGACATCATAAAATTTAAAGGCAAATATATCAAACTAGAAAATATTCTGAATGAGGTAACCCAGACCCAGAAAGAAAAACCTGATATGGACTCACACATAGTGGATATTAGCTATAAAATAAAATATAACTATGCTACAATCCACAGACTCATAGAGACAAAAGTAACAAAGAGGATTTGAGAAGGGGTGCACAGATTTCCCTGGGAAGGAGAAATAGGATTGATTTTTGTCAGTGGACTCTGTGTGGGAGTGGATGGGAACATCAGAGACCAGGTTGTGTGTTCGGGAACAGAAGGTGAGTGTACTGGAAGAGTCTACTGGGAAGCAGGACCATTTCAGGTTCATGTAAAAATATGTTACTAGGGAATCTCTCTGGAATATTCAAGTATGACTCCAGCTAAGATGCTTAGAAATAGTGGATACATAGCTGGAACTGGCCATCCCCTGTGACCAGGCAAGATTCTGAGTGGAATGAGTAGGAAACCAATCCCAAATGTAACCTTTGACCTACAGTCTTTCCTACCTATGATATGTGCTTGGTTAAGGGTGGACTAGACTTTAAAGATGTGGCCAAATAATGATGGGTCTAGCCTAAAACCATGCCATGAGAATAAGGCTACCCCTGACACTGACTGAAACAGGAGGAACAACAGGCTGGATGACCCAGACACCCATGACATTCAAATATGACTGAAGGGAAAAAATACCAATGTAATGGTGAGACTTATGTGACTCTGCTATACTCATAGAATGGTGATTAGACCAATTGTCATCAGAGAGGCTTCATCCAGCAACAGATGGGAACAGATACAGACCCATAGCCAAACATTAGGTAAATCTCAGTAAATCCTGCAGAAGAGGTAGAAAAGATTGTAAGAGCCAGAGTAGTCAAGCACCCATAAGAAAACCCATAGAATAAAATAACCTGTGATCAAAGGGGGTCACAGAAAATGAGCAGACAACCAAGGGTCCTGAATGAAACTGGCCTAGGTAGTCTGCATATATATTACTGTTTATGCATTGGCCCTCTTGTGTGACTCTGTAGGGGAAGTTGTAGCCATGCCTACTTAGGGGCTGGCTACAGGTGTTCCTGACCACTCTTGCGAGGGCATGGTCAGGGTGATGTAGATCAATACTTGCATGGGACTGCTTTTTCTTTCGGTTTCTCTTTTGTACTTGCTGGACAGACTGCTGCTGTGCCGGCTGGCTAGTTTGCTCTGTAAGTAAGGCTTTTCCCTATTAAATACCCTTATATTTCTACTTGACTCCGTATTGGTAATTTCCCACTATAGGACTCCTAGCAATGGGAGCAGGGGCTGTCTCTTACTTTTTTGCTATGCTATGGAACCATATACCTGATATAGAACCATCTTTCTCAGCCTTAATACATGGTGAATGGTTTGTCTTAGAGAAACTTGATATGGCATGTTTTGTTGAGATCGACTCTTTCCTGAAAAGAAATGGAGGAAGAGTTTATTGGTGGGGCGGGACTGGAAGGAAAGGAGAGATGAGAAACTGAGATTGAGATGTAAAATAAACAAAAAATATTCTAATTAAAAAATAAATCAGTTTTTCTGGCCTGCCTTCCAGTGACTTTTTGGAGCTTCCTGAGGCCTGGGGACTGCTCACTGGGGAACTCACCCCAGTGCAACACCCTATTCAGAGCCTACCAGCATCTTAATACTTCCTCCACCCAAAGGAGGAGGTAAGGGAGGGCCTGTTTCTGGCACACCTTCCAGTGCCCTGTTCAGAGCCTCCTGAGACTTGGGGCCTACAGATGGGGAATCCTTTCTAAGGTAACAACCCAACCAGGGTTTGCCAACATCCATGTACTACTCCCATCTCCACCCATGGGAAGAGGAGAGCCATCAGAATATTGGAACTGCTTGAGCCCACAAAACAAAATCTTGGACCCATACACACCAGGAGAGGAAGAGACTCCACCTGCATCCACTGGAACAAGGGATGGGAAGAAGACAATATAAAAACATATTCAAAAAGAGAAAAACCAACATGACATCACCAGAATCTAAGGACTCTACACCAGGAAGTCCTGAAAATCCCAATGCAGATCACAAAGAAGGGAAAGACCTTAAAAGCAACTTCATGAGAATAATTGATGCCCTGAAAGAGGACATTAGAAAATTACTCAAAGAAATGGAAGAGAAACAAGCCAAAAAAATGCCAGAAAAAATAAATGTCATGGAAACTGCTAAAGTTTTCAAGATAGTAAGACATTTATCAAGCACATTTAAAAAACAAAAACATGAAATGACAAAATTGATGTTTCATTGAGTGCCATTTGATTTTTCTTTCTTTTCTTTCTTTCTTTTTTTGAGGCAGGGTTTCTCTGTGACTTTGGACACTGTCCTGGAACTAGTTTTCTGTAGAAAAAATCAGGCCTCTAACTCAAAGAGATCTGCCTGCCTCTGCCTCCTGAGTCCTGGGATTAAAGTGTGCGCCACCACCACCCAGCTTGAGTGACATTTGAAAGAAATATTTGTTAATTTTCCTGAACTTCGATAGATCTAACTTATTGACACGTTTTCTTTATGTGAATAATATATAAAATGTGTATACCATTAAGTTGTTAACAAATTATTAATAATTATAAATATAAAATTTTAACAAAGCAGTAATGGCACAAGCCTTTAACCTCAACACTATGGAGGCAGAGGCAGAGAGATCTCTGTAAGCTTGAAGCAAACCTGGTCTACAGAGCTACATCTAGACAGCTAAGACTGTTCACAAATAAACACTGTCTCAAAAGCCCCATAACTAGACCATCTTTTCATCATCATTTTAATCAACATATTAATTTTAAGTCATAAGAAGTTTCATTATAAGAGATTTGTAAGTATATATGTGTTTTATCATATTCAACCTTTTATTTCCTTCCTTAAATCTTCTCCAATACCTGTTGGTCCCATACCTCTTTCTACATATTTCTTCTTATTATTATTCCTTTAAACTATTTGTTGTTTTCTGAGGAGATAGGTTCATTGAATTTTAATGTCTTAAATGGAGTTAGAGTGAAGGATTATTCGTTATAATATCAGTGCTTTTTTACAGTAAAGAAAACATCTCTGCTTCCCCAGTGACTACTAACTATGTAGGAACAATGGGAGAGATAAAATGTCAGGAATTCCTCTTTTCTAACATTGCTGTGACGTATTCACTAGAGAAGATATCTCAGACATGCTTTTAAGCCACAATAATGTCTATAGTCACTCATCTAGTGACTATACTCTGTGTTCAAGACCTGACTGCAGTTCCAAACCTTCCTTTTAGTGGGAACGTAGGCACAAAATTGACACCCTAGTTTGATATGCATCAGTTAGCAAGAAAAATTAGCCAGAAGAACTAAGGAAGCCAACAGGCAAGCACATAAAGGAAATTTCCTGGAACTATGGACTTTGATGAATTAGGTCTTTGTTCTCATTTTGGCAGGTATTGCTGCATAATTGCTGGGTTCCAAAATCTGAATGGTCCTTGTAGGCAGAGATTTCCCATCCTGACAGCCACTTCCAAATAATGACTCTGAAGCTTAAATTAATTGTAAATGCTCGGCCAATATCTCAGGCTTATTACTATCTTGCTCTCACATTTTAAATTAACCCATATTCCTTATTTATTCTCAGCCACATTGTGGTGTCTATATTAATATGAAAATTCATCTCCCGCTTCCTTTGCATTTGGCTGCAACTCCTCTGATTCTTCCCTTGTTCATCCTGTCATTCTTATGTTGTTTTTCCTGTCTTACTGTATTGTTTTCAGCAATTGGCCAATCTGCTTATTTACTAAGCCAATCACAATGACATATATTCACTCAGTGCAAAATAATATTCCAAAGCAGGTCCTTCCATCATGATGCCAACTGTGCTAAGGTCTGGAGGCCTACTAAGGTCTGGGAGCCTGTTACACCATTATCTGTCAATAATATCTTAGTGAGATGTGACTCTTAATAGAACCTTCCCCAAATCATGTAACAAAATGTTGACAGATTCAGATTTGCTCAAGTCTTGTGCCAGTTCACATGTTCACATAACTGTCATATTATCAGGAATGTCAGAATGACATTGATGGCGGAGGTCCTTCTGTATATATGTTTGTCTTATTGGTTTATAAATAAAGCACTATTGGCAAATAAGGAAGCAAGTTAGGCTGGACTAGGAGAGAAGGAGGATTCTGGGAAATGTAGGAAAGGGAGAGAGTCACTATGTGATCCCAGGAAGAGAGGACTCATAAGACCGGCATCCTTGGTAAGATAAGTCCTTATAAAAATGTATAGATTAGTAGTTATGGTTTATAATTAGTCTGAGCTAGAAAATAAGAAATCCTAGTCATTGGTCAGCAGCATTGTACCTAATATAAGAATCTTTGTGTTATTTGGGGGCCTAAAACAGTGGCAGAACTCAGGCAGCTGGCAGAAAGAGTTATCCTTACATGACATCATACTCTAAAAGACACCATTAGACTTTGCTCATCTCCTTCTACACCTGTGACATTTTTTTTCTGTGATTTTCCATGAACCTCAACAGAAGTTTGTAGAGATGGCTCATTTTTGGCTAAGCACTCAAACATATCTTGTTCTCTGCATTAGGACAAGTTACGATCTACAGAATTTAATATGACAAAAGAGAAATGGAACTTTTGTGACTAGAGCTTCTGGCAGCACTAATATACAGATATAAAAAATAATTATTTAAAAATGAATTCATCACATCCTTTTACAAAACAACAACCTAGTTCTCCTACTAGGCCTAAGACCATCTCAGCCATTATAGGCTTTTGAACTTGCTTATATTACTTGATGGAGATTTCTTCCTTTGAGCTTCAAATCTAATCAGAGAAGATGATTATCTCCTTTACTAACTTGTCACTATAGCACCAATGGGCAGATCTTGCTTATCTGGTGCAGAGTACAGAATGCAGTGTTTACAACTTGCTAAAAATTTGATTGCATTTCTCCCCTTAAACTTAGACTAGCACCTTCCAGAACTATGCACACAAGCAGAGGAGAAGATCTTTGTTCTAGACTGAGTTCTCTATTTCCTGTTGTGAAAGTTATTATAACCAGATAACTTAATTGCATTTGTATTTGACAAATGTCTTCTGAAGGTGAGTTTTCTCAATACAATACCATAAAACACAACAAAACATACATAATTTTAGTGATGTTAATGGGTTAACTTTCTGATTTTTAAATTTATTGATTTTCATTTTCCCTAGTCTAAGTCAGTATAGAAATAGACATATGAAACAGAGAGGTATTTTATATAACACAGACTTATGAGGAGTTATAATCCAAAACTGAAACATTAAAGTTGAATGGATATATAAAATACTAATTAAATTTAACAGAAATTACAATAAACCTGAGAGGTGTTTCTTATATGAATGATATTAAAAGAGCCTATAAACAAACAATGAGAAATAGTTGTCTACTAGGCACTGCATGTTATTAAAAATTAAGATATACTTTTATAACAGTCACATTAATGTATGATTCTTTTTCACTTCTGAAAGTTGAAATTCAAATCGAGTGAGAGGATCACCATCAGGACCTGTTGTTTTTCTTCTCTACAGGTACTCTAAGAAGACTGGGCAATCTGGTAACATTTGAAAACAACCTGGTGAAATTAACAATGTACTAACTTTTGTTTTGAATCTGTTTTCATATTGCTGATTATATTTTGTTGCCCCACCCCCAGAAAAAATTCATAAATAACTGCTATAGGCAGTCTTGATTTATGCTAGATTTCTCAAAAAATGGGGGAAAATGTATACAATAAATTGAATGATACAACTACAACCCTCCTTTAAGAAAATGTCTTAACACTGAATGCAGACTCTGCTTCAAATTTTGTTACAGAACTCAGTGAATAAAACATATTTTGGAGTGTGGCAATAAAGAAAAATTGTATTTAGATGAGGACAGAAGACATTGGGCCTGAATTGATTCAGTCATGCCACAACTGATGAGTCATATCTAATGATATGGTCCAGTGCTCATGATGCAAAACTGGGGATGGGAATTAGAGGGATTCAGTCCAGACAGAGAAACAGCAGAACAGCAAAAGCATGCCCACACTGGTAACAGAGAATTGGTGGAAAACAATCTGGCTTCCCTCTTGACAATAATTTTAGCAGTGAGAAGATATTAAATATGAAACTTAAAGGTAATAAAAATCGAGCCTACTTAGGTGTAAGGAAATAGACTAATCTGACACACACAATCATATTGAAGAGGAAGCCAGCAGATATCTTTGGAAATTTGATTTAGGTCTTGTTTAATGTCCTCCAACATAGTGCTGAAGTACAAATATAATTATACATTTTTGTAGCAATAGCCATCCTTGCTTGTATCATAAATTTTAAATACTTAAATATTGCCATTTTATTGTTGTTTTTCCATACCATAAGAAAATCTCTGAGGAAAAAATATTTCATATTTCATCTTTGGATCTGGAGAGTACACCCTGCTCTTTATAGATGTGACATCATTAATCCAAGGAGACAAGAAAAGGATATATGAAAAACCATTTGGACAAGAAAGAAGCTTGAGTGTTAGACAATATATACATATCAGCACATGAACATAATGTATGTATGTGATTATACATACATACACTAAAACAAATACGTATGGGTCAGAGGCCAATTTCAGGAGTGAATTCTCTCCTTCCTCATTGTTGAGGCAACTTCTCTGTTGTTTCCGTCACTGTTACATAATAAAGGGCGCCTAGCTTGCTTTCCATCTCATTTTAAGAATGCTGAAAATATTGGTTGATGGTGCTGCATTGAGCTTTTTTATGAGGGCTCTGGGCATCCAATTCAGGTTGTATGTCCTGTTAGAAAAGCATTTACCTGTTGAGCTATCTCATTTGATTCTGGAGATATTTATGATAGATATTTGCTCCTAAAGCAACATTATTAATATTGCACTATATCTACTTGTTTTTTTATTAAAAGAAAATGTACATAGTTGATTGAAATATTTACTCAGTCCTACCTGTATTTATCTTATCTACCTGATACAAGGATGAGCAAAACTGTGATGTAAGTTAAGCAAGGATCTTTAAACCCTGTGCTGCTGCCATGTTACTTTTCATGTGCTCAGAACTATTCTTACACCACTTGGACTCTCTGTTGAAGAAGAGTTAGAAATGATAACAATATACTTGGACCTCAAACACACAGGCCTTCATTGTTTCAAGGCAAGAGGAAGAAAATTACTAAAACATCAATGAAACACCCATTGTTTTTTCTTCAGTCTTTCTGTGCTCTGCTTTTCTACTTTTATAGTTTTTACTTTTCCTCGTCACTTTTTTTTCAGGAATGGTAATTATGATATATATATATATATATATATATATATATATATATATATATATGAGAATGTTATTGTGGTTTCAAATGCTCATCTGACTCTCAGAACTATTCTCAACTTACAATTAAATGCTTCATATTTAACCTTAATCTTTATCATATTTATGAACTATATGATATATTCACTTTATAGAATTATATTAAAATAGTGTATACTATTTACTGATTCATACTGATTTACTGATTCATACTGATGATACTTATGCCATTAAAAAATTAATATCTTTAAGTTGTATATTAATACACTTCCCCTAAACAGAACAACACATTTTCATTGACTATATTTAAATCTTGCTTTCATAATTTATGGAAATTATCCAATAATTTTTGGATAAGAATATTCTCTTTGATTCTTATGTGAAAAAAAAACCTATTCAAAGGAAAAAATAATTCTCTCTTTGATAGAAGTATGATAGCCTTTCCTTCCATTTTAATGGAAATATTTAATTTGAATTTCTCAGAAAAAAAAAAGAGATATCTTTATCACTTTGGCATCCTTTTCCCTGGATATAATAGCAGTTTGATTAAACTGCCTTCTTCTGAAGTAGGTGACTTGATTTTAGGGAGGCAAGGAAAAAATATTTTAGTTCAGAATAAATGATTGAATAAACTGAGATTTTATTAAGGTATTGGTAGTATCATCTTTAGTGATCTGTAACAACCCTGCTCTGGGCTATTTCACATTAACTCTGAACAAAGTCACTTTCAGGGATAGATTTTTTTTTAAAGTGCATAGCTCCACCACCTCTAAAGAGACAAAACTAACATTTGTGAGTATGAGGGATCAGATTTGTCTGCATATTTGAATCTCTTTTTCATTATGTCCTCCATGTGTCTGAAAATGATTCAGTGTTATAATCTGGATTATGTTTTTTTCAGAAAATTCTATAGCAATTGACATACATGCAAATCGAAGGTAAACAAACAACTTATTTAATAATTTAGTAAGGAAAATACATTTGAATATATTTGTTTAGCTATTTTAACATAATGACACCCACAATTAACCAAAGAAATCTCGTGTTGAACATTATGATAAATCTAGAATATGGTGAAGGAAAAACAAACAACGTAAAGCAAATAAAATTCAAAACAGAGGAAAATGTCTATTAAATTGGATGTATATTTTATAGTCATACAGAATGTTCACATTTAACCATATATAATAAGGTGGTTATATCTCCACTGGAAGCAAAGAAAAATAGTGTTTCCTTCTTATAATAGTTTTCTGCTTTAATAAGAGTTAGCAAATGTGGTTAAATGAGTGTTTGACTTTCAAGGCAAATAGACAGCAAATTGCTAATGCATTCAGGGAAATCATTGTTATGTTAGAAAGAACACTGAAGAGAAGAAACTGGTAAATCTCACCAGTAAATATTAATTTTCTAGATTGGATATGTCTAAATATTCTGGAGTATTAATATTTTGTCAGGTTAAATTTTGGATCATCTCTATTTTTATATTATTTCATTTCTACTTTTAAAGTAAGCTAATAAAATCATTTAAGATAAAACTTGCAGTGATTAATTCTATAGCTTTCTGGTAGCTTTACTTTACTTTTCATATCAAAGAAGGCATTATGAATATATCTCACTTCCTGTTTGTATAAAAAATCTCTATTTTGAAGTTATCAACATGAAAGTTTTCTTCCAGGTTAGAGACTACCCTATTGTAGATCAACTGGCAGAAATTATGAGGCTTTCATTAGAAACAAATTTATCCTTTCTTTTAACTTCTTTTCAATCTATTAGATGAGTATTTGGTGAAAATTTTCAGTCAAACTATAGAGCTTCCAAGCATAGAAGGAAAATTCCGAGGTACGAACCCACCTTCTAAAGTCAGAAAAAAACATTTCTAAATACAAAATCTATGCTATTCACACAACAAGAGGTGCAGCAACTTTCCTTTTGAGTCTAAAATACATGCACCAATTTAATGCTTTCTGAATTAGACATCACACCATCAATTACTTTTTCAAATGATCAAATAGATGATCAGTTTGAATAAGAATGATATCATAGCATCTAGCCACTGTATCAAATTGTTAAGTATATTTTTCTCTTTACATATCATGTTTACAAATTTCATGATGATTGCATAGAAAAGATTGGAATGCAAGCTTCAAAGTGAGTGTACTGAAGAGTGATGCAGGTGAATTAGATGCAATGGTGGAAAGGTTTCAGACATGACACTATATGTGATCTTTTTATAGTAGCAAGTTATTTCCACATAAGAGATAGGCTAACCATTCATTCTCCTTGTCCCATTTTTAAAATAAATATTATTTTCTCACATTCTCACAGAATGTTCATAAAGGTCAGATCACAGTTGCAGATTGTATGTATTCCATAAACCTATTCCCAATCTTTTTATACCACGTAGCTGGTACTGTTATGATAAATCTGTCTGCCAAAAGCCACTGAGCCCCACTTCCATGTGTGCACTTTTCGCCAGCCACCCACCAGAGTTAGGGCCCAAATTAATACACAGAAAGTTGTATTAGGTTCAAATGCTGCTTGGCCAATGACTAGGATTTCTCATCTCTTAGTTCAGTCTAAATTATCATAAATCTAAATATTTTATAAGACTTATCTTGTAGAGGATGCCATCCCCTGGCTTCCTCTCTTGCCAGTGGCTCACATGGCACAACTGGAGGAGGAGAGGGGGAAAAGGGAACACTTCCTGTTTCTTCTTCCTTAAATTTGAGTCTCCTTTCTATGTCAGATCCTACCTGAATCACCACTTCTTTACTAGATTTCCCAGAATCCTCTTTGACTCCTAGTCCTGCCTAACTTGCTGCCTCATTGGCCAAATAGAACTTTATTCAACAATCAATAAGATAAACATACACAGAAGTACTTCCCTCATCATCTCCTCTTTTCTGTCTAAATAAAAGGATAACTTATCTTTTATAATAACTGAAGAAAACTATAACCATAACTATCTGACTTCAACTCTATCAAAGACCACAGAAGGATAATATATATACTCTACAATTGACAGACACATCTCGCTACCTGGATAGTCACCCAAGTTCCTCTATAATGTTGTGGCATCTGTCTTCAGCCTATAGGCCACAGTGTGTCTGGAACACTTCTCCATTTCAACAGGAACTCTTCAATACTGTTTTGTTTTAAGTTCAGCAATCATTTTCTTGTGGGTCCTGCATGTCCAGTTTATACTGCAACAAACAGTACAGGCAAGAGTAGTTTCTTGCCCAAATGGCTAATCTTGCCATACTGAAAGCAAACTCCATAATGAGTTTCTTAGATGCCCATCCTCCTTTCTGATGTAATTGGTGTGTCAGGAGCAGTTGTGTCTCACTGGCAAGAAAAGCCTAAACCATTTAAATGTCATATTTCTGTAGGTCTTTGAAAGGTTTGAAGAATACCTATCCACCTCAAATACATCTCTGTATATCTAGAAGACCTAACAAACCTAATTATGAGTTCTGACTATTATAGGTGACTATAGCCTATATTTAATTATGCATATTATTTTAAAAGATCTTTATAAACATAATACCTAAACAAGAGGAAACATATACATGTCACAAACTTGACCTTAAATTTGTATCAATAAATGAAAATCCATACCAATGCAAAGTATTCATTCCTATATCCTATTCCCCCTTTTTTCTTTAAAAAAATGACTATGCTCATTATCATTTATAACCAACAACATTTAAATGAAAACAAACATTTATAAACAATCTTTGGGGATTTTGGAGTTGTTCCTTCTAAACTGCTTCCTAATGATTGGGGGCAATGTTCATGCCATAGGGGTCATGATAAAACATGGAGGCATGGATTTGAATTTCATTTCTGACACCATTATGTTATGATAAATCTTTCTGTCAAAAGCTTCTGAACCCCACCACCATGTGTGACTTTTTGGCAGTGACCCACCCAAGTTAGCACCCCAATTAATACACAGAAACTTGTATTAGGTTCAAATGCTGCATGGCCAATGACTAGGATTTATAATCTGTTAGCTCAGTCTTAATTATCATAAATATAAATATTTTATAAGACTTATCTTACAGAGGATGCCTTCCGCTGGCACCCTCTCTTGCCGGTGGCTCACATGGTGCAGGTGGCGGAAGCAAGGGGCAAAAGGGCACACTTCCTGATTCTCCTTTCTTAAATATGAGTCTCCTTGCTATTTCACTTCCTGCCTGGATCAGAACTTCTCTACTATATTCCCCAGAATCCCCTTTTACTCCTTGGCCTTCCTAACTTGCTGCCTCATTGCCCAAACAGAACTTCATCCAACAATCAATAAGATAAACATACACAGAAATACTTCCCCCATCATGGTACTATTACATACATCTTTGTGGTCTCATACATAAAAAGAAATATTTAATTATCTGTGTTCATTGGACTAAAATTTGAGGTGGTAAAGAGATGAAAACCTTCACCTTAGGGAAACAGGAATGCACAGATTACTGAAAGGGTACTGTAGACTGTTAGTTCTTTATTGTCATTAGTATGAGAGTTACTTAGAAAAACAAAAGCTAAAGCATAGACACACAAGGAACAAAAACGGACTCAGTAGGTTATGCGTGTGGGCGTATGTATGTGTTTGTGTGTGTGTGTGTGTGTGTGTGTGTGTGTGTGTGTGTGTGGGTGTGTGTGTGTGTGTGCATTATTTATATGGGCATACATAAACATATATAAATACATTTATACAGGTAACAAAAATGAAGAAAATGTAATCAACTTGAAAGAGTGGGGGTCGCAGGGATTTGAGAGATGGTAGGTGAAAAGTGCTAGAGAAAGGAAAGGGGAGGGTAAAGTAATATTCTATTTCAATTAAAAACCTATTTAAATGTAAAATATAAAAGCTGAACCAGCATATGACACAGGTACACAACTAATGGGAGCAGACATGACAGGTTGTGAGTTATGCTACAGAGAGATTTCCATACCGGTATTTACTGCTGCACTATTTTTAGAAGCTAAGAAAATGAACACATTGATGTCCATCAACAGACAAATGAGCAAACAATTTGTGGTACATGTACATCTTGAAATTTTATTCAGGCATAGAGAAAAAATGAAAACAGCTTGTAAGAAATGGTTGGGAATGGAAATTATCATATCAACTAAAAACTGGATTCAGAAAGACACATACTGAATATTTTCTCCTATATAAGGAAAATAGAATTGTACATGTATGCACACATGTTTGTGTTTGTGTGTGTGTGTGTGTGTGTGTGTGTGTGTGTGTGTGTACTCACACACATGTGCACATGCACAGGAGCACACAAAGGTCATTAAAGTAGAAAGGAGACAATAAGAGAAGAAAAATTCATGAGGAAGAATCAGGATATAACTAATAGCATATTTCGAGTTAAAACCAGCAATGTCAAATGCATTATTCAGTAATGTTTTAAGCTTTTATGTAGAAGTACATTGAGTTCAATTAAAATATGTCTAGTATAACTGAATTACTACATTTCTATTAATTCTAATTTAAGTACACTTTGCCACATGTGTCAGCTGGCTACCGTTATATTCATTATAGCATTCTCACATCAAAAACATAAAAAACATAACACAAAATTGTTGCAATCCTATTCTTACCAATACTATGGCAACAATTGCTATGAAACTTTTCTTTATTTTAGAAGATCATTTATTTGGCATTATCTTTACTACACTTGTATTCATGTTCAGCAACTAATAGTGTTTAACTTTAAGTATATGGATAAAAAATTTAAATATTTTGATTAAATAGAACAAATTTTATGTTGCAGCTGAAAGGTAGAGCATAGCACTTTGTAGCATATACATTCTCTTGGTTCAGTCACCAGACACAGACCACAGAGTGTGAGAGGGAGAGACAGACAGATGACAGACAGACAGACAGACAGACAGACAGACAGACAGACAGACAGAGGGGAGGGAGAAAAGTGGAAAAAGAATGGCAAACAGATACATAACTTCATTTTTATTAAGAACACAGGAAATGGGAATTCAGCAATTGTTTAAAAGATAATCTTGATTCCAAAAAAACTATAATTTACTAAAGCATGAAACAAATGAATAGCCCTTTAAGACAACTATTATCAGACCTATTCAATACAGATTTAATATAGGTATATAGGAGGAAGGAAAAGGAAAGGACAGACAGGGAGAGAAGGGAAGGAAAAGGAGGGGAGGACGTGAACAGAAGAAAAAAGAAAAAGCAGAAAATGTTTTCTAATTTTAGTGGCACTTATGAACTTTAAACTTTCCATGGTGATTCTAAGAAACAGAAACACTTTCAGGGATGGAATTTTTGTTGGACTGTTCTCAATCAAGAGATGAAGAACAGGGTTAACTATTTATGAATTTGAAGTTTTTATTGAGAGACACATAACTGGCTAGGAACACATACTCTTATTTATTAAATATATAATGCAGCATCTCCAAGTCAGTAAATCATGCAGGCAAAATCCACAAATAGGGCACTTATCATTAGCACAAGTGAGGACACTGCTGGCAAGCATGACAGGATATGAGGATTTACCAACATGGGCATAGCTGTGTTATCATTGTTTCACTGTTTGTTCAGGGAGGCGAGAAGAAAGACCTGCAGTTCAGAGGAAGAACAATGGCAAGTGAGTTATAGATCAGGGTCTGGCTGAAGTCAGTTTAAACTCTTGTTGGGTTAGAAATTAGCAAACATGTTATGTTGTTGATGCCACCAAGAAAGGAACTCATTTTTTTATGTATAAGGCTATCTTCCTCCCTCCCTCCTTTCATTTCTCCCTCCCTCCCTCACTGACAACCTACTACCCTCCAACTCCCCTCCCTCAAACTTTCTACTTTTCTATCCTTGGATTCCTGAAATTGCTGAGATTCAATTATTTTGTGGCCAATGAAGATAAAGGACCTAAGTAAAAACAAACACACAACAACAATAAATTGCAGAACAAAACAGCCCACCAGATTATAGAATCTATGATCTATAATGGCAACTATAACTACAATACTAACCACAGTATTGGTGTCATTTTTCTATATGCTAGCTCTACTTGGATGGAGAGGAAAGAGAGCTACTAAAAGTTCAAGGCCAACCTGAGCCTGCAAAGCAAGTTTCCATCTAGGATAGATTGCAGTATGAGACCTTATTTAAATAAGAAAGTTATTGTAGAGTTAGTACAAATTTAATTTCAAAACTCACTAAATGCAAAAGGGACACCATTAAAAACAGAAAGAAAATCTAAGCCCATTTCTGCCATTTCCATAAACCTACAGCTAAGGTAATTGAATTACTTCTTCTGGAGGGTTGTTCTTCTAGGCCCTCTTTATGTTTGAGCAAACTAGGACATGTCTATCTGCATCTCCTTATCTTTACATTGTACACAGGAACATCTACAGGATACATGTAGCTGAAACAATAAACCTTTGCAAGTTCTGGAGCTGCAAAATGTCACAGCCCTGCACATTGCCCAAATGAAACTTCAAAAATATCAAAGTGCATTTACATTTCTCTATAGATTTTAACTACCAAATCAGAACACTGAGATCATGCTAGAAAATACCAGACACCAAATTAAAAATAAAGACTTAAAATGTTTTGTATTAGTTACTATGGAAGATATAGATACATTCTTGAGAACTCTCTTATCATATGCTTACATACTTGATTCTTGGCGTCCTTTTACTGGTACATCATTTACATGTCATATATTCTGCTTGCAATGTGACTTATGAAATACTCACCCAATTACAGTTCAGAGAAACTTCAGTTGAATGGAGGGCAGCACAATTTGCACCTAGAGAATATTCACAAATCGAATCACAGGAAAAAATTAACTTCTGGTAAACACTGTATCTGTGTGGAAAATCAGAACTGGGAAATGGCTATTTTCAGAATGATGCAAATCTACAAAACAGTACATTTTAGCTTACATGAAATGCAAGGGACATTGCACTTGTGCAAATAGAATTCTATCACAGAATTCCATTCCCTTGGTTTTTCTTCAGTTTCTTTCAGCTTATTCTAATTTATCATCACCACCCCACATATAACATGATACTTGTCCTTCAAGTGAACAGAATGAGACTATAATGAAGTAATTATGGATAATTGAATAATATATATGTATATATTATTTGTGCATATATATGTATACATATATATATTATACAAATCCAAAAGGTTTTTTGATAATTCTATAATTATATGTGTCTCAAATTCCAAACAAATGAAGTGTCATTAACTTCTATTCCATATATTTCAATTTTCACATCCATAAAAATGGGAATCATAACAAGAATATTGCATTATTTTTATGCAGGAACTAAAACTTAAATAAGGTACTGGTGTGGTGGGGTATAACTTGAATGCAAACACTCTAGAGTCAAAGGTAGGTGAATGTTTATGAGTACCATAATCCAAACAGTGAATTCTAATCCAGCCTAACCTACATACTGAGATTCTGTCTTAACAACAAAAAAAAAGTGAGTCATCTACTCCATAGATTTTTTCTTTGTCCTGTTGTACAACCTTAATACTTGTTTCCATGAGTGACAGGATAGCATAATCACTGGACACCAGGCACTGACCAAAATGCCTTAGGATGCCAATGACACAAGAGATTTGACCTGTAAAAGTGTTACTTGTTATCAACAATTCTCCTTGGGAAGCTCCTAGTAAATACCACAATTCAGCATTCAATACTCACTTCTGTAGTTTAAGTATTTACAAACTTCCAAATACTTCTCTTGATGCACTGTAGTGAAAATACTACTACTACCACCACCACCACCACCAAGACCACCACCACTACTACTACCTGGTATTTTCCTTGCATTGCTGAGCTTCACATGCACTGCTAATATCACAAAATAACATGTTCATAAGTCCAAAATTAAGATATGTTTATTCAAAAACATTCTATTATAAATTATTTTCTCCAACCATCTTTTACTGTTATTTATTATAAAATCTCCCAAGTTTCAGGATAATTATTTTCAAATCATCTTTTTTTGCTCATTTCTCAGTATAAAAATTTATTCTTAAGTACATAAAGTCAGGTTAAACATAGGCTTTTCTTCAGATGAAGCATGTATACTTCAAAATATTATATTCAATTCACTTTACTTTAACATTTCATTTATGCAATGATGTACCAGTTAGCCTTCGTGGTTCTGAATTCTTTCCTTAAACAACATTTGCTGAATCTGTCAACACTTATGAACTAATACAAAATTTATGTCATTGTAATATTTCATAAAATACTATATATTTCTACTACCTCAGCAGTACCCTCATTTCCCATTTCTAAGAGTAAAACTCTTAGATACTAGAAATAATATTCCTTTAGTAATTATCATCCCATGAAGAATTGAAGAGTTGTAGAAAATGTTATTGTTTTCTCAAACTCAAACACACCAAGTATGGTGTGTCCTGGCCTTCTGTGTATTGCAGAATGATTCTGTCAGATGGTGAAATATCATGGACCTCCTGGGTTACACTTTTACACTGGATCTCGATCTCTCTCTCTCTCTCATTCTCTCTTTCCATATTCATCTCCCCCAATTCTCTCATACTGTCTTCCCATTCTAAATTCCACTTTTTACCATGTGCAATAGATATATGTTTTTTACCTGTGCATATAAATGTATATAATTGTGTGTGTTTTATGTGAACAGTCAGTAATATAAACTCGAAATTTATTGATTTTTCTTTATTTTTTCTCAGAGTTTATCTCTCATCCTAGAACTACTGTCTTGGTCTCTGATGTACATGGCAATTCCTAGGTTGCTTCACTCAAAACATTACAAATTATTTATCATCAAATAGAAGCAATTATTTGCATAATTTGTGACACTTCAAACTTTATGAACTATTAATAGTTATCTTGACCAATTACTTTTCCCACTCATAACTCATTCAAATCTTTTCGAAATCTCATTAAACCTCTCATAGCATCACCACTATATGCTTCAATGGATTAATTCAATTATGACCATTACCCCTCTTCTCTCTTTACTAAAGCTGTTTACTAAAATCAAAGCAACTGAATTATGATTCCACTCATTTTTTTCATCTTATTCTATAAATAATGGTAAAAGTTCAGTATTTTATTTTGTTGTGGTTTGGAAATACACTTTATTGATTGATGATAACTGATACAGTCTGGTTATGATTTGTCACAGGTGACTTACAGCCATCTAAAAGACAAGAACTAAGTTATATATACAAAAGTCTGAACAGAAGAGATGGAGTTTATTGACCTATCAATAAGCCCTCAGAATTCCATTTGTTTATTCAATTGGTATTTCTTGGATTCTTTGTATACCACCTTGGTTGAGTAAATTAGTTCCCACCACCCGAATTGGGCAACTCAGTGTTGCTTGGCCTCCTGCTCCAAGGGTATCTGATACCTCTGGCCTCTGGGCATCCATGTATATACCACCCACAAATAGATAGTCATAGTTTAAAATAAATCTTGAAAAAGAATGGTGCTTTTTCATTATTTATTCATGTTTATTAATAAAAGTCAAGACAGTTCAGCTCTCATAGACATTATAAGGCCTGTATAGCACTACCCTTCACTTATCAGATTTGTCCTCCTGCACCCCACCCCGGGGTTATATTGCAGTCAGGCAAATAAATGGAAGTGTATGACCAGAGCTGGTCTCACTCAGAAAGTTTTATTCTGTAAGGACTGAAGGTGTAACCATGATAAGAACACTTGCCTTGCATTTTCTAGCAAACACTGTTGTGGTAATATTTTGTTTGTGCTCTAAGAAAAAAGCTTGCTTAGAGATCAGAGTATGGAGATGACCCCTAGTTAACCATGGTGACCAGGCAGTGGTGGCACACAGCTTCAGTCCCAGCACTTGGAGGTGGAAGCAGGAAGATCAGGAGTTCAAGGCCACACTGGGCTGCATGAGGTTAAATGAGTCTAAAAGCTCAAACCTTTTATCCCAGGATTTGGGATGGATCTCACATCTTTAATTCGAGAACTAGGGGATGGAGGCAGGAAGTGATATGGTAGGATAGAGAGAGGAATTTTGTAGAGGTAAGAATTCTACTGTCTGGCTGCTATGCTTCTCTGATCTTCAGCTTTCACCCCCTAATATCTGACAATTAGAATTCATGTTCCATCCCCTCTCCCCAGAAAGGAACAGAACAAAACTACTATTAGAGTTTTAAATGATGGGGGATACACACACAAACACCCCCATCCCATATATATATATATATATATATATATATATATATATATATATATATCACTTATTGTTTGATGCAGAAAACACTGAATGGCCAGTAGCCAGGCAGGAAGTGTAGGTGGGACTACCAGACGAGGAGAGTTCTTGGGAAAGGAAAAATAGAGCAGCCATCAGGGAGGCACTGAGAAGCCACTGAAAGAATAACAGGTCCGGGTAAATATTTTCTTTTTAAGAATATATTTCTTTACATGTCATCTTGAGTGTCATATTTTCTTTTATTCTATAACCTGTATTTCCAAGTCAACAATTTCATCTTCTGTACATCACTTTTCGCTCTGGCCAATTCCTATTCTTGAGACTCTGATTTTTGTCTCCTGTTAGTCCTCATAGCTTCAATCTTATGTAGAAATTCCCCTTTATTTGTGTTATTTCCTGTCTGTTACTTCAAATAATATTCTGAATAATTTACTTGGTTTATTACAAGTTAAAATTCCCTAGGAGAAAATGTTGAACATGGTTTCAACCTATTTATTTATGTGTTAACTGGTGAAGTATAGAACATAATATTTGATACCTTTTTAAAATTTTCACTGTGATTCTAACACAAAGCTAGATTTTCAACTTTTTGTTTTCTGTGAATTTCATACATGTATGCAGTATATTTTGATCATATCTGCCCTTACCACCTTGTCTTTCAACTTTTCCCATATTACCCAGCAATTTGTCCTACCAACATGTACATGTTCATAACTGACTACTAAAATACTTAGTTTTGGCAGTAGGTTCCCAAGTATACTACTCAAGGAAATATACTCAAAGGACACTATATTCTTCTGCATAGATAATTGCTTATCCATGTTCATTGCTATTCTACTAACAATAGCTAGGAAATAGAACTAGCCTAGATGTATATCAACTGATGAATTGTATGTTATCAATAAACACAAATTTTATCTAGTTATAAAAGATAATGAAATCATAGAATTTGAATAAACTATAAGTGAATTTTCTTGGTAAGAAAATTCCACAAAGCTAAACACTGTATATTCCTCTTAAGTGTGGACCATAGTGCTGAATCTTTAGATATATAAGTTTAAATTGTATTTGTAGAAACCAGAGAACTAGAAATGCCCCATTGATGGAGAGGAGCTAAAAAGGGGGGTCAGGAGAGTACAGGTGGCAGGAAAAAAGAGAGGGGAATGATGTGGTGGAAATATATAAGTGCAGTAAGGGCAGTAAGGACCAGAAAAAGACTGTAAAGAGAAAGAAGGTTAAAATATCCTCAGAAAAGCCATATGGAAATATACTATTTGAGAAATTTCTCAAATTATATACTCCTGTACTAGGGGATAATACATTTTCTAGGTATCAATGTGTAGAAAACTAGATTACAGTGGATAGAGTGGTCTAATTCTCTTTCATATTGGTTAGCCTCAACACATTTCATGGTATTGCCATTGTTCTTGCTTACCCACCAGAACATGAAAATTAAACTCCTTTGGTGAAGAAAACACATATGATTTGAGTCATGGGTCATAGAGAAACAAGCTGGCATTGACCTATAAACATCATCCCTAATGGCTTTCTTTCGTAATATCAGAGATACTGTACTGCAGGTGTGGAGAAAAGTTATCAACCACTTGCAAATTCTGTGATTTATAAAAATAACTACCCGGGCAAGCTATAATATCTGGCAAAAAAAGTATCATAAGTAATATGAAAATAGACATCCTCTTTCTGATTGAATATAAAGACCACAACATAAGATGTAACTCATGCCTGGTAAGAATCCAAGGATAGAAGATCATAGGTCCTAAGAGAACATCTACTGGAAATATTTTGATAAATGGGCATAGTATTAAACTTCTCCCTAAATTCTTCTCTTCATACCCATATATTTTGGAGCTCTCAAATCTCATAAGAAAATTTATTTTTATACTATATGGAAATTAATAGATACAGTCCCATGTTCCAACCCCAACAAACAGGAGAACATGGCAGTTTCAGTCACATGGTTCTGGCTTAGACTCAAGGATAGAAGAAAGAGGTTATGGAATCTCTCTGTTTGACTAAAGATAACAGTTGATGACAGAAATGTAGTAGAGGTGTTCCTGTATGGAGACTTAAATAGGTTAATGTGTGAAGCTGTGAAGGTGAAACCTGGATTGTCTTGGATTCCCCATGATGTTGGAGATGCCAGAGTCATGAGATACCTAATAAGGAGTGCTGCTAACAGGAAATGCAACTAACTAAAGGAAAAGAAGTGTGTTGCTGTCAACAAACATGAAAGGCATTGGAGATCTGAAGAGAGTTTTGATCTCAGACATGGAGATAAAGAATATGGAGTTTGCCCAGCTAGCTTTGGTCCTACTTTGATCCAGTGTTTCCTCAGTATGCTCCTTTTCCTTCTTTTTAGCATGATAACATATATCCTGTGGTATTATGTGTTGGAAGTAAGTGATCTGCTCTTTGACTTTAAGTTTATAGGGAATTACAGTTAAGAGATTGCATGAATCTCAGAAGAGATTTTGAACTTTGGCCTTCTAAACATTGTTGAGACTGTCATAGTTTAGAGGTACTTTCGAAGTTGAATTAGATGCATTTGGTATTATATTATAGCTATAAGCCTATGGGGATCACAGAAAAGAACATGGGTTTTTTGAAAAGGCATGGCCCCATAGACTCATGTCTTTGAATGTTTGGAGAATAAGGAGTGGAAATATTAGGACATGTGGCCTTGTTGGAGGAAGTGTGTAACTGTGGAAATGGAGGTTGAGGTCTCATATGCTCAATCTATGCCCAGTGTGACACACTCTCCTTCTGCTGCCTGTGGATCAAATTATTGAACTCTCAGCTTCTCCTCCATCATATCTGCCTGCACACTACCATGCTTCTCACCATGCTGATAATTAACTAAACCTCTGAAACTGTACACCAGCCTCAATTAAATGTTTTCCTTTATAAGAGTTGGTGTGGTCATGGTGTCTTTTCATAGCAATAGAAACATAAGGAACCTGCCTGATTTCATTATAGTGTATTTTAAAAAATAAGTATTTACCATGATTTGAGTTGCCCAATATTTCCTGGAACATGACCTTCTATAACCCATTACCTAGATTTGTTTTGTTAGAATGCCCTGGCTCTACTTGCCCCTTCATGATCTTTACTGACTGACCCTTCACTAATCTCATGGTGGATGACCACATCATGTATTTTTTTAAGTTTTTGTATTTTTTGTTGCCCCATTGTCTCCCTTCCATAAAACTATTAATGATTTCATACTGTAAAAGGGGCCTAATAGGGGGATTTGGAGATGTTCTCTAATTTAGGAGGTACTCACTGACCTGGAGGTGTTGGTGTACTTCAGTAAAAAATCAAGCTTGCTTCAAATTTGGCTCAAATTGTGATAGTTGTCTCATTCTAACCATTGGGATTACCAAACCCTAACTAAGACATCTTCTAAGAGTAAGGTATCTTCCCAAAGAGGCTAAAGAAACATGATAAGATGGAGTGGTTACAAAGGACTACTGCTAACTGTGTTTTCAGGACATGATAGGGCTGTAACATTCATTGCATAGCATTTGTGCCTGCATGCACACGACCTGCAGCAAATTCCTCTAACCAGCCCTACAGAGGCTCTTTCTCAGAAGGACTTCTCCGGTGCCAGAGAGCAGCTTCAGCAGGGTTCAGGTCCCAAATACTATGTGTGGAGTCAGGAAGGAAGAGGAGACCTACAGTATCTGCGAGTCAGTTGGGGTTGCTGTAACTGCCCCTTATTGAAAAAGTAATACATCTTTTATATCCAAAAGTTTAACCACATTCAAGATTGAAAGCAGACTCCATTCTGGGAAAGAAAGTGGTCATTAACTTCACTATGTCATTTTTCCTTAGACAATAGCTGTAAGTTCTTTATCATAAAGGGATGTTGGATTTTGTCAAAGGCTTTTTCAGCATCTAAGGAGATGATCGTGTGGTTTTCCTTTTTCAGTTTGTTTATATGTTGGCTTACATTCATGGATTTTCATAAGTTAAACCATGCTGTATCCCTCAAATGAAGTCTACTTGATCATGGTGGATGATTTTTCTGATGTGTTTTTAGATTCATTTGGTCAATATTTTTTGAGTATTTTTATATTGATGTTCCTGAGGGATATAGGTCTATAGTTCTCTTTTTTATTTGTGTCTTTGTGTGGCTTGGGTATCACAGTAATTGTAGCCTCATAAAAAGAATTTGGCAATGTCCCTTCTGCCTCTATTGTGTGGAACAATTTGAGGAGTACTGGTATTAGCTGTTGTTTGAATTTCTGTTTGAATTCTGCAGTGAAGCCATCTGGCCCTGAGCTTTTTTTGGTTGGGTGACTTTAATGACTGCTTCTCTTTCATTGGGGGTTATAGGTTTATTTAAATTGCTTATCTGTTCTTGATTTAATTTTGGTAAGTGATATCTATCCAGAAAATTGTCCATTTCAGTAGATTTTCAAATTTTGTGGAGTACAGGTTTTCAAAGTATGACATGATGTTTCTCTGGATTACCTCAGTGTCTGTTGTTATATCCACCTTTTCCTTCCTGATTTTGTTAATTAGCATGCTCTCTCTCTACCATTTGGTTAGTTTGGCTAGAGGTTTGTCTATCTTGTTGATTTTGTCAAAGAATCAAAATCTTCATTTCATTAATTCTTTGAAATGTTTTCCTAGTTTCTACTTTATTGATTTCAGCCATCAGTTTGATTATATCCTGGCATCTACTCCTCTGTGGTGAGTTTGCTTCTTGCTGTTCTAAAGCTTTTAGGTGTTTTGTCAATTCTCTTTTTATATTTCTTCCTTGACCCAGGAATGGTGCAACTGGGCATTATTCAATTTCCATGAGTTTGTAACTTTTCTTCAATTTATGTTGTTGAATTCTAACTTAAAGTATGGTGGTCTGATAAGATACAGGGGGGTATTCCAATTTTTTTGTATCTGTGGAGGTTTGCTATTTTGCCAAGTATGGAGTTCAACCAGGGGCCCTATACATAAAGGAAGAGCCACAAGTTCCTTTTGCCAGAGATAAAGAGAATATTTAATTTTAGCATTTAGAAACATTTCCTCAAGCCCAAGAGAGAATGGAGGCTGTTATCCAAACACCTGAACCTGGGAACAGAACTTCTGAGGACCAAACATTCCACTACAATTTAAGAGCAATATTCATTCCTTAAAGGGCATGACACAGGGTTTGTGCTGAGCTTTTTCTTAATTGTGTCCTTTTATGTCTTAGTCTTACTATTCTGGCTGGTTCCTCTCATGCACTCTCAAAAAGGAAGGTTCTTTTCCCATTGTACCTTACCATTCTGATTTCTCTATACTTATTAACTGAACTCTTGCCCTTAATGGTATCAGGCTTTGAGTCTGAATTTTAGACAGTTCATCCTCAGGAGCAGGTATGTTTCGTAAACCTCTAACTTTCCTGTTCTTCATGTTATTATGAGGGTACATGGAATTCCTGGATCCAGGGCAGCTGAAATTTTTTTCCAAAGAATTGTTTTGGGTAAAGAGGCTGTTGCTTTATACATTTTCTTCTTTAAAATCCATACAAAATTTCCCAAAGAAAAACACATACGGGAAATCTCATGAAATGTAATGAGAATGAATAAAAATGCAATTTAAAAGGTCAGGGAAAATTGTGGTCTGCAATGACAAAATACTGGAACATTGACAAACAACAATGGTCAATATGTAGTTCATTCTTCTGCAGATTTTTTTAAGCCCTTCACACCCTTATTTTTTTCTGCATCATTTTCATTTTCTGGTAAGTTGTTCTCAGTTTTCAATTTTGGTCCTTGCCCACTTCCTTCTCCTAACACGGTGCACAAGAGTTTTCTCTTGCCTTTCTCTCTCTCTTCTCTAAATATTTGTACCCTGGATGACCTCTTGAAGTGTTTTACAATTATAAATTCAGATTTTCATAGCCTGATTTAAATATATAATTTGTTTTTACGGCATGTAAAAACAGTTCATATTCCGATCTATGAACTTCTGCTACATTGGTATACAAGATCAATTCAAAACTCTATGAATGTGCTAATACCAGTCCTTTACAAGAATTACTCTTCTTGTTGTATCATGATTCCCATCTGGACTGCACAGAAATCTCTTGAAGAAACTGAAAATTCCAGATTCACAAGTGTTGATTTTGAGTGCTATCTGAACATTACTATTTTAATATTTTTGTTTTATATATCTAAAGTTTGGGACAATTGAAAAGAATTAGTGAATTGTTCTGTGAGGGTCTCCAAATGCTGTAAAACAAGAACAATTTCAGAAAAATACAGATTGTGAACACACAATTTAGTTTTTCTTAAGGCTTCCTACATGCTGTGTGTGCATTGGGGAAACTGAGAGCTGTTGTACTGTGTTCTAATTTCAGGGAACAATGCTACCTCCACACAGTGACTTGCATATCTAGGAGTAATGAGGAACTCTGTACCAGTTATCTGTTCATTTCAGTAAAACAAGCCATTAAGCTTTGCCTTTGTAATATATCACTTAATACATTCTTTTGTCCTCTAATAGCATTTTACAGAAAACATGTATGAAAGTCAGTCATCTGAAAATGGGATTATTATTCTTAAGTTTCTCTTGCTGACTACACTGCATACACAAAATTCCAGTGCCAATTTGATTGAATCTGACTCATTTGAATATTTTAAATTTTTCTGAAGATGTTTCTGAAATTCTGTGTATCAATTCATTTTAATATGAGTCATTACATAAGGATGGCTTTTAAATTCTAGTATTTTTGTATATTCTTGCATAGAATGTTAGAACAAAATTTATGGAATATCTACTGTTGGTGAAAACTTTTCAGAAACATGCTCCCTATCCATAATAAGCTAAAAATGAAGTTGTCAATAGTAATATTTTCAAAGGAAATCTATTTTGAAATAAAAAGAAAATGAATAACATTACACTGAAAGTTTATGTGAGTTTCTTTCATTTTAGCTATTTTAAGACATGCTTGTGTCCTTTACAAAAGATTATTTTAGGGCACAAAAGATGACTCAGTTAGCCAAGTACTTGCCACAGAAGCACAAAGACCTGAATATGATCTTCACAATCCATGTTATCAAGCTAGGAATTATGTGCTTTAGTTGTCACAGCACCAGGGATGCGGGGGTAGGCAGGACTCACTGGCCAGCCCAATATAATCAGGGCATTCCAAGCCAAATGAAAGAATGTGTCCATGACAACATAAGCTAAACACTACCTGAAAAACGAGACTGGAAGTTGACCTATGGGCTGTCCAAGCACACCAACAATAATGCATCTTACACATACTTGTGCACACTTATGCATTCACATTTACGTCCACCTAAATTAAATTTAGAACAGTGAAAGTGCATCATCTTCTTTGCTGTTAGTCCTGGTTTCTGGTTTCTGTAATTTCAGAGTATGGCATTCCTTTGTTTTTGGTAAAAATGAAAATTGCCCCAACATAGTTTCTCCCTGTGTTTTTCATCACAGAGTCAATTCATTTTGGCTGCTCTGATAACTATCACAGCTCCAGCAGTTCCCTGTGATTTAAGTCATTGTAAGAAAACAACAGGGCTGCCAATGAGAGAAACCTTGAATATTTGTACAGATATCAGGATCCTTCATCTCCAAATTTATTTGGTAGGACCCACATATAATATTCTAATTGCTTACTCCTCCATGAACATGTAAATAAACAAAAAGTGGATGTAGAAAGATGAACATATTCTCCCCTTCATTCCCAACTGAATAGGCCAAATCAATACTGACTACAATTTCTTCATAATTCTATATGTTTACACTGTAAAAACATTCTCTCTTCTAAACATGCTATCTTTCTTAATTTGAAGATAATCCCCTAAAATAGGTTTGTTCTTTTCATTTCATCAACATCACAGAGTGACTATGTGGAAACCTAGTTCTAAAGAGGCAACCATTCCAAACACGTACAGACAAAGCTGTGGTTTCCCTGGCAACGGCACCATAAAAGGCTCTTAGAATAGTTATTCCCACCCTTACACAGGAGTCCTTTTCATTTCAGGAAAGCTTCCTGTCAGAATGCATTCATCAATGTAATTTGCCAACAAAGTTGAAGAGATTAAATTTCTCTCTTCCCAAAAATGTAAGAGCAAAAAAATAAAATAAATCTACAGCCAAAAATCAACAGCTTTTGAAGCAAAAAAAAAAAAAAAAGTGACATGAGGAAGTAAAGGACATTGTAGTTTCCTGAATGCAGTTGGAATCAATTTGAACTGAGATTAATTTGTATTCTGCTTTTATATATGCAAATAAAAGGTAGATGTAGGAGGAGGAGGAGCAGTTGAATGCAACCACTACTTCTAAAATTGTTCTTTATAACCCAGTAGGAATTTCTGCTAAATTTAAAAAGTTCATAAAATTCACATTACTGCTTCATGAATTTATGGCATTCTTTCAAGCAATAAATTTTGCTCATGTTTCCCTCAAAAGGCAAATTCTGTAAATGTTACACATTATTACTTGTTAAAATTCAGTAACACATTTAAAGAACAAGATACTTGAAGCTCCTTCCTATCTATGTATGTGACTTGAAAAGACAGTGTCCTGCACTATGCAACATTACAAACAAGGATGGGAACATCTGGAGACAAAAGACATTCATCTGCAAGACACACCCAGAAGTAAAATAATTGTTACAATTTATTTGTCTTTTTGCTGAAAATCAAATTCCAGAAATTCGAAATGCACCTCCAAAAAGTAAATCAAAGTAGACCACCACACCACAGCCTTGATTAAAATGTTAGTATCTAACACATGCAGAGAAGCTTCCTTTCCAGTCATTGCCCGTGTTTCTACTTCTTTGTCTTCAAGCAAACACAGCTAAGGAAACTTTACACTGCTCCTACCAATTTAAACAACAATTGTGAAAAAACTCTGCTATAGATTAAGCTATGTTTAAATGCTGAGAAAACTCAATATTTATTTTTGACACATGATACATTTTGTATTCAAAGCAACTATTGCAAAATGAAGCATGCATGCACACAAACACAGGACACACACACACACACACACACACACACACACACACACACACACATGCACATACACAAACACACACACACACACACACACACACACACATATATATGTATAATATTTCACAATAAAAGGTAAGAATAACATTTTCTGTGATGGTGGAAGCAAAGTATTCTCACTCCTTTTTCACCTGGAGATTTAAAACAAAACTCATTTCAGGTGGTACCACTGCATGGATAACTCCAGACCAAAAAAAAAAATGAATCAAGTCTCCTGTTGTGTTTTGTGGATAATATTTCATCTGTCCCTGGTGAAATAATTCATTGCTTATAACTATGCTGTCCAAGTTCAAATTCTCTCTTTCTCAGAACACTTATGAAAAGTTGGTTCTGATTCTACCACTGCTTGTAGCTAACAAAAATATCACAGATATGATTAAGCATCAAAAAGGAGTGTGAAATGAAATGCAAGTGTGAAAACAGTCACAATTTAAAATGAACAGATAGTTGAGACTTATATTAAGTAAATATTTACCAATTAAAATTTGTTCATTGGCTATGGGATCCAGGAAAAAATAATCTAAAAAAAATAGCCTCATTAAATTTGTGTTTCTGCTAGATGATTCTTTGTTACATTATAGGAAAAGTCATCATTATTTATTTATTGCAGTCATTCTTTTATAAAATGGAGAATTACAATTTTATGCTTCTAAGAGAATATATAATTTAAATAACTTTCATAGAACAAATAACCATAATATACTCTTCTACAATTAAAAGTACAGTGCAAAAGTTCAGCTAAAGATTACTTATAAAACTTCTGATTACAGTTTTAGGTAGTTTTGGCATCCTCTTCTCAGCTGAGAAATAAAATGCAAATAAAGTGGACTGTTCTTCTCTGCCTCCAACTGTAGCATAAAGTTGATCTTCCATGGCATGTTTCTTAAAAGCAAACCTAAAATAAGTTTCTTCCAAATCCTCTATTTTTTTCTCTTTCTCTAATAGCTTATTGTATTGTTCCCCAGAAGAAATGAGTCACAAAGCCCTACTGCACTTAATCTAATTAGGAATTTTTTTGAGAAACAGTGGTTACATAGTTCTCATTAACTGACTAAAACACAGTACATCTCCAGAGGTATAAAAGGGAGGAAAAAGGGACAAAGAAAAAAAAGGATGATTCCTTTTAAAGTTCCAGAAATGAATGTAAGTGTTCATATTCTGGTACATTAACAGTTTGTTCCAGTACATTGATATTTTATGTGGAAACCCTACTCTGCAATTAATATGCCTGATGCAAATTGAAAAACCCATAATCCATCCTTCTCTGTTGGAATGTAAGAGTATATTATTATTGAGAAGCTACAGGATACCAGAGCCATTTTTTAAACTTGAGTGCTCATTACCTTAAATCTGCATATAAAACAGTTTTGCATTCAGAGGAGGTAATACATAACAGAATATATTGTGGTGCATATAAGAAAAGTGCTCCAAATAAAAACGACCTGTGGGCTTCCTTTGTAGGTGAAATTTATGCAATTCCAGGCATTAGGGATTAATAATAGCTAACAGGCAAAGAGGAGGCATGGGTATTAAAATATTGTGCTAACTTTCTGCACAACTCAAGGCTACAGGATGAACCAAATTGTCTAAATCTCCTTAAAAGTAAAGAGTAGGTATTTATCACAAACAGAATATGGTACGGGGGAGGGGATTGCACATGGTTCTCTCACATTACTATTTATAATAGTTTTAAAGGACAAAGGACAATCTTCTTGGAGGCAAGAGAAAAGAGTAAGAAAAATGTCTTTTGTTCTAACATATCTGGTACCTTGCTTTCAAAATCATGCATACAATTTTTCATAGGATGCATAATACTGTGATTGCCTGTTATGACTAACAAAAAGAAGGACGTTATACAAATACTGATGTTTGCTTACATAGATGGTAAGCCATACTGTACTAATGAATGAGAGTTAAATGAAACATGTTCTCTAACTTTTAAAGGTCTCAGGGAGTATAGGTATACCACCATGGTCCTCTGTTAGCTGGGTTGCTGCCATCTCTGGTGGGGGCATCATATACAATAACAGTACCTTGGAAGTTTTCTTATATATTTCACATACTATCAGACAGGACATTTACTGCCTTCCACTGGCAGATAATGGGTTGTTTCAGCTAGCAAGTGATAGAATTCTAAAAACAAGCAGCTGTTATAATTCTGTGTCCTACAAACAAATGAAAGACATTTAGAAGATGTATACACAAATAAGATTAACACACAGCACATTGTATACACAAAAACACACAAAAAGTTTCATATTTATATACTTTTCGATACAAATATTACCTGAAAAACCACAGCCAAAAAGAAGTCTACATACACACACATTCAATAGCCTTTCTGCAGATAAACAAACAACTGTGTGTGTGTGTGTGTGTGTGTGTATCACCATCTGATAATTTTTTCAGGTGTAGTAATTTTCACCTCTAGTAATTCTTGCAGACTAGGACATAAAAGGCACCACTTCAGAGGTTATCAAAGAAAGTAGACAAATTTAGAAGCATAAGCAATAAAATGCCTTCATTCTTAAAATACAGAAATTTAAAATCTATAAGGACTGCACATATGGCCCAGTTCCTAAGAAATTTAGCTAAACAATTAAGTGTGTTTTCTTCTCATAACAATGCATTTTAAAATTCTGCAAACATACAATACTACAACTTCTAGGGAAACAAATTAAAATTTGTTTAACAGAGTAAGTCTGTTAAAAAACAACAACTATTTTTTACATTTCAGAGTAGCATGCAATTTGACAATTACTTAAAAAGAAATAGTGTAATATGAAATGATATCATATATATGTAAAATAACTTTGAATTCAACAAAATATGATGTATGGTTCATGTATTTCTTCCCTAATATGAATTTTTAAAAGGATTAAAGAGATAATATACATGAAAATTTCTTTAATAGAATAAAGTTCATAGTTCTAAACCTGGATAGTATATAGCCATTATTTAGGCTATATTAGAAAGCAACTATATTAGAAAGCAAAGGAGCATGAGATTCTGAAAGTTAATAGAAGAAAGAAAGTGTAAAACAGGTAAGAAAGATCAATTCTCCCACAGCTCACAGGCACTGTAAATGTACAAATAACCCCCAAATAAAATAACACATCATAAGATAAGAGTACACTAAAATGTCTCACACAAGACACTTTCAGTAGATTTTACAATTTTTTTTAGCTAGGTCATTTTTTTTTATTAAAACAACATAAATCACAGATTTACTTGGTGAGAATAATGTAGAACTATAAACAATTTTCTTCAATTACTGCTAAATATTTTAATTTAAATATGAGGAGTGTTTTTCTGAATGTGTATTTCATTGCTTGAAATGAAAGTTTGGTAATTACTTTTCCATGAAACCTTCAAGAATATTACATCTCCTCATGTTTCCAAGTGGTTAGGACAGCATAG
Source organism: Cricetulus griseus (assembly GCF_003668045.3). Lineage (NCBI taxonomy): Eukaryota > Metazoa > Chordata > Mammalia > Rodentia > Cricetidae > Cricetulus > Cricetulus griseus. The sequence continues at coordinate 153,845,527 of NC_048598.1, read as the reverse complement.
AATACCCTTAACCACAATGCAACCATTATTTATTTTCATTTGTGATTCTCAACTTTGATGATTATTTTTACATGCTATCATTTTGCATAGGTAATTAATTTTTTTCTCTCTGTTTCAGTAAACATCACTTGATGGCAAATGATGTCTTTAAATTATAGGACAAAGGGTACTTTCTGTAACGTCCTAAAAGTTGTTTGTCCAGATGTGCTGATTTCATTATGGGATAACTTTGTTTTTGTTGTTAAAAGTACATATTGTTGTTTTAACAAACTGCAAATGCAAAATACTCAAATGAATGAAATTCATCGGTATTGCCCCAGCAAAAACTTTTCCTTGCCATTAGTCTCTTACAAATATATTTCAGGAACTATTCAAATGGGATTTATATGTATTAGCTATTATAAGTAATATAGAGGTGGGCATACAGCCACATATGTATAGGCTACATGCAAATACTGACCTAACATACAAGAGATTACACATCCTTGGAATAGATGCAAGTTTAGAAAAATTGATGACATTAAATATATTTGCCAAAGAAATAGGAGACTTGAAATGATGAGTGGCTATTCTGCTGTTTCTGTTCTCTAAGGACAAAAGAAGAGAGAATGTCTCACTGTTGCACTCAGAGGGGTTTGCTTCATTATACATTACATAGGTCATTTTACTGTTAAGGTTGTTCAGCCCTGTGATATGGTACTGTGAGCTGTTTGGAGCATCGTTCAAGAATGTGTTTCATGCTTAAGCAATTTTCTTTTTCTATTATGTACAATCAACAGCTCTTGAAGAGAAAGAGTCTTCAAAGTTGAAAATGCAGAGTAACTTGCTAAAACTTCAGAAAATGTTTTAAAATATGGATTATCAATATTAATTATTAATTTCACAGAACATAAAATTTGAAGTATTTCTATTTAGTGGATACTACTTCTGGGGAAGTTGATGACCATCACTGATGTCTGATTTTAAAAGCCATCTTCAGCCTTGAACACGTAGGAAAGCAACTAATATGCTTCAGCAGCAGCAATAGATATGTTTTTTCTTGAACTAAATTAAATATCAAAAATTGTAACTTAATATATAAGTTTATATGTATAATAATAACATGTAAGTTTTATGTGATATTATTCATATATTTGATCAGATAATAAAAAGGGTCAAAATATTAAGTTCCAGTTAAACAATAGCATATTATTAGTTTTGTTTTTTTCCAATCATGTGAGGTTTCTATAGTAATAAATAGAGAAATGGAAACTGGGAGGGGCTGGTGCATGCCTTTTATCCCAGCATATGGAAGACAGAGGAAGGAAGATCTGCATGATTTGGAGGCCTGCCTGGTATACAAGAAGAGTAGGACATGGAGGACTGTTACACAGAGAAATACTGTCTTGGGAACAAATAGTGAAATGGATTGCTTAGTTACATAAAATTTATTTTTTGACAGATTCAGGAGTTAGAAATCTAAGATTAAATTGCTGTAATCCTATGTAAAGCTTATGTGTGAGTTCATTGACCCTAATTTTTAGTTTGCCAAATGTTCATGCCGTCATTGTGTTTTAAATATATGTGACTGTTTATTAATACTTGTGATTTCAACCTTGGTCAAGTAAGTGTCTATTTGCAAGGTCCAGTAGTCAAGAAAAAGATGATTACTTAGCCAAAAATCTGAGAATGAAAGACTGAATACTTAGCCCTAAATGGGCCCAATATATTATCCCTACCATACATCAAATACCACCAACAAGCCTTCACAGAAAAAAAAAAAGTGGAAAGACTAGAAAAGCTGCTAAGGAGGAGAGACATAAAATGCAGGCTTCTGGATATGCCCTGGTCATGGGTCATGTGGACTTAAAACAACTATACTTGCCTTAACAAGTTTAAGCAAGCAAAACTCCTAGCATAAATGTAGTAGGCAATCTCTATGCCCGTGTATAACTCAAGAGTTATTGGCAGGCATTAGACATCGATGGGTGTATGGAGAGCCTTCCTTTCTAAAGATGGAATGTCTCAGTCAATAATTTACTCCTGTGAAGAGATACCATGACCACAGCACCTCTTATAAATGAAAGAAGTTGATTAAGGCTTGTTTACAGGTTCAGAATTTTAGTCCATTATCAGTATGCCAGGAAACATGGTAAAATGAAGCAGACTTGGTTTTGGAGGGGTTGACAGTTCTACACCTGGATCTATAGGCAGCAGGAAGAAAGATGGAGGCTCTGGGCTTTTTTTTTTCCCTTGGGCTTTTGAAAACTCAAAGCCATTTATCAGTGACACACTTCCTCCATCAAGGCCACACCTCCTAATAGCATCACTCTTTGATGAGCAAGCATTCACATCTATGAACCTGTGGGGGCCATTTTTATGCAAAACTCTATATGGACCTATGGGTAGGCTTCTTCTGTTTTAGTGAATGATGCCACACTTATGCATATATGGACATCACTAGTTATAATTAATATGCTATCATAACACAAAAAGAGTTAAATTTGGAGAGGTGATGTTTGATGGTACAGGGAATGAAATAGTGGGGAAAGGGGGTGATAATATTTTCTGTTTAATTTCACACAGTTTGAAATTGTCAAGATAATACCTTGTAAAACATTGATAAAACATTGCTTTGTCTGGATTATTTCCCAAGGCCTCCCTCCTTGACTTAGAGCAACAATTTTCTTGGTTTGTTCTCATGTGGCCCTTTGTGCATTTACAAGTTCACTGGTCTATTTGCCTTCTTCAAGGACACTAAATCCATAAGATTTGGTTCCCACACATAATGTGTTCATTAACTACAACCTTAAAGTCTGTGTCTTTAAGTATACAAACACAAGATACTCTAGCTTCAATATATGGATTTTAGAGGATTTTAATTCAACTTTTATTGAGAAACACATGACTGTATATTTCTAAGCACTACCTAAATGAGGAAATTGCCTGCATAGGAGATCCATGTCCTATACTTTTTTTAATATTTTCATATTTAGGATTTAGAAGTTTGTGGAAACTATGTTTTGAATTTATCTCTTATGAACAAAGAAAATTAATTAAAAATGCCTAAAATTCTTGGAGAGAGTGAAGAAATGATGAGTTAAATAAGATCTATATAAAAGACTTTATATGTACCATTAGGTATAAAAAAAATTCATGTTACAGAAAGTTACCAAATAATAAACTGATATTCCACAAACAAGAAAATGGGGACTAAAAACTGATTTGCATAAATAAATTTTTGAAAAATACAGAAATGAATCAATCACAGAATGGAGTGAAACATACAGAAACACTTCAGTAAGAACAGGAACTCTAAAGTAAAACCTGTGCTTTGCTGTGGCAATTGAAACTGGCCAGCTAGAGCTGAAGTATCAACTTTGAGCAAAAAGACAGAAACACACAGTCAACAGCTCACAGATTGGGAAAATGTCATCACCAACCCCACATCTGACAGAGGGTTGATTTCCACAATATATAAAAAACTTAAAAAGCTAGTCACCTAAACACCAAATAATCCATTAAAAAGTGGGGTACAGAACTAAATAAACAATTCTTAATAGAGGAATATAAAATGGCCAAAAAGCACCTAAAAAGTTTTCAACATCCTTAGCCATCACGGAAATGCAAATCAATACAACTCTGAGATACCATCTTACACCTGTCAGAATGGCTAAAATCAAAACACCAATGATAATTTATGTTGGAGAGGATTTGAAGAAAGGGGACTACTCCTCCATTGCTGGTGACAGTACAAACTTGTGTGGCTATTTTGGAAATTAGTACGGTGGTTCCTCGGAAAATTTGGAATTAGTCTACCTCAAGATCTAGCAATTCAACTCTTAGGCATATACCCAATTGATGTACATTCATACCATAAGGACATATGTTGTTTGTAATAGCTAGAAACTGGAAGCAAACTATATTCCCTTCAACTGAAGAAGGGATAATGAAATGTGGTACGTTTACACAATGGAGTACTACTAAGGGGAGGCAATGAAATCTTGAAATTCTCAGGCAAATTGATGGAACTAGAAAAAAAATCTTGAATTAGGTAAACCAGTAACAAAAAGACAAACATGGTATGTCCTCACTCATAAGTGGATATTAGACATAGAGCAATGGATTACCAGCCTGTAACCCACAACCTCAGAGACAGTAGGAAACAAGGAAGATCCTAAGAGAGACAAATATGGTCCCTCAGAGAAGGTGAAAAGGACAAGATCTCCTGGGAACATGTTGGGTAGGGGGAAGTAGGTAGCAGGAAGGAGAACATTAAGGAGAACATGAGGGATCAGGAAGATTGGGTCCAGGAAAGAATAGAGAAGGAGAGCAAGAAAAAAGATACCTTAATAGAGAGAGCCATTATAGGTTTAAAGCGAAATCTGGCACTAGGAAAATGTCCAGTGATTCACAAGGATGACGGCAACTAAGAATCTAAGAAATAGTGAAGAGGCTACCTTAAATGCCCTTCCTCTCTAATGAGATTGAGGACAACCTTAAATGCCATTCTAGAGCTTTCATCCAGTAGCTGATGAAAGCAGAAGCAGAGATCCACAACTAAACAAACACGGAGCTGAACTCATAGGATCCAGTTATTGTAGAGAGGGAGGAGTGATGAGCATAGGGGTAAAGACCATGCTTGGGAAACCTACCGAAAAAGCTTCATGGACCCAAATCTGACAACTGGGGAACCAGCATAGGAATGAACCAGACCCCCTGAACATGGGAGTCATTTGGGAGGCCAGGACAGTCTATGGTGCCTCTGGCAGTAGAAACAGTATTTATCCCTCGTGCATGGATTTTGGGAGCCCATTCCCTAGGGAAGGATACTCTCTCAGCCTAGATACATGGGAGAGCCCCTGATCCCTGCCGCAAATGATGTGAGAGACTTTGATGGTCCCCCATGGGAGGCCTCACCCTCCCTTTGGGTGGAGTAGGGTGGAATGGGCGATTGGTATGAGGAATGGGAGGACATGAGGAAGAGCGAAATGGAATTGGTATGTAAAATAGGATTGTTTTATTTTAAATTTAAAAAATATAGCAGCAGCAGGAAGTGAAATCTTCAAGGAAGTGTTTCCTCCTGTCGGCACACATATGCTATATATTACATAGGCAGCATAGGTTTTACCTCAAGATGGCAACTGAAATTGATTATATTAGCATTTTCATAGTTGGTACTGGTTTTGAAGTCATTACGTGGTCATAAAGTTAAGCTGAGGCTTGGTCCAAATAAAAGGGTTCAAGCCCCTAAAGAGAGCCCAGGAGAGGCTACAGGTGAAGGTGCACCCAGTTGCAGTGAAGATTGCAGGATTTTGGAGATGCCTGAACCATGAGATTAATGGTAAAGGATAACTGAGGATAGAGAGAAGCCAACCTCAGACTAGGAGACAGTCTGTGCATGGTGGGGATAGATAAACAGTGACTGCCAAGGCCCCTTGCAGCACAGTGGGATCTTGAGTATGTTCCAAATATCCGGCTCTGGACCCTTACACTGTTGGAACTTGAATTTGTTTTGATCTGAGTTTGACTGTGTTCTGCTTGTTTCTTCCTAAAGTAAGAATATATTTCATTTTTCTCCCCAGGAGCCCACAGTTGGACTTTTTAGCATACTTATGAAAATTTAAAGGCTTTGAACTTTTAAAGAAATTCTGCAAGTTTTAAAAAGATGGAATATTCTTGTTTACTTAGTTTTGAATTTTGTGACAGACTTTCATTTTGTATCTCATTGTGGCATATGTAGGCCATAAAGGCCTCAAATTCACAGAGGCCCACCTTTCTCTGCCTCCCAAGTACTATACTGCAAACCATGTACCACCAAGCCCAGCATGACACAAAACATTTAAAATGTATAGATTTGTAAAGCCTATTGAATTTTTAAACTGGAATGTTTATGCTGTGATATTAACATGAGATCTTTTGGAGTGAATAAGAATGAAAGTATATGTCTTAAAAGTAATAGACTTGTGTGTGTCAAGGTGAAAAGATGTTAATAGTGATGGGTAATTTTATGTCAAGTTGACATAGGCTGGATTCATTTTGGAAAAAGCAACCTCAATTAGCAAAACTCCCACACTATTGGGCTCTGGGGCATTTTCTAGACTAGTAATTGCTGTGAGATAAGTTTTCTCAGTGATTAAGAGTACTGGTTCCTTTTACAGAAGACCTGGTCTTAGTTTATGGTACCCTCATGATGTATCATAACAATAAGTAAGTTAAATTCAAGGATATAGGTCACTTTCTTCTCTGATGATTTCCATAGGTACCAGTTACACATATGTTGAAAATACAAACATACAGGGAAAAACTCATACATATAAAATTAGAAAAACAAAAGCTTAGAAAAGAAAAGAAAACTAAGCAAGAAATGTGAGAGAATATACTATATTCTAAAAATAGAGTATTTCTTTTGCTGCTTTTTCTTGTTTTTAGTAGATATTTTCTCTTTAATTAAAACATTAATACATCATTTCCCCTTCCCTTTTCTCTCTCCAACCTACCCACATCCTCCCCTTCCAACCACTCCTGAAGTCTTAATCACTCTCAAATTCATGGCTTCTTTTTCTGTACTATCATTACAAATATGCAGAGAAATGCATAAATATTTGAACAATCTTACTGATTCCGTTAAGTGTTTCTTGTGTGTCTATTCCATACAAACATATGATATATATATATACATATATATATATATTTCATATATAAATAATATATATGTTATAAGAATAAAATCATTAAGGACAAGGATGGTACTTACCCTAATTAAGAGGATCAAATGGACAAAGCTATTCTTACTTTGAATTTTGTGAATGCATGATCAACTTAATGAATAAAATAGTTACAATTTATTCCTGTGCTTTTTGAGATGTAGCAAGTCGCCCTTGCTGGTAATGTATAGCATACCACAACTGGTTAAAAAATCATTTATTCTTTCTTCTTAAGTTATGGTTCTCATAAGACTCTTCGTTTTTTTTTTAAATTTCCTCAAAACATATTTTGTTTGTAGTTGTCTTAGTTGGGGTTTCATTGTTGTGAAGAGTCACTATGACTACAGCAACTGTTATAAAGTAAAAACATCTCATTGGTCTATTTACATTTCAGAGATTTAGTCCATTATCTTTAGGGCAGGAAGAATGATAGCCATGTAAGCAGACATGGTGCTGGAGAGGTAGCTGAGTGTTCTACATCTGGATTCTCAGGCAGCAAGAAGACACAGTGAGCCACTAATCCTGCCTTGAGTTTCAGAAACCACTACTCCATCCCCCCAGTTACACACTTCCTCTAGCAAGGTCACACCTATTCCCATAAGGTCACAGCTATTAATAGTGCCACTCCTTAGGGGCCTATGGGGTACCATTTAACCGTCTGCCTGCCATAGGCTTTTAGTCATATCAGAATGCATAATGTATTTAGTTCAAACTTATAAGTCCCCTGTAGTGTATTATAGGCTCAAACTTGTTTAAAACTCTAAAGTTCAAAGTCTATTCTGAGATTATTTCAGTCACTTAACTGTAATTCCCTGAAAATGAAAATACAAAGCATATCACAAACATCTAAATTTTAATGTCATTGGATATACATTGCCATTCCAGAAGGAAGGAAAGGGAAAATAGTATGAAATTATTCAACTAAATCATGACCAAAACAATCTGGGAAAACTATAAATTCTGCATCTCCATGTTGGATGTGAAAAATGCACTTCTGATCTCCAATTACTTTGAGGTAGGTTGACTGCAACATACTTTTTCCTTAGGCAATTCTATTCTGTTTTAGTAGCTTTACTTGTTATGTACCTCATGACTCTACCTTCTCCAACATCTTGGTGTTTCCAAGGCAATAAAGAATTCACTTTCACAGTTTCTTGCAATGGCCCTTCCAGGCTATATAGGAACACTCCTGTCAAATGTCTGACATTAGCATCCTTCCCTAATCATGGACGGAGATTCTATAACCTATTTCTTGTATCACTGACTCTAACACCAAAAGTAAAAGGCCAAAGCTACCAAGTTCTGCTGCTTTCTGGGGCTGAAAATGGCTCCCTTTTTCAAGCACACTTACATCAGCTTTATATTTTAGATGGTTCCCTTCACTATTTAATTTTGGCTGTCCTGGATCTTTCACTGTTGACAAGGCTGCCCTCAAACTTAAGGATCTTCCAGGCTATGCATTCTGAATACTGGGGCTAAAAGTGTTCTCCACCATACCTTAGCTGAGTTTTTCTTTTATTCATTTTCACAAATTAGAAATTTACCTGGGTGGAGTTTTGCTCTGCAGTCAGCACTCCCTTTATTTCACTTAGCATCAGGGTTTTCTTTAATCTGTTTACACTCCCTGGTGCTCCTTTTCCCCTCCAACTGAATATTTTTTGTTTTTCCTTGCTGAACTTACTCATTTTCATTATAGATATGTGTAATAATGATTGTTAATAGCCACACAACACTTGTCCTCTGTCAAAGATGCTAATCCATAATTCCTCAATTAGCCCCAGGAAGAATTATTTTAGAAAGGGGGCAGAAAACATCCACATTCTACACCAAAATACCACAAGGACAATCTCTAGGTCATATTAATATTCTTCTCTTCTGATCCAGTCCCACAGTTCAAATTACCTTAAGCAGCACTGTCATCCATGGGCCTACTATTATGGCCCTTTAAGCTCCAATTAATGCATTCAACTTCTTTTCTGATCCAAAGTCCTAAAGTCTACAGTTTTCCAAACAAAAGTATTTTCACACTATTACCCAAATCCATGGTACTGAATTCTCTCTTAGTCAGGGTTTTACTGTTGTGAATAGATACCATGACAGTAACAATACTTATAAGGAAAACTATTTAATTAGGTCTTGCTCACAGTTCAGAGGTTTTGTCTATTATCATTATGAAGCAAAGCACAGTGGCATGCAAGCAGACCTGGTGCTGGTGAGTTGGCTAAGATTTCTGTATCTGGATACATAGGTAGTAGGAAAAGACAGTGAACCCTTAGGCCTGGCTTGGGTTTCTAAAACCTCAAAGCCTCCTCCACCATGGAAATATTCCTTCAGTAAGGCCACATGTACTCCAACAATGCCACACATCCTAATAGTGACACTTTCTATAGGCCTATGGAAACCATTTTTAGTCAAGGCACCATAATAGTATTGCCCCAATACCCTAAAGTTGGTTGTTTTAATCTTTTGCTATTTAGCTCATCCAGCTCCCAAGTAAATACAGATAATCTTATTTTATTTATAAATATCAAGTCTTAGCTTGACTTACTTCTAGTCCTCTTTCCTTAACTTAAATTATCCCATCTGACTGTTACCTCTGGATTTTTTTCTCTATTTCTATATACATTTCTTCCACTCTTACTCCATGGATGTCTGGATGGCTGGTCCCTTGGGTCATCCTTCCTTCTTTCTTTTTCTTTGACCCCAGATTTCTCCTCCCTTTCATTTTTCTGTCTGCCAGCCCCAAGTATCCTTTCTCTCTGCCCAGGTACCAACCATTTACCTCTTTATTAAACCAATCTGTTATTTTAGACAGGTAAAAGATCATAGCATCACAGAGTTAAACAAATGCAACATAGAAGAATACAACACATCTTTGCATCATTAAACAAATGTTCCACAACAAAAAAATGTAACACATTCTAAAATAATATTCCACAACAATACCCCTCCTAATGTTCTCTTTCTTATATTTGCCACCTATGGCTATGCTGCAGCTCTTTCACAACATATCTTAAATGCCAGATCTTTCAAGAAGCATCTCTATTCAACAGAATAGGAAGCAGTTTTTTCTATCATCAAAATCCCTACTACTCTTGTACCCGCTGTTATATATAACATATTCCTCTTAAAGGAGAGAACCATTTCTGTCTTTGAAGATCTTTAAAACCAAGGGTTTTTATTATACACCTTTATTTTAAGGTATCATATGCAGTATAAAATGATAGACCTCATACCTAAGATGAACGAATTAAAAAAGGCACAAAATGAAATATGAAATTGTACTTTCTTATATTTCAATAGCATCAGGAATTATTTTTATGAACCAATTAACTGCTAAAAATGAGGAAGTAAGGTGACTTTTAGTAAAATTTTTAGCAAACAAAATAAAATTCTTAAGGAAAATAAGGAAGAACCAATGACTGAACTTTCCATCAATTCTAAAATCATTGGTATAGATACCCACATTAATGAATCACATCTAATAGATGTTCTTATGTTAAATGTTCTATGTTTCCCCATAACAATGTGTTAGATCAACTCTCTTGAAGAATATTTTAAAGACTCTGTCATATAAAAGTGTCAAATGATGTCTTCTTCATGAAAAAAATAAGCACTATCAAGTACATTTTGAAAGAAAACCCACTAAAATATAATATACAATTTTATGATTTTAGTTTTTGTTATTGTATCAGAAAATATCTCAGTGCTTAGGATATATGCAACAGAGTATGTGGGTATATAGGAAGTATGTGACACCAACTTTCAAATGTTTCAGGAAAGTGAGACAAATAGACCTCTAATGCTATATCAAAGTACAGTCAGGAAAGACAGGCTCTTAGGGTGTGTGGGAGCTACTTCTGCCATCCTGGCAACTTCTTCTTATGTTTAAAATCATATAAAAGAAGAATTATCGTGATCTATATCACACATACACACCAAAACCAAGGAAAATGGAATATGAATCTGTGATGTTAAAATTCCAACTTACTACAATGTTCAGTGACAAGAACATTGGAAGGTGAGAATAGGAACAAAGTGGGGACTGCTACAATGGTGGCTTGTTTCTCTTTATCTCTGTGCTGATATCCAGGATGGTGTTTGTTTTAATATGTAATGCAGCAATGATGATCACAATGTGTTCATGGCACATTTTATGTGTATATATCATTCACAAACATTGCTGTTACATATAGAAGACTTTCCATGTAATTAATTATTATAGAAACATGTCCATAGATTCACAAGAATGAGCCCAACTAAGAAACTAAGCAATAGTGGAGAGGCTACCTTAAATGCCCTTCCCCTATAATGAGAATGATGACTACCTTACATGCCATCCTAGAGCCTTCATCCAGTAGCTGATGGAAGCAGAAGCAGACACCTATCACTAAGCACTGAGCCAAACTCCTGGAATTCAGTTGTAGAGAAGGAAGAGAGATGAGCAAAGAGGTCAAAAACAGGGGAAACCTACAGAAATAGTTGACCAGAGCAAGTAGGAGCTCACAGGACCCCAATCTGACAACTGGGAAGCCAGCATAGAACCTAACCTGGACCCCTGAATGTGGGTGTCAGCTCGTATGCCCGGGTTGTCTAAAGGTTCTCTGGCAGTGGAACCAGAATTTATTCCTAGTGCATTAATGGAATTTGGGAGCCCATTCCGCATAGAAGTGTACTCTCTCAGCCTAAAATCTTGGGGAGGGCCTAGTCCCTGCCATAAATAACTTGAGAGACTTTGATGATTCCTCATGAAAGGTCTTATCCTCCCTGGGGAGTGAATGGGCAATGGGATGGAGGGTTCAGTGTGGGACATCGGAGGATGGGAGGGTGAGGGAACTAAGATTGATATGTAAAATAAGATTGTTCCTAATTTAAATTAAATTTATTTAAAAAATATATTTTAGTATCTTTCCACTTGAGAAGAGAATGGTATGAGAACACTTCCCATGATACTTACAAACCGTTGAGCAAACTGAATGTCACTTTATTCACTGAAGTGATTTAGTTTATTTCAAATACAGTAATCTTCATTTTTATAATTAATTCATTTCTGTGTGTGTCGATGTATTGTATCCATGAGTATAATATGCCCATGCAGAGGTCAGAACTCTTATATATCTTCCTCTATGGCAGTTTCTCAGTTACTTACAATATCAGTAAATTTGGTTGGGCAGTGAACTCAGAGAATATATGACTGTTTGATCCTTACATTCATGTTGAAGTTTCAGGCACAGAAAGCCATTCCTGGCTTTTTAGTGTATGCCCTGGGGATTACAATTTAAATCTTTATGCTTGCAACCCATGTAGCCTTATCCATAGAGCCATGTTTTCAAGATCTTAAAATTAGAATTTCTAAAACAAATCCATTCATTCTTTTGCTGAACCTAAATATTCCCTTTGAATCAACCATTGTCTGAAATGTTTAGTATTGGGGATAGTATCATCTTGTCTACACATCTTGACAAATTGTAGATCTGTGTTATATATTAAAACATGTAAATGGCTGGGTGATGGTGACACATGGCTTTAACTCCAGCATGTGGGAGACAAGTGGATCTATGAGTTATGGGCCAGCCTCTTCTACAAATGAATTCCTGATCAGACAAGGCAACACAAAGAAACCCCATCTCAGAAATTAAACTAAATTTTAACAATAAAAAGTAAGAAAAATGCAAGTAAATTTTTATTTTTGTGTATATTATGCTTATCAGACTTCACTTACATTTTCATGTTTGGAAATTTAAATTTGTATTCATCTTGCAACTTCATAACATATCTGCCTGTCTATCTACACAATATATTACAGATATGTAATAAAGAGAAATATTTTTAAAATATTTAAATGTGTGTGTAAGTAATTTACTGTCAGACACATGGTAAAACATCTCTGAGGTTGCCTTCTGATAATTCTATAAGTGTTTTTTAAAGTATACAAGGGAATTCTCAAAACTTGTGAAAAAGGAAAACAAAAAAAATGGAACTAAACCAGCAACTACATTTCAATTGTGAACAATCTACAGCAAATAGCTTATCCAAATTCTTAAAGGTTTGGTCCCTCGATGCTCAAGAAGGTTCACCTTTCTTATAACCTCTCATACTCTTTCTGTCAGTGTTTTCAACGCTACTGATGCTGTGAGTAATATTTGAAATAGAGGTCAGGCGAGCAGCAAAGTCCTGCACGCCCTTCTTGCTGATGAATTCCCTTTCTTCTGTGGCTTTTCGCCATGGGTTCATATGTCATGGCCTCTACATCACAAACCGCGGTAAGCAAATTCTAATTCTTCCAGAAAGGAGGAAAATACAAATCTTTCTTGACTGTGAGCTCATTTCTATTTCAGTTCAGATCAATGGGGCATCAAGAAAGTCCACTTGCAGCAATATAAACAGGTTTTCAAAACTGTATTTGAAACAGTCTTCCATTTGTCACTTGCACAAAATAAGAGATTTGATTTGCCTATGCCTGCCTGAAGTCACTAGCTACTGGAATAAGCATTCTGGGCACGTTTTTTCCTGTTGCTTCTGACCCCAATGTACTTGAGGAAATCAGGGCCACTAGGAAGCTGGGAAACAAGGCAAACAAGGTTTGTCTTGCTACTGATCTGCAAAAGTACTCTTGCTACAGATTTTTACTCAGGCCAGTCAGCACCTGAACAGAAACAATACTGGATCCATGAGAATGTACTGAAACCACTTTCCAATGGTCATGTAAACAAGCATCCTGCTATTGCAGACTGCCCAGAGAAAATGGCTGAATATCAATATTGTCACAGGCTTTCCCTTTATTCTCTACCCTCTTGCCTACAGATGACAACACAGAATATTGTCTTGACTGAGAAAGAAAACCACAGCAAACCAAGATGTAAAGGATGAATGGACCAGAAATTAGCAGCTTCCCTGTTTACCACAGTTTTTGAAATACTTTGTTTTGTTTTCCCCTTTGGCAGCACAGTTGATGCAGCAGCAGTCTGTGTACTGTAAAATTTGTTCTCAAACTCATGCAGAATAGTTAAAAAAAACTAAAACTAGGAGATATGTCTTAAGTTAGATTTTATATATTATCATTCATATGCTTAAATATTTAAAATAAATATTCTTACTATGACTGTATCAGAATTAGAAATGACACAGAGGAATTAAAAAGGAACAGTGTCTGGGTTTTCTTACCACCAAAACCAGGAAGTGGTTAAAATGATTTTGAGTAGGGAAGTAATCTCAGGACAGAAAGAACTAATAGAAAATAAACACTGAGTATTTTTAACCATTTTATGATAAAGTTAGAAAATACTTGTTCGAATTCACAAACATCAAAGGAAAAAATAAATATCTGTGTACCACACTAGTATTGAAACCACTAAGGATGTATGCTGTTAGAAATTCAATGCTCCTATTTCTCTTCTACATCCTCTCCCAACAGGAAGATGTCACACAAACCTCAGACTTCAGATGTCTATGTGACTTGAATACTATTCCCGTTTCATCTTTATTTTTCTTTACTGACTTGTTTCCCTGAGATTTAGAGAATAACTTGTGCAATTAAAATACTGTCTATTAATTTTGACTAAAATTACAAAATATAATGTAGATAATGATAAAAATAAATGTGAAGTAAGTAAGATTTATAGACAAAATTTCTTATTTACCCAAATAATGACTTCTAATTTGGTAAGAGCTAATAAGTTTCAACAAATGATAATAAGTCTTATTGGGTGTTTTCTTCCACAGGGAAGACAAGTGATTATGTTTTCAGTATTCCTGAGTTACCTAGAGTTCTTTGTATAGGGTAGAGGCTCCATGGTATTTCCCCTTCTACTTCAGCATGTGTATCGGTGCCTACAGCAAAGGGATCTTACCTTCAATTTCTGAGAAGAAAGGGAAGCTCGGTAGCCTATGTTTGGGGAATCTCATGGATACCTCTGACTAACAACTCCAAATATTTTCACTCTTGGTAGTAGAACTTTTATTAGATAATAGTTCTAATATTTATTATCATAGATAATAAAGCCTGTGTCTCTTAGTGCAAGCAATGTCAACAGTTAATAAATTTTCATCTAAATTATGTATATATATAAAATGCATAATTTTTGTTAAATGGTAATTTGATATAAAATTTACAAGCATAATAACTGATATTCACCCTGACTCTCCTCCTTAGTTAAATCCCCATCCCTGTGATTGACCCATTTCCCATTCAAGTCCCTTGTACCCTGATAGTCCCATATGTATTCTTCTTCAACTATCAATATTTTTTTCTTTACTATCATAGTTACTTTAGTTATTCTGTTTTGTATACTCATATCTGAAGATTTGAAGCCAGGTACTGCTTCCTTCCAGGTCCCATTACATTGAAGTATTTTGTGCACAATTTTTGCTTTGAGATAATGCCTATTTTTAAAGCTAAGATGCAGCATTTTGGTGTTGTTTGTTTTGTTTTTTGTTAACAAGAAATAGATGGATTTGTTTTGTGATCCATTCAGGCAGCCTCTATCCTTTTGAATTGATAATTGTAGCCACTAATTTTTAAAGTTCTTGTTGAACGTGTGTGTTTATGGAGGCTAACATTTTGTTAAATTGAGGTGTTTTTATTCAAGTTCATAGTGCTTCTTTCTGTTTCAGTAATTATGATTCTATATTTGTGTATTTTCTTTTTAGTCTTTGATTGAATTAATTCCTATCTTCAGCTTATTTCATTTACTTTAGTTTTGTTCTCTTGGCTATAAATTTTTAGACTGTTTACAACATGGAAAGTTTGTCTTTCCCCTTCAACAATGAAAGACAGTATTTCTGGTAAGGTTAGTCTAGGTTTGCATTCATGGTCTTTTAGTAGTTGAAATGTATTCCTCCATCACTTCTGTCTTTCAACATTTCCATTTATAATCTATATTCTGACAGATTTTCTTTTATAACTGACTTGTGTTTTACTTTCTTAAATCTTTTACTACTCTTTCTTTGTTGTCCTTAAAGTTTTAACTATGATACAGCATGGAAGATTTTCTTTTTCTGGTCTTGTCTGTTGGAATATTTTTGTGCTTCTTGAATCTGTATGTGTATGTCATTCTTAGCTGGGGAAAGTTTTCTTCAACGACTTTTACAAACCTTGTTTATATCATTATTCTTCTATTTCTATAATTCAACGGTTTGGTCTTCACATGGTATCATAATTTCCTACATGTTCTTTTCCTGCATTTTTAATACCTCAAAGATTGTTTATTTCCTGATAGTCTATCCTCTACTTCTTGTAGTCTATTTTGAAATATCTCCCTTGAGATCATTAATTAGGTTAATAGGGTTTTTAATTACATATTTGTTTCAGCTTTCATTCTTTTATATTTTTATATCTTTATAATATCAATTTTCATATGCTGGATAATCTTCATCTCTTATATGAGCCTTATATTTGTGGATACTGGGGAGAGTATTAGTAAAACATTTAACATTTTTAAGTTCATTAAGATGTTATCTTGTGTCTTCTTTAAACTTGAATTCTTTGATGATGTTTATAAATGTGCTTTTAGCATATAGATTGTGAGATTCACATAAATAATTCCCATTGGTAAATACTTTCATAGTATCGGAAGTGGGAAATTTTCTTGATCTTCAATGTTGTTCATATCTCACAGTGATATCAAGGCATGTGATTTTTGTTATTTCTTGATATAAGCAGATCAAGTCAGAGAAAATTCAGGATGATGGGTTGGATTGGGAATAAGCATTCAATATGGCTTATATGTATTGATGTCATGTGGACAAAGGGTACTGGCTATTGTCTAAGAATTGCTTTCTTGGAAAAACTTAGAATATATATATATATATATATATATATATATATATATATATATATATATCGTGGTTGGGAAAGGTGCAAGAAAGAGGATGCTTATCAGGTTAGAGCCTAAAAATTAATGTACAAGTTCTGCGTGAGTGAAGAGCTTCTCAAACAGCATGAAAGAGGGTTGATGTTCAGCAGAAGGTTTCCTGGATGAAGACTGGAAAATACTAGAGAATAGGATGTGGGATGCAGGCTTGACATCACAGTTATAGTAGGATGTGCAAAGAGAAGAGTAAGAGAGACTCATCTGGCCAGACTTTGGCTAAGGATGGATTAATTGCATTCCTGACATTTCAAAAAAATTCCAAGGAATTCTTTGAAAAGTTGGAGTAGCTAAAGTAGAAAATAAACCTGAGAGATTGGAATATTGTGAAAAATTTAAAGTGGTCAAAATTAATGTTTTTCTGATAAGATAGGAAATTAACCAGAATATGCCTTCTTTCTAAAAGAAGTATGAAAAGTCTCAAACAAGGGGGAGCTGGACACATTATAATTGTTATTTCCATGTTGCTATGAGAGAATAGCTGCCAGAAACCACTGAAGTAGGAAACATTTATTTTACTCGTGGATTAAATCCATAATTGGAAAGGAACAACAGACCAGCACACATCATAGAACCCAGTATATGGGGGAGGAGGAGTAACAGAAAGATGCCAGAGGAAGATATAGCCCACAAGAACATTCTCCCTCTCATCTACTTCTAACCTTGACCTATTTGCCACAGGTCTTTCACCTCCAAATCCTTTATTCAAATTTTGATTCTGTGGCTGGAACATTTTTGTTTTAGATCAAAGATGCCAGAAGATAATTTTGTTTGGAAATGCTGTCACAATCATACTCAAAATTTTGCTTTTATGTTCCAGACATTTCTCAATCCAAACAAATTACAAATCAAGAACAATCATCACATGTAAATGGAAGAGAAAAACCTAAACAGAATGAAAGAAGTTTCTAAGAATATCAAAATAGGCCATGATGGATATGTACCTTTATATCTAACTCCTTTACTTCTGATTATTCATTGTTTTCAGTTTCCTCAGTATTTAAGTTGTGTAAAATATGAAAGTTATTGAGTATGTTTTGCAACTATAGGAGCAAGTCACAGATATAAATCCATTTAAAAATGAATCTCTATGTTTGAAGTAGAGTTCAAACACACTACTGCCAAATTCTTTAAAGATATTTTGGAATCTTCCATGAAGAGTGTTGCTTAAACCAGCTTAACAACTGCAAATGCCCACAAGGAAATTTGGCAGGAGTTCCAAACTTGGGAATATGTCACTGGTAAACAGCCAACTCAAGCATGCATGCATAACATATATTACATCTTTCTTAATGTGGTGGGAAGATTATTTAGGGAAGAAAGGCAAATGCAAATAATACAATGCTGCTATTCACTAACATGTCTGTCATGCTAAACCCAATATTATTGCAGACAAGCTTGGAAATGGCTTTACTAGTGTATTTTCTAGATGAAGCTAATGTAGTAAATCATACCACAAAATGCCACTGGTGAGCAGCTGTTAAAGGATTTGCATTCATAGCTTATAATTCTCCCAGTTGCCTTATTCTTGGCAGGAATATGCTTGTGTTTTACTGAGTCCATCAGTGACCACACAAGAAAGCTCCTTTATATGCTTACAGTTTTCCTTATCATGTTTCTACAACATTTTCTGCCTTCTACTCTTGAAATTCTAAGGTAGATAATAGAGACTGGATGTTACACCAGAACCTCATTCTCCTACTTTCATCTTTAGCACTAGATTTTCTTTTCTGTTTTTTCTATATTGTTTTTATTTTATTTTTTAACAATTACATGCTTTCCTTTATACAAATTTCCTTGTTCATCGTATCTGTTCACAGCAATAGATCAATGATTTAGGGATGGAAGAGCTGCATTATAGCATATTATTACAGTGTTGTTTGCCATAGACACAATATCTATAACTAACCTCCAAAGTGTGTACACTAATGCACTTTCTGCTACTCTTTGTGTCCTGTGACAACATACCTAAAGACAATACTAAACACTAAAAACAAAAACAAAACTTGAAGGAGGAAAGATTGCTCATGGCTCCTGGTTTCAGAGTTTTTAGTCCAGGGCTATTTGTCTCCATTGTCTCTAGGCTGTCATGAGGTAGACTGCATGGTAGAGAGCATGTGCCAAAGAAGAGCTACTCACCTCATAGTGAGTGGGCAGGAAACAGAGAGGCAGGCAGGGGCTGGCACACAAGAAACACTTTAGAACACACACTGTGACTGCTTTCTTCAGCTTCACTTCCTAGTTTCCATTGTCTCTTTTTTATTCTTTTCTATTTTTTTTAATTAGATACAAGATTGTTTTACATGTCAATCCCAGTTCCCTCTCCCTTCCCTCCTCCCCTACCATCCCCTCAACTAAAACTCTACCTATCGAATACCCTTTCTGCTCCCCAGAGAGGGTGAGATATTCCATAGGGAGTCTTCAGAGTCTGTCATATCCTTTGGGATAGGGCCTAGGGCAACCCCCCTGTGTCTTGGATCAGGGAGTATCCCTATATGTGGAATGGGATCCCAAACTCCACACCTATGCTAGGGATAAGTACTGGTCTACTAAAGGAGGCCCCATGGATTTCCAGTTCTCATTGATATCCACTTTTCTGGGGTCTGGATCAGCCCCATACTAGTTTCACAGCTATCAGTCTGGAGGTCAAGAGCTCCCACTTGTTCAGGTCAGCTGGTTCTGTGGGCTTCACCAGCCTGATCTGGACCCCTTTGCTCATCACTAGTCCTTCTTTGCAACTGGATTCCAGTTTAGTTCAGTGATTAGCATTGTGTGTCTGCTTCTACTTCCAACAGCTGCTGGATGAAGGCTATAGGATGGCATATAAGTCAGTCATCAATCTCCTTATCAGGGGAGGGCATTTAAGGTAGCCTCTCCTCTGTTGCTTAGATTGTTAGTTGGTGTCATCTTTGTAGATATCCAGACATTTCCCTAGCACCCAATTTCTCTTTAAACCTAAAATGTCTCCCTCTATTAAGGCATCTCTTATCTTGTTTTCTTCTATTCTTCCCCCTACTCTACCTTTCTGCTCCCTCATGTCCTCCTCCCCACTCCTCTTCTCCCCTTCTCATTCTCCTAGCTCTCTCTCCCCTCCCCATGCTTCCAATTTGCTCAGGAGATCTTGTCTCTTTCCCCTTCTCCGGGGGTCCACGTGTGTCTCTCTTAGAATCCTCCTTGTTACCTAGCTTCTGTGGAGGTGTGGATTGTGGGCTGGTAATCTTTTTCTCTATGTCTAAGATCCATATATAGTGAGTACATGCTCTGTTTGTTAGCACTAGATTTTCTTGAGCCAGAAACTTTAAGCTCTTATGCTCTGTGATTTCTTCTGTACTTAGTGTAGAATTGCCATTGTGACAGGATTTAACAGTATTGTTACCACTTCTTTTTTACCTCCCTTTTATTTTAGTGTTTTGCTCTGAAACTTTATTGCACATGCTTTTACAACTGCTATTCAATTTCCCTAAAACTAATTGAAATTTTATTGAATCAGGAAAAATAGCATCAAAATGTATAATAATACATATGCTATGATAGGATATCAGAAGTTTGGTTTAGCAGTCTACTCAAAGCACAAATTTCCTCATACTGTTCTCTGAGGACACAGGATGAATCCATCTATTGTCTATATTTTACCTGCTTGTACAATTCATTCTGTCTTCAACAGATTTTGTTAATTACATTGGCAAAACCTAAAAGCTCATTATAATTGATAACCACTTGCAAATGAAAATCTGTTGTCTGTAAGGGAGTATTACTGGAGAAACAAACTACTCTTAAGGGTAGGCCTCATGCCCAACACTAGAGGGCCTTCAGCAAAAATATGCAATGGCATCTGTGGCAGTTTCTTGTTTCATGATAATGTCATGTCAGTTTTTTTCTTTTTAGTTTTTCTTTTACATATGTATAAAATATGCAATACAAAAATACAGGTTTTATTATGTCTTCCAGTTTTGTGTTTTTATGGGATTTTTGTGTAGGCAAATAAGTGGTTCTCTGAATATTTATCTGCTTTTGTGCCTTTCCTTGGTTTCTCTTTTCTGTCTGTAAGTATTGTACTATTCTGGTGTGTTAGTTTCTGTGTTATCTTATATTTTATTTTTATTATTGACTTTCAGAGTCCAGTTTATTTTATAATGGAACACACAAATGGGGTATAAGCAGATAGGAGGGGAGATGAATAGAGGGATGAATAGAGGGAGGGAAACAAAACTATAATTCAGATACATTATATGAGAAATGAATCTATTTTCAATAAAAGAAAGTAAAATAAAAGAAATTGTAGAATAACAACAACAAAACATAAGCACTCCTAATGAGAAACCTGAGAAATGCTGAATTTATGTTTCTGTTGACTCAGTAACATTCCTCTGTTTACCCAGAGTTGTTCTGCTTAGGACAATGTCAGGACACTTTTGGTGTCGAATTTGAACCTAATAACCGGAAGTGCCAATTGACTCCATATGCTGTTTCAGGTTCTGTGGTGAAGCATGAACTCCCCATCTCAAGCTTTCCTAATTGATTTCAAATTTATTATTGTTAATGTGACTCAGATGTGTCTCAATGTATTCCATATCACTGAATCTCAAACTCTTCAACAGTTAAAATTATTTCTTTCAATGATTTATGGAATCTGTTTCCCCTTTCTTCATGGAGTGCAGCTCTTATAACCTATTCTGTGTTTACACCATGCTTCTTCTGGTTCTATTACTCTCATTTTGACTGTGATACTTGTTGGGTATTTCAGGTGTTGTTTGATGACTTTAGGCTTTTTGTTTGTTTACAGCTTTTAATTGTGTTTTTCTTTTAATGCACTTATAATCCTTTATGATAAATATTAACCATTTTTGTTTGTACCTTTGTTCATTTTAAAGGGTATAACTTGTTTTACTTCATTCAATTTTCATCAAAATTAAGTAGTCATTTTAAATAAATAAATAAGTCTTTCCTAAATTCAGTAGGGTTTTGTAATTTTATTGTTTTAGGGTTTTTTGAACCTTTACTAATTGAAAAGTTTACACATAGTTTGACCACATCTCCCCCATTTTTCTCCCTTCTGATTTTCTCCCCAGGTTTTAATTCTCTGACATACATTTAAGTTTAATTTCATAACTTTCACAGCTGTCTAACTTTTCTTTGACTGAATATATTCCCCAGATGAAAATAATGTTCTCTAGCAAAAATGGGTTATCAGGAAAGTGAAAGATAGTGTCTTCTAAAAAGGACATTATCAACCAATCACTCCATTTTCTATATATATATATATATATATATATATATATATATATATATTATCTATCTATCATCATCTATCCATCTGTTGTCTATTTTGAGGGTGTAGAATAATTTATTGAAGAAATAAATTCAAATTTAAAAATAATTGTAAAGTTAGACACATAATTTGCAAATGACACATGCTTGAAGGCACCAGACTGTCACCCATCCCTTTGCTTTGGCAGCCATAACAGGATACACAAAATACCTAGCAAGGTATAGGCCCCTGACTCAGGTGGATATGCTGAGCCCTCCCCCCTCCCAACTCCTGATCTTGCCAAACCTTGCCATAATTTTTGGGAAAATGATTCGAGATCTCCCTCCATGTGGTAAAGAACCAATCAGAAGTTAGCTGTCTGGCTTTGGATGTGCTTTACTGATAATAGTGGAATGCAGTAGATAGCAACTGGCTCTTGGATGGCATCTGCACCTGACCAATCAACTCAGGACAGGTTACCTCAATCCAAGTTGTGCTAATCCTGAGGCTGTTACTATGCATCTACCAGAATTCCAGACACACCCCTTGCTCTACCCCAAATATATGTCCTGCTCCATTGCTGTTCAGGGTCCCCCCTACTCCATCTGATGCGTCTGACAGATGGAGGACCCAAGTTAACCCATAATTTAAAAGTCTCTTTGCTTCTTCATCAGATCTGGACATTTGGTGATTTGGGGGGTCCAGACTTTGGGCACAACCATGCATAGGTTATCTACTTTTTATACAGCCTTAAAAGCTGTGACCCATAATATCTAAAATAAAATATTGTGCATATGACTTTCAGGAAAATTGATACAACTAGGACTAAGTCAATATAGCCAGTGTCAGAAGGAAGCTTCTTTTGTACTTTCTTATGTTTATGGTTCCTAGATCTTATATGAATAAATACAACCATGTATGTATATGTGACTATGGTTAGCAGAGCAAAAAAGGAAAATAAGTATAGAGAAAGAGAATAAGATAAATGTACAACATACACTTTAATGAATACATCTTTATGTAACAAACTACTTTATTGAACACAATGAAAAATTAAAACAGAATATATATGATGTAAAACAATCACCATTAAGCCTGTGATAGATATTAAGAATTCGTAATATTCTGAAGTGACATTACAGTCATTGTTTATATCAGTATAAGTTATAATTTTTAATATGAGTTAATAGCATAAAAATTATAGAAATATATACCAGTGCTTATGTTTTGAGAACCAATTCTAGTCTGGTGGTGCATGCCATTAACTCCACTACCTGGAAAACATAGGCAAGTTGATCTCTGTGAATTCAAGTTATCATGGTCTACATAGGAAATTCTAGTGCAGTCAGGGCTATAAATTGAGATTATGCTTTCAACAGTAATATTCCCAAAGTCTAATAAAACATTAAATTTCACAGTTTGGAAGGTGAATGAATGTATCAGTACCTCTATTAAAGCTCATAACTCTCTCTAATTCCAGGAGATAAAATGACCTCTTCTCCCTTCTGTAGGCACTGGGCACACACAGTATACAGACATACATGCAGACAAAACATCCATACACATAAAATAAAGATATGTATTTACTTTTAAAATGTTTTGAGATGTGTGTGCAGAAAGCTGAAACAATTAGAATATTCTCACTTAAACAGCATACATATGTTCCAGTCCCTAACATTTGACCATTAAGTTATCTTCTCTATGTTCTTCATTATGGCATCTTTGCTCTAGTAACATATGTAAAATAACTTAATTTCAATCATTTGACCCCCTTGAGAAATTAGGATTTGTAACCCTTGTCTTGGTGAAAATATTCAAATGTTATCATATTTAGAGTCAGGCAGTGATTGAATTTCTTTACAGAAACATGATCAAGTAGGACACAAAAGATGATGTATTTTATCTTTTTTTTTTGGTGTTCTGTTTTGTTTTTGAGAAAGGATTTCTTTGTGGCACCCTAGCTGTTCTCCAGGTTGCTTGGTAGACCCGGCTGGCTTTGAACTCACAAATATTGCCTGTCTCTCAAAAGAAATATTTTCATTACATTGTTATAAACACCAAAAGGTTCATAGTAGGAAAATCTATCATGTATATGCATGTACACACCATCTGGAAGATTTATTTTTCAGGAAGTAATGTTAAAGATAGCATTTCAAGTCTCCTGTATTTGAAGATGCAGATACATACATATATATTTTATTAACAATGTCTCTCCAGAAACTAAAATATACATGAAAGCATATTTCCTTCTATTTCTTTGCCATTTTGCATAAACTACAGATATTAAAAAGGACATTTTCTATTTTTTTTGGTGGGGCAGAAAAAAATATTGAAATTATTAAAAATATTATCTATTGAACAGTATCTAAATTAAAATAGTTGTAAGGAAAACTGTAACCACGTCTGTTTAGGGGATGGCTAAAGGTGTGCCTGACCATGCCTATGAAGGCATGGTCAGGGTGATGTAGAGTGAGAGGAGGTCAGGTGGCTGGTCACTTTCGGTTTCACTTTTGGCTTGCTGTACATACTGCTGCCCGCAGGTTGGCTAGGTCACTCTGTAAGTAAGACTTTTCCATATTAAAATCCCTTGTATTTCTACCTGGCTCTGTATTGGTAATTTCCCACCATTTCTGGTGTCAGGAGCGGGATCTTGGCCCCATTTGGAACAGCCTGCAGGTCCGACTGGTACTGCAGGCCTAGGCCAGGAAAGCACCCTCTCTCCACAGGTGCTCCCGGCTTGCAGCCCACCCGCTGCCCCACACAAGTGCATTTCCATTGCTGCTGAGCCTCTCTGAACTGTCTGCCCAGCTGGGAGACAGTTTCTAGCTGCATGCATGGGACCTGCTTGCACTGGGGCCTACCCATGCCTGAGTAGGCCTCGGCTTTCAGCAGCTGCTTCCCCTGGCTGCTGCAGCATAAAGTCGTATCTCTTTCAGTGGTTGCAGCTGCAAGGCCATATACTCTCTAAGATAAGGACACCTGCTTTTGTGACCTCTCTCCACAGCTACCACAATCTTACCTGACCGACTGCTGACAAACGCTGTGCTGAGTAGCTGAATGCCTACACCACCTGCTGGTCAAAAATAGTTACTGCATCTGGAGTAGAAATCAGGTAAAATTGTGGCAGAATATTTATCATTTGCTAAAATTGGTAATATTTTTGCTTATTATGTGAATTCAATGTTTGAGAGGACGCTTATCTGCCGATTACTGGCCTATATGCCATAATGGCAGTTAGCTTGCTGTTACAAATAATATTACTAGCCAAAGGACTCAGGAATAGGGATAAGGATAACCTCACCACCTACTTAGAGGAAATAACAGCTTTACGCAATGAGGTTTTGGAGAACAGATTAGGTCAGACCACAACTGTACAGCAAGTGGAACAGAAATTGGATGATAAGCTTGGCTCTGTGTCCAATATACTAAAGACAGAGCTGTTTGTTACCCAAGATGAGATGCAGCATATTTATGATAAGATAAACACATAGAGATCCTCCATGTCTGAGGCCTTAGAGGCTAGGCTGTCAGATAACCGTGATGAACTAAAGAATATCTGTAGCCAGCTAGACACTCAGATAGGCTCTGTTACCCAGAAACTAGATGCAAAGGTGCAGAATACCCATGATATGGTTGAAGTATTTGACAATACCATTCAATCAATTATTGAAGCATCTAAGGTAGCAGATCACAAATTTGAGTCTATATTTGAATGTTTGGAAGACAATTTACAGTACAGGGCTGATAGACTACATAGGTCCATATGGTTGAATGCTGAGGATTCAAAATCAGCAAATCATGGCCTTGAATCTAGACTCCAATACCTAAAAGGCAGTTTCCATACCATCCAGAGGCTGCCTAAGGATGACTGTATTAAAGACCTAGAAAAACGTGTAGAGGAGCAGTTAGAGCAATTTACAGATTCACTAACATGCTTGGAATCTTTTATGATTAAAGAAATTGAAACTTTTCATAAGTATATCATTACTAGGCTTAAAGATCATTGGGGTGACTCAGAGGCAGAATCACTCCAATCTGAGGCACCTACTCCACCCAGGTATCATGACTATTCCTTTAAGGGTGTTACTCTTACACCATTAGTGTACCCAGCAACCATGGTAGAAAAGCCAGCTTCTAAGAAACACCCTCAGGTACAGATGGCTTATGTATGGCAACCTATAAAGCTGAAGGATCTTAAGACTTTTAAAGAATCAGTTGTCTCATATGGGCTCCATAGCCTATATGTAAAACAGCTATTACCTTCATGGGCAACATTTAACAGGGTGACACCCATAGATTGGGAATGATTGGTATTAGCTGTACTTGAGAATTCATGCAAAATCCAGTGGAAGGCATTGGTGAGGGAAGTGGCAAAGCTCTTTGAGCATTGGGACATACAAGGAAGCTTTTGAAGACCCCTAGATAATTTTCTTGGTGAGGGTATTTATGCTAACCCACAGGTTCAGGCTGAATATGATGATCATATATTGTCCCTATGCAGGAAAGCAGCATTAAATGCCTGGGATAAGTTTCTTGAGCCAGAAGAAGGCCTAGAACCTTATACCAGAATAGAACAGGGACCTACAGAACAGTTCCAGGACTTCTTACCAAGGTTAACTAGGGCAATAGAATTACAGGCAACAGATCCAGAAACAAGACAATCAATTATATATAAAATAGCTTATGAGAATGCAAACCCAATATGCAAAAGAATACTTTTGCCTTTAAAGATTTGATCAGCTCTGATAGAAGAATGGGTTTTACATTCAGCCAACATTGATTATAATGTGCAAGATACTGGAGCTTGGGTAGGAGAAGCCATCTCGAAAGGTTTAAAAAGGCAACAGTTTTAATTCCCTTTTAGACTAAAAGGGGAATTGTAGGGAAAGCTGTAGCTACACCTGCTTAGGGGCTGGCTAAAGTTGTGCCTGACCACGCCTGTGAGGTCATGGTCAGGGTGATGTGGAGTGAGAGGAGGTGAGGTGGCTGGTCACTTTCAGTTTTGCTTTCAGTTTGCTGTACAGACTGCTGCCGCGATGGGTGGCTAGGTCCTTGTGTAAGTCAGGCTTTTCCGTATTAAAATCCATTGCATTTCTACCTGGCTCCATATTGATAATTTCCTGCCATAAATAGTGTCTATTAGAATTATGGTTCCTAGATGTTTATGTAATAGTATAGGAGAATAAAGATAAAGTTACAGAGATAAATAAAATGGATACACTTTGGATTTTTATCATATTATAGCTGCACTGGGAATAATGGTCATGTATTAGGGCACTGAAACCTCTAGATTGGACCACTCCATGGGAAGAAATAATAGTTATTGGGAATATAAAATACTGATCTGCCTTCAAGAATAGAAGACAGCAGCTTTGCAACACCGCAAGAAGTTTACATGACACTCAGCAGAGGGGTAGGGGATTCAATTTGGTGCAGGCTATTCAGATTGGTCAGGAAATAGATGCCTATGTCCTGGGTAAATGACCTTTGTGGAAGAAAGGGAGGTAGTAGTTTTCCATGTAACTGGAAATTATCCTTACAAGATTCATAAGGAATGTTGAATTGAAACTTCTCTTCACCAAATAACAACCCTTCTGTTTACATGCTCATGGTCCTTTTGTTTAGGAGACTGTTATCAGCACTGCCATTTTGGTGGTCTTTATTACACCTAACATTCCAGTATTTCGTTGATGATAAGAGGGAACATTAGTCCTTAGGCTATGTTTGGTTGACTAGGTGCTTGACTCATAGAGCATGGCACTATTATGTGGTATGACATTGTTGGAGTAGGTGTGCTATTGAAGAAGTATGTCACTGTGTTGGTCTTTGAGATCTCCGATGAGCAAGCTAGGCCCAGTATGCATTCTTTTCCTCCTGCCTGATGCTCTGGATGTAGAAATCCCACCTTCTTCTCCAGCATCATTGTCTCCCTTTGTAACACCACATTTCCCTCCATGGTGTTAATGGAAGCCACTGAAACAGCCCCAACTAAATCTTTTCCTTTATAATAGTTGCAGTGGTCATGATATCTCTTCATAGCAATTGAAAAACCAAGACAGTTGAATAGGCTGAGCTATTTGCAAAGAAACAAGAACATAAAACCTGAATAATGGCAATAACAAAGGGAACCACTGCATTAATATTGAGGTGGCAGAAATTACTTGCCCTGCTGTTGCAGTAGCAACAGAAGCAACAGCAGTGAGAAGGCTGGTGAAGAGCTCCAGTGAGAAGCAAGGCCAGAAACTACATGGAGCACTGGTTACACTGAAAATGAGGAAGACTTTCCATACAGTCCCATAACTGGCTATATCCAAAGCACCTGACCTACTTATAACCTACATTGAATTGTGCAGACAGGCAGTGCTGATTTTCTGGTCCAATAAACACATTTGGAGGTTTATACATATGGGGCCAAGTCTATTAGAATGGAGAATATTTGCCCTTGCTCTTTAAGGTCAGTTACATCCCAGGAGACTCTGAAACAGCTCTCAGAATGTGTTGTAACTCTGTGGGGTCACCAGGTCTCTTGTTCTGAGAGTCCACATAGATGTCACTGGGAATCTTTCTAACCAGTTTCCAGTCTACATAAAAACAGATCAAAACAGAGGATATATTTCATCCCCATTTTCAAGTGGAACATTTTTTCCAGTGAGGCAGTTAACTTAACCTCAAATAGAATGACTAGTAAAAGAATGACTAGCAGATCCAGAAGTTCTTCCCAAGCCCACATGACCTGACAGCACCAGATCCTCAAGCGGCCTTGAATGTAAAATTCTGACTACCTACATTGTCTTGGACATTCATTAGAAAATAATAACTCTTAGGAATGTGGCTCAAAGTAGGACAGCAGTTCATCCATCATAGGAGACAAACTCACTGTCAGGCAGAATTTACATGGGAAGGAAGTTTTATTGGGCAGGAAAGGGAGTGGGAGACGGGAGAGAGGGAGAGAGGAAAGAGAGGGATAGAGAGAGGGAGAGAGAGATAGAAGAAAAAGAGAATAGAGCTGGCTGAAAGAAGGAGAAGGGAGAGGTAGGTAGAGTTTGCCTCTTCATGAAAACTTTGTATCTGTGTGAGGAACATATAATGACACAGCAACCATAGGATCCGAGACAGCCTAAGTGCATCCTGCCAGGTGACAGGGGCATGCCAGCATAATGCCTGAATCATAACAATAAGTAGGATTAAAATGATTGTAATGTTGCTTAACAGACCAAGGAACTGCACATTTCAGACAATGTTCTTAGCTATAGAAGACATTATTTGGACAACTATTCTCACTAATTGTTCTCTTCATGCTTAAATAAAAATAATAAAATGATGCACAGATATAGGAAAAAATATTGGCTCAACTCAACATTGCAATATCTACCACAAATGAGAAAAGCAGTTCTATCCTCTTAAAGGTCAAAGCCTTATTTTAGAAAAATATTTTTTAATCAACTATAAAATAATCACTGATGCAATGCTTCTCCCAACCGTAATGTGTTCTCCTGCATCCTAGTTGTCCATGTTCTAAGATTAATTGAGAGTATCCGATGCTGTTTTCAAACTCACAGTTTTGGGGACATTATTCAGAATGTCTAAGACAATTATTTTTAAAAATTCATAGTCCTGATTGTTTTTCTCTGTTAGATTGTCAGTTAGATGTTGACAACCAGTTGTGATCAATAAATACAATAATAATCTGGATTTGACTCAGATTCATCACAAAGGGCACATTGGCACTGGAAATTACATCTGGTACATTGTCAGGGATACTTCCTGCTAGATAGGAAGATCTATTGAGCCTAGTACTTAACTGTGTTGTTCTTACAAAGTTCCTAGGCATTTACTTCTTATGTAGGAGTCTGAGGTAACAAACAACTGACTGCATGATAATACTTCCATTGGTCAAACCCCCTCAGATATCCTTAACAATTTAGAAACAGATCTAAATGGCTCTGGTACTGGAAAGATATACAATTATATTTGACGTTACTTACCAAGACTGACATTAATCATGACATCTAGCAATTTTTTGTATTTGAAGTTGTTTCTTAATGCTCCCCATGGATTTGTAACAGAGGAGACTTGAGAGCCTACTTTAGAACTCAATCCCAGACAGTAGATATTGCCTTGAATCAAACCTACTGTTTTCCTCATGTTGTACATCTTCTAATGAACAACACAGCAAAGAAATCACCAGTCTTGTTATTGATTACATCAAAGCCTGTGAAGGGCTCTGTAGATGGCTTTGCCTGTCCTCTATCTCTAATAAGGGTAAAACTTCTCCTACAAAATGCTCCATAGGGATTCTACTAATGCTAACAGTTGTGCTTTTTGTGTGTTATAGGTGATGCCTCCCTCACCAAGCCTGCTGCAAAGATGAACAGAGTTGTCAAATGACCTGGATCTTTGGCATCTGTTAAGTTTCATCATGGGCTTTCACAGTGACCCTCCTTGGAGGCACTCTAAGTGCTGTCCTTATCCTTGCATCCTTAGATGCAAGTTAACATTGTCAATTTCCCAAGCCATGGCAGCACTTAAGGGTGCTCCTCTTCTAGGAGGGAATGATAGACTAGGAGTTAGACAGCTTCACTGATAGGAAAACAGACAGGCCATGACTAGATAAAACAGATAGTAAAACCCCAAGACAGATGATGTCTTCCTCATCCCCCTGATGTGAACAAAGTATCTTTGCCGCTCAAAGCAAAGGCATGGTGGTTTTGTTTTGTTTTTTTGTTTGTTTGTTTTTTTTACCTACTAGCACCACCTTCCCCATGTGAATTGATTTTACATGTTCACAGCCAGATCTGGACATGTTTACCTCAAACTTGTGGATTTTATCAACCTCACTGCTTTCATTCATGCTAATCAACCCTAAAATGGGTGAGGAAGACACCCTGAGAGCCTCAAAATTCCCATCCTTTTAGGAGACCCCAAGCTTCAGCTGGCTTCCAGAGGAACTTGTCTGCTTTGAAGAGGGTCTTCTTCCTTGTATTTTGCTGTCTGTTATTCCTTACCCATAATGCAAAACTTTTCTTCACCTGGATAAAAGGGAAGAAAAAGAAAAAAGAAGAGAAAAAAGAATGAGAGAATTTAAAAAGCTGAAAAGAAACCATGGGTCATTTCCAAGGAGCTCTTAAGCCCTAAAGGGTATGGGATTCAAAACACCTATTCCCAAGTATCATGACATTTGTCCTGGTAGGCAGAGATCCTACCATGAAAGCTGCTACACTGTCAGGTGCTGGCTGCTATCACTTGTTGCTATGTGTTCTTGCCACTTAAAGTTACTTGAAATTGAGGGATTATAAGAGGTAAAAAGACCCGGCGCTACAAGGGGTTAAAACCCAGAGAAATAAGCCTCCATTAAGAGGCCAGAATTATGTCACAAGGTTTCTATAGGGTAAAAAAAGAGTCTCAACTTTGGATTTGGAGTTATAACCCTCAACATATACCAGTTCAGTCTCTAGAACATTGATAGAGAAAGGCCCAGGAATGACAACATTGGAAGAGATTGTGGTGACTTATCTATAAGCTCCATCTAGGTAAAGTAATCAATCAATTTAAATACCATAATAACAACAGTAAAAGAGGAATTAAAATTTATATTGAACTTAAAATTTGCCTATCTTAAACTATGTCTTTGAGGAAGTATTTAAAATTGGGTAGTGTGTCCCTCATCTTTATTTTTTTTTCAACCTTTATAGCAAAGTTGGGAACTATGAGAGGTTTAGAGTAATGGGTTTCCAAAGACTTTACTGGCCTATAGTGTTGCATGTTCTGTTGGTTTTATCTAGCCAGTTTCTTTCAGTTACACTATGTTGTTGACCATATTCATCCCTGGTTCCCACTCCCTTCATTTGGTACCCTTGCTTCCCCTCTCCCATTACTCTCTTCCCTATGGTTGATGTTCCTTCTACTTCCATGTCATATATATATATATATATATATATATATATATATATATATATATCTTAATGGATGTATAAAATTTGTAGGATAATAAGAATATTTAGATCTCTTGTGGGAATTGCCTAATTTTTGAAGATTGAGGACTCTCTTAGGTAAATTATTTGTATAATATAGAACTTATTAATTGTGGATGATTAAAGACATAAAATAATTAACAGAACATTATAGTTACTTCTATTTCATTGAAATTGATGGGTTAAAAAAGTTTAATCACTCCATGGGTTCTTACAATTGTTTCAATAATGGAGAATCTTCATTTTTTTTCTTTTGAGACAAAATCTTGGTAGTCTTCCTTTAATATAAAACTTGGATGCCTTAAACCCAGCACTCAGGAGACAGAAGCAGGCAGATCTATGTGAGTTTGAGACCAGCCTAGTCTACAAGAGTTAGTTCCAGGACAGCCTCCCAAGCCACAGAGAAACCCTGTATTGAAGCACCCCCACCCAAAAAATATAAAACTTGGAAATTCACTATATTTCTTCTAAATAACTAACATACAAGTTTGAAATAATTATAGATTTATAGACCAATAAAGTCTATATTGGCCAAATTATAGTTATTGGAGGGGAATCTGCAAATAGTAATTTACTAACCCAGCATAATTCACAACAACAAGCTATAAACATTATTCCTTATACCCAAATGTAAGTAGTCCTTACCTTCCATCAAAAATCTTCTCTTTGTAACAGACAAAATTCAATATATCACTAAAAAACATAACCAATCAAAATGCAGAATTGTTGATTCCAGTCCCAATGGATACATCTATAAAGCACTCTGGTAGCTATGACTCATGCAAAATTGAAGAAGATGAGGTAGAATGATTATAAGAGCCAGATTATCTGAGAGCAGAAAAAAAACAAAATATAATACATAGAAATCCATCTTCCCTTCCCCTTACTTTGTTGAGTGGTTACATTTTCAATAAAAATCCAACCCAGGAAACTAGAATTGAGTATGCATTTGTGTAAAGCAAAAAGCAATTTTTCATATGTGTAAATTTTATAGCTTATACAATCACCAGAATATTACATTTAGTAAAGTACAAAATACCTACTTCAACATAATTTTACTAATCTCCATCTATAACGTATGTATTTAAACTTTTCTGTATGTATTAAGTACTATATAGGGCAGCATTGCCATGTTTTGCTTCACAAATCAACCATAACACTCAGTATGTTTGCCCATGTTTCTTTTTTCTTTCTGTTGTTATCTTCTTCTTTCTAATGACTAAAAATGTTTGGCCTAATTCCCCACTAATGTCAAGAATAGCTACTGTCCAGGTTAGCTAAATTTGTCAATTTGACACAGCTTAGATGAGTCAACTAAAAGCAGAAATGTATGTGGTGTATAGACCAGAATACCCTGTAGCAAGTCTGTGTGGAACTGTCTTAATCACTAATTAAATCAGGAAGTCCTAACCTTCTGTGTTTCACCTTCCTGAGACAGGTGTTCTGGAATCAAAAACAGTTAAGCAGAAACCTGTAAACAAGCCTCAAGCAGAGTTCTTCATGGTTTTTGACTCAGATTCTGGTTGAGTTTCTGCCCTGATTTCTTTTGGTGATAAACTGTGATCTGGAAGTGTGATCCAAGTAAATTTTTTCCTCTTCTATGTTTATTTTAGTGACAATATTTTATCACAACAACAGACTGAAGCCATAACAGTTTTTCCTTAGGATAGGGCTAAAAGCCTCCCCCACCATCATATTAGAAAGTCTTTGATTTATTTTTTACTCCTGAAATATTTTATCATATACCCAGCTCTGAAGTTCATATCTTCATTGATAGTTCATATCTTCAGCTACTTCAGAAATGTGTCTATCTGATAGCTCTCTTGCTTTCCAATGAAAAATCGACATTATTCAAATGGTTTTACTTCTTTAAGCAGAATTGTTTTACTTAATGTTTTCAAGGTTTTTGTTTGTTTTCTTTTTTCTCTTTTCTAAAGGTAAAGAAAGAGAGGGTTGCTTTGTTATTACAGATGAGAGAGGATATCCCATCCAAGTTGTCCATGTGTTTATCTCTGATACCAAGTAGATCCTAGTGAAGGGCAAAATCTGTGTGTTCCCTGCCCAGTGCGCGCGCGCGCGCGCGCGCGTGTGTGTGTGTGTGTGTGTGTGTGTGTGTGTGTGTGTGTGTGTGTGTGTGTGCCTACATACATTTGCTTATGCAGGAGTGTACTAGTTATGTATTATTAGTTAAAACAGCTTTGTACAAAAAATGAGCTCTGCTAAAACGTTAGAATCAATTGAATATATGTAAATAAGTTACGGTGTCTATTTAGACGTATTTTTTACAAAGAAACATTCAAGATGCGGTTTAAACTAATTTAATTTCTCAATTATCAAAGTTTAAAATGCACTGTAATGCCTATTCAACTTCTTAAATGCCCTTCTCCCCAAATGAAATTGATGACTACATTATATCGCATCCTAGACTTCATCGAGTAGCTTATGGAAACAGACACCAACAGCTAAAAACTGAACCAAATTCTGCAATCTAGTCGCAGAGAGGAAAGAGTGAATAGCAAAGGGGTCAAGACCAGGCTGGAGAAACCCCCAGAAACACCTGACAGGAACAAGACAGAGCTCATGGACCCCAGATTGATAGCTGGGATACCAACATTGGACTGTTCCAGATGCTCTGAATGAAGATGTCAGTTTTGAGGTCTGGTTAATCTGTGGGGCTTCTGGTAGAGGAACAGTATTTATCCCTATTACACAAATGGACTTTGGGAGCACACTCCACATAGAGGGATGCTCTCTTTGTCTAGACACACAGGGGAGGGTCCAGGCGCTGCTCCAAATGTCAGATTTAGAATACCCCACTTGGAAGGCTTCACCCTCCCTGGGGAGCAGAGAGGGGATAGGATAGGGGGTCTGTGGGGTGCAGGGTAGGAGGTGAGGGAAAGGAAACTGGGACTGACATGTAAAAGAAGCTTATTTGTAATATAAATGAAAAATGAACAAAACCAAATCCTCAAGGATTTTCATTGCATAACATAAACTATATGAAGTCAAGGAGATTTGTAGGGTTTCAGTAAATTTGCAGCCATTTTTCAATGTATATTGAGTTATACTCTACCAGTAGCACTTAGAATACATTTGCATGTAACATATACAGATACAACAGTACAAACAATCATATTTTAGTTTCAAACATGTCAAGTCTAGACTATGTAAAGAATGATAATCTATTACTCTAAAGAAGCATAGAAAGTTAAATGTACAAAATAGACAAAGGACATAGAAATCTCATAGAGGGATGTTCTTTAAGCACTTCTGTGATAAGAGATGCTAGCTTCAGCTCTGGTGAACACAAACAGAATTCAAAGGAATTAAGCATTGTGGTGTGATAGATGGATGGAGGAATTCGGACACAGGTAAGGTGATAAACTTTTTACTTCTGATTCAGCTGATACTTTTCTACTCTAACATGTACAGAGATGCTTCGGAAAATGACCACATATATTGTGTGCCTGATGATTTCCATTTTAATTTACATTGTATCACTTTTATTCCTTCACTTTGGGGGATTCTTTTCTTGGTTCACTCACAGTTTCTACATATTATGAACAATAACTTCAGCACTGTTTTGAAATATGCATAATATTAACTGGATTGCCTTTATAGAAACAGAATGACAAAAGAGAGTTGTAAAAAAAAGTCATTTGGTGTCATCTGTTTCTTCTTTTTCTAGAGATAATTTTATCCTTTCAGTTTACTAGAGAAAACTACTATCAAATAGTGTGCCATGTACTTAGCCATTTGTTATAGGACCAATCGAGAACAGCAAATAAAACCAGTGAAGTATATACTTCCTACCACTATAAGATGTCCAGGTATCATTATGCATTCCTCACCATAGGTCAGTTGCTTAGCGACCAGAGAAGTAGGGAACTATTAATTGAAAGTATTCTGTATTGCTGGCCATGCTTGCTACAGGACGCTGAACTTAGGAACAGAAAATATTGTCAGAGAAAAATGCTTCAGGGGATGAAAGAAAAAGGATTGCAGCATTATCTTACTGCATTATCTAACTTGAATTCTTTTTGTTGTTGTTGTTCACTCTGCATGTGGTAAGTTTTTGTGACAAAATGTTTTGCCTTTGTCTGTCTTGTGCAAAAGTAGCATTAAAATTGATTTTATCCTTAAGGAAAATGATTAGAATCAGAACTCTATTGTCTAATGAAAATGAGTAAACAGAAGACAAAGGAGAATGAAGAGGACAAAGGAACATTAGAAACAGCAATAGGGTAGATTGAGGATGCTTCATGACTCTGTGGTGTTTCTGGTGCTTATGTCTTAGGGTAGCAACGAAAAGGGAGATAACAGGAAGATGAAGTTCAAAACCACACACAGGGAAGTAAAATTGAATAACAAAACAACAATTTTCTAATGGATCTGTTGGAAATACATTTCTACCAATTATAATAAATATGTTGGAAACATTTTCTACCAATTGTTGAAACATGTATGAATATTAGAGTATATAATTTATGTGACCATTGAAAATATATGGCTAGTTATTAATGACTTTTAATTGATAACTGTACTAAAAAAGAGAAGATGTCCTTGCTAAGACCAGTATTATCTATAAAACTAGCTCAACTCCATGTTACCCTATTTACTTCAAGAATTCAGAAGGGCTGGAGAGATGGCTCAGTGATTAAGAGCATTGATTGCTCTTCCTGAGTACCCTTGTTGAATTCTCAGCACCCAAATGGCATCTCACAACTGTCTGTAATTCCAGTTCCATTGGATCCAACAACTTCACACACATATATATATGGAGACAAAACATCAGTGCTTGTAAAATAAAAAAAATCCAAGTTCAATAGTTCTATAATTCTAGACTTCCATATGCAAATGGCAGACCATAATGTGTGTGAGTGCATACATGTGTATATGAGAGAGAAAGAGAGAGAGAGACAGAGAGACAGAGAGAGAGACAGACAGACAGACAGACAGACAGACAGATGTTTCAGATCACAGGTCAACAAACACATTAACTCCCTGGAGTGATATAGAGTGAAGTTGTAAGGACATAGGTTCTAAGCAAGTGTTTGAGGGGTGAAAGAGATGCTTAAAATTAGTCATATATTTGATAATCATATTTCATTTATTAAAGCTGAATACATATTAAGCTAAATGTATAGCTTAGCTTTTTTTAATTTGGACTGTATTTCTGAAAACTTGTATTTCTTGCTTTGTGCACACTACTGTATAAATGCTTCTCTGACATCAGGTACCCTTTTTTCTTCACTGTCTGTTATTTTTCATGAGGACATTTATAATTGAACTTGGGCTTCTTTCTCTACCAGAACCACCATGCCTTAGATCTTTTCCTGTTACATCTGTAAAGGTCCATATCACAGGTAAGGTCATTGGTGAGGTTCTGCGTATCAGGAGCTTTAAACACACACACACACACACACACACACATACACACACACACACACACACACACACAGAGAGAGAGAGAGAGAGAGAGAGACAGAAAGAGACAGAGAGAGAGACAGAGATAGAGACAGAGACAGAGAGACAGAGAAAGAGACAGAGAACAGATTGAGAGAGACACACACACAGAAACCTGCAGGAAATGAGAGTAGTGTGTATTTTCTCCACATCAGTATTATTATTAGTTGTTTGAGAATTTCATACAATGAATGCATCCTGATCCTGATCACACTCACTTCACATTCTTCCCAGATCCTCCCTACCACCGTTGCATGCAGCTTCCAAAAAACTGAAAAGCAAAATGAAACAAATAAATATACAAAACACACAAATCCATTTCCCATTGGCCATATGCTCATTCTAGCATTCTAACCACCAGTGGTTAGTCCCTTAAAGAAAATTGAATCCTTTACCACCGCACACCTAGCAAGAAATCATCAACTCTGAAAAGCTACACTTCAGCATGTTTATCACAATCTTTAATGACTCTCTTCAGAATAGCTTTCAGTACGGGCTGTTTAGAAGGGAAGGGAATAACACAGACACCTCCAATGTCTTTCATTCTTAGTTATGAGTCTGCCATCATCAATATCTCCACAAAAGAAGCTTCCTTGCCCACAGCAGTTTGTAACAACTAGATCAGTGACATTAACCTAGTACCCAGAAGCAGCAAGGATTTCAGACATCAACATGATTGCTAGGGCAGCACAGATCACCAATATCTATATGACCTAAGTCAACAGCATAGACCATGGCCATCAATATGTTCATCAATATGGTCCTCAAGACAGCCTCTGGCAGCAGCAGGGAATCTCAACAGGAACCTCAACATGTCTTCCAGAAAGAGACCAGATCATAGACATCAGCATGGTCTCTGGCAGAAGCTCAGACCTTTGGCTGCAGAACGGGCCATGGAAGTCTTTCAAGGAGAAAAGAAACCAAAACAGAAAATGAACCATTCTTCGTCTCAGATAGCTTGTTGTTCCTCATAGTAAGGGGGATAATGCAACTGACAGTATGTTCTGAGGCAGGGACCTGGCGAGCTCAAGGATTCTCTACACTACCCTGCCCTCAGTGCAAGTACCCTGGCAAACACAATAAAGTTTGCAACACACAGGCAGAACAACAAATAGTGCATTCCTCTCCAGAGCAAGGCAAGCACATGAGCAGCATGAGCAGAAGCAGCTCCATGCCTTCCACTGCCATATCACTATGCTGCTGAATTCTGCTATCTTTCCTATCTCTCCACCACATATTCATTTATTAAACTGACATCACAATCTGCTGTATGTCACACAGTATGTTTTTTTTTCCCAAACAGCTTCACAGGAAAATGTTTATTACAATAAATCATTGATCTGGCTCAAAGTTTCTGAAGCACCACAAATATTGAAAAAACCCCTCAATGTCATCTCAGATATCCTGTGGTTTCCTAGAGTCAGTGTGATCATATAACAAGCCAGCACAGCCTGGACAGGACCTGCACAAGCTACAGTCTGACTCAAACCACCCTGGCCTTGTTTGGCTGAGCCACCAGCACTCAGGGCAGGGCCA
Organism: Cricetulus griseus; assembly: GCF_003668045.3. Classification (NCBI taxonomy): domain Eukaryota; kingdom Metazoa; phylum Chordata; class Mammalia; order Rodentia; family Cricetidae; genus Cricetulus; species Cricetulus griseus. The sequence goes on along the minus strand of NC_048598.1, from coordinate 153,806,751 downwards.
TTTTGTTGAGGGCAGAGTAGCAGCCCTGACCATGTGGTCTACTTCACCAATCAGGATGTGGCAGGACTGGCCTAGCAGCTAAGAATGTGGTAAGGAGGGCCAATGGTGGCCTGAGCCTCTTGGAGGCCCAAGGACTTCCCCTACAAAGCCAGTATATGATCCAATGACCTGTCATGGCCATGGTCACATACCTGATGCCCTGCTGGGTCTCTAGTTCTGCTACTTTCTGCTGATCCATTCTGCCATTTTTCTTTTCCAATTCCAGGAAAGCTTTTCTTTTAAAAAATGCATCATTCCATAACACCTGCCTTTTTAAGTTGTTTCAGAGATAATGCTGCACTCTTTACGTTCATACTTGGTTCCTTGGAACATCCAGAGGACTCACAGATGCTACACGTTGTTGCAATTTTGAGTCTGATAGAGGAGTGTTTCTTAAAGTATGTTCTTCAAAACATTATTAGATATTACTCAACAAAGAAAATGTTTCTTGATACAATGTTTTTGGAGAGCAAAGCTTATTATTAATTTCTTAAAAGAAATGTTATAGGAAAGAAAATGTTAAACTGAGGAAATTGCATTTTCTACACATATGAACAGAACACCAAAACACCAATTTTGTGTTTCCAACACCTGATGGAAAATGCTCCTTAAGAGCTGATCTAAAGCATACATCACGTAGGTGGTGCCAGACTAAATATATTTTAGGAAATCAAGTGTGTATGTTGCAGAATATCTCAGTAATCTTTATTAACTTTGAATGGCTCTTTAGACTGCTGAATTACTCTTCTATATTTTTTTTTGTTCTGGATAATTCCTAATTGTCCTTTAAAATTCAGTTTAATGTTTTTTTTAATGTGTCCTAATTTGCAAGACTCAATTTGATTATCATGAGGTTCTTTTTTCTGTGTGACTTCTATTCTCAGGGTTAATCATTAAACACACTGCAGAAATGAAGTTTGATTTTGGTTTAAATTTCCTACAACAGAGTTGATAAATTTAGAAATTTCTTCTCTGGGATTCCCTGGGACACAATTTCTACTAACTCAGTACTCGCTAAATCATTGAATGGTTGGCAAAAAAGTGTGCTTATAGGCAGAGATGGTGAATAAAGAAAAGTGGTACACGTATTCCTGGAAGAACATAAGGTTTTAAAATATTTTACATGGAAAGTAGCATACAATTTTAAATTAATGTTATATAAAAATATTTTACAGTTTGTAATAGTAGTCCATGAACTCCAATTTTTTTTCTACATGTATAATACTACATGGCTATGGAAACTTTCACAAAAAATATCAAGGACATATTAAAAGACACCAAAATAGTTCAAAAACTAAATTTTCATATCTCAATTAATTTTACACCATTTATATCATATTAACTTGTCTCTAACATAGAATGCCAACTTTGAATGACAAAACTATGTATTTTAAGAAGCAACAAACATATTTACCATTGAATAATATGTATATAAATAAAATTAACTTCATAAACATAACTTTCTTTGGCAAGTGATCTGGTGCTTTTATACCTATTGAAAACTGTCCAAAGAAATGAGCTGTTAAACAATAATTTTATGGTAGCTTATTTTCTTCAATTCAAGGAAGAGGTACAATTTTCGGTGGTGACCATTCCATCTTACTAAAAACATAAATATAGTCACTCTGCTTATCCACGCTTGGGCAACGTATGTCTAGAAAAAAGTTGTGTTGAGCCAAGTTGAGGACCTTACTTTCAAAGGTTTCCAAAACTGAATATCTAAATAATTTTGACTATATTGTGAGACAAAGTGGCACTGAAATCAGTTTTCTTTCATTGTATGAAAATAGTATCTTGTTTGTGGCCATGATAGTTGTTTAGAAGAATGAAAACATTAATATATCATAAGTGATAAATACCACAGTGTCTGGCAGCTTCATTTGTATATAAATTTTTCTATGTATGTAAGTTGATGAAAATCAATATTGAATTTAATGGTATTTGTGTCTTAGTTTACCATATATTACCACTCTAGGCAGTGGAAGGTAAGTTTTCATGATTAAGTATTTAGCTGGTTCCTCCTAAGATTTATACTGTCAATTCCCTTGATAACAGATTCAGTGATAGCATATGTAATAATTTTCTTATTTATCAAATGGTATTTAGATTGAATAGTCTTAATTGAATGAATGCATTGTTGTAAATTGTATTCCTAATTATTTTTCCCATACATTCATTCTCTCCTTTAGCTGTCCCTGGTTAGCCTCTTGCTAATTTAGGATGGGTTTTGTCTATCTAAGTAGTATTTTAAAATTAGCACATGGTATTGGGTAATTATGTTCTTTCTGGGGGAGACTATTTCTCTTATTCTCAGAATTGCTTAGTTTCCTGTAGTTAATAGTCTAGTTTATAGGTCTCCTTAACTTTTCCCCATCTAACTACCAATTTGTCATCCCTTGCTCATGTTATGTTTGGGCAGCTATGATTGTGAGAGTTCATGGGTATAATAGCTGTTCTGACATTTCTAGGAGATGATTGCTTAAAATAAACATCTTGTTGCTCCTCTGTCCTTTATAATCTTTCTTCCCCCTCTTCTGCAATGATCCCTGTGCCTTATTATAGGACCTGTATCATAGATGTGTCAGTTGAGAATTGCAAGCACTAAAAACATGTGTGTGTGTGTGTGTGTGTGTGTGTGTGTGTGTGTGTGTGAGAGAGAGAGAGAGAGAGAGAGAGAGAGAGAGAGAGAATTAGACAGATTGAACACGTGTTATTTATATATTTAGGAATATATACCAAAAGAAGGCCGTAAAGTTGAAAGAGATCTAATGGAGTGCTTGGGAGGTGTTAGGGGAAGAAAAGTGAAGGGGAAAATGATGTAATTATATTACATTCTGAACAACAATAACTTGCCAAACAGTAATATTTGTTAATAATATAATAAATACAGGAGATAATAATAATAATAATAATATAATAATAATAATAATAATAATAATAATAATAATAATAATAATAATAAATGTTAATATCAGCTGTTATTATTTAAATCTCGGGACTTTGAAGCAAAATTGTCCCTTTATGGAGGAGAGTACACAGAGAAATATGTATGCATAGATACATATGTACAGACTTTGATTATTTTTATTGCTCTTCAGCTCTACCATCTGTGAAATCCACTCTAAATGAAGCCTCTGGGAACACTTTGATAAGCTCCCTCAATAAGTTTCTTTACAGGAACATTTTTCTGCTTTAATTTGCGAGGAGAAGCCTGACCTATAAAGGGCCAGGTGCTGCTTTATAGGAAAACACACAGCTGAGACTCGTTGTCCCCCTTGTCATAATTGTGCATCCATGGTGAAACACTATAATTTTCATAAACAGTGAGGTAAAAATGGTTGTTTTAACTTATACCAACCAGAGAAAAGCGCTATAAACTTATAACGTACTGTAGCCTTTGATTTTATTATGAAATAGCTTGAAAAACCTAAAATTTACTGTGTGGTTATGAAATTTAACAGTATCTTCAACTTGTTTCAACCTATTCTGTAGATGTTCACATGAATCAGACAATGTAAGGCAGCAAATAAGTCAGGGCAAATGAGTACAAAATATTTTTGTTTCCAAGGGAAGTTTAGAAATCTGTAGACTCCCCAGATATTCTCTCTGGAAGTCTTTTATGAATTGTTTTGCTTTTCTTGTTTCTTCTCACACATATGCTAGATATTTTCTTGCCTATTGTGTGCACTTGGCTGAGTTTCTAGGCACAGAGCCCAGTTAGTTTAATGTGTGCTTATTATTGTAAATAGCATTCTGGACACTGTTTTGGAATTGTGCATTCTTTAAATTATTAATGATTATCATTATACTTTAGAACCTACTTTGTGTTTAGAATTTAGAAACATAGGTCAACATTGAGCCAATGACAATACCATTATCAAAGTTCACCCAGTGCTGGACTATCAGAGAGGAGGAGAATACACATTTTAGATGTAATAAAATAGGACTATTTCTATAAGCAGTTAGGCAAAAGGAAAAAATGAAGAGCTAAGTTTATTGATCACTTGACTGAGTGATGGTAATATTTGTACATATTTTCTTAAGTATCATCAATATTATTTTTACACAATATCCATTATTAAACACATTCTTTAAATATACTAACGCTGATAATGCTCTCCTTTTCCTTTTTTAATCACAAATCTTCACATATCAAAGTACACAATCAAATATTGCATAGACTATAACCAAAATTGACAAAATTTTGAATAAATTAAAATCAGCTTGAATATGACTATCTTTGAAATAAAACCTTTAACATGATAAAGCAAATAATTTTTGTGGTTTTTTTCAACACAGGGTTTCTCTGTGGCTTTCAAAGCTGTCCTGGAACTAGCTCTTGTAGACCAGGCTGGTCTCTATCTCACAGAGATCTGCCTGCCTCTGCCTCCTGAATGCTGGGAATAAAGGTGTGAGCCACCACCTCCTGGAACAAATATATGTCTTAATGTAAGGAAACCCTTGAAAATGTAGCAGAAAATATATAAAGGAAAAAAGTCTCTGAAAGAACAGGAAGAATACTTCTATCGTATGTAACAATCTACTGTACCTGAGAGAATTTCAGGTCTTTATGCAATAACTTTAGTGTATAATATTGGGATGTTAAAATTGAGCTAAAGAGCAATGCATACTCAATAAAGAGGGAGTCATAATTGATAGAGTAGAATTCAGATGCTGTCAAAAGAGAATTTGGAAGATACACAGAGGACCTGGCTCAGATTCATGAAGGCCCCATACTGGCAGCTTAAGTCTCAGGGAGCCCATGTAAAATCCACTCATTTGATCTGGTGGATCATGTTCTCTGGGTATTAACCATCCCCTCTGACACCTACAATCTTTCCTTCTGCTCTTCTGCTGGGTTTCCAGATCTCCAAGGGAATGAAGATCTCTGATGGAGACCTCCCATTTAGACTCTCTGAATAATGTTCCTGTGTCTCTATATTGGCTCCCATCTTTTGCCTGAAGAAGCCTCTTTCATGATAAATGGACAAAGAGGATTACTGTTGGGAAACATTTCACGGATTTTATTTATCTATTTATTTATTTATTTATTGATTGATTGATTGATTGATTGATTGATTGATTGATTTGACTATGTCCTCTGTGTATGTTATGGCTGTTAGCTAGGTGGTTTTAGGGGACTGCAACATTTTGCCTTCACTTTGGACTCTGTTCCTATTTCATTGCCCTTGTCAAGTCTTGGTATGAGGGCTTTCGCCTTGTCTTAATTGTATCATGTTTTGTCTTTTTTGGCTGTTGTCTCTTGGAGGCCTGTTCTTTTTGAAATGGAAACTTAGGAGAAGTGCAACTTGGGGAGAGGGACTGGTAAATAAGGGACTGGAATAAATGGAGGGATGGGAAACTGAAAATAAAAGATTCTGTAACATACTATTTTAATTATATATGAAAAACAGATTCGTTTGTTCTCAGGTATTTCCTTCCCCAGGAAACCATAAGGAAATAATATTGTATTCTCTAAAACTGTCCTTCCTCTCAGTTACACTAAACTTACAACCCCCCTTTCTATCTCAATCCATGTCTCTATTTTTCTGTATATCTCTCTGTCTTTCTGTCTCTCTCTCTGTCTGTCTGTCTCTTTCTCTGTCTCTGTCTCTCTCTCTCTCTCTCACACACACACACATTTCCTCCCCTTTTCCTATTTCTCTTTGTTTCTTTTTTGGAGGGTTATGAATATTTTAATCCTGAAATAGCATACACAGTTTGATATATTTTATTAAAAATCTTCAATTCCTCAGGATAAAAATATTCTCCACATTTTCATTATTCTAATATTGATTCAGCTTCGGTGTTAATTTATATGCAAAGCAAATAATTTTCCCAAACTTGTAAAGGATATGCATTATCAGGACATAACAGCTGCAGGACAAAAGAGAGGTTAATTTCATTGTTGCTCCGAAGCAAAAGGAGATCATTATGGAGCCTGCAGTAACCAAGCTCTGTGAAATAGCTGTATTAGTCATTAACTTTCCAGCACTAAATTTCATATCAAACTCAATTAACTACTACATAGCTTTTAATGACAATATTTTCTCAGATGCAGCTCTTGTTTACTAATAAGATTTCACAAAGCTGCTATCTGTTCCATTACTTACCAATGTTAGTATTCAAGTCTTGATTTTCTCCAAACAAAATGGGGCAATGAAAATTGCATTTGCCAAAAGTTCTCCTTGAATGATGTCGAAGCATTTCAAGGGTGCTAATGTTCTCCTTTAGAAGCTAAAGGGAACGATTATATGGAAAGTCAAAGTCCTCAGTGCAGTTCTGGGGGTGGGTTAAGCTTGCTATTTTATGCACCTTCCCCAGCACACTGCTTCGGGTTGGAATTCATCAGGATCAGAAACATCTAAATTGGAAATGTCCCTTAGTATATTTTTATCACAGTGAAAGTCAAAGTCTAGAATGACAAAAAGGCACCAAATTAATGTCATCAGGAAACAATTTACGCAGCTAATTAGCATAACACTCTCATATAAAAAGACAGATGGATGAAGGGATCAGGTCATTCATAGCCTGCAGTAAACTGCTTCAGTCTTTAATCCCCTGCTGTTACCTATCAACTGGTACTCTTTTTATGGATTTAGATCCCTGGAAGAATTTAGAGTCTCCCATTAGATTGATTTGCCTTGTCCCTGTAATTTTTATTGATAATGTATTTCAGTATTTTCTCATGGAAACAGAGCTTGTACTGTTAGCAGTTGAAGAATTGGAATAATAAAATCTGAGTGTTTTTCAAACCATGGTGGCTTCTACAACACACATGTGCAGTCACAAACATGCAACCACTGTTGTGTAAGAAACCAGGCCAAGTAAGGTGAAATTTCAAGCTTTCACACAAATCTAAGATGGCTGTTTGCTTAAGATGGCAGCTGCCCGGTACCACTTGTTAAATTCTTTACATGGATGTTACAAACAGCATAGAGATTACCATGAGTGTGTGAGTTCCTAAAACTGATGTATAAAGAAACTCTCACCAAACATCTGCTACCAAAAGCATAAAATACAAGAAAAGAAAAAAAGAGTACAAAATGCATACAAGTTGTTAAAATTTCAGGCAATAGAGAGATACATTACTTATGCTGTCTACTGTATCATCTTTCTTGAGCTGCTTTAACAAATATTTCAGTCAAATAAAAAGTGAATTCTCTGTTAATTCTCTAAGCTAGAAGTATGAAATTAAAAGATGGCAATATTTTATGGTATTCCTCTAAAAACTCCAAGGGATTATTTGCGAGGTTTCATTCCTGGTAATGAAAAAAAAAAAAACCTGCATTTTCTTTGGCTTGCACATTAATAAATCCAATACACATGTTTGAAAATCACCTGTCATTCTTTATGAGTGTCTTCATATGCCTCACTCAGCTCATGATGAATTTCATTAAAAGAACCAATTTCTAAATAATGTCAATACAAATAGTTCGTTTAATTTAATACCTCCTTATGGACATAATTCAAAGTATAACAGGCCCTTACAAATCTTAATGTTGGCTTATTTAAATGTAAAGAAATAAATTATATAACTATTTGTATTTTCCAATAAGTAACATGAAAAAAACCAAAATAAAATAACAGGATAGTTGTTGACTTTGTGATTATGGGTTGAATATCATCAAGGAAATCTAAAGAACACTGGCATCTCCATGACAGGGAGATTTACCAAGGGAATAAGAACTGCAGTAGCCAGGATTTCCTTTTAGTCTCTATATTTGAACTTCTGCAGGAAACAAATGGAGATTCATGTCCTGTGTTTCCAGAGAGGGGAGAATCAACATCCCAAATTTCAGTACTACTCATCTTATCAAAAACTCCTTTTTCAATTGAGAAGGGGTTTCTTAGTGTATGGGCATGCTGAACTTTCCTTAGTATTCTGAGATCCTTAACTCCTCCATGTCAAATAAGTATGGTACCATCGCTGTCAAGTTGTAAAGTTGGGGTTATGTGTAAAGCTTTCAGAAATAAAATCACAATAGAATGATATATATATAATTCCAAAGTACCTGAAAAAAATAAATGAACTCATGAGAATTCAGATAAATACACTTCTGAGAAGGTGAAATGGAATAATAAATCTCTGAACAGATATTTATCAAATAATAGGATTTTTCCCATGTCAAGAAATTACTGTCTGTAATAGGAATGTAGAAAAACACAGGAAGATGTTTTAAGAAGTTTTTCTGGTGTTTCAATAATGAGGAGCAGAAGGCTGAAGGAGAAAAAGATAACAATTGATCACTAACTTCAAATCTCTCACTGTATGATGTATCATTATAATTACATAAACATGGCAATAAGATAAACTGTATGGAATTTGTAAAACTTAGTTATTTCTTTTATAAAATAGTGAAATTTTTTGAAATTTTTATTAATTTTTTTTTCATTTTACATACCAACCATAATTCCCCTCATTTACGTCCTCCTGTCATTCCCACCTCCCCATCTTGTCCCCATCTAATTCTCCTAGGGAGTAAGGTCTCCTTAGGGAGACAACAAAGTCTGGCATACCAAGTTCAGGGAGGACCAGGCCCATCCCCCTTGTATCAAGATTGAGCAGTGTATCCCAACATAGAAAATGGGCTCCAAAAAGTCCATTCATGTACCCAGCATAAATCCTGGTCCCACTGCCAAGCCCCCAAATAGATCAAGTAATATTGCTGTCACCCACATTCAGAGAGCTTTGTTTGTTCCATGCAAGATCCTCAGCTGTCAGACCAGAGACCATGAGCTCCCATTGGTTTGAGTCAGCTGTCTCAGTGGTTTTCCCAATCTTGACCCACCTTGATCTTATGTTCCCTCTTTGCTCTCTTCAACTAAGCTCCAGGAGATCGACCCAATGTATGGCTCTGGATCACTGCATCTGCTTCCAAAAGTTACTGGATATAAGTTCTATGATGACAATTAGGACTGTTTCTAATCTGATTATATGGGAAAGCTAGTTCACACACCCTCTCCACAATTCTGGGTGTCTTAACTAGAGCCATTATTGTGGATTCCTGGCAAAATACCTAGCCCCTGCTTTCTCCCAGGCCCAAAATGGCTCCCTCTATTAAGATATCTCTTTCATTGCTCCCCTTCTTTATGCCTTCCCAAACTAGGCCATCTTCAGCCCTCATATTTCTATCCCCCCATCCCCTCCCTTCAATGCCCCTTCCCAGTTTATTCAGGGGATCTTAAGATTTTCCCCTTCCTGGGGCTTTCCATGTATGACCCTCTTAGGGTCCTCCTTCTTACCTACCTATCCCCTTCATCTCTTTTGTTTTCTTATTGCTCTAACTAGAATGTACAGTAGTATATTGAATAGATAAAGAGAGAATGGACAGCCTTGAGTTATTCCTGATTTTAGTTGGATTGCTTTGATTTTCTCTCCATTTAGTTTGATGTTGGCAGTTAGCTTGCTATATATTGATTGCCTTTATTATGTTCCTTATATCCCTGATCTCTCTAAGACATTTATCATGAAGAGGTGTTGGATTCTCCTTAAGAATTTTAGCATCTATTGAGATGATCATGTAGATTGTACCATCAGTTTATTAATTTGGTAGATTACATTGACTGATTTTTGTATGTTGAACAATCTCTGGGGTGAAACCTACTTGGTCGTGGTAATTTTTTTATGTGTTCTTGGTTTTGGTTTGCCATTATTTTATTCAATATTTTTGAATAAATTTTCATGAGTGAGAATAGTCTATAATTCTCTTTCTTAGTTGAGTCTTTATGTGGTTTGAGTATCAGGGTAAGTTCAGCCTGGTAAAAAGTGTTTGACAATGCTCCTTCTGTGTCTATTGTAAGGAACAATTTGAGGACTATTAGTATTATATCTGCCTTGAAATTGTGGTAGAATTCTATACTGAAACCATCTGGCCCTGGGCTTTTTTCATTAGGAGACTTTTGATGACTACTTCTATTTTCTTAGGGGCTAGAACTCTATTTAAATAGTTTATCTTTTTAATTTCAGTATGTGGTACCTATCCAGAAAATTGTCCTTTTTTTGTTTTTTTTACATTGTCCAATTTTGTTGAGTATAGGTTTTCCAAGTGTGACCTAATGATTCTCTGGATTTTGTCAGTGACTGTGACTATATCCCCCTTTTGATTTGGTTAGTTTGTGTAAGGGTTTGTCTATCTTGTTGATTTTCTCAATGAAACAACTCTTTGTTTCAGTGATTCCTTTGTATTGTTCTATCTGTTTCTATTTTATTGATTTCAGCAATCAATTTCATTATTACTTGTTGTCTACTCCCCCTGGTTGAGTTTGATTCTTTTTGTTCTTAAGCTTTTAGGTGTGCTACTAAGTCACTAGTGTGGATTTTCTCCACTTTTTTTTTGGACAGGGTTTCTCACTCTGGAGAAGAGGCTGGCCTTAAACTCACAGAGATCCGCCAACCTCTGCCTCCTGAGTGCTGAGATTAAAGGCGTGTGCCAGCAATGCCCGGCTCATATTTTTTATATCGGCATTTACTGCTATAAAGTTTCCTCTTACCACTGCTTTTATACTATCCTATAAGTTTGGGAATGTTGTACTTTTATTTTTGTTGAATTCTTGGAAGAAGTTAATTTCTTTTTTTCCTTGACACAGTGATGATTCATATGGACATTATTCAATTTCCACCAGTACATAGCCTTTCAGCAGTTAGTGCTGATGAGTTCTGTCTTTGTGACCTTTTTATGGTAATCCCATAAAATACAGAGGATTTTTCCATTATTTTATCTTCTGAGGTTTGCTTTTTTAAACCAACTATGTGGTCAATTTTCGAGAAGATTCCGTAGGTGCTGAGAAGAAAGTATATTATTTTGTCTTTGGGTGGAATGTTCTATAGATGTCTCTTAAGTCCATTTGAATCACAAGTTCTGTTGGTTTCATTATTTCTCTGTTAGTTTTCCATCTGGCAGAGCTATCCACTGGTTAGAGTGGGGTGTTAAAGTCATCCACTCTCAGTGTGTCAGGTTTGATGTGTGAGTTAAGCTTTAGTAATGTTTCCTTTTTGAATGTGGGTGCACTTATATTTGTGGTATATATGTTCAGGACTGAGACTTCTTGCTGGATTTTTCCTATGATGAAATTCTCCTCATCTGTTTTGATTACCTTTAGTTTCAAGTCTACTTTGTTAGTTGTTAGGATAGCTACACCAGCTTGCTTCTTTAGATACATTTGCTTGGAAAGTCTTTTCCAAACCCTTTACTCTGAGGAAATGTCTGTCCTTAGATCAGTACTGCTTGGGTGACTGAGAACCACAGAGTATGTATCTCAGACTCCCAAGGTAAAAATTAAATTTTGCTAATCCAAAATATCTTTTAAAGAAACAATAACACAGTCCCCAATGATATTCTTTCATACAAATGCATTATTCAGCTCTCATCAGACAGGGTTCTTCCTGAAGCACATGAGGAACAAACAGTACTGAGTATGGGTTCCATCTCCTGGGGTGGTCCTTAACTCAAATCATTGACTGGTTACTCCTACAAGATTTGCTTCCATTGCCTTAGCATATTTTTCAGGCAGTACAGATTGTAGATAAAAGGTTTTGTGGCCAGTATGGTGATTACCTTTGTGTTTTGGTAGTCAGAAGAGTACCTTCTTCTATCAAGGACACAGGGACATGGTGGTGAAGCTTATATGTAAGCACTAGCTTTACACCTCCAATTTCAATGAGTTGTGTGTGTTATTTTCAGCAATTTGGGGTCTTTCTGTGAGAGCAAAGTATTTTCTTGGCAACAACACAGATTGTTTGCAGACTTATATGGGATCACTTTGGCCAACAATTCAGTTGGATGTAACCCAGTGTCAGTATTTGAAAGTTTGTTTGGTGGTAAGAGATGGCCATTTGAGGCTATATCATCATCATTATTTGGAGACTTTATTGCGATGTCCTTCTTTTATTTTAAAGAAGTTTCTGATGCTTAGGATTCTCTACTGCCCCCACAAAAACCCCTAAATTCTAGCTGTCTATTCCCACACTCACTCCCTCAATCTCATGTCTCGCCCCTACATCAACACCTGATCTTCCTGTTTCCAACCCCTTCCTCTGATCCTAGTCCACTCACAAAAGATATTCTATTACCTACTATAAGAGAGGTTTATGTATTTTCCCCTAGTCCCTTCATTTATTCCTAACCTCTTTGGGTCAACAGATGTATTGACATTTATCTCATGGCTAATATACAATATAAGCAAATGCATAGCATATTTATATTTCTCTGGATTACTGGTGGGAATTCCAAAGGGACTGGCCCATACGACTGAGTGAATGCAGGGAGGCTGGCAAAGCTGGCTCTGGGTTGTGGATGCCGCGGCCAGCCAGCAGCATGGGCTGATCATGGCAATCAACCCAGGTTTAACTCATTCAGTAGAGCATGAGAATCCTAATCTCAGTGTCATGGATTCAATCTTCACATTGCACACCAACTTAAGACTTTAAGTGAGTCAACAATACCCAAGATAAATGATAAGTAGGTATTTATTAGGGAAGCACTAAAACAAATAAAATAAATAATTGCTGTAGTCTTCCTGCTCCAGAAGATGCAGTCTCTGTCCTTCTAATGTTCTCACCACAACCCAAAGAGAGAGCCAGACCCTCCTCTTCTTATAAGGGGTCATGTCTGTACCAGAAGCCATGCCCCTAGGATGTTGCCACCAATATTCTACTACAGGTAATCTCACTCAGGATGATTTTTTTTTCTGGTACCATCCATTTGCCTGCAAATTTCATGATGCCATTTTTTAAACAGATATGTGATACTCCATTTTATAAATGCACCATATTTTCTTTACCCATTCTTCTGTTGATAGATATCTAAGTTTTTCCCAGTTATATATACTGTTATTATGTATACAGTACTATACATAATATTTGAGAAAATGAACTGGTGGTGGAATGAAGCATCCTATGGCTATATGACAAAGAGTGTTAGAAAACCCAATTGTAAATAGGATATCTCCATCAAGTCCTTCCCTTCAGAACTAAATGAATTCCATGGCAGAGAAGAAGGAAGGAATGCAGCAGCCAGAGAATATAAAGGAAGCCAGAAATGGAAGGTGCTCTAAACTTATTGAGCAAAGTTCACTTGAACTCACAGAGACTGAAGTGGAAGCGGAGGGATAATATGAGTATGCACCAGTTCCTCTGCATTTATACTACAGCTTTCAGTTTAGTACTTTTATGTGAATCCTGAATGGGCAAACAAGTACTTCTATGAATCTTGTGCCTTCTCTTTGGGCTTTGTTCCTTCTGTTGATTTGTCTTGTCCAAATGTGATGTGATGGTTATAGTTTTGTCTTTTTTGTTGTTGTTATGTTTTGTTGTTTAAAATGAAGGAAATTTTAAATAGACCCCTTTGCAGTAATAGTTGGCACCTACAAATCTAAACTTTATCATTAAAAAAAGGAATATACAAATGTACAAGTGCATTAAACTCTAGTACATCTCAAATAGATTCACAGATATTTATAGACTATTATACGAAAAGGATAGAGTATACGCATTATTCTTATTAGTGTTTGGTACCTTCCCAGAATAGGCTAGATATTTATTCATAAAGGAAGTCTTCACAAATGTAAAAAATAAAGGTCCTGAATTATGTATCAGTGTTTAAACTGGGAAACAAAATCAAGAAACCAACAAGAAGAACAACATTTAAAATATTGTTTCTGTATGTATGTGTTTCCTGAAGCATTTCTTTGGCTCTTTTTTATTTGTTTGTTTTGTCATATTCTTGTTTGTTTCATTTTATTACAGATAACTTTTTATGATTATTATTTTCAAGATGTCTGTTTCTTAATAAGAGAGGAAAGGAAGTATGGATTTGGATACGTGGTAGAAGTTGAAGGATCTGGGAGAAGTTTGAAGAAACAAAATATAATCAGAATGTATTTTAAAAATCTATTTTTAACAAAAAATATCCAAACACATGGAAATTAAATAACATGTTAATGGATGTTTGGTTTGTTTGCCAATGAATATATTACAAATGCACTAAGTTTCTGAATGAGAAAAATAATCTTGAAAATAGTAAAATTCATGCCAAAATTAATGTGGCACAGAGGAAGTAAAGTAGAAGAATTTTTTAGCAATAAGTGCCTAAAATAAGAAAGTAGACAAATCTTCAATAACCAGCATTCAGTGGCTTTGAGGTTATTAGTAAAACATGGACAAAAAAACCCAGAATTACTTAAAGACAAAAATGATGTGAATGACAAAAGCAAGACACTGACTGACATGATGAAAATGTAAAAGGTTAACCATAATAATGCAAAATGTTTTATTTTTCATTGTGAAAATGTTTGAAATTTTCAGCAAAAAGAATTGAGAATAACAAAAACATAAAACCTGGAAAAAAGAATCAGAGATGAAAATTGAGATATCACAGATGATATATTTATGTACACAAAACACATGATCATTGGGAACTATCTGAAACATCACAACGCCTGTAAGAAATATGTGCATATCTCTGCATATATAATATATCAGTACTAATCTATGGCAACAGAAAACCTGAACAAACCGGGCAGGGCAGTTACATACTATCAAAAGAAATAGGAATAAAAATAGAAATGAAAGAAAGGATGAAATGAAGGAGGAAACAGAGGACAAGAATTTATGGATGGTCTAATATTTCCATTTCACTCAAAAATAACTAACTTCATCTAGAGAAAAAGGAACATTGCAGAAGGGGTGTTAGAAAGATTACAAGAACCAGGAAAACTTCTATTAAACAGTCTTCCATAGAAATGGATACATTAGCAATATGGAGATAATGGCAATATCAGCGGACATAGTAATGTTATTGCCCGGATAGTGCAGCAAAGGAGAGTCCAGGAAAGCAGAAGTCTTACACCTCAATCTCAAAGTAAGGGGCAGAGTGGAGAGGAGACATCAAGAATCATTCAAAATTTAATCCCACCCCTTGTGATACACCTCTTCCAACAAGGACACACCACCTAATCCTTCCAAAATAGTTCGACCTTTTGGAAACCACGGATAGTATAGGGGACTTTTTCATTCAAAACAAACATTGGTTAAGTGTATTGAAAGACAGTATAATCAATTTTACACTTTGTTCTGTAACTATAGATGTGGACAATGCACAATAACATGTTTCTGTGCTTACAATATCATATAGAACAGTGATTCTCAATAGAGGTCATGCCTCCCCCACAGAAGTCATATATGAGATATACTGCATATTAAATACATATATTATGATTAATTGGAGTAGAAAATTATATTCAAGAAACAGCTACAGAATAATGTCATGGCTGGAGGTAAGCACAACATATGGAACTGTACTAAAGTGTTGCAGCATTGGGAAGGTTAGGAATCATTGATGTAGAAAATTTACATTTTCCTTCAAAAGACCCCAGGTTTCCAAAGTCAAATCTCCTCCTTCTGCCCCGTACCACAATCACTGATTTTTTTTCCATTATACAGTTCCAGAACGTTAGACCTTTAAGGTGTGCAGCACTTCCTCAATGACTTCTTTCACAGGTGAAAAATCATAGTGTGTCAGTTGTACGTTGAAGCTACGCTTTTCTTTTTTTTTTTATGTTTGAGTGTTGTAGACTTTATTGATTGCATTATTTCAGTTCATCTAGTATACTGACAGATAACAGCGATTGTCAAAAGTTGAACTATGAAGTCGTTCAATATAAATCTTCACATAATTTGGACAAATATCTAGGATGGTCACAGTTGAAGAGCATCATGATACTATGAAAAGTTATTTTTTAAGAAAGTGATAGGATGTCTTCAAGTATGCAAGTGCCACTTGAAAGCTCCATCATCTTTAAGAGCTGCTGATATTCTGTATCATACCAGAATTTGGGCTTTTCAAATTCATGTTGTTGATTCATTCTAAATGATATGTACAGACATTACTATATTGCTGCAATTTGAAATTATTTCATGAAAGATTTGTTGAGAAATTTTGTATGCTATCTGCCTATCCCACTTGGGAATAATTGTTCCTTATTAATAGGTAATTTGTTCATTTTCCTTTTTAAATATTTAAATTAGAAACAATCTTGTTTTACATGTCAATTCCAGTACTCTCTCCCTCCCCTCCTCTCCTGCTTCCCAATAACCCCCTATCCCATTCCCTTTCTTCTACCCGGAGAGGGTGAGGTCTTCAATGGTGGAAATTCAAAGTCTGGCATTTCATTTGGAGCAGAACTAGTCCCTGTCACATGTGTCAAAGCTGAGAGAGTATCCATGTATATAGAAGGGGCACCAAAAGTCCATTACTATAGGAGGGATAAATACTGACCCACTGACAGGCCTCAAGATTGCTCTGTCTTCCTAACTGACACCTACATTCACAGGGTCTGAGTCAGTCCTATGCTGGTTTCCCAGTTATCAGTCTGAAGTGTATGAGCTCACTCCTTATTCAAGACAGCTGTTTCTGTGGGTTTCTCCAGCCTGGTCTGGATCCATTTGCTCATCAATCCTTCCTCTCTGCAACTGGATTCGTGGAGTTCTGTTCAGTGTTTAGCAGAGGGTGTCTGTTTCTACTTCCATCAGCACCTGGATGAATGCTCTAGGATGGCATAGAAGGCAGTCATCAATCTATTATTGGGGAAGGACATTTAAGGTAGCCTCTTCACTATCGTTTATATTGTTAGTTGGGGGTCATCTTTGTAGATCTCTTGACATTTCCGTAGAGTGAGATTTATGCTTAAAATTATAATGGCACCCTCTATTATCGTATTTCTTTGCTTGCTCTCTTGTATTTTTCCCATTACTCAATCTTCCTGCACCCTCATGACCTCATCTCCCCCCTCCCCTTCTCCCCTTCTCTTTCTCCTAACTCCCTCTCCCCTCTACCCAAGCCCCCAAATTACCTCAGGAGATCTTGTCCCTTTCTCCTTATCCAGGAGTACATGTCTGTCTCTGTTAGGGTTCTCCTTGTTTTCTAGCTTCTCCAGTGGTGTGGAATGTAGGCTGCTAATCCTTTGATCTATGTCCAATGTTCATATATGAGAGAGTACATACCATATTTGTCTTTATGTGACTGGGTTACTTCCCTCGGGATGATTTTTCTAACTCCATCCATTTGCCTTCGAATTTCAAGATTTCATTTTTTTTCTTCTAACTAGTACTCCATTGTGTAAATGTACCACATTTTCTTTATCCATTTTTTGGTCGAGTGGCATCTAGGTTGCTGGTTACCACAAATAATACTGCTGTGAATGTAGATGAACAGATGTCCTTGCTGTATGAATGTGCATCTTTTAGGTATATGCCTAAGAATGGATTTGCTGGATCTTGTGGTAAACTGATTCCTATTTTCCTGAGGAACTGCCCTATTGATTTCCAACGTGACTGTAAGAGTTTGCACACCCACCAGAAGTGGAGGAGAGTTCCCCTTTATGCACATCCTCTCCAGCATAAGCTGTCATTTGTGTTTTTTATTTCAGTCATTCTGACAGGAGCAAGATGGGATCTCAGTGTTGTGTTGACATGCATTTCCCTGATTGCTATGGATGTTGAGTTCTTTCTTAATTGCATTGCTGCCATTTTAGATTTCTCTATTAAGAATTCTTTATTTAGTTCTGTACCCCACATTTTAATTGAATTATTTGGTATTTTGGTGACTAACTTCTTGATTTCTTTGTATATTTTGAAAATCAGCCCTCTGTCAGATGTGGGGTTGATGAATAACTTTTCCCATTCTGTGGGCTTGCATTTCGTCTTGTTGTCTGTGTCCTTTGCCTTATAGAAGCTTCTCAGTTTTAGGAGGTCCCATTTGCTATTTGTCAATCTCACTGTATGTGCTACTGGTGTTATGTTCAGGAAGTGGTCTCCCATACCAATTCGTTCAAGGGTACTTCCTATTTTCTCTTCTAACTGATTCAGTGTGGCTGGGTTTATGTTGAGGTCTTTGATCCATTTGAACTTAAGTTTTGTGCATGGGAATAGGTATTGTAGTATCTGCAATCTTCTACATATCATCATGGAGTTATTACAGCAGCATCTGTTGAAGATGCTTTCTTTTCACTATTGTATAATTTTAGCTTCTTTTTCAAAAATCAGGTGCTCATAGGTGTGTGGGTTAATACCAGCATATTCAATTTGATTCTGCTAGTATACCTTTCTATTTTTGTGCCAATAAGAAGCTGTTTTCAGGACTATAGCTCTATAATAGAGTTTAAAGTCAGGGATGGTAATGTCTGTGAAAGTTCCTTTATACTACAGTGTTCTTTCGGCTATCCTGGGTTTTTTGTTTTTCCATACAAAGTTGAATATTTTTCTTTCAAGTTCTGTGAAGAATTGTGTTGTGTTAGGACAAAAGAAATTACCCTCATTTATTGCATCCACCAACTGCTGAGATTATATATATATATATATATATATATATATATATATATATATGTATATATATATATATATATTTCAGCACTATGTACAATGTATCCTTGCTCCATTCATTTACCTACAAATTTCATAATTTCAGTTTTCTATTCATATGACTGATGTTCCACTAAGCATATGTAGCAGATATTCAAAATTGATTCATAAGATAATAGGCAACTAGATGAACTTTATTTTCTAGCTCTGTGTCAATCTTTTTCTACTCGTCGTACTGAAATTTAATCTGTTTTATAAGCTAATAGTTCTCAAACATTCTATGTTGATGTTTTTGTTTGGTTTCATTTTTCTTTCTTGTTTCCTCTTGGATTTTTAATTTAAGACATATCTTTTACTTTTTCTTAATCATCTGATTTTTTTCCAAATGAAAAATGTGTGCTATGCTAATGGGGTATCAATTCTTTCATCAGTTTTACTACATTTCTCTAACAGGATTTCCTTCAGCAATATTTTTGTTTGTATTTACATCTTCTGTTTATATTGACTGCTTGTCTTCCATTTTCTTCTTTTAATCACTACTTCCCTTAAAATATTAGCAATTCTTATATTCCTACAATGATGCTACTCTATTCTATAGTTCAAGTTACTTTATGAAAAAAATAAAAATCAAAAAAAAGGAGGAGGTGGAGAAGGTTTTCATCATTATCTACAGGTGAATTGGAAGTGAAGAAAACCTCCAATTAAGTGATTTTTCCTATAAAAATAAAGAAGAAAAAGAAAAAGAAAGAAGGAATAAAGAAGGAATGGAGAGAGAGACATGGAGATACAGAGACAGATACATAGACAGGGAGACAGAAACACTTAAAGAAATGTTAAACTACTTTGAGATTTTATGTTACCCAAGTGAAAATTGTCAAATCAATAAAACAGATGACAGTTCATACTGGTAGGGATGTGAAGTAAAGGGAACACTCACCCACTGCTGGTGGGAGTGCAAGGTTGTACAACTACTATGGAAATCACTGTGGTGGTTCCACTGTGACTGGGACTAGATCTATCACAAGATTCAGCAATACCAGTCTTTGGCACACATTCAAAGAGTCTACATTCTGATGCAGAGATAATTCCTTATCCATGTTTATTGATGCTTTTTTTTGTAAGCAAACATTTGAATCAGCCTAGATATCCATTTACTTCTAAAAAAACAGCATAAATGTGGCACATTTATACAATAGATTGTTATTTGGCTGTTTAAAAATCCAAACAAGGATCTGGCAAGATGGTTCAGTGTTTAAGTGCATTGGATGTTCTTTCAGAAGACCTGCATTCAATTCCCAGCATCCACATGGCAGAACACAACTGCCTGTAAAACAAGTTTCAGGGGAACCTTACACTTTCACACCACTGCAAATAAAATGAATATAAAATAAGCTATTTTTTAAAAATGAAAACAAATATTTACAAAAAAATGGATATAGCTGGAAGAAATCATCATGAGGTGAGGTAACCCAATCCCACAAAACATATTTGTATATGTTCTGTTATACATAGACATTAGCTTTGAAAACGTTGATATGGGTGCTATAATCAATTTAAGCACAGAGGTGAGGTACCAAGTAAGGGATTAGTGTGGAGGAAAAGATCAAGAGAAAATACTAGACTAGATTAGAGGATTGTATTGGGAGCATATGGAAGTTATGGATAAGAGAGGGGAAACTAACTAAAACTGGACCATTTGAGAAATCATGGAAAGCAACCTACTGTAGATGAATCCAAATGTGTATACATACATGAAAGGAATAAAATTGAGTTACCAAATAATGAGGAAGACAAGAAACTAAGAACCATCAAGTAAAAATTCCAGTGCAAAGTATGGATTATATTTAATAACAAGATGCAGCAAAACCACTCAAGTATAGCTCCAAAGGA
Source organism: Cricetulus griseus (assembly GCF_003668045.3). Classification (NCBI taxonomy): domain Eukaryota; kingdom Metazoa; phylum Chordata; class Mammalia; order Rodentia; family Cricetidae; genus Cricetulus; species Cricetulus griseus. The sequence goes on along the minus strand of NC_048598.1, from coordinate 153,786,464 downwards.
ATTTATATCCTACTACAGAGATAATTGGCTGAAAATGTCCCATGAAAACTCTATATAGTCTTCACAGGCTATTGACAAATCTCTTGTTTCCTTGACACAAATTGAGAAGTCAAGTTGGTCCCTAGCTAAAACTTTCATCTCTTTTGACTAGTACTTCAAGTTACTCTGCAAACCACCAGGGGAAAAAGATAATCATCAATTAAGCTACAAATGTACAACTTACAAAGTTGACCTGCCTATCATATACTCTAGGGCAATAGTGGCATAATCATTGTGGGAGAAATAAACTATTTTTTTGGGGGGGATTTACATCACTCCTACATGATATTGGAAACCATGATTGACATTTCTAGTGTGGCTAAGAACAAAAACCAGAGACAGGATAAGCCATGGGGGAAGTGGTAAACCAAACCAATTGCTTTGCTAAAGGAGCCCAGATATAAAAATGACTCCTTATGACATTCTGTTATACCTATTTTCTTTGTTAGGGTTATCATTACTGTAATGAAACACCACAACCAAAATGGATATTTAGCTTAAATATCCACACCACTGTACCCTTTTTAAAAAAAGAAACAATCTTATTTTACAAATTAATCCCAGTTCCATCTCCCTCCTATCATCCCATACCCCTCCCACTACCCCTCCATTCCTACAAAATCGACTCCCCAAGGGGTGTGAGACCTTCCATGGGGGATCATCAAAGTCAGTCATATCATTTGGGGGAAGGCCTAGGACTTCCCCCATGTAACTAGGCTGAGAAAGTAGCCCTCCTTGGGGAATGGGCTCCCAAAGTCCATTTGCACATTAGGTATAAATACTGGTTCCACTGTCAGAATTTCCATAGACTGCCCAAGCCCCATAACTGAAACCCACATTCAGAAGTCTTGGTTCTGTCCAATGCTCATTCTCCCATTCACCCATTTTAGGATGGGTGTCCTTGTGCTCCCACTTGGCCACGTGAGCTGTTTTTGTGGGTGTCTCCAGCATGGTCTTGACCCATTTGCTCACAGCTCCTCTCTCTCTACAACTGGATTTCAGGAGTTTGGCTCAGTACTTAGCTGTGGATCTCTGTTTCTGCTTCCATCAGTTACTGGGTGAAAGCTCTAGGATGGCACTTAGTGTTGTCATCAATCTTATTAAAGCAGAAGGGCATTTATGGTAGCCTCTCCCCTATTGTCTAGATTCTTACTTGGAGTCATCTTTCTAGATCTCTGGACATTTCCCTAGTGCCAGATTTCTTTAAACCTATAATGGCTCCCTCTATTATGGTATCTCCTTTATTGCTCTCGTCTATTTTTCCCTCAGCTCAGTCTTCCTGATCTTTCATTTTTCTCCTCCACCCTCCTTTTCCTTCTTTCTCTTCCTCCTAACTCTATCACTCTGCCCCCCATGCTCCTAATTTGCTCATGAGCTTTTGTCCCTTTCCCCTTCTAATATATTTATAGGATATAGATGTATATATATATATATATATATATATATATATATATATATATATCCAAAGGCCCTCTTAATTTCCTATTTCTGTCTAGAGCAATAGGACAACAAAAGGAGATAAGGGGGAAAAATGGAAGTTCAAACTTTCCCATTTTTCAGCTGATATGATAATAAACTATCATATTCTACCAGGTAACACCTCCAGCTGATAAATAACTTCAGAAAGTGTCAGGATACAAGATTAACTCAAAAAATAAATAGCCCTACTATATACAGAAGATAAATGGGTTGGGAAAGAACTTAGAGAAACATCACCCTGTATAATAGCCACAAACAACACAAAATATCGTGGAATAACTCTAACCACAACAGTGTTCTTGAAGCACATCTGGATAGTAATTTAAAAGTGGGCAGGATCCTGCAGGAAAGTGCTGATTCAGAGGCCCTGGAGGAATGCTGCTTATTTGCTTTCTCCTTCTGGCTTGCTCATTTGCTTTCCTATAGAACCCCAGAACCATTAGCCACCAACAGTGGGTTGGTCCCTCCCATTTCAGTAACTAATAATAAAGTACTCTAAAGCTTGCATCCAACCCCATCTTATGGAGGTGTTTTCCCAATTGAGGCAAATCCACAGATCAGTCAAGACCCACAACTGGATGATGTGTAAAGAGTGAGAGATTTTGGAGCACTCAGTCCTAAATGAGCTGTCTTTGCCTCCTCCCCCAGGAGTGTTTCATGCAGATGGTATAAAGAATTAGAAACATAAGTAATAGATGAGTCAAAGGAAATATAGTCCTCCAGGCAGAACATGATGATTAACGTATGAAATCACAGAGATTGTGTCAGTACTCACAGGACCTGCACACACAAAGACAAATGTTTTCCTAGTACTGAGAGGGGTAAGTGAACACAGGCTCCCACTTTTAATCAGGAACTGTTACTACTGATACTAACTTGCAAAGAAACAATTAGTTTTCTATAATGGAGTCTTATTGGGTGTAGTAACTACACATCAGTGTAGGCCACATCCCCAGGGGTAGTTGTATGATGCCAAACAACATCAATGATATTTTGGTAGAAATTTTGTATCATAATGCTTTTGGAGCATTTATTTATTTTATTTATCTATTTATGTATTTGTCTTTTGCTTGTGTATTTTGATTTCCATTTGGGTTTTTATGAGTTTGTTTTTTATTTTCTTTTTTTTTATTTGTGTGTGTGTGTGTTTCTTCCTTTTTTGGTTTGTTTTTAACGCTTGTTTGTTTTTTAGATAAAGAGAAATGGAAAGTGTTTGGAATTGTGTAGGTATGGAAGATCTAAGAGAGTCAGGACAAATGACATTATGATGAGAATATACTACCATAAGATTTTCTCAGTATAAAAATAAAATAAGAGACAAAGTGAATAATTAGTTTTACAAATACCATAGGAAATTTCTGAATAACTAATAAAACAGAAAAGCAATGAGTAAAATAAAATCAAGTAGGCTAAAGACAAAAGAATGTTTAATATCAACTTTAATTCTCCTCATATAAATCTGATTTAAATTAAAATTTTCCTATTATTTTGGAAAAGTTTGAACATGACAATGAGCTAAGAATTCCACTCAAAATTTTTTGCAATGGTCATTAAAAGCATAGACTTACTTGTACATAGATGTTTATGTTAGTTTTATTTATAATATCATAAAGGAAGCAACACAAATATCCAGAAGCAAGAAAGTCAATAAACAAGTGTTACATTTTTTATATAAAGGATACTTCTTAATTTTAGGAAGAAACAAGGTGGTGGCTCACGCCATAAACACACAGAAACAGTTTGAAACAGTATATTGAACAAAGAGCTATAAATAAAAGATGCACATCTTTTTGCTCAATTTTTATGAAATTTAAAAGCTGAAAAAATGCAGCAGAAAAACTCTGAAGGGAACAGACTGTGCCTTGATTATAGTCAAGCTTTAAGTAGCCTCCAAGACATTTGGCTCACCAGTGTCATGGAGCTATTGACATTAATGTTAATGTTTCATATCTTGAATAGGATATTGGCATAGGGTTATGAGTATTTTAAGCATGTATTATGTGTGTACCTTAAAGTATAGCATTTTCTTGAAATACTGGAAGTTATTGTCATACAGGTCTTTTACTTGCTTGGTTGGAGTTACTCAAAGATGTTTTTATATTATTTGTGGCTATTGAGAAGGGTGTTACTTCCCAGATTTCTTTATCAGTCATTTATCATTTGTACACAAGAGCACTGCTGATTTATTTTTGTGTGTAGATTGTATCCAGCCACTTCACTAAAGGCACTGATCAGCTCTAGTTGTCCCATGATAGAATTTTTGGGGTTGCTAATCTTAATATCTTACCATCTGCAAATAGCAATACTTTAACTTCTTCCTTTCAAATTTGTAACCATAGATCTCCTATTGTTGTCTTACTGCACTAGACATAACTACAAATACTATACTGAATGGATCTGGAGAGAGAAGCCAGCCTTGTCTTGTTACTTATTTTAGTGGACTGTCTTTATGTTTCTCTCCATTTAATTTGATGTTGGTTGTTTGCTTGTTATACATTGTTTTTATTATTTTCAGGTATATTTCTTGTTTCCTTGATCTCTACAAGATTTTTATCATAAAGTGTTGTTGGATTTTTCCGATGGTTTTTTAGCATCTGGTGATCATCTCATGGAATGCTCATGTATTTTTTTTATTTGTCTACATTTGTTTATAAGATGAATAAATTTGACAGATTTGCATATGTTTAACCATCCCTGCAAGTCTAGCATGAAGCCTACTTGGACATGATGGATAATCTTTTTGATGTGGTCTTACATTTGGTTTCTGATATATTTTTAAAAGAAAATGCTTATTTTTCTCACAGTTTTGGGGGTTAGAAAGTCCAATTTCAGGTAGCTATGTCTGCATTGCAGATGGCACCTCTTGATGGGGGCACGTGAAATAAGAGCATCTTGTGCTGACTATTTTAAACACATGATGTGGCTTCTAGGACAACTTGCCTTTCTGATAATTCCTTGGTCTAGCAAGATTTAAGCCACTTTTGAACCAGAGACCTCCAAGACCACTCTGTGAGTATTTTATAGACTACTTTAATTCCCTTTCTTAGTTGAGTCTTTGTGTGATTGTGTATCAGTATTACTGTGGTCTCAAAAATATGAATTGAAACATTCCTTCTGTTTTTACCTTTTGTGGAATAATATGAAATGTATTGGTATGAGCTGTTCTATGAAAGTCTGTTAGAATTCTGTGATAAAAAAAAAACACTGGGCCCCATGCTTTTTTTAATTTATTGAGACTTATATCAGAAGTCAGAAAGATCTCCAATGCTCTTGGATAGGTAGGGTTAACTTAGTAAAATTGGCCATTTTATAAAAAGCAATATATAGATTCAATGAAAATGGGTTAAGACCAGTCTGGAGAAACCCACAGAAACAGCTTACCTGAACAAGGGGTTGCTCATGGATCCCAGACTGATAGCTTGGAAAGCAGCATAGAACTGTTCCAGACCCCCTGAAGGAAGAAGTCAGTTTGGAGGTCTATAAAATTTATGGGGCCACTGGTAATGTATCAGTATTTACCCCTAGTACACAAGTGAACTTTTGGAGCCCTCTCTTCATAGAGGGATACTCTTGCAGCCTAGACACACTGGGGAGGATCTAGGCCCTGCTACAAATGATATGACAAATTTAAAGATCCTCCAAGGAAGGCCTCAACCTCCCTGGGGAGCAGAGCATTTGGTATGGGGGGGCTGGTGGATGTCAGGGAAGGAAGGGAGGGAGAGGGAACTGAGATTGACATTTAAAAAAGGCTTGTTTCTAATTTAAAGAAAAATATGCAAAATTTAAAAACAATTCTAATACAATTTTTTTACACCTTGAAAGAACAATACTCAACTTCACATGAAAAAATAAAATAAAAACTCTCAGGACAACTAAAACTGTCCTGTAAAATAAAAGAACATTTGGAGTTATTATCATTCCAGATTTTAAGCTAGACTAGAGAGGGATAGTAATAAAAACAGCATAGTATTAACATAAAAATAGACAGGTGGATGAATGTAATTGAAATGAAGATTCCAAAATAAATCCACACGTTTATGACACCCGATCTTTAACAAAGAGGCCAAGATTATACAAAGAAAAACAGAAAGCATCTTAAACAAATGGTGCTTGCAAAACTGTATGTCTGATGTAGAAGAATGCAATTAGATAAATATGTGTTACCCCACATAGTACTCAATGATCAGAGTTCTCAAGATAAATCCTGATACATGGAACCTAATAAAAGAGAAAGTGAGAAATAGCCATAAATGCAACATCAGAGACACATTCCTGAATACAATACAAGTAACACAGACATATATTGACAACTATTAAATGGAACCGCATGTGGTTTCTGGCAGCCACATGGACCATGGACCTCTATTCAGCCTCTAGAATAGCAAGGAACATGGACCTCAACATGGTGACAATTTTCTTAATCAATTATATATTCTTTCTGTGTACTTGGTTCTGTAGCAACCTGTAATCCACATATTAATCAACACTAGATTTGATTATAGAATTTAATATTAGCATAACTACTAAAAAGTTATTAGTAGTTGAGGTATGTAATACTAACTTTTCCAAAATTGGAAGAAAAATTATATGTTCTAAACAACATACACACACACACACACATGCGCGCACACACACACACACACACATATATATATATATATATATATATATATATATATATATATATATTCTTCTGTGATTCTAAATAGCAAATGAAAGGCATATATGATAAAATAAACTTCAAAATGACAAGAACTTCAGAATTTGGAGAAGATATCAGATGAAAAGTTCTCCCATGTTGTTGATCAGTAGGATTAACATAGTAAAAAACGTCACATTTTCAATAGCAATCTGCATATTCAACACAATTTCCAATAAACCTACACAATTCTTAAAGACCTTGAAATAACAGTACTCAATTTCATTTGGCAAAGCAAGACTAGATAAAAGAAACTGGATAGATGACATAATTGCTACAATAAAAGTAATTCTGGAGAGTACCACCATTCTAGATTTCAAGCTTCACTACAGGGCTGCAGTAATAAACACCAGAAGGAATTAGTATAAAAACAGATAGGTGGATCAATGGAATTGAACTGAAGACCAGAAATAAATCCACTCAATTTTGAATATCTGATTCCCAGCAAAGAAGCCAAAATTACACAATGGAAGAAAGCATCTTAAATAAATGGTTCTGGTGTAACTGGGTGTCAAATGCAAAACAATGGAAATAGATTCATATCTATCACCTTGCATAAAACTCAAGTCCAGGTGAATCAAAGACTTCAATGTCAATCTGCATAAACTGAACACAATTGAATAGAAAGCAATAAAACTCTTTAAATGCATTGACAAAGGAGACAACTTCCTGAACACAACTGTCACCAGTGCCAGTGCCAGCGGCCGAAGAACCAGACCAGGCAAGAATCTGTGAATTAAGAAGGACAAAACTCGGTGTTTTGGTAGAAGGAAATGTGATTGTCTTATTGGAGTCAGCAGTTTATATACAATCATAATAAGAGGAAATGGAAAATTACCACCTGCTAGAAGAACACATTCCCACACCCTATCATAAACAAGGAAACCACAACCACTGCCCAAGGCCAATGAAGCTGGAAGGGGATGGGGTCAAGGCACAATGTTTCAAAACCGGAAGTAACAAATGGTCAGCACAGGCCTGAAGGTCTGGTCTGTACCCAACAGTAAGGGTTCACAACACGGTGTTGATGCTACAGGGGCAAGGCCAGGAAAACAGTTGGCACTTGTGGTTATGCTGAAAAACAACTCAGAGAGAACCCGGGGGGGGGGGGGGGGGGCTGGGTTCCAACAAGAACAATAGTTCAGACACTAAGACCAACAATTAGCAAATGGGACCTGACCATTAACAGTTGAGTCATCCATTCAGGATCTATTCCTGGTACATGAGCTAGCTTTTTGCAGCTGATTCCCTGTGGTGAGATGCCATGTTCAGCTTTAAGGTAGGGAGGAGGGGATTTGTCCTGCTCAACTTAAAGTGTCAGGCTTTGTAGACCACCCATAGGATGCCTTACCCTGTGGGGGAAGTGGATGCAGGGTGGTTGGAGGGCTAGGGGAGGCAGAAGGAGGGGTAGGAGGGAGAACTGTGATTAGAAGGTAAAATGAAAATAAAAATAAATGAAAATAATTTTAAAAGAAGGCCAATAAATAAATAAGTAAATGGGACCTCATGAATTTGAAAGGAGTTTGTAAGGCAAAGAACACTTTTTTATGTCATTATTTTTATTTTTATTTAAATCCTTTAATTACTACTCATATTTACATATCCATCCCTCCCATACCCTCACCCTCCCATCCTCCTATATTCCCCACCAACTCCCCCAGCCTATCCCCCAATTCCTCCCGAGGGATAGTGAGTCCCTCCACCAGGGACCTTCAAAGTCTGTCATATCATTTGAGGGAGAGCCTAGGCCCTCCTTGCTGTATCTGGGCTGCAATAGTATCCCTCCATAGGGAATGGGCTCCCAAAGTCCATTTGTGCTGTAGGGTTAAAGACTGGCTCTACAGTCGGAGGTCCCATAAACTGTCGTGGCCTCTTAGCTGGCACCTACATTCAGAGGGCTTGTTTCAGTCCAGTGCTGGTTCCCCAGCTTTATGACTAGGGTCTCCATGCTCTTACTAGGTCAGCTCAACTGTTTCTGCATGATTCTACAACACTGTCTTGACTCCTTTGCTCATTCCTCCTCCCTCTCCACAACTGGATTCCAGGAGTATGGTTCTGTACTTAGCTGTGGCTACCTGGTTGTGCTTAGAACAGCTACTTGATGAAGGCTCTAGAAATGGTAACCAAGGCAGACATCATTGTCATTATAGGGGAAGGTCATTAATGGCATCTTCTCCACCACTGCTTGAATTTTTAGTCTGGTTCATCCCTGTGGATAGAACAAAGTGGCAGCCTACTGAATGGAAAGATTTTCACCATCCCAACATCTAATAGAGGGTTGATTTCCAAAATTAATAAAGAAATCAAGGAGTTAGCAAAACATAATTCAAATAATCCAATTAAAAACGTGATACAGATCTTAATTTTTTTACAGAAGAATACCAAATTCTGAGAAAGACTTAAAATGAAATTAATATCCTTAGACATCAAAGAAAAGCAAATGACAATTCTAATATTCTATCTTACAACTGTCAGAATAGATAAGGTCAGAGAAACAATTGCAATCTATGCTAGAAACGATGTGGAGAATAGGGAACACTCTACCATTGCTGGTGGAAGTGCAAATTTGTACAACCACTTTGCAAATCAATGTGAAAGTTATAAAAAAATCAAATCAATCTACCTCAAGGCCCAGAAAAACCATTCTTGGGCATATACACAAAGGCTGCTCAATCATAATACAAGTATATCAGCACAACTACATTCATAGTAGTCTTAACCAAACTAGCAATAACCTAGAAACAACCTAGGTGTTTCTCAACTGAAGAATGGATAAAGAAAATATGGTACATTTACACAATGGAGTATTACTCAGCTGTTAAAAATGACATCCCAAAATTTGAAGTCAAATGGATGGAACTAGAAAAAAAAAAAGCATAGTGGGTGAGGTGACCCAGACTAAAAAGGCGGCCACTGAGATCTTCATATGAAGGGAAAATGAGGAGATTTTGTGGTGGATTTTGGGTAGGTGGGGATGGTAATATGAGAGATCAGGTGGGGGTGAGGTAGAGAAGAAAGTACTTAAAGAGCTTATTGGAAAAGGGAACTTTTCAGGGTCTGGTAGAAGCCTGGCACAAGTGAAACTCCCTAAAATCTACAAGGATGACCCTAGCTAGGAGATTTAGCCCTTGTGGATAGGTAACCTGAATTGATCATTTCCTGTGACCAGAGACTTCCAGTGGGGAGATTGGTCCACTATCCAAGTTACATATACTTGTAGCTACAGTCTGTCCTTTCTATTTGATGTGCTGGATCAAGGGTGATGCAGAGGTTGTGGGAGTGACCAACAAATGAAGAGTGATGTTTCTCTGATATTTTCCTCAGCCCTTTTATTGTCTACATATAAGAGGACTACTGTTTTTTTTTTCTTGTATCCTGCCACATTGCTGAAGGTGTTTTAGGAGTCAGTTGTAGGAGTCACCTGGTAGATTTTTTTCATGGTCAGGTCAATTATGTAAACTATCATGTCAAACTCTGAGACACAATCTTATACCTGTCAGAATGGCTAAAATAAAATAAAAAACAATGAAAGTTTATGCTGGAGAGGATGTGGAGAAAGGGGAGCTCATCCATTGTTGGAGGGAGTGCAAACTTGTGTAGCCACTTTGGAAATCAGTATGGCTGTTTCTTAGGAAAATGGGAATTATTCTATCTCAACATCCAGCAATTCCACTCTTAGGCAAGAATATACCCAAAGGATGCATGTTCATACCACAAGGACATCTGGTTCATAGCAGCCTTATTTGCCATAACCAGAAACTGGAAGCAACCTAATGCCCTTCAACCAAAGAATGGATAAAGAAAGTATGGCACATTTATACAATGGAGTACCATTCAGTGGGAAAAAACAATATCTTGGAATTCACAGGCAAATGGATGGAACTAGAAGAAACCATCCTGAGTGAGGTAGCCCAGACTCAGAAAGAAAAACATAATATGTACTCACTCATAAGTGGATATTAAACATTGAGGAAAGGATTACCACCCTACAATCCACAACCTCAGAGAAGCTAGGAAGCAAGGAGCACACTAAGAGAGACATACAAGGATACTCAGAGAAGGGAAAGGGAAAAGATCCCCTGAGAAAATTGGAGTCATTAAGGGAGGGAGAGGTAAGAGGAGGGGAAGAGGAAGAAGAACATGAGGGATCAGGAAGATCAAATGGAGGAAGAACAAAGGAGAGCAAGGAAGAGGGAGCCATTATAGGTTTAAAGAGAAATCTGGCAATAGGAAAATGTCCAGGGATCCACAAGAAGGACCCCAACTAAGAATCTAAGCAATAGTTGAGACGCTACCTTAAATGTCCTTCTTGTATAATGAGATTTATGACTGCCTTAAATCTCATCCTAGAGCTTTCATCCAGTAGCTGATGGAAGCAGAAGTAGAGATCCACAGTCAAACACCGAGCCTAACTGTTAGAATCCATTTGTAGAGAGGGAGGAATGATGAGCAAATGGGTCAAGACCATGCTGGGGAAACCCACAGAAACAACTGACCTGAACTAGTGGGAGCTCATGAACCCTAGTCTGACAGCTGGGAAATCAACATAGGCAATAACTATGCAGAGATGCCCCTATGAACCATTTGTTGAAGGTGTCAGCCATGTCACCACTCTGAAACTTCCACTGATGTCTTCTTATCCCCTCTCTATAACTACAATATGGTTATATGAGCAAGAGAAAGTTAACTGTGGATATATATATATATATATATATATATATATATATATATATATAGTCATTGCTGTCATAGATATTTAAGCCTGATTAAGACAGCATTACATCCCTACGCTCTTGGGAATAGAAATCTTTTCAACATCTTAGGGAAAATATTATTATTATGTCCAAACCAGGTTATCCATCACTTATTATTGAGATAAGTTGATAACATAAATTCTATTCTACTGTCTTATTTATTAATAAAAGAAAAATAAAAAACACTGAAGCTAGTACTATGAGTAATAACAATAAATTAAAAATGCTGTATGTATTTTGGATATATGAAAAATATTATTTTTATAAAATCACAGAAGAAATGAGAACTAATGATCTTCAAATACAGAGTATAATATGATCATATTTAATGAATAAATTAAAAGTTATATATAAAATATTAACATGTCTGTAAGCATCCATTGATAAAGAGTTCAATAATACACACCAACTTTGAATACCATACATATCATCAAGTTAATTTCTTCTTTGTGTACTCTTCAAATGGCATTTCAGAGTACATTGCAGACTAGTGACATTAAATATAGATGCACAATAATTATCAGAACAGAATAATTATCTATCAATATAATAAGGAATAATCCAATATTGAAAAAATAAGAACTTTAACAATGTGAGCTTGAATGTAAGAGTTTAACAGTTTTATACGTATGTTTGAAATCTTGCATTTGACATAAAATTCGAATATTAAGGTGGACTACTAAATTCTTTGAAAAGCTTTTCAGATTATGGTTCCATACAAAATTTGAACTCTCTAAAGAGACAGTTTTGGAAAATTAATATGCTGCATTTTCCAAGTGAGAGTTAGTTTCTGCTATAGAAAGTGGAGACTGAAAGTACTCTTAATTTTTATTATAGAAAAGATTAATTTCCAAGATGTTTGGTAACACTAAGTACTTAAAATTTTAAATCTTCATCTCTAAGAAAGGTTTCATTTGTGTTACCTATTTAAAAAAATCTATCTTCAAAAGTGTGATAACTGAATTTATCTTTAAACAGTCTTACTAATTTCTTAAATGGGTCACTTTACGTTTACTCTTAAGTTTAATAAAATAAATAATTAATTTACATTTAGACTAATTGCAGAACAAATGCACATCAAACAGTAAATGCTGTGGAAAAATACAGAATTTTCAGTTGTTCTAAAGCCAATGATATTGGAACAGACAGAGTGTGCAGCCCCCAGCTGTGCCCTCCGGTTGCTCTTCCACTTTCAGAGATGTATTCTGCTGAACAAAGTTTAGCATAGATGAATCCATTCAACACCACTAGCATTCTATTGTTACTGACGTTAATGAATCTTATCTTCATAATAAGGTGTATGTGATCTATTGAAAAGCAAGCATCTGAGTCTTTGGCAGGATAAATGAGAAGTCACAGATACAGAACAATCATCAACTGCATCCCATGCTGCTACCTCAGGTGCGGATTTATAATATAATCTCAAGCAGGGAAATGGTTTCAGGCTGGTTTTCTCAGCTGGGAACTGAAGAGAACATATGTAGAGAGGCAGACACCAGCAAATACAGAGTATTAGGTAAAAGCCGGTTTTGAACTCCACTCACTGGACACCATCTGGTCTTATGTTTAAGGTGCACATAATGCTTTTAAAAGAAGTTTCAGTCAGACAAGTAAATACATTAAAAAGTTGCCCTTCTATGTCACCCTTTGTGATAATAACTGGTAATTGACATTTCAAAGTCATAGTTTGCTTTAAATTCGTAATCTGTTCACTTTCAGCTGTTAATGAACTCACCTCTAGACATGCTTTTAATAAATGAATTAATAAATAAGATTAAAAATTAATTTCTGTACAATAAATTTTTTGCTTATTCTTTCTGGGTCTTTTACTTTGAATACATAAAGTCCAACTCTATTCTTTTTTATTTAAAAAATGTATTCTGTAGGAGTATACTTCAGTTACTCTTATGAATATATTTTGCTTGTATGCATATGTGTATTTTCTGTACCTTAATAGTCTCAAAACTACCACATTTCCTTAGACTTGAGGTTGTAACTTGTAAGTTTTCAATAAGGAATGTTAGTAAAATCATTTTTTAGAGATGAAAACAACTGTGTTGACTATTTGTTCTGTGGAAGTACCATGCATATTACACTGCATATTCTCCTTTATCAGCTGATGTACTTGTCACATAGGGATTAAGAATGTGATCCCTTTGACTAGCACACTCTTTATCTATCATTGTTTGAATTTACCTGACTCTTATTGACTTACTGTTAAACTCATAGATCACTGAATCTCTGAAACCTCATCAGAGAAGCTTAATTTTGCAGTAGATATCAGTTAATGCAGAGGTCCATGGCATATCAAGGTGCAAACAATCAGAGATTGAAGAATATGCTGTTCTAACAGCAAATCTATATCACACCACTTTTAAAAAATGATAGATCACAGGGGAAAGAGGAATAAATAGATGGTGTAGAAGCCAGAAGCAGTGAATAAATACAGCACAAGAGTGTGTTCCACCACAGCTGGACAAATGCCAAATATGAAATCACAGCACTTTTCATAGAATGCAGAAGACCTCAGTCATCTCAAGCTGAGCTCCAAAAACTCTCAGCATCCAGGGGCATGTTGCATGATGCCTCACCCCTAGATAAGGAAATACTGGTTTTTAATGTGAAGGTGACTGCATACTTTCCTCTGAACCCTTTTAAATGCCTAAAATATCTCCCAAAGAACCACTTAATCACCTACACTGGGCATCAGCTCTAAAATTATCGTTTTCCTCTAGAGTATCAAAGAGGAATCAGAAATCTGGTTCACCAGATGTTAAATGATAGATTTCAGATGAGTAGTTTTTCTTTCCTTTTCAACTAGAAATCAATTTGTAAGTATTTGAAAACTGCCAGTTTGTTTAATACTCTCTTCTATACATTATTACCTTCAAATAAAAAGTATTGCAAGGAAACATTAGACAATGAGAGACTTTGAGATGCCAAAATCCATGAACTGCTCACAGTGCAATCAGGAGGATTGGATTTTTATTCCAAGCCCCCATGTATAACTTGGTAGTAGCAATGTGTACATATCACTCCATCTGGGGAGTCAGTACCATTTATGAACTTTAGTAGTTACATTGACTAGCTCAATCAGTGAGAACAAGGCTCAGTGAGAAGACTTATATCTAAACATAAGAAATTGGGTGATGGCAAAAGATGCCTGATGTCAGCCTCTGCCCTTATCATACTTGCACATGCATACATATTAAAAGAAATGAATATGTGTACACATATGAAGACACACAAAAAGTCAGCGAAGATGTATGTTCATTTGTGTTCACCAAATAAAAATGCAGCACAGCTATATATTAGCTAGCTTCTCTTTTGAATAGGTAACATACATATCAAATTGACATATAATATGTGTGTGTAATTTGTATGTCATTTTTTTTCTGCTGCTGAGGACCTAACACAGAACCATTCACTTGCTATATTCCTAATCCTTTATTTAATACTAATATTTCAATTTTAAACATTATGGAGTCTTATACATGAATATATACTTATGCACATTTACATCTAATTTAGAGATAGAAAAATAAACAGTCAAAATGTTATGGGTAAAGGACTTAAATAATTTTACCATTAATTGATAATTTATGTACATTTAACTAGAAAATAAAAGATATTGAATAATAAGTTGAAAAATAATTTTATCTTCATGAAAATATCTCCTTTGTGATTACCATTTGAAGTGCTAAATGCTGTTTTAAATCAAAAGAAATAGACTGAACATGTAGCTTAGCAGTACAGTTGCCTATCGTAGAGACAACACTAAGTTCAATCCCTAAAACTGCAAAAATGTATAAAACAACAACAAATTCAGAATGATAATTTATTAATATAAATTCAAGATAAAACTTTATTTTCAAATTCAATTACCCAAAAATGAAAAAAAAGTCACTATCAATGAAAATAAGACTGCTTGCTTAATGTAGCAATTCCTACTATATCAAAAGAACATATGGAACAGTGTAATTACATCATTTGGAAACTGTGAGAAATGTATTCAGGAGTGCTGAAGTAAGTTACTAAAATAGCCACATTCTAAATTATGATAATTTCTATGGGATCCAATCAAATTAGGCACAAAGAAAACACACCAAGCATTATATAATGGCAAACAGTGTGACTCAGGTGCCAGGTTACAAATATTTAGTTTGTATATTAATTTATTTTCATTCAGCCAAGTACAGAACCATAAACTTTCTATGTTCCTAATCCCTACATGATTATTTAAGATTGTCATATCAATTTAAAAACTTCCAGACTCCTTTGAAGAATGGGACACCCTGTCTAGTATATAATAGTGCTGCATAAATATTATATTCTCTATATTGTAGTCCCTAGAGTCTTCATTTTCCATCTAATTAATGTCTTTGTTTACTTAGCACAATGCAGGTAAATTGATATTGTGACACAGAATTCACTCGCCTGGAATTGATGTTTATTTCATTCAGTTTCACATTTTTTAAATATTTTTAGAATAGTGGCTCCTATTAACATACCACTTCCTTCTTCTCTTACTTCAGACATAAAGGTTTGCAATATCAATTCATGATATTAAGTATTCTTAGATGCTGCTTTGAGCTCAGATGAACCTGAAGTATGGCCTTTGTTGACATCATCTATGTCTCTCACATTAGTCTATTCAATGCTGCTTTGGAGAAGCTGTGTGAAACGAAGGCTTCTCTTTTTATGAAGTTCAATTTTCTACTCCCTATGATGATAATTTCTTTGCCATGTCTACTAAATTGGATGTTTTATAAAAATTACATTCTTAAGTTTCAGATTTTGAAAGACTATATTCTCTCCCTAAGTCCGCTGTAACAATTATATGAACTTTGAAAGGATTCTGGGAATACTAAACTTTTTTAAGTAGTCCCAGCAGTGTGATACCATAACTTACTTTCCCTGTCAGCACTATCCCTTTATTTCTCATAGATCCTTACATTAGGGAAAAATCAATTTCTATACCCAAATAAAGTGTTTCTCAGAAGGTTGCCCATGAGATGTTTAAACAGAAGTGCTGGTAAGACAGTCATTAATTATCCAGAAATGGATCCTGAGATGTGAACTTTGCATTCATGACATTATCCATCTTCTAGGAGGCCTAAGATATGAGCTGGACAATGCTTAAATAGCAGCATACAGCATGGTACAAAGTGCTAGTTCACAAAGTCAGAAACTTCAGGCCATAGGTTAGACATTCAAAATGATGTCAGAACAAAAATGGGGAAATGACATATGTGGATTGCATTTAATATCTGTAAATCCAAAAGCCATGAGTCATGTAAGCTATATACATAACAGATTAAATGTAGCAGTTGAAACAACCAAACAATATAAAAATAGCAACACATTTAATCTGCATGCAAACAAATTCATCAATGGTGAATTTTTTAAAAGTCACTATCTTTTAGAATAATTGTCCAACGGAAGGCCTGATACTTTGTCTTTTATTAGGACTTAGCCCCTTGGGTAATTCATTTAATATTCAAAACAAACAAATAAACTAGGTACCAATAATATCCATGAATATTATTTAATAAGTCAATTAAAGTAGAACTGAATTTATTAATTCCATTTGGATCCAGTAAAAGAGATCCCAGGAGCTTCTATTTAACATTACCATGATGGCCTTTCACTTCAGATGTGCTCACTATGGACCATGGTAGGCAGTCACTTCAGATGTGTACCCTATGGAACACTGTAGGCTGTTGCTTCAGATGACGTACCTATGGATCATTGTTGTCAGTCACTTCAGTTTCACCATCTTTGGACCATGGTGGTAAGTCACTTCAGTTGCAGCACATGTGGACCATTTTGGGTAGTCAATTCTGATGGAGCACAAGTGGACAATGGGTTTCAGTCACTTTAGATTGCTTCTGCTGACCTACATAGAAGTTCTCCTTGCACAGAAGTATATCTTTCCTAGCAATCTATGTTCAGAAAATCAGCAGTGTTAAACAGTAAAGTCATTGAAAAGGTGATGCTGAAAGTAGATGTTTCAGTTTAACAAAACATCAAGGATTCTTTGGGTTTTGTATCCCATTCTTTTTCTACTATGAAAGTAGAATAGACAGTATTTTCTTTGAAAAATTTTCTGGGTATAATTTGAAACTCTTCCAGGCTTATAAAGTACCTTATCAAACTGGTGCTAAATGTACTTTTAAGGATTATTTATTTTAATTTCCCTGACAGAGCCCTGTGAAGAATATAGATACACCATGAATATTGCATAAAGCTGTGATTTATTTAGACTTCTCTACCTTTTCTTCAAGAATTATCCATTCTTCAGAAAGCAAACACACAAAAAATACCTGCTAAGTATATCAGGTAGAGAAACTCGCCAATTCTCTGAGGACATCCCTGAATTTCATAACCAGCATTTGGCCTATAGACCATGGAAAGAATAGTTAGTCAATGTAATATTAATACTTTAGCTGGCAAAGGAATATAGTTTTCAGCTACTACATGTAGCTGTTGGGATGTCAGGTACACAGCTGCAAAATATTAATCATTTATATTTATGAGCTTCATGTCTTTTTATATGAATATGTTATAATTGATATAATATCTAGATGTAAACAAAATGCTTATTATAGTCCTGTATTGTACCTTAATGTTTAATTCTTTTTCACACCTTTGCTGCAGGTGGATCATTTTTGTTCTTGGCAATTATACTTGCATGTATTTATTCTATTCACAATGAATGGAGTAGCCTCCAAAACAGCACCCTTGACTTTCATTACATTATTAATGCTCTTGCATGGGCTAAGTTTCCTACTATGAAATCAGACATAATTTGACATCATTAACTAATATTTGTACAGTATTCAATAGGGGGTTGAGAATATTTTATTTACAAATAATGTTACTATGTCTAAATAACACTAAACATTTTGTCACGTTGATGTTAGAAGATAAGGAAGGCAAGTAGAATTTTTCATATTAGGATAGGAGATAAGCCAGATGGAGAAAAAAGCTATGAAGTTTGTATGACAGAGTCACTTAAGAGTGCTTCACAACTAAAAGGCTCTAGAAAGACTTTGCATAGTATTTACAAATTATAAAAGCAAAAATATATATTCTAAAAGTATGTAATTGGTATGCTACTGCTTCTTTCTAGTATAAAGGGAGTGAGCATAATGGAATGAAGATTTACTGAATAACCTTTTTCCCAAAATAATTAAAATTTAAATTCATTTTGATGCCTCACCAATATTATGATATAGCAACATGAAATTATCATCCATACTTATGTAAGATGGAGGATATTATTGCATCAGCATTGAATTATCTCTTATCAACAGTGGACATGGTGGCCAAATACATCTATAAATCCACAAACTGTTCTAAATTCCTTAAAGTAAAAAGTGTAAAATAACAATCACAGAGAGACAAACAGGGTATGTACTCACTCAATATGGATATTAGACATAGAGCAAAGGATTACCAGCCTACAACCCACACCACCAGAGAAACAAGGAAACAAGGAGGACCCAAAGAGAAGAACTCATGGTCCCCTCAATTAGGGGAGGGTGACAAGGACCCCTGAGAAAATTGGGAGCACGGAGGCCAGAGAGGAGGGAGGTGGCAAGGGGAGAGGGGAAAAAGGGGAGAGGGGAGGAGAACAGGGGAGAACAGGGTGGGATATTGGAGGGCAAGAAAGGAGATGCCTAGATAGAGGGAGCCAGTATAGATTTGGAGAGATGTCTGGCACAGGGGAAAGTTAGGGGATCCACTAGGATGGCCCAACTAAGAATCTAGGTGGAGAGGCTGCCTTTGATGCCCTTCCCCTGTAATGAGATTGATAACTACCTTGGTTGCCATTCCTAGAGCTTTCATCAAATAGATGATCGAGGCAGAAACAGGCACCCACAGCTAAAAACTGAGCCATATTCCTGGAATCCAATTGCAGAGAGGGGGAATGGATGAGCAAAGGAGCCAAGACTGTGATGGAGAAACCTGCAGAAACAGTTGACCTGACCTAGTGAGAGCACAGAGACCCTAGTCTTAAAGCTGGAGAGCCAGCATCGGACTGAACCAAGTCCTCTGACTGTAGGTGCCAGTTAGCAGGCCAGGACAGTCTATGGTACGTCTAACAGTGGACCCCTTGTTTATCCCTAGAGCATAAATGGACTTTGGGAGCCCATTCCCTATGGGGGAGTAATATTGTAGCCCAGAAACAAGAAAGAGGACTCAGGCCCTCCCCCAAATGATGTTACAGACTTTGATGAACCGTCGTGGAGGGCCTGACTATCCTTAGAGAGTGGGGGGGGGCTCTGTGGGGAGCATGGGAGAATGGTAGGAAGATGTAAAGGAGGGGATTGATATGTAAATAAGAGTGCTTGTAAAATAAAAAAATTAAAATTAAAAAGTAACGTGTTAAATAAAGTCTTTGACATCAATGTATTACACTCTAACACCTTAAATATTTTAATTAATAAATAATTCATAATAGGTACATAAAGTTTGGATCTGATGTGGACAAAATATGTGTAATACAAATTTGTCTACATCACCACCGCCTTATTCTTTCTCATCTCTCTCTCTTTATCCCTGCTCTAACTTCCTAATAGTTACCCATATACTTCCACATCCCCCTCTGGATTCCACATACAGAGAAAAATGGATACCTGTTCTGCTGAGTCTGACTTACATCACTTGACACAATAATCTCCAATTGCAAACATTTTTTTTCAAAGAGCAAATTTTATTCTTCTTTATTGCTAGCTGTAGCAATATTATGATTTTACAGCATATTTGTTTTTCCATTTACCAACTGATGAGCAGGTAGCCTGATTCCAAATTTAAACTACATAAAATAGTGACACAGAAGACATGTCAAATGTGATATACAAGTATCATCACAGTAAGAATTTAAGGTGGTATAGTTGTATCATACAAATGTTCTACTTTCAATTTTAAGAGAACTGTCCATAGTAAAAAAAAAATCTTATTCACAGGAAAAGGTTAACAAAATGAAAAATTTATATCTCAAGAGCTTTAGGAAGTCCCTGGAACTGACCAAATATACTGAAATTTTACCTCCCAGAAATAGAAAGCATTAATTATGGATGAGACACATTCTCAAGAGATTGCCTTGCTTAGAAAATGCAAAGATCTACTGAGCTGCCTAACAAAGTCTCAGAGTAATTGAGATACCTAGAAAGAATACTTTCCTACCTGTTGAGCTGTCTGTAGTGCACCGAGGTGGGTTTCCAGATTTCTGAGCTGTCACCTATGTTGGGATGGGTTTTTGATAATGTAGCCATCTTTGAGTCATTTCTGTTCTCCACTCATATTACTATAAGTAAAATCCAATAAAACTCATTAGTTGACCAACTTGAACATCAGTGGTATCCTTAATTTATAGCACATAGATATATGTTCATATCTCCTTACAAATAGTGTCACACAAGAGTTTCCAGGTGTTACTGTTTGGTTCTTTCTTTTGCTACAGAAAACATAATGTAAAAATCTAAATAGATTAAATTTTTCCTGAAACTGAAAGAAAGAAAATACTCTCATCTTAGTCTCAGATATTAACATTCCAGAAGTCACCAGATACTAGAGAAGAAAAATGGAAATATTAAAACAAGGAGACTGAATGTGACCTTATTAGGTGAAGTCATTTCATATATGTAGCACCA
The DNA here is from genome assembly GCF_003668045.3 of Cricetulus griseus. Lineage (NCBI taxonomy): Eukaryota > Metazoa > Chordata > Mammalia > Rodentia > Cricetidae > Cricetulus > Cricetulus griseus. The sequence continues at coordinate 153,765,831 of NC_048598.1, read as the reverse complement.
TTAACTAAGGAAATTGAATAGTTTTTAGCGAAAATAAGCACATTGATTTAGTGTATTTCATATGTTTAACAGAATATAAAAAATGAAAAAAGAACATTAGCTCAAACATTTAAAAATATTTAGATACTGAATTCAGACATCAAAATGGAAATGAGGCATGAGAGATATGGTTCAGAAGTTAAAAACCCTTCTTTTTCTTTAGAGGTCCTAAGTTCAGCATGCATATGATGGCAAACAGAACATCTGCAAATCCAGTTCCAGGACATATGACAGCCTCTCTTGCTTCTGAAACATGAGGCACACACATGGTACACAGATGTACATCCAAGGAAATCCCATAAAAGTAGATCTTTTAAAAACTGCAAAAAAATGTATTTGTATTTGGCAATCTCCTTCATTAAGTATTCACTTTTATAAATGTACAATATGAATGGTATAATAAGAAAAACATTCAAACAAGAAAATCAAACTGGAATGCAACTTGAATATCATAAAACAAATGTCAATATAGAAGTAAGCACCATTGAGATTAGCTGTTTAGTTCGAAGCACTCTTCATTTGCCCTGAGAGTTCCATCCCTGACCTCTCTGTTAAACCTGCCAGCAAATACAGCTAATGCCACTGTGAGGAAGTTGTGAGAAAGACTTCCAGCAACCACTCATGGATATCCAACTCATTTTCAGCCACAGCAGGTCTCTGAAAAGCTATTTCAGTTTCTACTGACCAAGGTATCACTTAAATTCCCAAAAGGAAAGTGATCCTTAATGTTGCTTCTCCTGTTCCATATAACATTATATCAGTTCCAACCTAATTATTCATCTATTTGCACTATCAAGTTGGAATGTGACTCTTTGAATAGCTGGTGTCACACCCTTCCATTGTTCCTGGCAGGGAAGTTTAATATACCAATTCAAATATGCATAAATCACTATGAATAACTGTGGATTCAAAACAGACTGCTATTATTGCTATTGAAGTTTATCTGAATCATAGTGTCTAAGGGAAATCTAGATTAAGCTATTTTACTTATTCCTGTATTCATCCAATTTCCCCAAATCTGGTAAATATCTGTTTCCTTCCAGTCTTTATGTAGGCAGTGACTTTAAAAGCCTGCATTATGCTGTTAGCAAGTATGGGATTGACCTTTGTAAAAGTGTGTAGCGTTATTAGGCAAAGGAGAACATTATAGTTGCATATTATCCTGTATGGGTACATGGAGATGATGGACTAATAATTTTTCCTGTTATATCTGTTAATTCTTCAATCTTCATTCTTACTGAACATAGATTTTTCTCTTATACAGGACATGCTAACAACAGTTTCCCCTCTGTAGTAAGGATAGAAACAACAGGGATCATGTGTGCAGGGTGGGGGTTGGAGAGAGATGGGAGAGGGAGAGATGGGAGAGGGAGAGAGAGGGAGGGGGAGACACTGGACTAAGAAGCACTCAGAGAAGTTTCAGATCACATTTGCATGTTGACATCACATGCACAGACCCCTGAACATGGATGTCAGTTTGGAGGTCTGGTTAATCTATGGGGCCTCTGGCAGTGGATCAGTATTTATCCCTAGTACATGACTGGATTTGGGAGCCCACTCCATATAGAGGGCTACTCTCTCAGCCTATAAACATGGCAGGGGTGGGGGGGGGGTGGGGGGAGGGGTTCTAGGCCCTGCTCCAAATGATATGACAGATCTTGAAGATCACCCATGGGAGGCCTCACCCTCCCTGAGAAGCAGAAAAGGTATGTGATGGGGGTATTTGGGGTGCAGGGGTGGAGGTGAGGGAGGGGAACTGAGATTGACATGTAAAACAAGCTTGTTTCTAATTTAAATTTTTAAAATTTAGTTAAATGGACGGGTGTTTGTGGCACACTCCTTTAATCCCAACACCCAGGAGGCAGAGGCAGACAGATATCTGTGAATTTGAGGCCAGCCTGATCTCCAGAGTGAGTGCTACAATAGGCTTGAAAGCTGCACAGAGAAACCTTGTCTGGAACCACCCCCCAAAAAAATTAGATAAAAAATGTGGCCCTCAAACTGCCATCATCATCATCGTGTACTACTGCAGTTAAATTGTTCTTTTAATCCCACTTTAAAATGTTCAATACCTTTTCTTTTGTAATTTGTATTTATGTAAAAAAAAAAGAAAAAAGAAAAAAAACCTCTGAAGAATCTATTTTGAAATCTGTTGTCCTTTCTCAAAACCTGAAGTAGGAGAAGACAGTTTTTTTGGTAGGTGTTGCATTTGACTTTGACTTTGAGCAGTCTAAAAACAATAGTGGCTAATATTATGTTGGGAGACATTTAATTACACTACGTTAATATATGTCACTGTGATTGGTTTAATAAAAAGTGAATGTCCCATAGATAAGCAGAATTTTTAGCCACAGAGGATGCCTAGAAGAAGGGCAGTGACACCATGAGTTGAAGAGTGAACATTCTGGGCACTATGGAGATGAGGTAATAAAGCCACGGTGCAGAAAGTAAATCAATAGAATTTGATTGATTAACTTAAGTTATAAGAGCTAGTTAGAATCAAGCCTAAGCTATCAGCTGAACTTTCTTTTTTTCCCACTTTTTTATTTGAATTAGAAACAAGATAGTTTTACATGTCAATCCCAGTTGCCTCTCCTTCCCCTACCACCCCACCAAGGAAAACCCAACATATCACATATACTTTCTGCTCCCCAGGGAGGGTGTGGCCTTCCATAATGGGTCTTTAGAGTCTATCATATCTTTTGGAATAGAGCCTAGGTCTTGTCTGAGGGAGCATCCCTCTACGGGCTGCCAAAGTCGACACCTATGCTGGGGATTAGTACTGATCTACCAAAGGACATAAGTCATGGAATTAAAATTTCTGAGTTATAAACCATTAAAGTAGCACATGTAAAATTATATATTAGTACTTTTCCTGAAAGCTTTTCATTACCTTCTAAAATTCTCCAATATCAAAAAAATAAACAGACCATAACTGAATGGTATCTGAATTATGTGGTCCCTGTCAGAATTTTCTTCTATACATCAGAAGGCTGTTCTTCCTAATGCTCTTCACTTATTCCAGTCAGAACTAATTTTTAAAATAACTCCACATTGCATCCCTTATTGGCACCTGTTCCACATACTACTATGTTTCAGTCATTAGTTCATTGACTTCAATATTTATGTTACCTCCTTGATAAGCTAATTCATGCAATTCTCTATTTCATAAACCCAACATCAATACAGTATGTTCCTTTAAATTAATAATATATATTAACAAAAATGTATTTCTTCTATATTTGCATGCAGAAATAGAAAACCCCTGTTAACAATAATAACTTGGGATTTTGTATAGAAATGGTCATATTAAGTCAAGCATGAAAAACAATAAGTGAACCAGAATTATAGGTGATATAAAGATAATGATATTTTTCTCTCTCAGATTAATCATCAAATTGATCATGCTGAGGAGTTTATGTTCCTCTTACTCATTTTTCTATGATAAATGCAGCCTCAGATATAATTAAAGTACTTATAAAAATCAAAATTATCATGTAGAATACTTATGCATTAGGGGGTAATTTCTGCTTCTTTAAAGTTCAATGCATTCCATTTCTATACTTATTGTTGTATTTATTCGTAGTATACACAGTTCTCCTCAATCTAGGTATTTCTGTGAAGGGATAATGAAGATGTAATTGAATCTCCAAATCAGTTTATCTTATGCTAATGAAATAATCTGAGTGCTTAATGAAAGACTCATCTTGCTTCTCTTTGCATTTATCCTAATTAAAGTGTTTGAGATGGTGAAATACCATTGTCCATTTTCTCACTTTTGGTGAGATTTTAAAGATTATTTGTTCAAATTAACTTAGAATACATTGATTTGCTTATCCATTTTTAAAGATTACTTTGTCTTATAGGTAAATATGCTTCTAAACTGTATGGTTTAGAAGTGGTATTTCAAATGTATATTTTTTGTCATTAATGATATTTGAGGTTGAGCAAATACTTAAACACTTATGAATACACACCATTTCCCAAAATAGTAAGTATAATTTTTGTATAATTTTCTCAAATATGTTTTGTGCATACATGTAAAGGATGATTTAATAAGGTGTGTGAGATATATAGATGTTACAGTGGTGCACACCAATACCAGTCATCTTAAAGGCCAAATACAGATATCTTAGAGGGAAACCACCTATCAACAAAATTATAAGTGCATCCTTAACTCCTGTAGTTGAGATGTTGGATAGGAACTTTTGTGACACCTTCCTTAAAGCACTTTTTAAAAAAATCTTCAAGAACACATTCAAAATAGGATCTTTTGCATGAAAGAACATTATTCCTTGTTGCTATGGAAACTATCTGCTCTTCCCCAACAGTGTTCACAGCTCTCATTTCTCTCTTGCTCTGCATGTTTGTCCTTAAGATCCATCAGCTGCCACATTATGTCTGCCTTTGCTCTGACTTTGATTGAGTGGAGTTTTATGACCTTCATAGTTCTGGAATAATCATTTATTTGACCAGAAATTCTGCTTTCTCGCTCACATAATGGAAGCACTTAAGTAATGAGATGCATTTTAGGCCTATTATTACCAATTTTTAGATGGTAAATTGCCATAATCCAAATAAATCCTACACAAAATAAATATTAACTGAATGAAATAATTGTAATTTTCACATATTATGTCATCATTTCCTTCTATTCATGGCTGTGTCAAAGCATTAATCAGAACCTCAAACTCAGCCAAGAATGCATTAAAAGTTTATGATTTCCCTATGTCCTTTGTGAATGATTTAAATACTGACTTGAGTTGCGCCAATGAGTTCCCAAAGTATTTGCGACTCTGCAAATACTAATACAAAACAAAACAAGACAAAAAAGAGAAAGGGAATTTGCAAGTGACTTTTTCACTCCAGCAATTGAAATTTGATGTATAGGAACTGTTTAGTACATTAAAACAGAATAATGAATGCTAAATGATAATAATATAACCATTGTGATTTTTGGAAGAACATGGTGAATATCAGAAGATCTACTGAGTTCCAAGCACAGTTTCAGTTACAAAGCCATCAATGATAAACAAACATGGTAATGTTGATGAGATGAGTTACTTGTGATAGTGAATTTAGTTTCAGCATTCAGTTGTCTAATCAAACACCATCTAGATATTTGCATGAAAATTTTATACATTCCCATTTATAATCAGTGAAGCAAAGTAAAGGAAACTGTGCTCCATTACCTGAGCATACCTGATTGGATGAACCAAAGATCTGAGTTGTGCAAAGATGCCTGGCCTCAAAGCAATATGGAATTCCTACCTGAATTTCTAAAATACCAAATTTGACTTACCAGTTTCAGACTAACTAACTCTCAAAGTCTGTTTGGTCAGAAGCCAAACTTGAGTGGAGTCACCCTAATCTACTTCATAAAGCTTGAGGAAAGTTAACAGGAGGATCCCGTATTTCAAGGTGGGAGCTGAGGTCTAACTGTAATAAGATATTAAAGTGATCACACACAGGTCTGTAATCAGATATTGCAAGTAACCACACATTGCTACATTGAATGATCATAATTCCTGTTGAAACTAGATGTAGCTTCAGAGAGAACCCCAAAGATCTGGATTAAATTTTAGTCAAGGACTATTTGACAATATCTACTAAAGACTAAGTGATCTTCTCAGAAGTATCTGTTACATACCTTAAAAGCGCAGATACATTTAGTGACATTATTTGGAAGAATGGGAACTTTGACATTAAACATTATTCTTGTTTAATGTGAGGTTTTCTTCCCCATTTCACAGTCATCTCAATGCACCAAATAAAAACTGATACGTTATATTAGTTGTAAATAAGTTTCTTATTTGCTAGCTCAGTCTTAATTATTAACCCATTTCTAATAATGTAATTATTTCTGCTTGGCCTTATGTTACCAGAGAAAATGTCCAGGCCTCTTACTCCATTGTGGTCTATATCATGTCTGCTTAGCATTTCTACAGAGAAGACAAGAGAAGAAGAGAGCAATTTCCTGTTTGCTCTTGCTTACATACTGTTACTGCCTGCCATGTCAGTTCCTGTCTGGATCATGATGACTTCTCCTTAATACATTTCCCAGAATTCTCCTTGTCTCCTAGTCCCACCTATCTTGCTTCCCTATTAGCCTACTGTGCTTTATTCAACAACCAATAAGATAAAAATATACACAGAAGGACATCCCCCATCATTCTTGGCTTAAACAATGGTGTTTATTAACCAATGTTTGAGAAGCCCAACTCTTCTTTGTATAAATGGTCAACCATAGAAATATTTTATTATTCACAAATGAATAATATTGCTTACAATGAGTAGATATTTATTAATTCATGAATGTAACATAATTTCAAGTAAACCATATTTAATATGTTGATTTAAATTAAGCATAAAATCCAATGGTATATCTTTGAATATCAAATAATACCATTCTATCTTTACTATTAATATGTATTTTTTATACCTCAAGCTTACTGTATAAGGTGTTTCAATGAGAATGGTCCTCAGAGGCTCAGATATTTGAATAATTTGACTGAAGTTCCTGAAATATTTTGTGAAGTATTAAGAAGTGTGACCTTGTTACAGGAGGTGTTGGGGGAGTTGTGTCACTCCCGCTATGGGTGGGCTTTGAGGTTTCCAAAGACTACTGCTATTCCCAGTTTGCTCTTCCTTTGCCATTTGTTGGTGGACGATATTTAAGCTCTTTGCTACTGTCCTTACACGATGCCTGTCTACCTTCTTTTATGTTCCTCACCATGATGGTTATGGACTCACACTCTGAAACTGTAAGAAAGCTCCCAATTAAGTCCTTTCTTTTATTAGTTGTCTTTGTCATGGTGCTTCTTCATACTAATTGGAAAATAACTAAGACACTGTGCATATAGTACAAACTCAGCCACAGCCATTATTTTAAAATTTCTAGAACTTTACAGTCAAACTAAGAGCAAATAAAACTATATTAGCAAACATTTAAATATAGGCATTTATATCTAAAAATGGTATAATGATATATATGAAAGAAGATGAACTCAGTAAAGGCCACAGTTATAAAGAGCCATTTCTGCATGCCTATCTGTATAAATGAACCTTTTTTTACTATCAAGATGAAGAGGTAATAATAGTGTCAAGAATTCTATGAAAATGAACCTCAAAGGCATTGTAATAACATATAATAGAAATGACTTTCTCACCTGGTAAATGACTTTCTAAAAGGTCAGTGGTGGCACAAAATTCAATTATTGAAAATCTGTGAGTTTCTCAATTCTCTTCTAGTTAGTGTGTCTCTTTTGTTTCCTTGACAATAAGAGAATGTTAGTAAAATATAATGGAGCAGAATTTATGTAAATCTGGTATAAGGAAGTGCGAGATGAGTGTGTCTTATATTGTAAATCTGTCACTTTCCTTTGAATTTATAACAGGTTATTTTTCTGACAAGAAATGACCAAGAAGCATCATGTGTATTTACTTTATTCAAATTCAAGGAAATATTTGAATGGAAGAAGTTTTTCATCAATCTGGTAATTTTCTGGTATAGTGTTATATATCTAAAATATCTGTAAAAACAAAAGAAATTTTGCAAGTTGCATAAAGTGAAGTAACCATATTTATCAAATATATGTATATAGATATATACATTCATACACATACACACACACATAAAAACAAACTGTGACATAAGTTTACAGAATATATAAAAACTTCTGCTGCAAAATGATATTAATTCATTTAATATATTAAGATGCATCATGGTCTCCAAATAAAACATTTGCATACTGGGAATACAATCATTTTCAAATACACATCCATTTCTATGTTTTAATGCATTATGTGTAGAATTAGATATGAGATTACAGTATTCTAACTAAGTACTATCTCCTTTTCTATAAGCAAGGTTTATGTTCTTAAAATATACTGGTTATTTTCCAAAATCCTATTGTGAAAACAAGGTATATTCCTATTCACTTATTAGAGGCTTTGGTTATATCACTTTTTTTTCTTTCTATTGGAATGTAAGCAGAAGTGATACAGCCAATATTAGAAGAAAGTACTTAAAAATCATCACATATGTTGTTCACATTCCCTTTCCTCCGCCATAAGGAATTGGTGATGATCATAATATCAAGGTTGGTGCTAGAAATGGAAGTGTTTAAGCATAGTCCATCAGAACTTCCTGCAATCTTAAGGGAATATGCTTCATGAAAGAAAATAAACTCTGGCTGTTTAAGGTTATTAAGATTATGTTGTATTATAAACTTTCCACAGTATGCATAGTATGGTATCAAACATCTATTTTTACCAGATAGGACATGATGACCAAAAATGATTCCACCTAATTCTGGCATGATAAGCAATGAATATATTAGGAGGTCTTATGGGAGTATGTATGTTTCTTACAAAAGCAAGAGTGGTTACTATGGGCAGATGGATCACCACAAGACCAATCCCAGAATAGTAGTTACCAATCATTGAACATTATCAGTAGAATTCACTGCATACTTGTAGGCAGTGCAAGCAGAACATCTCTCAACCTTGCATTCTTTACTGCTTTTATAATCTCAGGAAACATATAGATTTTTGTGAGCCTCCTGAGTAACATGAGCCTTCTTCCTGATACCTAGAGGAGATGTTTTGTAGGGGACACCGGAACCACACCTGCTCAGGAGCAGGTGTGGTTCCGGTGTCCCCTACAATGTTTCAGTTTGGAGGAAATAACATTACAGCACTCTCCCTTTTCCTACAATTCTAACACACATCTTTTTCTTTTTTTAAAAAAACATTTGTTTATTATATATAGAGTATTTTTCTTCCATGCATACCTGAATACTATTATAGATGATTGTGAGCCACCATGTGGGTGCTGGGAATTAACTAAGGACATCTGGAAGAGCAGCAGCCTGTGCTCTTAACCTCTCAGCCATTTCTCCAATGCCTACACACATCTTTTTCAAATTAGGTCTTTAAAACTTTATAGACTATTTTCATCATATTAATCACACTGTCCCACCCCTGCGCAGAATACAGTGTTCTTCATGCAACCAACTCTACCTTTTTCTTTTGGTCCTACCACGACACAGTTGTGCAGTCCAAATATTCTTGATTGAAGAGCATTGTGATAGAATGTGTTTAACTTACTAGAGGCCAGTTCTTTTTTATTACTTTTATTTAAGTTAAAAGTAATCTTATTTTTACATACCAATCCAAGTTCCCTCCCCCTTCCATCTTCCTATTCTTCCCACCAACTCCCTATCCCACCCCTTCCACTTCCGAGGAAGAAAGAAGCCTCTGATGGGTGATCATCAAAGTCTGTCACATCATTTGGGGCAGGGCCTGGGCCCTCCCTCAAGTATCTAGGCTGACACAGTAACCTTCCATAGGGAATGACTCCCAAAAACCTTGCACTAGGGATAAATATGTATTCCATTGCCAGAGGTCCCATAGACTGCTAGGGGCCAGTTCTTAAAGAGAACCCATACATACATCATTATGATAAGTTCCCAGACCATTATGGGGAGTGATAGAGATGCCTATTTACTTTTCACATTGATGGCTTGTCGTGGCCCGGCATGTCTCAGCTTTAAACCAGGAAAGCCATGAGGTTCTACATGAGTGGGGGTGTGTGGACCTAGAAGCTCCTAGCAATCCAGAGGTGATAAATACCAAACACAGGCATCTTGTCATCTTCAGAGAGCTCTCAGTAGTCATTTCTTTATTAGCCATCTTTTCTGGTGTTTCTTAACTGTCCTGTCATGACCACGAGGGAACCATCTCTCTTTGTTCTCCTCTCTGCTCTGGTCTCTTGCCCCTAACTCTCATCTTCCCTGGTCCTTCACACACCATGCACCTCCACCCAGGTGAGGGCCTATTCAGAAGTTTAGGCACATAGAGATGCAAATTAGGAGGAATATTACCCTGAGGCCAAGGAAACAATAGTAGCCCTACTGGCATTAACAATACAATAGTGGGCCAGAGCTTTCCTGTGCTCCATGTTTAGTGAAACCCAAGGCTGGATCTCAAAATATTCCATAATGGAATTATTTGGTCCCCCACAATACCTCTCTCTTAAATTAATAAAAAGAGACCTGTGCTTCTGAGTCAGGACAGATGACTGCGCCTATTTTAGGAGTTTCCCTTCAACCTACCAGGGGTGCCCATCATAGAATCACGCATTCCATCATGCATATTCTGTTTTAGGATTCCATGAAGGCAAGGAAAACCGTACCATCTTTGGCTGGAACCAGCCTCTGTAAAACAAATAAGGATAGTGGGGGATGGGCGATGGTCCAGATCTAAGCATTTATGAATCAGCAAGAAACCTCCAGTGAAAGACCCCTGAAGGGAGACCCTCGCTCAAATCTCGGGAATAGCACGCACCCAGTGAGGCACCGAGACCGGACTTGCTGCAATCACACGAGGAAGTTTATTGAAAAAGGAATTGAATGAGATCTCAAGCCAGCATGCTGGGGTCGAGGCTCAGAGGAGTTCAACCCCGACCCAAACTTGTGACAAGCTTATAAAGGCAAAAACCATAAAGGAGGGGAGGGGGACTAGGGAGGAAATAGAGGAAGCCAAAAGTTACACATTCACTCATAAAGGCAAAAACCACAAAGGAGGAGGGGAGGACCAGGGAGGAAATAGGGGAATGCCAAAGTTACACATTTACTCATCAGTTAAACTATGTGGACATACCTGGGGCGTTTGTACTTTTCACAGAGGTCATTGAGACATCCTGTGGTTATTCCAGGAGCGTTTTTTTTTTTTTTTTTTTGAGAGTTCCAGGAGCGGCCACCTGCAGGGGAGGGAGCCCCCAAGGTGACAAGCCCATGTTCTTATAGACAGGTAGTAATTGTTACTCTTCACCAGGAGAATGGCACCTCAGTTCTTATGGCTGAAAACCTTCTCCTGTGGCATGGAGACATATAAAGGTTAAAATGGCCTTTTGAAATCTGGGTGGCAATGGCTCTAGTGCCTCTGATATGGACCTTATTAAAGTTTGCTCCCTAAAACATACTTCTATCCTAAGGCTTGTAAATTACATGTTACATTTTTGTTACAATGAACTCTGACTTGTAGTTTCTAATAACATTTGCATAACACATATAGTAAGATCATAGACATTAACAATTCCATCATGAACATACATTAGAGTGAGTTACAATACAATCAAAAGACAATAAGATATTCTCACAATCTGTGGGGTGTGAACAATTTCACAATTCTAAACCTTTTTTCTTTATTCCTTGCCTGGGACTCAATGCCCCTTGAAACTTTCTATTTCTTGCTCAAAGTCTGAAGTTCTGACATCAGGTTTGTAATATCAGTCTTTGAAAATTAATTGAAAAGTCTTTTGTCCATGTCTTGTATAAGCATTGTGAAGGAGCTTCTGCCACTCTGGTTTATGCCAGTATCCGACTATCCTAAATGGATCCTTTTTCCCAATGGGAAAACTGGCAAAGCAGTTTTGTTTGTCTGTTTGTGGCAAGAAAGCAAGCTGTTTGTTATCAAGTTCTTAGTGCTTGGATGAGCTCTCATGGATTAATTGAGGTGAATGTAGTGTGTCTATAGGGAGCCTGGGACTCTTGAAAGCATCTCAAAACTGGAACTGGTTGTGTCTCCTCCTTTCTTCCTCCAGCTGTAGGTCAGATGCCCTCAAAGTTCAGGAAAACAGGTCCAGTGTTTCACTCTAGCTGGTTCAAATGTCTCCAGTGAGCCCAGATCCAATTCCTCTCTGCTCCATGCATCTCATCAACCGCTCCAACAGACAGCATGCCTCATTTTCCACCATCGAGAAAACACAGACATGCCCTCGACCCCCAAATAATTACAGGGTCTGGTCCCCTCTATACATCTCTCTATTTGACCTGAGCAAAATTTGCTCGAGTTACTTCGTGCCAGAATCTGTCTACCTCAGATTGCTCACTGGCATCCATATTTAAAAAGTTTAACATAAACAGTGCGTTCTTTAATGCAACACGTGGAGACTGGGGGACAGCTCCCCCCTTTTTATCTTAGAAACTGTGTTTTTAGGGCACTATGGGCCCACTCTATTATTCCTTGTTCTTGGGGACATATAAGGAATACATGTTTTTTTGATCAATTTTCCATTAAGCACAAAATTGCTGGAAAGCTTTGCTAGTATATCCAGACCCATTATCTGTTTTTATAACTTTTGTCATTGCCATGTAAGCAAAACTTCTTAAACAGTGACTTATAACATGTCTGGTGACTTTTCCTGTTGTGGAGTGGCCATTAAGAAACCTAAATACCTGTCAATTGCCTCGTGCATATTTTTTACTTGCCAAACTCTGTGATGTGAGTCTGTGAGTCACATCCATTTGCCATAAATAGTTGGGGAGCAGGCCTTGAGGATTCACCCTTAAATTACCTTATCCATATTGTGGATATATTCCATTTTGTTTGATGATTTGACCAGCAATCTCTCTGGTTAAGCCAAACTGCTTTCTTAGACTTTTGCTATTATGATTAAGAAAGTTACAAGACTTTCAAAGTTTTCTATTTAAGGCAAATCAACCAATTTTGTTAATCAGTTAAATCATTCCATTTGGCTAGTAATCAGGGAAAGGCGTATTTAATAGGTTCCCAGTGTGACCCATAACATGGTAATTCTCTTAAGTAAATGACATTTTGAATTTTCTCAAATAATATTTTAATCTAATATTGGATCCTTTGTATGGAATTGTCTCTATTAGCTCAAGAGCCTTAAAGACATAGTGACTGTCAGTATACATATTAAATGAATTATTTACCGGGATCTGAAAGACCACTGCAACAGCTTGCAATTTGATTATTTGAGCTGTAGACAGAGTTGTCTGCTCTATCTATTCCTTTCTATTAATAACCTATGTAAGTGCCTCTCCCAATAGAATCATTGGTAAAAACTAACAGCATATTTTTACAGGACTGTTTTTTTTTACAATTTTGGAAATACAAAAGGATGCATTAGTGCAAATTGTAACAGTCCATGAGTGAGCTAGAAACTGATTATCAATCCTTCCTGAAAATTGAGCAAAGGCAATCGCCCATGACTCATTGTTCTGAAACAACCAATTAAACTGTTGCTTATCGTAGGGGACATGTATCATACTTGATTCTCTCCTAAAATAATTCCTAGAATCTATATGGCATTTCTGTACCATGTAGGCTATTGCTTTAAAATAATAGTTTAAAGCTTAGGCTGGTGAGACAGGTAGGTGCAACAATAATAATGCTTCCTTCTGCCATAGAACAGAAGTTGGACTATGCTTTGTGGGGAGCATATAAGCTTCCCATGGTTTTGTATAGTCAATATATCTGATGATGTTGAATCGCCTCCTCTAATTATAGAATTTGTCTACCTTCTTAGTTAGCTGTTTGGGTATATCTGGATCATTATCTCCTTATAGAATCTTACTTAAAGAATTTAAATCATCATTAGATGTCCCAAAAAAGGTACTTAACCAATAAATATTTTATAACAACTTCTAAAAAACTCATTTGAAGATTTTAAACTATCTTTTTCAATTGCTATCTATTAAGCCTTAATTTCTTTACAATAAAGCATATGTCTCAAACAATTTTTAAGATTTATTTAGTTTCGGAGTAGCCTTTTCTAATCTAACCTTGAAAGCTGACAAGCTGATAAGACTTCATTTGCATCTTAGCTGACCTGGCCTAATTTGCATATGCAAAGACACATTGGAGCTGTGAATCTAACAGGATGGCTCTCTCCTGAGGCTCTTTTCACAAACCCTTTTTAAAACCATGTATCAATTTTTATTTTCTAGATTTTCCTTTTTTAACCATACAAATCTAGGAAGTTCTGTATCCTTTCGTCTGCCAAATTTTACAGAATCATCCATAGATTCCTCATGTCTCTAAGATAACACTATAGACTTTTGCTAACTTTTTTATTGACTATCTCCTAGGGCTCAACTCATTAATTTTTCCTGTTAAGACATTGACTGACTGACTGGATGCTCTTTTTGACCATACTAATGTGATTTTGATATTTTTTAAACTATATCCGAGGCAATGTAAATATCTCAAGGCAATTTAGGCATTTCCATTCATCCGCATTCATAAATTCACAATCACATCATGCATCCAGGTGTGGCCACACCGTTCATTCATAACTTGCATACATCTCACATTTCTCCTTTTGCCTAGATTTTGATCATTTTGTTGAAAAGAAAAATCCCTAATTGAAATTTCTCCTAACATTGTAGCTATAGTCAATCCCTGAAATATGAGCATCCAAAATTTGAACAAATCTAAGCTTAAATATATTGCCCTTTCTTCTCTATAAGTCTCAAAAACAGTTTCTGTCTGGCTGTATCAATAGCATTTATGTACATTGACTAGCCATCAGCCATGGTGTAATCTCCCAAGGCTGTAAGTTACCTGAGGAGGCAGGCTGTCAGCCACCCCTTCAGGCATTTGTCTAGCCTGCAGCAGATGACAGCATGAGGTGGCACCAAGCCGCTTGCTGAGGGCCGGCAGACTGAGGCCACTGCCATGGCTGACCTTGGCCATAGCTCAACTATGCCCTCTGGGCCACTGAAAAATGTGCACCTGTATTTTAGGCACAAGACTGATCCCCTGTTTTCTCTTTTGTTGGGACTCTTTCCAACTTGGTGCCTTTCCTGAACACATCTAAAGCAACCTCTAGAAGGCTTTTTGCATTTCTTCCTCCATATGCCTTGCTTTCTGTGTAGGAATAACTTATTTTTAACTGAAGTACCTGTAAGGCAGCCACCATAGCTAATCCCTGAGTGTAAGCTAGGTCCATATCTGAAAAAATCTTAATGAACTTGCCTATGTCAGTCCTTTTCTGTGAGGCCTTAGTGTGGTATGGCATGCAGTACCAGCATTCTCATAAGCTAACTGTTTCACAATCAAAGCTCCAATACCTGTGTCTCTAACTTTTTTGTATAATGTCCATACAGGCCTAGAAATCAATTCTGAACTAATTCCCAAGGTTCCTGCCTGCTCTCTATAACAAATATCCTCCTCCTGACCAGCAGACCTTGGTTACCTGCTTTCAATTTCCTAGTGTGAGGCTTCTAAAGCAATATTCCCTATCAGCCTCTGAGTAAAAATTCCTATTGGTCCATATTGGACATAAGCCATTTTTAGTTCCTGGAGCTGTTTGAATGTTATTGTCACATGTATCTTACTATGTTCCCCTGAGGCTCTCTCTCTCTCCTCTCCAAGGAAACCTGTAAATTTCTTATCTCCTGTAAGCAATTTCCCTAAAATTTCCAATTCTATTAGCTCTTGCTGAATTTTACCTTTGAGTACTTGCCTTTCTGTATTTCCAGTTTAAAATGAAGGAGATGAAGACTCTCCATTTGGTACTTATTAACTCTCTCTCCCTGCTGATCCCAATCATTTGTCCTGTATATTCTTTACTATCCAGCTGCCCTTAAGTAGGTGCAGAGTTTTCTGTTCTCTATTACATTCCTAGTTATCTCCGGAGGGCCTGTGTGTATGCGAGGCCACACCTATGTCTTCCCAAGCCCTGGCACGACTCGAAATGCTGCATCATGGCGGTGGCTTTTGCAAGTGGGAAGGATCATTTTAAAACTTTTAAACTCTAAAATCTTCTGTATTTGCTTTCATTTTGTTTTAGCTCTCCTGGCTATTAAAATATATCCAAGTAAATAAATATACATTCATCTGACTAACAATTACCTGCCTGATTTCTCTAACTATATACATTTTACTTTCAGGGCTAACTTACTTCTCTTTACCATCTGGCTAACATTCCTGTTTCATATTTACAATTACCTGTATTTTTCATTCCGGAGTTTAACACATTACATTTTATTACTTTATCACCTGAATGACATTTCAATTTAACATCTTCTTTCTGAATTTTCTCTTACTTTAAGGGTTAAATAACCCACTTTACCTTTCTTGTCAGCTGTTGGCTGACATTTTCGTCTTATATATATTTTGTGCACATTTCTGCTTTAAGGGTTAAATAATCCAATTTATCTTTATCATCAGCTGCTGGCTGAAGTCTTCCTATTTTATATTACATATATCTGTTTCCTATTTCTACAATTATATACAGTTTTATTCCTGACTTAACGCTGTTCATTCACCACATTCGGCCACTTCTTTCTTCTTTTTCCTGTGCGTGCTTCTTCTCCAACCAGTTCACCCACGACAAATATCTCTTCTAATTGTCCAAGCCTCTGCCTTTTCTGTTTCTTCATGGTGTCCATGGCTTCTTCCCCCATTCTCTGGCCCCACGTGGGTTGGGTGCCATTTTGTCGTAGCCCAGCATGTCTCAGCTTTAACCCACAACAGCCATGAGGTTCTACATGAGTGGGGATGTGTGGACCTAGAAGCTCCTAGCAACCCAGTGGCGATAAAGACCAAACACAGGCATCTTGTCATCTTCAGAGAACTCTCAGTAGTCATTTCTTTATTAGCCATCTTTTCTGGTGTTTCTTAACTGTCCTGTCATGACCATGAGGGAACCATCTCTCTTTGTTCTCCTCTCTGCTCTGGTCTCTTGCCCCTAACTCTCATCTTCCCTGGTCATTCACACACCATGCACCAGGTGAGAGCCTATTCAGAAGCTTAGGTGCACAGAGATGCAAATTAGGAGGCATATTACCCTAAGGCCATGGTAAACAATAATAGCCCTACTGGCATTAACAATACAATAGTGGGCTGGAGTCTTCCGGTGCTCCATGTTTAGTGAAACCCAAGGCTGGATCTCAAAATATTCCATAATGGAATTATTTGGTCCCCCACAAGGGCTGAGTATTTGGCTACAATTCCATTTCAGCTGTTACTCTGTTTTAGCAACCGCACTAGTGAAGAAGTTTCATAGTCACCATTGCCCACTATAGGAAGTTATCCTTTATAACCAAAGTGGCCAGTATCATGAAATTTTGGATTTAAATGCAAATGTTTGAAACACAATTTGATAGGTATGTCACATTTGTTTAATAAAACAATATTATCAGTCTTTCTATGTGGGCCAGATGAGATGATTAACCTGACTACAGGATCCGGCTCTGGCTGACAGTCAAACTTGTCTTCTCTCCTGGGCTGTCAGGTATTAACTCCAGTTGGAAGGCAGTTGTTTGTATATATAACAATCATGCCACTATCACATGAACAGAAACATAACTGGGGATTGTTAGTAGAACTGCCTTCAGAGTTCATAAATAATGAAGGCTGTAATAGAAAATTCTATAACAGAAGCTTATATATCACTTTCTGGCATGATGGAGCCTTCCAGTACGGAAGACACTTTCACTTTAGTTCTAGGGCATTTTGCAAATTGCCTTCAGCCAAATTCGAATGTCTTTAGCATCAGTGTCTTACTATGAATTTCTGCAGAAAAAAAAAAAACAAAACAAACAAACAGTAGTAATTTTAGGCTCCATTGTTTGGATAATAAAGGCCTCCATATAGAATAAGTCATGGTGAGGTAAACCAATACATTATTGAGATTATTGCCAGCAACCTTTTGCCACTTGAGAATGCATTTTCTCCACTGACACAGACTGTCTTGTCTCTGTTTTTAATTGTGTTTTATACTTTCCTGTTTTTTTCTATATATGTAAGAGATTCATGTATTAATACAACCTAGTGAAATTTTTACAGAGGGTGGCCCAACATTGGCTGTTCCAAGCATGAATCAACTGGGATTGAGACAATAGAGATAAAACAAATAAAAAAGATGTTTGCAAATTAAAATAAAACATGTAAAATGCTCATCATTTGTAATGTTTCATGAAAACACCATGTTTGATATAGCAACAATACAGCATGAATAGGGGACAGTACATTATTTAGTTATCTGTAATCCAGTTTTTTTTTTTTTTCACGAAAATTCAGACTTCTGTAAATTGAGGTATGCTTCAGGGTTGCTAGGTATCTCTCTCTTCCAACAGCTTTGGTATGTTCTGTTAGAGTGAATTGACTAAGGTGAATAAATATTAGATTAGGATTGATTGAGACAATATGGAAATAAATGACAATGAAAACCCACCTGTACAGGAGCAACTTTGTTTTTCAGTCAGAATAAAATGTCTGCAACCTACTTGGAATAGGAGACTGGGCATGTGGAACAGGGTGTTGGGGATTTTATAATGCAGAAAAGAATACTTTAGGGATGTAAGATGTCATGCCACAGTAATTGCAAACTGTCCCTTGTGAACCTCGTTTGTCTTAAAAATTTAGTGAGTCTTGAGGACCTCCATCATCCTCCAAGAATGATATGTTTCAGGTTATGGTATATACATTATTAATTAAAATATGACTTGGTGAAAGTTATTTGCTGTGTAAACTTTAAGGAAAGCATATCTTAGTGAAAGTTTTTATTTACAGAAGAATATAATGTACAAATTTACCTTTTAAAAGAAGAGTCACTGTTACTTTATTTATAAATTCCTAATTAAAATAAATTAATTAGTGCATTAATGAATTTTGTTTTTTAAGACAAGGTTTCTCTACATAGCTCTCATGAAACTAACTGTGAAGAAAAGGTCGGTCTTGATCACAGAGAGAACCACCTCCTGCTGCTACCCAAGTGCTGGGATTTAAGGTGTGAGCAACCACTCCTGGTTTATCTATCAATTTTTGTTATTGATTTTTTTATACACATGTAAATTATTAGTTATATGTTATAGAGTATAAAAATGGCACATTATAAATGCAGGGAAGGTGAAGAAAACAGTGTTGCAAATAGCATATTATACAATTTCAGACATTATAGACAGCATGAATTTTACATTAAATATGTAAATATTTCTAGATGTGTAAAAAAGACTAATGCAAAATAACATTTAATATAATTCTGACAACAAACAAACAATAAAATTCATACTTTAAACTGAATATTAAGAATTTTTTCAGATAAAGATATGAAAATTGTGTCATGAAGTTTTATTAAGATGTTATTTGATATAACTACATTGATCTTCCTATCCAGGTATTTTTAATATTTTTTTACAATTTTCTTATCATGTATCTGATATCTTGTCCAGTAATTTAACACATCAATCTTAAACTCTTTATTAACATAATAAACACAATTATATCCTGGACTATGCATGACTCAATTCATATTTACAGCCAAATTTAGAGATTTTTATACCAAATCTTCTCTCTTTAAATTAAGTACAAAATAGTATTCTCATATATTTAAAATATATACAATATATTTAAAAATTCCTTATATTTGTTTTCATGTATTTTTATGTTTGTGGATGAGGCATGTGTATTTGTATTTCATGTTTTCTCTTTGTCAAAATGTTCTATAGAATTTAAATGGAATACTTTTCACCCATTTATCCTTGTCTCACTCTATTCTTCATGTTCTATTTCCAGTGTGACATTTGTAATTAAATTTGTTTAATCCTGCCTGATAAATGGAATAGCTACTTATTAAAATGTCATGAAAATGAATCATTATATTTCACATTATAATACCATGCACTCAGCATCGTTTCTATAATGTTACACTTCTCTTTGGATAAGAGTTCATCTTTATATGAATCTCAGATGCTCAATTAAGTTTTACCTAATTTATTAGTTCCATTTTCTCCATGTCCCAAAATAGAATTTATTGAAATTCCTTTTTTGTATTGAATTTCTGAATGAATTAAAAGTAGACAGGTCTTCCACAAAAATACTACATCTCTTTTTATATTGCAACACTGAAATTGTTCTAATTATAATTTGCAATTTTAGTTTACATAAGTATTACAAAAGTGAATTTTAAAGAACTATTGAAAGCTATTTAGTTAATGGATAAACATTTTAGAAAGGTTGAGATTTTTATTAGACCTTTATATATGCTTAATAAAAATGATTAAGAATGAAAACCACTTTTATCACAATGAAATCAATTCTCAGATAAAAAAAATTTGAAGTTTTATATTTTTTATTAATTCAAATTAGGAACAAGCTTGTTTCACATGTCAATCCCTTCTCCCTCTCCCTTCCCTCACCCCCACCCCTCCTCCGTCACCCCTGACATACCCCTCACCCTCCACTCCCCAGGCAGGGTAGGGCCCTCAGTGTGGTCTCTGCAAAGTCCACCACATCATACTGGGCTGGGCCTAGGCCCTTCCTCATGTGTCCAGGGCAAGAGTGCATCCCTTCACGTGAAATGGGCTCTCAAATTCAGTTGAAGTTTTATTTAATTCACTGAAATTGATATAAAGGAAGTTACACATCTACTTCAGAAACATTTTTTGAGAATATTAAAATAATTTAAAATATAAACATTTGTGAGTGAATATTATAGTTTCAATAGTTCTTTGTAGCTTATGATATTAATATTCTGAAACCTCAATAGATTAGCAAATTTTTCTGCTAAAGCATCAATATATTTAAAATAAAATTGTTTGAAAATCATGTCAGACACCAACTGTGTGAGTCTTAATATCTGTACTTGAATGGAAATGTTAATTTCTGGACTTTAGTTAGCATAAATATGTATAGACTGACTACCAATATATTGATTATGAGAGACTGAAAGTAACCATAGGTATGCAAATATGCATTTAGTAATAGTTATCAATACTTATTAACCACACTGAAAAATCATACAACATATACTATCAGTATTATTAAGTATATTTAAAGAGATGAATATGTATTTTAAATATGAATTTCTGATCCTAGCCTTTATAATGTATAATCCAAATAATGTGTCTATGTATTGTATGTAAAGGAAAAAGAAAATTAAATCCCCACAGAATAAAAAAATAATGGAGATATAGAGCAAAGGAATAATATATGTTTATCTATTTTGTATGTGTATGTATATATGTATATAACATATATATTTTTATGTATCTATATAAATTCTAAAATTCAAAAATTATAGAAAATGTGTTATTAATCTTCCTGTGTCTGAATTATTTATGTTAATATGAACATCTCAAGTTGTACCCTTTTTCTATCACATAATATAATTTCATCCTTTGTGTACAAATTAAACACCATGTGCATGCATTTTTTATCTGCTGAAGGACATGTAGTCAAATTACACACCTTAGATGTTGTGAATAATGAATAATAAATGAGATTGAGTATGTCTCTGTGAAATATGACTTAATTCTTTTGTGTGTTGTTTGTTTGCTATTCCATTGCTCTGATATGGCCCCATGAACAAGTCAACTCTTACAAAAGGAAGTATTTAATTGAGGGTACTATAAATGGTGTTTTGTTTTTGTTATTTTTTTATGCGCTGGAGTTCAACTCCAGGGTAGCACATATGCAATGCAAGTATCCTAACACTAACCTACATCCTTGGCCAAATATGTTTTTTTTTTTAATTTTATGATTGTTGTCACTAATACTGTAGTTAATATTACACCAACATTTCAATAGAAGCTAATATTACAATGGATGCTGATCACTTGAAAAGTAAAGAGTTGAGTTTACTAAAAGAGACAATCGCAGTAATGATGCTTTGTAAAACAGCATTTACTAAATACTACATAGTGATATATGTAGAGATATTTAGAGCGATTCTTTTTGTAATATCTATGGTGAGGAACAGATAAATGAAAACAAAAGTGAATATTAGAATTCCAGAATATGCTTGTATGCAAGGTAACCTTTATACACCCAACACACCATTTAAACTAATCCACAAATACAGAAAAAGGCATATGTATATATGGGATAACTAAGCCTCAATTGACCTGACAGCTGGCCTAGACAGATAGTAAGCACACCCACAGTAGATATTTCCTGACAGCCAGCCAGGGTCTGCCAGAAGGCCTGGACAACAGTGGCTGAGTTGAAAGAAAGGTGACATGGACCTATGGACAGTGATCTTATCATCTCAGCAGATGCCAGATCAGTAGATGTCCTCCCATGGGGCAAGTTTTGTGCATATTTAAGGCTTCTTCCTTCCGGGAATAAATCAAGTTTATTGCTTCAACCTGTTTCTGCTGTCTTTGGTGTCTTGTCTACTTTCCCCCAAGCCCATGGGACATCCACTGACAGACTGCAACAGATCTAAAAGTATGAAAACCTACTTGTTTGATACATGTATAATGATATACAGCCATATAAATCTACATACTTAATGAAAGTAGAAGTAAATAAATACTAAACAAACAGAGAATTGATTCACGATAAATATTGATATTGAGATAGATATTGGGGTTCAAGCTTCAAGGTGAAGATCAGAAAAGCAAAGCAGCTGGTCACTAGCACTTACTCTACCTTAGAATGAAAGGCAAACCTCAGACTGTATCCTCTCCTTAGCATGGCTAGAGAATCCTAAGACTTACTATTTTTCTATACTCAATGTGGCTGGAGAAAGAATGCTCGTTACTGAGACCTTGCTACTCTCTTTTACACGATCCTAATGGTGGGATCAAATGAGTGTTATGCAGGTGCTGAGATCATGTTTGTGTGTGAGTTGTGTCTCTTTAGAACTGAATCAATCTTGTGTAGATTTGGGTGGCTTTGGACTCACAGAGATCCGTCTACCTCTTAATCCTGAGTCCTAGGATTAAAGATGTATACTACCATCTCCTAGCTTCTTGCTGCTGGGATAAAAGGTGTGCACCTGGCTTATATAGCTTGTGGCTGACTTGCTTTCTGAATTCTCAGATAAACGTTAATACATCATAAATAAATTGATACTGTATATGGATTATTCTCTGACTTCTTTCTTACAATGTGTCATGGAAGCTTGAAAGGATACACAACTTGCAAGGATGTGACAAAAACTCTTGGTAATTACAGGGTAAGTTGTTGAACTAGAAACAGGAAGTATTTGTCTTCTCATACAAAGAATATGCCCTCTAGAGAAAACAAGCAAACAAAAACACAACTGAGTTTCAAATGCAGTTCAAGTTTCTGTGCATATTTGCACACATGATGGTACTAAGCATGGGTGATGTGTACATTTTAAGTCCTGTCCTATATTGAAATACTAGATTTTTCATCATCAGTATGTATAAAGGAATCATGTTTTGTATAAAATTGATGTTGGCGAAACTTGAAAGAAGTAGAGAATAACACAAGGGAATAATTTTAAGGTTTCTAACTTTGTACAGTGTAAATATGAAGAGAAGTGGATGGACCATACATAGTTCATTCTTTTGAAAAAGGGATGTTTTAAAAACCTAGTTGCCTGATATCTTGAGTTTAAAATAATAAGTAAAATATATTTTAAAGTAACTTCATAAAGTCATTACTATAACATGTTAATATAAGAGAAATTTTTTAGGATAATGTCTCCACAGAAAAGTCATTATCTGATAAATTGTTGGGAAGGTCAATTTTTATGATTTAAGCAGTGCATATTGTTTATCTACAGTGAATTTTATGCCATACCAAGTTGTAGTGGTTTGAATGTTTCTCATAGCCCCACAGAATTGAGCTTGTTTTTACCAGTGAACTATGCCTTTGAAGGGATTAAGAGGTATGTCATTATTGGAGGACATGTGTCACTGGGAATGGTCTTTGAGATTTCAGAAGTCCAATCTAGGCAAAGTGGTTTTCTCTCCTTACTGCCACCTATGGATTCAGATGTAGACCTCTCTACCTACTACTCTACCTACCTCTCTACCTATTCTGCCTGCATGCTGTCATAGCCTCTGCCATTAGAGGATAATCACTGAAACTGTAAGCAAGCCCCAGTTAAATGCTTTTTTTTTTAAGATTTGGCCTTGGTCATGGTATATTTTCACAATAGAACACTAGCTAATGATACCTGGCAAACACGTATAATTACTACAGTAACAATAATTTTAAGGAGGTTTAATAAGAAGAAAAGCTGATTACATTGATTCAATTGTTACATATTGCATAAATATATATATATTATTGGGATCCCCTCTGCTTTCAGGAATATAGCTCTGTAATAAAGTTTGAAGTCAGGGATAGTGATGCTTCCAGAACCTAAGCCACACAAAGACACAACTAAGAAAGAGAACTACAGACCAATATCTCTCATGAACATTGATGCAAAAATTCTCAATAAAATACTGGCAAATCGAATCCAAGAACACATCAGAAAAATCATCCACCATGATCAAGTCGTATTCATCCCAGGGATGCAAGGATGTTTCAACATAAGAAAATCCATCAATGTAATCCACCATATAAACAGACTGAGGAAAAAAAAGCCACATGATCATCTCACTAGATGCCTAAAAAGCCTTTGATAAAATCCAATACGCCTCTTGATAAAGGTCTTGGAGAAATCTGGGATGACACGAACATATTTCAACATAATAAAAGCAATATACAGCAAGGCAACAGGCAACATCAAATTAAATTGAGAGAAACTCAATCCAATTCCTCTAAAATGGGGGACAAGACAAGGCTCTTCACTCTCTCCATACCTCTTCAATATTGTCCTTGAAGTTCTAGCTAGAGCAATAAGACAACAAAAGGAGATCAAGGGAATACAAATGGGAAAGGAAGAAGTCGAACTCTCACTATTTGCAGATGATATGATAGTCTACATAAGTGACCCAAAAACCTCTACCAGGGAATTCCTACAGCTAATAAACACCTTCGGTAAAGTGGCAGGATACAAGATGAACTCAAAAAAATCTGTAGGCCTACTATATACGGATGACGCATTAGTGGAGAAAGAAATCAGAGAAGCATCACCCTTCACAATTGCCACAAACATCATAAAATACCTTGGAGTAACACTAACCAAAAAAGTGAAAGACCTGTACCATAAGAATTTTGAGTCTCTAAAGAAAGAAATTAAAGAAGATACCCGAAAATGGAAAGATCGCCCATGCTCTTGGATAGGCAGGATCAACATAGTAAAAATGGCAGTCCTACCAAGCAAACTACAAATTCAATGCAATCCCCATCAAAATCCCAACACAATTCTTCACAGACCTTGAAAGAACAATTCTCAGCTTTATATGGATAAACAAAAGACCCAGGATAGCCAAAACAACCCTGTGCAATACAGAGAATAGTTCTCTTGCAAATAAAATTTATGTAATTGTGTAAAGAGACACATGAGAATTGGTTTTACCATAAAGTATGAAAAGAAACCCTATATATGGGTCAGGAGTTAGGCCTAGAACTATTAAGCCAGGTTAAGTAAGCATCCCAAGAAAGATGCACTGTGGCATCCATGGGGCTATTTCAATTTTCTTTCATCTATTGAGACTTGCTTTGTGTGTGTGAATTTGGTCAATTTTGAACAACGTCCAGTGAGGTAATGAGAAGAAGGATTATCCCTTTGTGTTTGTATGAAATGTACAGATATCTGTTAGGTCCATTCCATTTGTCCATTAGCTCCATTCTCTGTTATTTTTAGTTTGAATGACCTGTCTTTTGATTAAAGCTTGGCACTTAAGTGTCTTACTATCACTTTGAGAGGGTCAATGTGTTTTGTAAACTTTATTAATGTTTCTTTTACAAAAGTGTATGCCTTTTGCATTTAGGGCATAGTTGTTTAGAATGGAAATATCATTTTGGTGGATTTTTCCTTTTTGAGCCTGGGGTGTCTTTTTATGATTTTTTCTTCTATTGTTGCTTTGAAATATCACTTTTTCAGGAGTGGTTATAAAAAACAAAACAAACAAACAAAAAACAAGGCCCTGCTTGCCAGGACTAGACATGTGATAATGAATGCCACAGTATAAATTGGAAAGGAATAAGTCAAACTTTCACTATTTGCAGATGATACGGTAGTTTCCATAAGTGACCCAAAAAAGTCTATCAGGGAAATCCTACAGCTGATAAACACCTTCAGCAAATTCACAGAATATAAGATTAACTAAAAAAATCAGTAGTCCTACAATATACAGAAGATAAATGGTCTGAGAAAGAAATCAGATAAACATCATCCTTTATAATAGCCACTAACAACATAAAATATCTAGGGGTAATGCTAACAAAACAAGTGAAACACCTGTATTGCAAGAATATTGAATCATTAAAGAAAGAAATTAAAGAAGGTATCAGCAAATGGAAAGAACTCCCATGGTCTTGGATAGGTAGGATCAACAGAGTAAAAATGGCAATCTTGTGAAAAGCAACAAACAGATTCAATGCAATCCCCATCAAATTCACAGCCAAATTCTTCAGAGACCTTGAAAGAAGGTCTTTGTAAACTATGATATGTAAACTATCATATCAAGTGCAAATAGTGAAAGTTTGTCTTCTTCCTTTCCAATAATTTTTGTTTTTTGTTTTTTTCCAACCTTTTTATTGGAATTAGAAACAGGATTGTTTTACGTGACAATCCCTGTTCCCTTCTCCCACCTGTCCTCCCCTACCACCCCTCCCAACTAAAACGTCTGTCACATATCTTTTCTGCTCCCCGTGGATGCTGAGGCCTTCCATAGGGTGTCATCAAAGTCTTTAGTATCCTTTGGGATAGGGCCTAAGCCCACTCCCATGTGCCTTGGCTCAGGGAATATTCCTCTATAAGGAATGGGCTCCCAAAGTCCACACCTAAGCTAGGGATAAATACTGGGCTTCTACCAGAGGTCCCATAGATTTCTGAGGTTTTCTCACAGAGACCCATGTTCCTGGGGTCTGGACAGTCCCATGCTGGTATTCCAGCTATCAGACTAGGTTGCAAGGGTTCCGGGATGTTCAAGTCAGCTGTTTCTGTGTGTTTCACCAGCCTGGTCTGGACCTCTGTACTCTTCACTGATCCTTCTCTGCATCTGGATTCCATTTCAGTTCAGTGATTAGTTGTGGGTGTCTGCTTCTACTTCCACCAGCTGATGGATGAAGCCTATAGGATGGCATATGAGTCAGTCATCCATCTCATAATCGGGACATTTAAGGTAGCCTCTCCTCCATTGCTGATATAGTTAGCTTCTGTCATATTTGTAGATCTGCAAATATTTGCCTAGTGCCTTATTTCTCTGTAAACCAAAAATGTCTCCCTCTATTAAGATATCTCCATTCTTGTTGTCATGTATTCTTCCTCTGACTCATACTTTCTGCTTCCTCATGTCCTCTGCATCCCTCTTCTTCTCCCCTTCTCATTTTCCTAGCATAGCTCCCTCCCCCCTCTTCCGGTACTCCCAATTTTCTCAGTAGATCTTGAACCTTCTCCAGGGTACCCCATATTTGACACAGGGCTGATCTCAAAAATATACAAGGAACTCAAGAATCTAGTCTCTAAAACACCAAACAACCCAATTAAAAAGTGGGGTACAGAACTAAATATACAATTCTCAATAGAGGAACCTAAAATTGCTGAAAGACACATAAGAAAGTGTTCAACATCCTTAGCCATCAGGGAAATGCAAATCAAAATAACTCTGAGACACTATCTTATTCCTGTCAGAATGGCCAAAATCAAAAACACCAATGACACTTCATGTTGGAGAGAATGTGGAGAAAGTGGAACACTTCTCCACTGCTGGTGGGAGTGCCAACTTGTACAGCCACTTTGGAAATCAGTATGGTGACCCCTCAAAAAAATGGGAATCAGTCTACTACAAGATCCAGCAATTCCACTTTTAGGCATATACCCAAAAGAAGCACATTCATATAACAAGGACATATGTTCAACGATATTCATAGCAGCACTATTTGTAAGAGCCAGAAACTGCAAGCAGCCTAGATGCCCCTCAACCGAAGAATGGATAGAGAAAATGTGGTACATTTACATAATGTAGTACTACTCAGCAGAAAAAACAATGGAATCTTGAAATTTGTAGGAAAATGAATGAATCTAGAAGAAACCATTCTGAGCGAGGTAACCCAATTGCAAAAAGACAAACATGGTATGTACTCACTCTTATGCAGATTTTAGACATAGAGTAAGCATTACCAGCCTACAATCCACACTGCCAAAGAAGCTAATAAACAAGGAGTTCCCTTCCTTTCCAATTTTATCCCCTTGATCTCCTTTGCTTGTCTTATTGCTCTAGCTAAAACTTCAAGTTCTATATTGAAGTGATTTGGAGAGAGTGGACAATACTCAGCATTATATGGGGAAAAAATGAACCAGGATAGGCCAAACAACCCTGTACAATAAATAAAGGAACTTTCAGAGGCATTGACATCCCTGACTTCAAATCCTATTATAGTGCTCTAGTCCTGACAAAAAAAAATTGGTATTCCAACAAAAATATACAGGTAGAACAAGGGAATCAAGTTGAAAACCCTGATATTAACCAACATACCTAGGAACACCTGATTTTTGACAAAGAAGCTAAAATTATATAATGGAAAAAAGAAAGCATCTTCAACAAATAGTGCTGGCATAATTGGATGCTTGCATGTAGAGAGTACAGATAGATCCATGTCTATTGCCATGCCTAAAACTTAGGTCCAAATGGATCAAAGACCTTAACATAAATCTAGCCCCACTGAACCACTTAGAAGAGAAAGTGGTAAGAAAGCCTTGAATGAATTGGTACAGGAGACATGCTTCCTGAACACACGACATTGAGATCAACAATTCATAAATGGGACCTCCTGAAACTGAGAATCTTTTGGAAGGCAAAGGACATGGTCAGCAAGAGAAAATGGCAGCCAACAAAATGGGAAAATATATTCACCAACCCCACATCTCACAGAGGACTGATATCCATAATTTAAACAACTCAAAAAGCTAGTCTGCATAACACCTAACAATCCATTTAAAAAGTGGGGTACAGAACTAAATAGAGAAATCTTAATAGAGGCATCTAAAATGGCTGATAGACACTTAAGAAATTGCTCAAAATCCATAGCACTCAGGGAAATACAAATCAGTCAACTGTGAAACACCATCTTTACCCTGTCAGAATGGTTAAAATTAAAAAAAAATCAACAATGGCAATTTATGCTGTAGAGAATGTGGAGAAATGAGAACACTCTTCCACTGATGGTTGGAGTGCCAACTCATACAGCCACTTTGGATATCAGTATGGAGATTCTTCATGAAAATGTGATTCAGTATACCACAAGATCCAGCAATTCCACTCTTAGGCATATACCCAAAAGATGAACATTCATACAAGGAGGACATCTGTTCATCTATGTTCATAGTATCATTATTTCTAATAGTCAGAATATGGGAGAAACCTACATGTCCCACAACTGATTAATGGATAGTGAAAATATGCTACATTTACACAATGGAGTACTACTCAGCCCCCCCCCCCACACACACACACAAAACCCAATGGAATATTGAAATCCCCAGGCAAATGGATGGAACTAGAAGAAACCATTCTGAGTTAGGTAAGCCAGTCATAAAAAGACAAACATGGTAGTATTCACTCATATATGGATTTTAGACATAGGTCAAAGGATTACCAGCTTACAATCCACATTGCTAGAGAAGCTAGGAAACAAGCAGGATTCTAAGTGTGACACATATGGTCCCCTGGAGAAGGCAAAAGGGACAATATGTCCTGAGCTAATTGGGAGCATGTTGTGAGGGGCTAGGGATCTAGGAAAAAGAGAAGGGGAGAAAAGGATGGGAAAGGAGGACATGAGGAGGCAGGAAGTTTGAGTTGGTTGAAGAATAGAGGATAGTAAGAAAAGAGATACCATAATAGAGGGAGCCATTATAGGTTTAAAGAGAAATCTGCCAGTAGTAAAATGTCAAGAGACCTTCAAGGATGACACAATCTATCAATCTATGCAATAGTGGGGAGACTGTTTTAAATGTCCTTCTCCTATAATGAGAACGATCATTTCATTATATGCCATCCAACAGCCTTCATTCAGTAACTGATGAAACTAGAAACAGACCCCCACAACTAAACACTGAACTGAACTGGAATCCAGTTTTAGAGAGGAAGGAGTGATGAGTAAAAGGGTCAATTTCATGCTGGGGAAACACAAAGAAACAGCTGACCTGAACAAGGGGGAGCTCATGGATCCAGACTAATAGCCGGGAAACCAACATAGGACTGATCTAGACTTCCTGAATGTTGGTGTCAGTGCGGAGGCCTTGGCAATCTATGGGGCCTCTGGTAGTATATCAGTATTTATCCCTAGTATACGAATGGGCTTTGGGATCCCACTCCACATAGTGGGATATTCTCTCAGCCTAGAAACATGGGTGATGGTCTAGGCCCTGCTCCAAATGATATGACAGACATATTGATGATCCACCATGGAAGGTCCCAACCTCCCTTGGAATCAGAAAGTGTATAGGAAAGTGTATTAATGGGGGGCAGGGGAAGATGGGAGGGAGAGTGACCTTGGATTGACATGTAAAACAAGCTTCTTTCTAATTTAAATTAGAAAAATACAAAAAAATAGTTCATTGTCACATAAATTTCATGTTTTATCAGCCATCATGTCATAGATGCTTTAGGTTGCTTATATTTACAACAGTTTATTATGAGCAATGCAGTTTTTAATCTCTCATACATTTGTACAAAATTGTCCAAGTGCCTCTCAGTGGAGTATGATTAACAAACACTTTAACACTAAGCTGTTGAATATTTACATGTTTTATTTTAGTGGGCAACATTACATATACATTTTCATGTTTATAATTTATGTCTTCATCATAAATTTAAGAGCATTCCTATTACATATGCACACATGTTGAATTATTTGAAGTCTTTTGAATTGTGTGTAGTGATTATTAGTATGCATGAACATAGTTTTAAAATTTCAAATTGATATTTTTCATTCCATTTAAAAAAGGTGCATATGCCTCTTGTTTACTTTTTAGTATATTTTTATTTATCCTTGGTAATTTCTTATATGTAGAGCGAAAGGGTATCTTTGTCATAATCCTAATTGCAGAAATAATGCTTTGCTTTTCTATATTTTATATGATATTAGATATAGGTTTGTCATAAATACCCTTTACTATATTGAGGTGATATCACTCCATCCCTGGCCTTTTCAAAAATTTTCCCTGAAGGATATTGGATTTTACTAACAGAGTCTTCTGCATCTATTAAGGTTTGTTTTTAAACTCATTTATATGAAGTATTAACATGTATTGATTTATACAAGCTGACATGTCTTTGCATCTAAGGAATAAAACCAAAATGGTCACTTTTTGATGTGTTCCAGAATTCAATTTTTGGTGATTAATTAAACATTTTTAGACTTATGTTCATAAGAGACACTAGTCTGCAATTTTCTTTGGTGTATTTATATGTTTTATTTTTTAGCAGGGTAATATTGGATTCATAAAATACTTTTAAAGATTTTATACCTTTTCTACTTTACAGAACAATGTGAATAGTATTGATTCCTGCCTTTAATTAAGTTGAAGGTCTGGGAAAATTCCACAATGAACAGATTTGTTTCTGTCCTTCCTGTCAGATAGGAGACTATTTATATTTCTTCAGTCTCATCACTGTTTATGGATTTGGTTAAATTTTATTTTCACTTAAATTTTATTTTCGGTATATCATGTGAATGTATTTTAACTTTCTCAATTTAGTGGAGAAGGATTTCGGGGTATCTTGTCCTCAATTTTTTAAAAAATTTCATTATTATCTGTTGTGATATCTCCATTTTTTCTCTAATTTTAGGCTTCCAAATGGTTTCTAAAAGAAGCACAGAATACAAGCCTGTAATGGAAGCATGGGACATGGACCTCAACATGGGTTAATTTTCTTCTGTTAGCAGAGACCTAATACCATGTGCAAGAGTGGACTGAATTGGAGAAGCGATTAGGGTTCTTTTTTTCCTCTTTTGGACTGTTATTTACCCCAGAGCTCTATTATTAGTCTTCTTCAGGGGGTCAGGTACCCTCCTTTGTCAAATTAGGACTCCTCATTGGGTCTTTAGATTTCACCTGGGAGTTGTAGGATTTCTACTGCTTGTTGGCCATTATTAGGTACAGCTTGAGCTTCCTCCAAAGGTACATAGTTTCTACCACAATGAGCCATGGAAGACCCTGTGTGCCTGCAGCCTTACACTAGCCAGGTTCGATTCCTACCCTATAGACACAGATTTTTCTTGTCAAAATATGTTGACCTACCTGAACCTGTGGGCTTAGCCCTGGCTCATTCGCGATCTACGGTCTGGGTCTGAAACTTGTCACAGAAATTGTGTAACACTTCTTTTCTTGAGCTTTACCTTGGGTCAGAGCTGGTCCTCAGCTTCTGTTCCTGGTTGCTGAGTGTTGTAATCCTCCTATATATTAATAGACTGTAAATTCTATCAGATCCACCCCCACTCTATCTAAAACTTCTATTGCTCTTATGTGCCTTTTGGTCACACCCTGGTCTACCTTTGTTTCCTGTTTGGATCAGAAACTTTTGTCTGGGAACTGTGGCCAACCCTGGATCCCCAGGCCTTATCCTGTGTCAGCTCAATTCAGAATTCTGTCTGAGATTCTTTGGCCGATTCTGAAAGTTATATAACTCCCCAAAGAGCAAAGAGCCGGGTGGTGGTGGCACATGCATTTAATCCCAGCACTTCTTAGGCAGAGGAATGTGGGTCTCTGTGAGTTCGAGACAAGCCTGGCCTACAATAGCTAGTTCCAGGACAGCCTTCAAAGTCACAGAGAAACCCTGTCTGGAGAAACAAACAAACAAACAAACAAACAAACAAACAAAGTACCTGTGGTCTTTATCATGAGTACAAATATCCCTCCACCAAGTCCAAAATTTCCATTACCAGCTACTGTCAAGTCTGGAACTCCCAACCTGTTGCATTTGTTGTGTAAGGCTATCCCAAATATAAAGCATTTATGTTCAAAAATGAAATATTCACGTTTATCTTCCTAAACAGGTCTAAGGAGATGAGTTCTGGCTTGAACTGAACACTCATATGTTAGTATGTTATTTATTGTTTTACCATTGGCATACTTTGGAATTATACACCAAAAGATGAATTTGTTTTATTTTATAATATTCTAATGGGAAAAGTAATAAATTATTTGTTTAATATTTTTTCAATCTTAAGGTTTTATTAACTATTGAATGTATAAAACTCAATGAGATTTTTTTAATTTCTAGGATTTCTTTTTTAGATTTATTTTTTTATTAGTTTGAATTAGGAACAAGCTTGCTTCACGTATCAATCTCTTTTCCCTCTCCCAATGTGTAAATGTTGTACAACATTTACACATTGGAGTACTACTCAGCATAAAAAAAAAAAAACAATGGAATCTAAAAATTTGCAGGAAAATGGATGGAACTAGAAGAAACCATTCTGAGTGAGGTAACACAATCACAAAAAGGCAAACATGATATCTTCTCACTCATATGTGGATTTTAGACATAGAGTAAAGGATTACCAGCCTATATGATTAATGTTATTTTTTTGAGATTGCTGTGATTTTTATTCAATTTGAAGTCTTGATTAAAATAAAAGCATGAGAATGAAGCTTTACAAATGGTACATAATTACTACATCATTGATATGGTTTTTACACTGACTGGATATAGAAAGAAAAAAGAATAACATTAGAAAGAAAAAAGAATAACATAGGCAGTAACAACATGTGCAAACCAAACACATTACCCTGACACAGTCCTTAGTAATGAATTTAAAGTTTTTTTTTTGTGAAAGGTGTATCTGGGCACTATGTATTTGTGGTGTCCATGGAGGCCAGAAGAGTAGTTAGATGCCCTGGAATGGAGTTACAAATGGTTGTAAGTCATCATGTGGGTGCTGGGAACAATAATCAGGTCCTTGGTCCTTGAACACAGCAGTAAATATTCTTAACTGCTGAGCCATCTCTCTAGATTCATTTTACATTTTAATTATTTAGTGTAAGAATAACTGCTTTATTTGGACAACTTTTAGCAATCCTTGAAAAAAACATAAGGGTGACCTGTAGGGGAAGCTGTAGCCACGCCTACTTAGGGGCTGGCTACAGGTGTGCCTGATCATGCTTGCGAGGGTGTGGTCAGGGTGACGTAGGGTGACTGCGTTCTCTTTTTCGGTCTCTCTTTTGGGCTTGCGTACAGACCGCTGCCACGCCAGCTGGCCAGGTTGTTCTGTAAGTAAGGCTTTTCCCTATTAAATACCCTTATATTTCTACCTGACTCCGTATTGGTAATTTCCCACTATAGTAACCTAAACTGGAATGTTACTCATTTTCTTTTACAATTTAAAGGTATCATTAAGCTGAAGATGAATACCTTGTGAATCTTAGAATCAATATACACTCTATGAGAATCACGAGTACATTTAGGGTTCTAATAAATATTGTAAATTATTAGAACGTCCATACAAAATTGAAATAATGCAAAGTGACACAAGAAATCATCTTTACAATGGAGAGCAAGTTAAAAGTTTCACAGTTTGTTAACATCAGTTCTGAGAACTAGCACAGTGCAGAATTCAGAGTAGTGAAATATAATGAATATTATAGAAATAAATTCATGACTTTGATAAGTGGCTTTAGATAGGATTTCAGGATAATCAAGGGAATGAAGAAAAATCACTTTAGTGAAAAGAGAGAAGGATCAGGGGTTAAGAGTATGCTCTGCTCTTCTGGACCTGAGTTTGATTTCCAGAACACAAATGGTGGCTTACAACTATGTGTAATTCCAGTCCAAATTTAACCAATACCTTCCTAGGGACTCCATGGCACCACACAGGCAAACTGTACAGATATACCTTTTACAGTATAGCTTTAAATCATGGAACAATATTAAGCAAATAATTGTTGTGACTCCCCGTGCAGGAGAACCAATTCCTCTATGGCCTCTACAAGCAATGAACTCAAGGTACAAACCCACATATGAACACATATTTATAATGACTTAAAAATAAAATTCTCTTTAGCAATTATACTTTCATAATCAAATACTTACTTGCAAAATTGACCATCAGCACATATATAATATCTAAAAATTAAATTCTATAGGTAATGAAATTTTGAAACATTGTATTTGTGATTGTTTCTTAGATATGAGCACAGATACAAAAATAATAAACATAAAAGAAATATATAAATTGAGCTTTATTATCACCTGAAACTTTTGTGCTTTAAAGAATACAATCAAGACAAGAAACATGACCCAAACCATATGAATTAAATTGGTAAGTTAATTATCTGATAAACTATTTTTATCTAGAATATGTATTCTTTTACCTTTTGCAATTGAATAATAAATATACTTTTTTCATGGTGCTGGAGAAATAGCTCAGGTATTGAGAATATTTGCTGTTCTTCCAGAGAACCTGGGTTCAATTCCCAGCACCTATATGGCATTTCACAATGATGTCTATTTCACATAGACAGACATAACATACATAAAACACTCACACAAATAAAATAAAATTTTGATTGGCCCCAATAGAAGGTCTTACCCTACCTGGGGAGTGGATAGGGGTGGGATGGGGGACTTGATTGGGGGCATGGGAGGATGAGAGGGAGAAGGAACTGGGGTGGACAAGTAAAACAGGATTGTTTTTAACTAAAATTTCTATAAGCTTTAAAAATTTTAAAATATATATTCCATTTACTCCTGCCTATTTATATATATGTTATAAATTTATAAGCCAAATGCATGTTCATCAAGTGAAAGACCATGGTCTTATCGCCAGAAATCAGAAAAGATAAGAACAGAGAGATAAACATTATAGAAGGTAATTTAAATGAAATCTTGTCAAAAATTGCAAACAACTGATTATATAATTGTCCCAAATCACTAAGAAAATATAATTCAATGTCACATGGAAAAATTAAAATGATTATGATTCATAAAATCAAAAGTTCTCATATGTATTGGAAAAATAAGTATTCCTATTTACTTAGGAACAGTTGGTGGGAAGAGAAAATGTTATATCCACTTTGAAAAAGAGTGTGTTAGTTATTCATGCAGTTGCATGCAATAAGATTTAAAAAAATATATAGCCATATAGGAATTTGATTCAAATATAATTCACAGTATCTATAGATGGAAAATTACAAATTTCCATATACTAATGCATGAACAAAATGAGTCTTGATCATACAAAAACATACTATGTAGGATAAAAAGGAATATACTAAAATCAGGCTATGATCAATGAACATTGAAAACATTCTGCTTATTAATAGAAGTCAGACAGAGAAAGCCACCCATTAGATAATTTGAATAATACTATATCTAAGATATAATACTAATGCACAAAATTGGGCAATTTAAAATTTAATAACTGTAAATTAATGTAGTTCCATACCTGCTGTTTAAAATGATTTAAAATTAGAAGGTGGTGACAGTTGTACATCATTTTATATATACTAAAAGGACATCCTCTGAATTTCACACAGTATGAAAGATATAACTTTTTCTCCATGTTTTTATTTAAATTAGAAACAAGATTGTTTTACATGTAACTCCAGGTTCCCTCTCCCTCCTCCAATGTCTAGGCTGAGGGAGTATCCCCTCTATGTGGAATGGGCTCCCCAATCCATTCCTATGCTAGGGATAAGTACTGATCTACTATAAGAGGCCCCGTATATTTCTGAGGCATTCAACTGACATCCACATTCATGGGGTCTGGATCAGTCATGTGCTATTTTTATAGTAAGAACTTTCAGTCTATAAAGAAAGAAATTAAAGACGATATCAGAAAATGGAAAGATCTCCCATGCTCTTGGATATGTATCATCAACATAGAAAATATGGCAGTCTTACCAAAAGCAATCTATAGATTCATTGCAATTCCCATCAAAATACTTGCACAAATCTTCACAGACCTTGAAAGAAAAATATTCAGCTTCATATGGAGAACAAAAGACTCAGGATAGCAAAAGCAAGCCTGTACAATAAAGGAACTTCCGAAGGCCTCGACATCCCTGACTTTAAGCTCTATTATAGAGCTATAGTCCTGAAAACAGCTTGGTATTGGCACAAAAATAGACATGTAGTCCAATGGAATCAAAAGGAAAACCCTGATATTAACCCACATACCTACAAACACCCGATTTTTGACAAAGAAGCTAAAGTTATACAATGGAATAAGAAAGCATCTTCTACCAATGGTGCTGACATAACTGGATGCCGGCATGTAGAAGACTGCAGATAGATCCAAGCTTATCACCATGCACAAAACTTAAGTCCAAATGAATCAAAGACCTCAACATAAATCCAGCCACACTGAACCTCTTAGAAGAGAAAGTAGGAAGTACCCTTGAATGAATAAGGGGACCGATTCCTGAACCAGTAGCACAGATACTGAGATCAACAGTTAATAAATGGGACCTCTTGAAACTGAAGCTTCTGAAAGATATCACTTTATACATCAGTAAAAATAGAAAATGATAACTTTGTAACTAAATTAGTGGCAGATATGCAGAAAAACACTGGCCTAACTTATAGTTGATCCTGGAATACAGAATAAACCTAGGAGGCTGAAACTCAATAATCTGTGTGGTTCTTATGCAACAAAGGAGTGCATAGTGTTGATCAGGGCTCTTTCCCAGGTTGAGTAAGTAAAGAATGTGCAAACCATCATTCTACTGTTCAGTTTTTATTTTGTTTTGATGGTATATTGGTTTCTGGTCTTCTGAGTCATTGTTTGCATTCTAGAAGAAACAAATGAAACTGTAAGACAAGTTTACAATTCCAACTCATTGCTCTAAGTGAAAATACCAAATGAAGCTTTAATGATGGCAATTTTCAAGTCAAGACTGTTGTCTTTTTTATGTCTGTGTCCAGGAAATTCTTTGTATAGACTGAGAAATGAGTGATAAAACAGTCTTGCAGCTCAGCTAGCTTAATTTCTTTTATTATTAATGTTGGGATATGGGTTCATGGTTTCTGAGTGTGTCAAAGCTGAAACAAAGCTTTGAAAATAACTTAAGGCTAGATTAAGTTTGAGGTGAAATATTCAGGAAGATAATCTAAAGTTTTAGAAGGGCACATAGCTGAGATATAGAAGTGTTAAGGTTTGGCATCTAAAACAAAGCGTCCCAATTATTATTAGCAAATGTAGCTTTCTTTTTAGGATGTATTGATTGATGACCAAAAGCCATGTTTAATTCTTTGTTCCCATGTCTACCTTCAGATTCCTTACTTTAAAAACAAACAAACAAACAAACAAACAAAAAAACGTGTTGATGAGTGGCTATGCACCTTAAAAATTTTAAGATGTGTGACTGGCTCTTTTTCATTTAAAAAGGTTTAGATTTGTGATTCTTTTAAGATTCTTATAAGGTTACCTTTGGTGATAAATAATAAATGATGGGTCTTTTATTTGTAACTACAAAATGGAGCCTTCCAGCAAAAGAACTGTCTGAGAAAATTACATTGCTTGCTCACACTCTGTTAATCCAAAACTAGTTGCTTGGAAAATGAACATAAATGAGGTTTTGGGACAACTTATCTTTCACCTGCAATACATAAAATATTGGGATGTAAGGAATATGGAAAACATGCTGTTCTTTACTTGTATTCATTGTAATCTTGTAAGTCATTGTAATTTGATACATAGAATGTGACCCCATTGTAATTTCTATATTGTTTGAAAGATTTTGTGGGGATATATAAGCTGTAAGGAAAATAAATAAAGTGAGTTAGAAGTAAAACATCAAGAATGAGAGAAAGATAGCACCGCAAAAGATACAGAGGAAAAATAGAAAGAAGAGGAAGAAAAAAGAAGTTAGAAGAAAACAATCAAGACAGTGTGTGTATCTTTTCCCTTACTCCCTTAGATAAAAAAATGTTTTGTTTTTATTTTTGAGACAGAGTTTCTCTGTATTAGTTTGGCAGTTAGTTGTCCTGGAACTTGCTCTGTAGATCAGTCTAGCCTCGAACACACAGAGATCCACCTCCCTCTGCCTCCCAAATGATGGGATTAAAGAGGGTGCCACCGAGGCCCGGCGATAAAAATGTTTTAGGACACCGATTCTGTGGATGCCTATCAATCCCTGTACTGGTGGAGGCTGCTCCTCATGGCAGTGATAATCCCTCATGAAGTGTCCACTGTACAGTCTTGTAATCATTGGTTTGTACATGGCTGAATGTAGGTTTTAACTGTTACCTGAAACAGTACAACAGGAAACTTTAGGGCCTCTTGAGTGTCTCCTTCGGTGCCTGTCTGACTGCTTAAAGGCTTTTGTTTTCATACCAAGTACATGCATGCATCTTTTACTGGTGTGGCTATCTTGCCAGAAGACGTTGTACAACCATTTTCTTTATTTCCAGGCACATTTTTTAGGCAGGACAGATTGTAGGTCTAGGGTTTTACGCCTGGGGTTATTGTATAGGTTACTCTTTCATAGCTTGTAGAGTATCCTGTGCAGAAGAGACTAGAGGTAAGGTTGAAGATTCCATTCAAGTACCAGCTTCACATTTCTATGTTCAATGAGCTTTGTGGGTGTTGGCCTTGATGTCAGTTTTTGGAAAAGAACCTCTGTAAATAATTGTGTTGGAATTTTGATGAGAATTCCATTGAATTTGTAGGTTGATTTTGGTAGGATGGCCATTTTTACTATGTGAATCCTACTGATCCATGAGCATACAGAAAACTTTATATCTTCTGATAGCATTTTTAATTTCATTCTTTAAGGACTTAATATTATTTTTATCATAATTTTTTTCAATTCTTTGGTTAGAGGTAACCTAAGTTATTTTATATTATTGAGACTACTCTGAAGGGTGTTGTTTCCCTGATTTCTTTCTTAGTTTGTCATTTGTATAGAAGGGTTTTTGATGTTTTAGTTAGTTATGTATCTAGCCACTTTGAAGAAAGTATTTATGAATTCCTTGGTGTAATTTTTTAGCATCACTTATATAAAATATCATGTCATGTGCAAATAACGGTAATTAGAATTCTTCCTTTTGTATTTGTATGCCTTTTATCTCCTTCAGATGTCTTATTGTTCTAGCATATACATTATTTTCTAAGCAAGTGTATATTCTTTAGAAACTATTGAATAATGATTGGGAGAATGAACATCCTTGTCTTGTTACTGATTTTAAAAGAATTCACTCTCACTTATTTTGATTTTGGCTATAAGCTTGCTCTAAATTGTCTTTATTATATTTAGGTATGTTCCTTGTATCCCTAATCTCTCCAAGACTTTTATCATGAAGGGATGTTGGATTACGTCAAAGGGTACTTAACCATCTAATGAGATGACCATGTGTTTTCTTTTCTCTTGGTTTATTTATATGGTGTATTACATTTGTATTTGAACCATTTCTCTATCTCTGGGATGAAGTCTACTCAATCATAGGGCTGATCTTTTGGATGAGTTCTTGAATTCAATTTGCAAATACATTTGTGTCTATGTTCATGTGGGACACATGTCTGTAATTGTCTTTATTTGTTGAGTCTCTATGTGTTTTGGATATCAGGGTATCTTTGGGCTATGTTGCTTCTATTTAGATCATGTGGAATACATTGAGGAGTATTTCCTTTATACCTTCTTTTAAAGTCTGGTAGAATTTTGTACTAAATCTGTCTGGCTCTTGGAATTTTATTTTTGACTGGGAGATTATAATGACTGCCTCAATTTCACTAGAGTATATAGGCCTATTTAAATATCTTATTAAGGTATTCATTTAACTTTTGATGCTGAATTTATTCATTTGAACATCCTTTCTCCATATTTAGGTAGTTTGTATAAGGGCTTGTGTATCTTGCTGATTTTCTTAAGTAACCAACTTTTCATTCCTTGGATTCATTGTATTGTCCTCTGAGTTTCCATTTTGTTGATTTTAGTACTCAGTTTGATTTTTTCTTATGGTCTATTTCTCTTGTTCAAGAGTTCTGTTTTTTTTTCTACAGTTTTAAGGTTAAGTTGCTACTGTGAGATATTTACAAATTTTAATTTATATAGGCACTTAGTGATATGAACTTTCCTCTTAGCACTGCTTTTATTGTGTGACTGAAGTGGTGTATTCACTTGCATTTAATCCTAGAAAGTCTTTATTTTTTCTTTATTTCTGTCTTAACCTATTTTTCATTCAGTAGAGACTTGTTTAATTTCTGTGATATTGTAATTTTTTTGTTTCCTTTGTTGCTGATACTCAGCTTTAAACCCTGTTATTCTGATAGGGTGCAGGTTGTTATTTCAAATTTTTTATGTCTGTTGAGGCTTACTTTGTGACCAAGTATGTGGATGATTTTCAAAAAAGTACTCTGGGAAGCTAAGAAAAATGTATATTCATGTGTGCTTGCCTGAAATGTTCTGTAAATATCAGTTAGGCTCATTTGA
Organism: Cricetulus griseus; assembly: GCF_003668045.3. NCBI lineage: Eukaryota > Metazoa > Chordata > Mammalia > Rodentia > Cricetidae > Cricetulus > Cricetulus griseus. Next base: position 153,724,781 of record NC_048598.1, on the reverse strand, counting down.
TTTATAAGAGTTAGCTGTAATATTTTTCTTTTCAGTTTTTGCCTGGATGACCTTACTATTGGTGAGAGTTGGCTATTAAATTATTTCAGTATCAGTGTATGATGGTCAATAGGTGGGTGATATAAGCTATATTAGTGCTTTTTTGTTTTTAAATAAAGTATTTTTAATAACTTTTTTTCTTTTCAAAATTTTAACACTGCCACACCTCCTCCAATTATCACCTTTACTTTCTCTGAAACCCTTCCAAGCAAATTGCATATTTAGATAATATCTATCTCCCGCCTCTTGCATCATAACTCCTCCCTTATCACCCTTACGTCCCCTTCTCCTCCAAAGTCATGCCTTTTTGTTTCCCTTTCTTCCTTTTATTTTGTTTAACTCTACAGTAATGATAAGGTTTAAGTGACAACTTATCAGAAATCATAGTTACTAAGAGGAGAAACTCTGTTGATGAACTGTCTAGAACAAATTGCCATGTGGGACTGTTTCCATTGTTATTTGGTGTAGGAAGATTAAATACATTGTGAGTGGTACTATTCCCTAGACTGGGAGTCTTAATCTACATAAGAAAGGGGAAAGCTGTTTGAAGTATTATGAATGCATTTTATTTCTCTGTATACTTGCCCTGGATATGATATGTTATGGTCCTTCCTTGACTGCCACCAAACAATGGACTGCAACCTGTAATTGTGAAGTAAAGAAAACCTGCCATTTCTTAGGTTCTCTGGGTATTTCTCAGAGCATCAGAAATGAAACAAGGACACCAACTCAGTCCAGTTAGTACAACTTCTATATGTGTAGGTGTTGTCATCCAGTGGAGCATAGTCATTATACCAGGACCCATATCCTTGAGAAAGCTATGTTTTATAACAGATCATGCTAAATTCTATCTCTTATAGTCTACTCATCTTTCACAGTTTTAACTGAGCCTACAGTCAAGGACAAAGTATTATAGATATCCCGTTTATTGTTGCGTACTCCAATGACACCTATTCTTTACACTATGAACATCTGTGAGTCTCTGTATTAGCCATTGTTCTTGGCAAAAGAAATTACTATGACAAACACTGGGAGGTATGCTAATCAACAAGTAAAGAGAGAAATATTTAGAAAGCAGTTGGATATTATGTCCATTTAGTTAAGTAAGTAAGTATAGGACAAGTTTTAGGATGTACCCTAGAACTTTGACTTTTCCAGCCTCAGGCCCTTGTTGAGATATACAGTACCAGACATGTATTTCCTGCTGTGAAGCACTTTTAAATTCAATCATAAAATGGGTACTCCATTATTGTACCCATAGTTGGCAGGCAAATTATTACTATAGTAGTAGTGCTTCTTTTACAAATGTGCATGCCCTTATGTTTGAGGCATAGATATTAAGAATTGAAATGTCATTTTTGTGGAATTTTTCTTTAATTAGTATGCAGTATCCTTCTCCATCTCTTTGATTAGTTTTGGTTTGAAGTATATTTTGGTAAATATTAAAATACTGTACCAGCTAGCTTTATAGGTCCATTAACTTAGAAATTATTTTTCAGACTCTGTTACTCTGAGATAATGGGTATCCTTAATATTGAGTTGTGTTTCTTTGATGCTGTAGAAGGATAGATCCTATTTTTGTATCCATTCTGTTATGTTGTGTCATTTTTCGGGGCAATTGAGACCACAGATATAGAATCATATCAATGACCAATGATTATTAATTCCTCTTATTTTGTTGTTGGTGATGGAGGTGGTAGCGGTCATGGCCTGTCTCTCTCTCTCTCTCGCTCTCTCTCTCTCTCTCTCTCTCTCTCTCTCTCTCTCTCTCTCTCTGTGTGTGTGTGTGTGTGTGTGTGTGTGTGTGTGTGTGTGTGTGTGTGTGTGTATGTGTGTGTGTTTCCCTTCTTTTGTTTTTACACATGTGAAATTATTTCATAAGTTTTTATCAGTGAGGTTAAATTACTTGATTTCGAGTTTTCCTTCTATTACATTTTGTTTGATTGGATTTGATTATAGACATTGCTTATTTAAATTCCACTTTTCATTGATTATCTTATTTTTCCATATATGGTGATTGAAAGCATTCTAAGTATAGTAATCTTAGTTGGCACTTATAGTCTTTCAGAGGCTGAAGCACATCAGTCTAAGTCCTTATTGCTTTCAGCGCCTCCATTGAGATGTCAGGTGGAATTCCAATAGGTCTGCCTTTATAGATTACTTGGTCTTATTCCCTTGGGGCTTTTGTAATTCTTTATTTGTTCTGTGTATCTATATACAGTGTGTTGATCATTTTATGATTAGAAGAATTTATTTTCTATTCTAATCTGTTTGGTATTCTGTATTTTCTTTTACTTTTATGGGCATCTCCTTAATTAGATTATGATTTTCTTCTATGATTTTGATTGAAATATTTTCTGGACCTTAGAGATGAGCAGGTTTTCTTTCCTCAATTTCTGTGATTCTTAGGTTTGGTTTTTTTCACTGTGACCTTGGGATACATTTTAATACATATCTTGTATTGTGTATGAAATGCATGAAATTCTCTCTTTCATCTCTTGTACTGTGTTTATGAAGCTTGCCTTTGTAGTTCCTGTTAGCATTCTTAAATTTTTCATTTCCAGAATTCCTTCAGGTTGTGTTTTCTATGTTCTTTTCTTGACCAGTTTTATTCACTTCCTTCAACTGGCTATGTTTGAGGGATCTATTCATTTTCTCCAATTATTTGTTTGTGTTTTCCTTGATTTTTTTTAAATATGGGTTTTATTTCTTTCTTCTTTATGGTCTTCTATATTCATCAAATGTTTGGTTTTAAGGTCTTTTTCTTGTGCTTCATCTATATTGGAATATCCACATCCTCCTGTGACAGGATAGGTGGGCTCTAGTAGAGACATATTACCCTGACCATTTTTGATTGTGTTCTTATTCTGATACCTAGCCATCTGGGTTGGAAGTAATTACAAATCTAGGTGTTGATTTCTGGGTTTGCCTTTTGGGGAGGGTATTTTGTTAGTGTTTCTATTTTATTTCTGGAGTTTCAGAGAGTATGTTGGCTAATGACTCAGTGAGTAATGTTGACCTTTTTTCAAAGAATGCTTGATCATCTTTAAAGATTACTTTGAGCAATGTCCATTTAAGTTAACAGTGTGTGTGTGTGTGTGTGTGTGTGTGTGTGTGTGTGTGTGTGTGTGTGTGTGTGTGTGTGTTTATGCATTCCAAGGCATGGAAATATTTGTAATAGTCCCTTTTGTAGTTTTGTATTCTCAATACTTACATTTAATCTGTACATTGTAAGCTAATGTTTATAACTGGAGAAAAACAAAGGTTGATCTAATATTTTACCTGAGTTCATTGCATTTTGCCCCCTCATTATTGACACTACTTTTTTTGCAATGCATGCTCTTACTTAGCATGTTGGTTCAAAATCAGTAATGTATGCTCAAATTTTTTCTAGGCATTCCATTGTGTTTAGTGACCTTTGTTCTTTGTTCATTCCAATTGTCACACCACACTAGTCATTTTTGCCTTTATGTACACTATATATCATATAGTGGATGCCTTTTGATTGTTAGTTTGTGCTTTTCTTGTTTTGTTTAGTTCTTCTGCTGAAGATGGCTTTGGAAATATGGAAGTTGTTTGGTACTGTTTAAGTTTTAGTTGTTTCAAGTTATTTGAAAAACATCAATTTTATTTTGATTAAAATTACTTTGAATATGGAGACATATTTCAGTAGAATTGACATCTTATCAGGATTCACTCTTTAAACCTATGAATATAGAATGTCATAACCTTTTTTGGCTTTGGCTTATTCAATTTCTTTTGCCAATTTCCCATAGTTTTATTGCTTGGTTAAATTTATTCCTAGGCAATTGTAGATAATCTAAATAGTATTCTTTCTTTGATTTCTACTCAGAAGATTCACTATTAGAATATATAACCAGTATTTGTTCTTTTTTTCATCTTGGCTTTTTCATTAGCATTAACAGTCTGTAGGAAGTTTGAAATTTGTACTAGTAACAGCATATCTTCAGAGAATAAAAAAAAATTCTACTTTTCCATCTTAAATACCTTTATTTCCTCTTTCGGCTTCACTTCTCTGAGGACTATATCTAATTAAAGTGATGAAATAAACACTTTTTGTTTCATTCTAGATCTCATAGTTCTCTAGAAAACTCTTATATTTTCGCTACTAACTAAATTTTCCCAGATGTCTTATTGTCAATTGCATTTATTCTCTTGAGGTGTACTGTTTTGTATATAATCTGTGCACATGTTGAATTATCATGAAAATCTACTGAATTCTATCAAATATTTTCAGTTTATATATGGAGGTAACACATGTTATAGTATTGTATTGGTCTGTCTATGTAAACACAATTTTGAATCTCTATAATAAGGAATCCTTGTTTATGGAAAATATACTTTTAATATTAAGTGTGTTAGTAATATTTTATTTTTTAGCAATATTTGTAAAAAATACCAACTGTAATCCTCTTCTATTGTTGAATCCTAATAAAATATTTAAATGTGTATAGTAATAAAATACTTGTAAACAGCTGCATGTCACCTTCTCCATATTCTGCATATGTGGAGATCAGGAAATGTTTGCTTCTCTGTACCTGACTTATTTCCGTTAAGAGGATGACTTGTAGTTCCATTCGTACTGCAGCAGAAAGATCTTTGACTGTCTTATGACAAGCTAGTATTCTATTATTTGTGAAGAACAGTTTCTTTTTCCTTTAGTTGTTTATTAGTATATATTAATTTTAAAATGCATCTGATATTTCATCCAATTAACACACAAAACACCATATATTTAATATCACATATATATATAAAATGCATTTTGATAATCTTCATCCTTATAATTCCTTTTCTTATATTCTCTTTGTCTTTCCTTTTCCACTTTAGACATTCTATAGTTACCTGTTTTCTAATTTTATTTTAACCTCAAGTTTTATGAAATAAAGGAAGTTATTTTGTGAGACATGTTTTTTTCATATTACATGAGTTCTTGATACATTCATTTTTTTTTTCAAACAAGATGACTGTAGTTTCATGGATAAATAAAACCCCTTGTGCAAATATATAGAACATCTCTTTCAGGGGTGTTCATTCATTAATGGATACATAGACTTATTACACAACTGATGTATCTTGGAAATTACACATAATTTCACAGTTTAACATAGGGCAACAAATATGCCCTCTCTGTGTTGGTTTAATTTCCTTTGGATATAAACTTATCAGTGTCATTACCTGAGAGTGTGGCATGTAATATTATATGAGGTTTTTGAAGACTGGTTTCAAGGATGTTTGACTTGTCCACAGAGCACACCTTCATCAAGTATGGGCACAGAATGCCATTGCTCATCCTCAGAAGGAGTTTTAATTATGGTATGGTCCTGCCTGGAGTTTTGATGTATTTTTTGTTGTTGTTGTTGTTGTTGTTTTTCATTGTTATTTCCTGTAACATGCATGATCAAAAAATCGTTGCTTTGTGTCTTAGTTGAAAGTATGCCTTACAATTCAGCAAAACTTCATTTTCCAGTTCTCAAGAGCAGGAAAACAAAATAAGTTTTGTAAGTCAGAAAAATATTCTGTTATCCCTTGTTATTGTTCACAATGATATTTTTATTGTTTTAGTGCTATGATGAAAGCTGAAAATATGTTAAACATTCTACCTAAATATTCAAATCAGCTTGCCAAACTTTTATGATCAAGGATGCCTGATTCTGTTTTTAGAGAAACTATCTGTCCATGTAAATACTATGTACATATTAACATAGAACACTGTAGTGATTGATATCTTATATTTTATTATCCTTTTTTGTGTTACCCTATGTGTTATCCATAAAGATTTGTTGATAGAAGAGTTTATGCTCATCTGACAGAGTGAATAAATATGAAAGCAAACCTTTGTACCTGAGATGATAAAACAATAAGGAAGAGGTTTTCCCTAACACAGCCATTAACTAAATTGCCTATTCTTTTTGTTTTCTCAAAACAAAAATTCATAAGTGCAAGTTTGTTCTGAATTTTGGGGCATATTTTATTAGACTGTATACTATTACATTCTTGTTTTTTATTTTATTGAAAATGATTGTTTTCATGCAATATATTCTGATTGTGGTTTTTCCTCACTCAACTCCTCCCAGGTACTTTTCACACGAACAATTCCACACCATTTCCCCTAACTGCAATCCTTATATTCATTTGTTTGCCATGCTTTTTATGTATAGGGCCAAGATTTTAAATTTTTATGGAATAAATCATTGCATCATTATGGAAATAAGCATTTCTCATAATTTTTATAGAAATCCATGCATACAAAGATGGTAAATCATACATCTTTATTTTCCTTGTATAGTAAGAGGATTACTGTTTATATAATATTCAACATTGCTGTTTGAACTATATTCTTTTTCCCTTAAATAAAGTGAGCACTTGCCTATTTCTAATCACTTTAGTAAGTCCAAGTACAGAAGCCAACCTTCCAGTGCAGTATGACTTTTGAGTTATCTCTCAATGATTAGGCCATATTCTTAGTCTTTTGTGTGAATAGCAATAACATGAGGCACATGTCAAAGTGCAATTTCGGTTTCAGTCTTAATAGATACCTGAGAACTGACTTTGTATGGGATGGTACTGATACTGCTTGTCTGCACATTATATGAAAAACCAATAACTTTTGCTAAATTCTGTGGAAAATATTTATATTAGTTATCTATGCAATATTATTTTAGCTTGTATTCTCAATACTTTAAATAATAGGAACTTCTCAGTGCTTTTGATATGTGATGTTATAAAATCCCATTAATACCCTTTGTTTAACCTATTATTGACAGGAAAACTATTTTAAATAAAGTCAGTATTTACAGAATAAAATCTATGAAAGCAATCCAAGGGCCAGGGAAGGACTATAAAAACTAGTAAAGGAAATGACATTCTTCAATGTGAGCAAATTCTCCTCTCAAGTGTCAAATTAAAGTTGAGTTACTGAGTTTCAGCATGCTATAAAAATAAGTTCTGAAATTTAAGTTGTACAGTTTTCTTAATGTTCTGACTCTTTATGTATTCTGTTTTAGATTAAACAAATCTGTTGGCATTCTGCAAAGAGAAACAGAGACAAATGGCTTCATCAGACCGTCTCTGTGTTTCAGTACACTGCCATAAAACAGCCCTGATGAAATTAAGCATGCAGCATGATGGAAAATTTTTGCTGGCATCATCACAAGTGCTTACCATAGATATATTAATGTACATACAGATAAACTGTGGGAAAACTAACACCATCAAACTGGATGGATTCCACCTGTACTTTTCATACTGGCTGCTTTTGTTTGGTTATTTTTGTTTCCATTATTTTGAATGATTACCATATACAATGCAAATGCACAGCAAAATACACCACTGATTTTCCCCATTATTTGCTAAAGCATTAATGAAGACTTATGTAAACACCGATTTTTTTAATGAAGACAGCATTCCTTTTACTAAATGTGTTACTTGGAAGATAAAATGTTTCATATTATTAAAAACAAATATATGGAAAAATATTAGCCTTGACACTAAACTATGATCTTCTCAGGGAATTTTAATTATTTATCTTTGAATCCTTAAATCCATGCATAAGTATTGAAAAAAGATACTTATGAATGCATTACAGCATTATATGACAATAATAAAACTCATGCTTAGTAAACATATTCTGTAATAAGCTCAATTTTTTAATACATAGAGTAGAATGTAAGCCTGATTACAGTAGTTTGAAATAGTAAAAAGGGTAATAAAGTCAGTCACGTGGTTTTGTTATCATAGAAATAAGTAAATGACAGAATAAAAGGAAAGGTCAAATTATACATTATACCTTAATTTCACAAAATATATGAAATTGGGATTGGAAAATAAGAAATATGATGTCATTTTCATGTTGTCATTGGAAAGTATAATTTATATATACAGAAACACATAAGTCTTAAAAATTTAGATTCTTCTTTAGCCAGTTACTCAAATATTGTGTTTCTTTCTAGTCAATTTACTCATTTTCTCTTATCTTGATGATTGATAGTCATAAAAGAACAAAATTTCTTTTTACAATGAAATCTGTAATACATCTAGTGTGTATCTACCTATATCAACCACTGTGCAACATAAACACTGCCTTGCAATTTTCATGATAGCTGGCACAGAGAGAAATAATATCTGAAGTAGGTAGTTGTAGTAGCCTATGTATTTTAACTTTTCATAGTTGAAAGCAAGAGATTGAGTTTGTACCTTAGTAATAAAGCACATGTCTACTATTCCTGAGACTATGAGACTGATCTTACACACTGAAACTAATAAAACTAAAATAAAACATGTCGTTAATCAAGGAGAGGCTAACAGCATTGCTACCCTTCCAGAGAACCAGGGTTCAATTCCCACTACCCATATTTGTGGCCCACAGATGTCTATCATTCCAGTTTCAGCAACCTGATGGCCTCTGTTTCAAAGATATACATCCACATACAATAGCTGTATTCATAACATAATAAAAATTTAATAACATGACATTCGTAAAACGGCTAATGCATATAAAATTTTGATTAAAATAATAGTCAGTGAAAGGCCACAAAATACATTCTCAGTACTTATACTATGCATGTATTGATCAACGCTGAAAACCTATGTTTACCTCACAGCTTGACTATGAAGTTTCTTAATTATTTCTCACACACCCTATAGAGTAACAAATAAATTTTAGGCAAGAAATCTAGCTATCATTAAAAATTATTTTTTTCAGCAAGCACTAAGTTCCAGTGGCAGGACTAAGTGTGTCTTCAATTGAGTTGTTGCCAGTGGGTGTACCAAAGCAACCCTTATTGATGCCAGTGCCAAAAACTGTTAGTAGGTCTCATTGCCAAGAACATCCACACAGCTCATTAAACATAGAGAGGTTGAGCTAGTGCCTACAGGGAGCCTTCTCTCCTGCATTCTAGTCTCTTTGGTGTGGGAAGGAACTCTGCAGGTTATAGAAAAAGAAACCTGGAAACAACTCCAGCCACAAAACCCTCTACCTCCATCTGTCCTGCCTGCAAGATGTGCTAAGGCAATGGTAGCACAGAAATTTTGGTAGTGACCACACAAAACTTTTTAATTTTAGATTCATGGCATGAGAGAGCTTCTTATTCTTAACATTGACTGGATACCCTGAAACCAGAGAATGGGTAGTTCAGATAGCTAGGGAATAATCAACTACAATTTGAACTAAAATCAATAAAATGATTCTTAACAATATCCCTATATACTCATAGATTGGTGCCTTATCCAGTTTTCATCAGAGAGACTTACTCTGGCAGTATGTGAGAGCTGGTGGACAGACCCACAGCCAGATATTATGTGGGGAGAGTCTAATTTGAGGTCTCTATTGGGTTCCTGCAGGAACTCTGGGAAGCCAACAGAAGAAAGATTGTAGGAGTCAAAGGATATGAAGAACCCTGGGAGAACATGGCCAATTGTATCAACTAAGCAGTGCACCTATGGGTTCAAAGAAACTGAAATAGTAAGTATGGGGTCTACAAGGGTCTACAAAGGACAGGTCCTTTGCATGTATGCAATGGTTTTTATCCTGGTGATTTTGTGAGATTTCTATTTTAGAAGCAGGTATTCTGACTCTTTCCCTGATCTTCCTCCAATTGGCTTACCTCATTTCAGCCTCATTGTGATGGCTTTTTTTGGTTTATTGTATTTTGCTTTGTTGTATTTGATTGTTGTCTCTTGGAGGCCTGCTCTTTTATGAAGGGAAGTGGAGGGGGAGTGGATTGGAGGAAGAGTGGAGGTGGACCAGAGCAGGTAGGAGAGGAGGCATGGGAAAATGTAGTTGGAGTGTATTGTATGAGAGAAGAATTTATTTTCAATTAAAACAGACAAAGAAAGGAAAAAAAATAAATGTAGTGGAGACTCTTCCAAAAAAGTTTTCATTATTTCAGTATCCCTAGCTAGAGTGAAAGGATTTGGTAGATGCCTGTTGAACTGGAAAATTAAATTGACATTTTGGACCTCATAGCAAACATATTTCTTGTCACAAACTATTTTAACATGCAACCTCTCAATATAACTGAACCCTATTGTTAATTATGCTCTGATACAGAGAGAATGACAACAGAAACTACAGTGATAATAATTTGCTATCACAACAAGCAATTATTCTTAGTCACATCATATGTAAATCACCTTGATTTTGTTCTGTCTTTTTGTGTTTTTGATTTTGTTTTCACAAGGTATGCTATACTTCCCTTAACATGCTGTTTCTGCCTCAGAAGGGCTGGGTTTAAAGAGATATTACTATGCCCAATGTACAGGATCCTAACTTGAATTATTTACTACCCTTTACAACTAAAGGTCTCTGTCTGGACTTTGAAGATTCCCACATGGGAGGCCTTACACTCCCTGGGGGAGTGGATGGAGGGTGGGCTGGGGTGTTGGTGGGGGACATGGGAGGACAGTAGGGAGAAGGAACTGAGGTTGGTATGTAAAATAAGATTGTTTTTAATTTAAATTTAAAAAAGGAAGAAAAACTGTCTGACTGGAAGTCATAGAATCATTTTCCTTATTTTTTATTAATATTGAAACTAAAATTTTATCCTTTTTTTGCCAGCCGGTGGTGGTGCCCACCTTTATTCCCAGCACTTGGGATTCAGAGGCAGGCAGATATCTGTGAGTTCAAGACTAACCTGGTCTACAAGAGCTAGTTCCAGGACAACCTCCAAAGCCACAGAGAAAGCCTGTCTCAAAAAAAGATATATATTTTTTGATAAGTTTCAGTTTTGTACATTTAACTGAATAATGACTATTTTTAAAATTATTTTAATTCTGTAAAACAATATTCTGAAATTTTTTATGCTACTAAAGAAATAACTGTACTCTAGACAATTTGTGATTATTTAAATTCCTACATTTTGTTTGCCTGCTATGAAATAGCTTCATACATTCATTTTAAAAAGTCTGTTAGCAGTAATTGTCTTTCCTTTTATGCATTTTTACAACAGCTGTACCTTACTGTCTTTGGGCTACCACCGATTGGTACACTTGAGTTTGTGCTCTGATGACAACTAATCTTCCTTTTCAATTACTTGACATATTTCCAGATGTACTCTTTATGCCACTTGCTTATGAGTTGTTGAAGCTCTGATTTCTCCAGTTTGTTTTCTCTTTAATGTATATTTATGAGCTTTGTATTTGTACTTGTGTGTTTGTACTCAGATGAGGAGGTGGGGGAAAGAGCAGAAGGGGGACTGTTTTGGAGCCTGATTTTAAAGTACATGGAAGCTTTTGTGTGAGAAGTACACTTGCTTTGAGTCTCTTTGTTGCCTGCACATATAGTACTTTGGATCACATTTGGAGGGAAGAAAGCAGAATAAGACATGGAACATGAGTAAAATGTAAGGATTCCCTGGTTAAAGTAAAACATGTCACAAAACCAAGCCATGTTTAGTGAATCTGGGAGAGAGATTAATAGCAATGAAAGATGGAAGAATAGAGTTGTTAGGAATGGAAATGACTTAAAACAAAATGAGGGGGAAGAGTAATTTAATATATTAAAAGCATGTGTGATGATATCAAATAAAAATAATAAGAGTGCAAGTGTAGATGCATGTGAATTTAAAGAATTCCCAGTCTTTTCTTTATTTATACCTGTATAAATTTCCAGACAACTCAGTGTATCTTCCTGACTGACAATATCAGGAACCACTAATGTTTCTTTTGACTGTGTTTGTCTCTGTGTTTAGGCTAGTATTTCTTACCACACAATTTACATAGCGCATTGGACAAAATATATTACCAGATACTTTAATTCAGTTCTCAGTTAGCCCCTTATAAATAAACACACTCTAAAGGTAAACAAAGAATACAGAGATAAAACTATCACTATATGCATGCATGCTCATTGTTGTAGTATTTACAACAGCAAAGGAATTGAGCCACCCTAAAGATAGATATCTAATAACAGATAAATAGATCAAAAAATGTGGCATACATGGAATTTTATTAAGTTTTTAAGAAAAGTACAATTATGGAATTTACTGGAAATGGATAGAAGGAGAAAGAATTTATTATGTAAGGTAACCAGGACAGAAAAAAAATTGCATGTTCATGCATATGGACCCTAACTTTTAATGTTTGTATTTAAGTAAATAAGGATTTGTGAGAGTGGGTACAGACTATGAAAATATATATGAGATCACAAGAGGGTAAAAAGAGCTGTTGAAAGATAGGGAGGAGAGGACAAAAGTTTATATGTGGTGATATATTATTTATGATTTAATAAAGGTTTCTTGTGGGTTCAAGATGCAAAGACAGCCACACTACTTAAGCATAGAAGCAAGGCAGTGGTGGTACACACCTATAATCCCAGGACTTATGAGACAGAAAGGCTGATGGATCTTTCTAAATGAATCAGTCTAAAAGAGAATTACAGTTCATGCCTTTAATCTTAGCCATAGAGAGTTATATAAAAGACAAAAGCCTAGTGTCTGAGGCTGTATTCTGAGATTTAGTCTCAAGCCATGTTGTGGAGAGGCAGCTGTCCGAGGCTTGGTGCCGAGCTCTTGGATACAGGATCATTCCTTTCTGTTTGAGGTAGACTTAAGAGCTAGTGGCTGACAGCTTTGCTTCTCTGACCTCCAACCTCAACTCCAATATCAGTCTCTGGGATATTTATTATTTGCATTACAGTCATATGTGACAAGAAATTGAAAAAGGCAACTGCTGGAGGTGGAGGACATAATTGTGGGAGGAAAGATGAAGAAGTATTGGAGAGAAGAACAAAAAATTTTTGAAAACTGAAATAACCTAATGGTAACCAGATTCTTTGTACACTAATAATTATGTAATGGATAGGACAAAAACAATATACAGAAACTGCTTTAATCCATAATTAGGAGAAATCTTAGTAACATGAAATACCATGTTATTATTTGAAACAGCTACAGTTGATATTACTTTCTTAAATAATAAAACCAGAAGTCAGTACCATAAGCTTCTATTTTACTGGCAGTAATTCCAAATATTTTGATTCTACATATAAATTTGATCATATATAACAAAATGACATCTTTATTTCCTTTTTATTCAGGAAACGACATCTCTAGGAATTGAGTTCCAAGAACATTAAAAATGTATGTTCTGAACTCCTTCATGACATTGCCACCTAATGTTATGAACTTAAAGTAAGCCTGATCTTCACATGCAAGGGGTTAGTGAAAATGCATGGATCATGTGCAGCTTTATAAAGGCAGGGTTCTTTTGACATAATCTCAAATCTAAATTAACAAGAGAAGATGAGGAAGAACATTACACACTCATCAAGGAAAATTCCACCAAGAGAACATTGCAATTAAAAACATTTATGCACCAAATACAAGAATGCCCAAGTTAATATGAGAAGCACTACTACTGATTAATTCACATATAAATCTTAATCCAACAATAGCAGGTAACTTCAATATTCTACTCTCTCCAACAGAAAAATCATCAGAAAAAAATTAAGAGAAACCCAGCAGATCTACACATAATTTCACCCAAACACACAAAAACATACTTTGGTGTAGCCAGCTCTTGAAACTTTCCTGGAGATTAACAACATCTTTGAATACACTGTCTCTATAGATGCTTTAAAAAAATTGAAATAGCACATCTTGGCCCACTGGTTTGCAGTGCATTGAAGGTTTCTCATTCTGCCATGTACATTGTGGTCATCATATAGATATTTTGAAGTACCCAAAGCATGTTAAATAAAGATGAGATAAAAAATATTACACTGTAAATAACTTTTTGCAAAAGTTCATAACATACTGTCTTTTGGGAGAACAATTGTGAAATATTTCTATGTGCTATATGGTCTATGCTTGCTTAGTGCTCCAGAGGAGGGTCAGGCCTGAAGTGTCAAAAGTCTTCACAAGGAACCTTTGTAACCTGAGTTTTCTTGACCAGACAGGTTCTTCTGCCACACTTGGAACACCCAAATAAGCACATAAATACTCTATTAGTAGTAATGCTGCTGGCCAATGTCTAGTGCTTCTTATTCTTAACCCATAACTACTATTCTATGTATTTTAACATGGTCTTAGCTTACCAGACCTGCAACTCCTTTGTCAACTTGCTTCATGATGATGACTTGCTCAAAGTCTCAGCAGAAAAGAGAAGAGAGAAGAATGATTTCCTGCTTGTTCCTGCTAATATAGTGATTCTGCCCTACTAAGTCACTTCCTGGGATCCCATGATGGGTCCTCTCTGCCCAAACTTCCCAGAATCCTCCTTGTCTTCCAGTCCTACTTTCTTACTTATTTTGCTTTCCTATTGGCCAAGAGTGCTTTATGCATCAACTAATAAGAAAAACATATATACAGAAGAACAATCCCCATCAATTCTTTTTGTGTGCAATTTGTGTAAGTTTTGTATATATATATATGAATATACATTTGAAAAACATACATATGAATGCATACATATGAAAAACATTTCAAAATTTTTCATTATGTAATGCAGAAATGTCAAAGATATTGTTAGTTTTGACTAATTGGTAAAAATATCACATCTTGTGCATTTCACATTCAATTTCACAAGAAATCATGTATCCTAAATTAATTTCTATGAATTTATTAAGCTATTTCTAAGCACTAAGTATGCCTGTATTTGTCCAGTTACTAGAAGACCAAAAGAAGGATGCGAGGAATTGTCCAAGGTACAGTCATATTTAGACAGTCACATAATCATTGCTGTATACAATATCTTAATGATTTTGTCAAAGAACAACTCTTTGTTTCATTCATTCTTTGTATCTGCTTTTTGTTTATTGTTTTTATTTCATTAATTTAAAGTCTAAATTTAAATATTTAGTACTTTTTATTCTTTTTTTACATTAATGTCTGCATTTATTTTGTTTTTCTAATTTGTTTAATTTATTTAGAAACAATATTATTTTACATATCAATCCCAATTCCCTCTCCCTCCCATCCTCCCATGCCCCCCCCCCCGACCCTGTATTTTATATTCCTTTTTGGAGTTACTTCTTCTTGTTCTAGAGATTTCATGTGTGCCAGTATGTTACTATCATGAGATTTCTCCTATTATATGATGTAGGTGCTTAGGTCTATTAATACCTAGAAGAGCCTTCCATGTGTCCCACAGCTTTGAGTATGCTGTGTTCTTGATTATCTTTTAGTTCTAAAAAGTTTTAATTTCCTTCTAGATTTGTGTCTGAACCTGTTATTCAGTCATTGATGCATTGTTGCATTTCCATAATTTTGAATTTTTTTCTTTTGTTTCAGTTGTTGTTGACATATAGCTTTAATCCAAGGTGTTCAGATAAAATACAGGGTTTTTTGTTGTATGTATAGCAAGTAAGTTCTCACAAGTAATACCTAGTATTACTATAAATCAAAATATGATTAATGTACTTGAAAGAAGTAAAATTTTTATAAATACGGTATTTTTTTAATTTGAGAAGTACTGTAAAATGTGTGTAGTTGTTCAATAAGGGAGCAGGGAAACAAAAAGGAAACTACACAAGTTTGATAGTCCATGTTAGAAGTTTTTGACTTCTCTTATCTGTATGTTATATGCATTTCATTGAAATTTGCTGCACAGTGTACATTGTATATACTGGACAAATGAATTATAATTTCATGATATGTGGTCCATAAGTATTAAAGAGGTTCCCATTGCTAAAATAACAAGGAAACCAAGAACACACAAAATTGATAAGATAAAATATATTAAGAAATTATTATTAAATTTGGCATTTCTCATGTTTCTGGGACTTCATCTGTGTAAGTAAGTTTTTATTACTACATATATATTAAAATTTATTATTAGATGATTACTGATACTGTTATTACATTATTATCTTTACTTTGCCTCATATTTGTGATTATAAACTCTTTCTGTTTCATAATAATGTTATTATTTAAATTAGTTATTAAATTATCTGTTGTCTTAAACTTTATCTACATTTAAAAATATAGCACAGACTATTTATGGATGAAGTTATATCGATTGTAAGATTTGTCCTCATCCACACTAACCAGAAGCATAGATAAAGGAAACAAAAGCAGATTCAAAGATGAAGTAAGTTTATTTCTATTTCAATGCTAAGACAGTGTCAGATCACATATTTTCATTCTTTTAAAAAAACTATATACACCTGTTTCAAAATCTCTCTGATAATAGATTAAAAGGTTGAATGGTGTAAAATCAACCAACCCACCAAAGAAGTCAACAACCATGTGAGTGAGACTCCTAGGAAGTGGGATTTAGTGTTTTACAGACATTCAAATATTCAGAAAAAATTGAATCCATACCAAGAGGAAAGATGACTGAGGTTAATGTTACACAAGCAAGTCTAACAAAATTTTTGATACAGACGGTTTGAGTAGGTGATGCTTTCTATGTATTTAAGGATATTATATTAGACTAAGCTAAGTAACAAGGAGAGCATAATGGCGGACACATGAATCTCACTGTGAAGCAGACATAGAGTAGAAATCACAGGTGGCTGGGGGAAGGTCTGAATGAGGGATAGGTATGCAAACACAAGCGATCAGGTAGAGGAGGATGTCTCTGACTCTGTTACATATTTTGGGAACCCTTTTTTCTTCACCCAGCTTTAATAGGAAAGGAGGTGAAAAACTTTCTGCAACTTGGTGTTCCAGGGTTGCCTGAAGTACAAGGGAGGTCTGCTATTTTTGAAAGGGAAAGGTGAAGGAATGGATGAGAGTGGGAAGGAAGGTTGTGTGTAGGGACTTGGAGGAGAGGAGGGAGGGAAATTGTGATCAAATGAATGAAAATCAGAGTAACTTAGAGGGCCCTTTCGAAAAAGGCATCCAAAACTCAGAACGAACCAATGGCTTTAAGTTATATTCCTTTTCAGTATAGATTTATTTCAGTCAATATCATTTGTATAAGCCTTAACATAATTTTAGATGAGACTTCTATAGAAAACTGAAACTCTGTGGAGTAAGGAAAAACAGAGATACAGACTTAAAAATTGTTTTTATATATGGATGGTTTTTCTCGGAGGTAAAGAAAAGATACTCTGTTACACAGTTTTACAAATTGGGTGTGTAAATTTGGAAGTACTAAGAGTTTGTATTTATTTAATGTTTGGAGAATATACAGGATGACTTCACACTACCTGGATGGGGCTAAATACAAATAATAATATTTCTGATGGTTTACAGTAGGAAAAAGTACAGTGAAGTAGAATAGAGATGATGGAACCCAGCGAAGGAAACCTGGAGGGAATTAGTGAAAAAACTGAAGACAATGGGGCAAAAGAGAGAAGGGTAGAAGGGGAGTTGGGGAGAAGAGGATGGACTTTCCAGCTCCAGTACTTTACGAGTATCCTAAAGACCTCTCAGTCTGCAAGGAATCAGACAGACTTGCTTAGATGTTGATTCTCAGCATGACTTCCAGGGACTTAGCCTGACTGGGGCAATGTGAGAATTAAAATAAAGAGTTTCTACATTATTGTTTTCAGTGCTCTATTTGATTATTTCCTGGTGTCTACTCCTCTGGCATGCATTTGCTTCCTTGTGCTCTAGAGCTTTCACTTTTCTGTTAATTCTCTGGTGTGACTATTCTCCTGTTTCTTGATGTGAGCACTTAGTGCTATGAACATTCCTAATGATTACCAGCCCACAATCCACACCACCAGAGAAGCTAGGACACAAGGAGGACTTTAAGAGAGATAGACATGGTCCCCAGAGAAGGGGAAAAGGACAAGATCTTCTGAGCAAATTGGGAGCACGAGGCAAGGGAAGAGGGAGCTAGGAGAGTGAGAAGGGGACAAGAGGAGGCATGAGGAAGACATGAGGGAACAGGAAGCTTGAGTTGGGGAAAGAATAGAGGAGAGCATGATAAGAGATACCATAATACAGGGAGCCATTACAGGTTTAAAGAGAAATCATGTGCTAGGAAAATGTCTGTATATTTACAACAATGACACCAACTAACAATCTAAGCAACAGAGGAGAGGCTACCTTAAATATCCTCCCCTGATAATGAGATTGATGACTGAGTTATATGACATCCTATAGCCTTCACCAAGCAGCTGGTGGAAGTGGAAGCAGACACCCACAGCTAAACACAGAACTGGACTGGAATCCAATTGCAGAGGAGGAGGAGTGATGAGCAAAGGGGTCAAGAACAGGCTATTGAAACTGACAGAAACAGCTGACCTGAACAAGGGGAAACTCTGGGTTTCCAGACTGATAGCTGGGAAACCAGCATGGGGCTGATCCAGACCCCATGAACATGGATGTCACTGAGGAGACCTTGGAAATCTATGCGGCTTTTTGCAGTAAATCAGTACTTATCACTAGCATAGGAATAAACTTTGAGAGCCCATTCCACATAGAGGGATACTCCCTGAGCCTAGACACAAGAGAGTGGGCCTAGGCCCTATCACAAAGGACATGACAGAATCTGAAGACCCCCTATGGATGTTCTCACTCTCCCTTGGGAGCTGAAAGGATATGGGATAGGTAAGGTGTTAGTTGGAGGGGAAGGGGAGGAGGGGAGGCAGAGGAAACTGGCATTGACATGTAAAATAATCTTGTTTCTAATTTAAATAAAATGGAGAGAAACAACAATAGATAGATTGACACACAGACAGATATCTGTGATAAAGTGGTCTAGTCTTTCATCTGGAGAAACCTAAACACACTGGACTCTCAGTATGTATACCATAAAGAGTTGAACAGAGAGATGGGGTTATTATGTACAACTGACAAGGAAACAGGATTATTACAGATAAATAATAAAGGAGGCAGAGTTTTTGGTATAAATCTGGATCTAGAAGACAAGTGTAGCTAGTCTAAGTAGGAGCAGGGTCTGCCAAAGAGCAGTCTTCAGACTAGAAACAACAGAGTGGAAAAAGCTGTGGTAGACATTTTTCTGCCCTCACTGATAAGATCCTCATATGAATGCCATAGGAAGACTTTTCTATTTCCTTCACTGAGCCTCAACAGAGCTAGGAAGGGAGATTTGCCATTCCTCCATGGGCGTGGGACTCTGAGATTCTTGATTTTGCTGTGCCCATATTAACATGATACATTCATGCAGGACTTCACTCATTCCAGGCTTCCTCCATTCGCTACACCTAGAGATACAATTCTACCATTTAGTCTTCCAGAATTACATTGCATGCTTGAAATATGTAAGTCAAAAATATGATTATCTTATAGCTATTTGTCTGATATATTAAAATGTGAAAAGTATAAGAAATTATTCTAAACCTATTTTCATGAATCAAACAGTAGAATTATACACACTAAAATGTCTAGGATTCAAAAAGAGTACCAGTATATATACTGAGGAGAAAGCTGTGTGGAAGTGTATATGAGGGGGAAAGTGGTGTTGGAGAAGTTCATAATTTGAAGGAGAGAGAAGTATGGGACAATACCAGGCTCACCTGGACTCATGGAGTTTCATAGAATGGGTTTTCAGAATTGTCCTAAGAATTCACAAAAGGCTGACGGTGGGTCTGATCTCATTTATATGAAACTCTGAACTACTGTTTCACAAAGACACAGAAAGGGATAAACCAAAGAGCAGCAGAGGAGCCATGCTGGCATTGAATGAATACACTAACTGCTTTTTTACTGTGTTCTTCAATGTGTTCCTTCTATCATGCTGAGACCTGCATAAAAATGAAATGTCATACTCCACTACCCTTCCAGCCAGCGCTACAGTTTATTTTCTTGTCTTCTGATGGAGTTCACAAATTTAATAACTGCCTTTTATCCTGGCCTCTATACTCCCTTTCAGCCTCCTATTCAGTCTTCTCTCTCTCTGCAGGCTTGCAGGAAATGCCTCATTTTAGATTTTCTATAAAGAACATAATAGATGGGAAAAGCAAAAGAGAGGGGGATATTATCTATCATGTAGAAATGGACACAGGGCAATCAGACAGTTTTAATAACAACTGAGTGGAAAAATAAAGACTTTTTGTTATTGTCATATTTACTGTGTTCTGGATGAGGCAATTTGGGACAAGATGAATTGACTAGTTTCTGTTGTAAACTGTATTATGATTCATCTGTCTATTTTCCATTAAAAATAATTTATACTTAATAAAATACAGGTTATCATCAGGGAGATCTTGACAATAGGTGACTGATTTTGCAGTTAATTAATATATGCAGTGATGAATGTGAGTATTTCTGCATGGTGCAAGCAGCTGTCATTAATAATGGGTTGTAGATTTCAATGGCAGTATCATTAATGGGATGTATTAGTGTTCAGATATTTTGGAAGTTGGAAAATAATAGAGTAATGGCAGGCAACACTTCTAAAGAAATAACATCTGCTGGTAATACCAACAATCTTCCATTTGCAATCTCATTAAGGACTGACTAAGCTACATACCATGTTCCTCTCTGTAGCTTTTAAATGCACAGGCAAACACTTTGCCAGCAAACTGAAAGAGTGGTTTGGTAACTAGACATCTTCCTTTCTCATCCTGTGCTCTATAGCCTTCACCTCTTTGATTAAAAACACAGCATGTGAAAATGAGTCATTGTTAATCCTAGGGAAATGGTTTCTAAGTTGAATTAGTTAAATGCTAATTGCAGTGCTTTGCCTACAAAGAATCACCCAGAACCTTTAACTAGATGATGTTTAATTGCCTTCGGAAATACCAAGTGGCTCTCTGTGCTTACAGCGTTTCACATTCCAATAAGAAAATGTCAAAGTACATAGGCTATGAGGAGAATGAGGTTGATGACTTCTAAAATTTTTGAACACAAGCCCATCTCACTTTACAGCAGTGGAATGTATGGATACATTGTTGTCTTGTAGACTTATAGAAACATGAATCCTAGATACACTAGCTATAACTGTATTCCATGCAGTCTTCTGAATTTCATATGAATGAAATTCACCTAATTCATTGTCGTTATATTCCCAGCAATGAAGACAGAGTGCCACATGAGAATCCTGGGAGCTGCCTCATCATTAAATAATTAAATGAAAACCTTGAGAGTGTACTAAATATCTCAGTCTGGAATATTGAGATGCTGTTATTTTTTGTTATAACCTTAATAGAATATATACTAATAAGGTACAATACAATATTTATAATTTGTGTTTTTAGGAAAGTTGTCTATTCTAGTATTGTGCATGTAATTACTATGAGGGCAAATCATGGAAGGAAAAATATACTAGAGATCAACAGGAAATATCTATTTCATAAGCTGTATTAGTATATACATAGCATATTTTCTTCTAAATATTTGATTAGGTAAACTATCTTATTCTATATCCGTGTCTATCCAAGTTGGCTGTTATTTAATGTTTCATACTGGTATATTTTGTATATTTTCCCAGGCTACAAAATTCCAGTATTAGTATATTTATTCCATGGCTTGCCTATCACATTTTGGGTAAGTGAATTTGAGTGAGAAAAAGGATGGGATAAGTTACAGAATTTGATTTTCAGAGAGAAACAATTAAAATTATTATTCCTGGGATTAGTAAGGTAAATTGAAGGAACAAACTAGAGTTTACAGTTTATTTCATGAAGAGAAGAGTGGATCCATTACAACTTCCACTTAAACTTTCAGCAATTTATTTCTTTGGAACAATTGTATATTTACCTAATATCTTTATTCTTGAAATGCTCCCATTTTGATGAGAATTTTTATTTCATGATATGGTTTGTCTTTTTATTATGATGATATTTTTGAATGACTAATATGCTTCTAGTAAGCCAATTCTATTTCTGCATTCCACCTCAACAGGAAATTGACTGAGGCATATGGACTTGCTTTTTAAACTGTTACTTGCCATGTGATTCTCTTAAACTTTACAAAAGCACAGTTTTTGTGGACATATATCTTACTTTTCTATTACTGTATATTAATGATAAAATGATAGATTTTGT
Organism: Cricetulus griseus; assembly: GCF_003668045.3. Lineage (NCBI taxonomy): Eukaryota > Metazoa > Chordata > Mammalia > Rodentia > Cricetidae > Cricetulus > Cricetulus griseus. The sequence continues at coordinate 153,702,874 of NC_048598.1, read as the reverse complement.
TGTGACACTTTTATACATGGTGATAAGTGGCTTTGAGTTTAATCCCTCTCCTGCTACCCACCAGTGTCCCTGCTTCCTACTGATTCTTTTCAGACTCAGTAATTTCCTCTAGCACTTTAGAGTTTCTCACTTTTTCTAAGACCCTGAATTTTATAGAAATATTATTTTACTTTCTTTAATTCTATCACCATGATTCGAGTTCCATGATTTTCTGTTTTGATTTATTTTTTTAAATTTTAGTTACCTTTTCTTTATTTTTCTCCTTTCTCAATTTTCAGAAGTATTTTTCTCTCCCAAAACAACTTTTGTTTCACTATTTTCTATTTTTCTTTTTAACCAGTTACTGCTAATCCTATTTATGTCTTTGATATTATACTGCAATATGCAATTGCCATCGAGACAGTTTTTAGATGTGTATCTGTTGCCCTATTGTCAAAATAATGATTAGTGAATTAACACAATAGCTTTGAAAATGTTGTGACTATGTCTCATAAGAAATGTTTTTCACAATTCAAAGAATATACCTATGTATATGATTAACCCTTGAATAGGCATACATCCTCAAGCAACATTCTTTACCATACTTACCATGATGTTATTGAGTTAAACCTGGGAGACATTTTTTTTTGTTTCTTCTAGTATGTGATTTTCTTATTTGTTGTGAAAAAAATCAACAAATATTCCGACAGTGATTTTTTTTTATTTTTTGCTTTTTTTTTTAAACATGGTTCTCTGTTTCTTTGGATCCTGTCCTGGAGCTCTCTCTGTAGACTAGTGACCTCAAACTCACAGAACTGCCTGTCTCTGCCTCCTGAGCTCTGGGATTAAAGGCATGTGCCACCACCACCCAGTCCTCTCACAGTGATTTTTAAATGAGTTGTGTCTATTGGTCATGAACAATAATACAAGAGTCATTTAATGTGATGAATTGTTATATATCTGTTATTGTCCAGGATATCATAAGGGAAGGTGAATGAAGAAGACTCGTTTTTATCTTGCTGAAGTTTAGAGAACAAATACATATCTATTTATAGGTTCTGAAACATTTTATGACTTTCTGGGCTGGAGAGATGGTGGTTTGGCATCTCAGCATCTTTACTGTTCCTTCTAAGGATCTAGGTCTCCATCTCAAGAGCATTTGATGCCCTCTATTGATCTCTGTGAGCACTGTACTCATATGGACAAACACACACAGCCCTGCCACAGCTACGCATAGTCCATAACAAATTTAAAAAAAATGGTAGATCAATTCCCAATTTTCTGAGAAGCCATCATATTTATTTCCAACGTGGTTATATAAGTGTACACTGCCACCAGCAGGGGAGTGTTGCCCTTTTTGGACATCCTCACTAATATGAGCTGTCATTTCTGTATTTGATTTTATCTATTCTGACAGGTGTAAGATGGAATCTCAATACCCAGATATACCATGTCTGGGCACAAACCCATAAGACACTCCATCCTGCCATAATGACACTTACTCAACTATGCTCATAGCAGTTTTATTAATGATAGCCAGACACTGTACCACAACCTAGATGTCCCATTAACTTAATAATGGATAAAAAATAATGTGGCACATGTACACAAAGGAGTATTACTCGGCTATTAAAAAATGACACAGTGAAATTTGCATGTAAATGATGAAACTAGAAAAAAAAACCTTAAGGAGTGATGTAACCAAGACTCAGAAAGAAAAACATGGTATGTCCTCACTTATAAGTGGATATTAGTTGTAAAGAATAACCATGCTACAAGCCACAGACCCAGAGAAGCAAAGTAACAAGGAGGGCTTGCGTAGGAACTCACGGATTGCCCTGGGAAAGGGAAATAGAATAGGTTCCATGGGTAGAATAGGGGCAAGTAGGGATCGGAAAAGAAGAGATAATGTGGGGGTGAGGTAGAGGAAAACACTGGGAGACATGACTGAATTTGTGTGGCTGTTAGGGTCAAGACAGAAAACTAGTGTAATGGATACTTCCAGGAATGCATGATGTGACCCTACCAAAGTCTCCTCATAATTGGGAATACTAAACTGAAGCAGGCATGTTCTGTAACAAAGAAAGGCTTTCAGTGGTGGGACTGAGACAACAACCTAGCCACAGAATGTTTGCCCTACAATATATCCTTTTTGCAAGATGTGCTGTAGTAAGGACTGCCCAAACTTGTAGATATAGCCAACCAATGACTGGTCAAACTTGAAATAAATGCCACATACCAGGAGAGGAAGCCTTCATCTGATACTGCCTTCAGTGAGGTTCAGAAACCAGAGTCTGTATAGCCCAGAGACATAGGATAGAAACATAAAACCAAACTTGACTTGCAAAGAAAAAAGAAAACAGATAAAGAAATGAAGGTAAATATAGAAAGAAAAAGGAAAAATGCTCATGAAATGATTTCTAAAAATATCCTGTCACACCTTCAGACCATAGACTAACATAACCATCATCAGCAACTAGATCCAGCAACTGATAGAAGCAAATGCAGAGATGCACAGCCAAATATTAGATGGAGCTTGGGGAATCCAGCAGAAGAGGTCAAGTAAGGATTTTAGGAGCCAGAGTCTTAATATGAGGGGAGGTATCTAGTCTTTTATAACTTGATATGCCATGTTAAGTTGATATCCCTGTGAGGGTTGCACTTTTCTGAAGGGAAAACAGAAGGAGTATGTAGGGGAGGAAGGGGATGTGGAGGGAGATGCTGGAAGAAGAGGAGGAAGGGGAAACAGGTAAGAATGTAACATATGAGAGAAGATTAAATAAACATGAAAAATAAATTATGACTTAAAATTAATGTATATGTATGGAGTTGCCTACAGAAGACAGAGAAGGTATTAGATTCATGGATCCTGACTTCCTTAGGCACCTGTGATAGGTACAGAGACCTGAACTTGGCCTCTGGAAAAGCAGCCCATGCTTCCAACTGCTGAGGCATTTCTCCAACCCCAAATATGACTTTCTAACCTATAAACTTCATTGTTTTGGTTAGTTGCTATTTTCAGTCACATATTATTGCTCCAGAACTCACTCTTATTGACATAGTATGAAATGTATTTTACAGAATAATTGAATTTTACAACTGAGAAGCTGACTATTCCCCTATTTAGTAACATCCCTTAATTGTTTTTCATTTTTAAATAAATTTTTATTTAAATTAAATCAATCTTATTTTACATACCATCCCACTTCTCTCTCCCTCCCATCTTCCCATGCTTTCCACTGAACCCCCATTCCACCACCATCCACTTCCCAGGGAGGGTGAGGACTCCCATGGGGGATCATCAAATAAAAATCTGTCACATATTTTGGGCCAGGACCTGGGCCGTCTCCAGTGTATCTAGGCTGAGAGATTATCACTCCATGGGAAATAGACTCCCAAAGCCCCTTTTGTGCAATAGGGATAAATATTGGTGTCACTGCCAGAGGCCCCATAGACTGCCTTGACATCCCTAGTGAAACCCACATTCCAGGGGCCTGGTTTGAGTTCTATGCTGGTTTCCTAGCTGTCAGACTGGGGTCTGTGAGCTCCCAATTGCTCAGGTCAACTGTTTCTTTGGGGCTCCCCAGGATAGTCCTGACCCCTTTGCTCATCACTCCTTCCTCTCTACAACTGGATTCTAGGAGTTCAGCTCACTGCTTGGCTGTAAATCTCTGCTTCTGCTTCTAATACTTGCTTTTAGATAACAGAAATATTAATTCATAAAAATAAATTATATATACATTTGAAACTGAAAACAGTATAGCTTGCCTCTAAAATATCAATAATGAGACTTGCAATGTTTGTGCTTAACCTAATGACAAACAAATGAAACTGAAATTCATATGGAATGGTGAGTAGTTGTGAACAGGCAGAGAAATGCTGAACAAACAAAGCTGGAAGCATTACAAAACCTGAATGAAAAACATGGTACAGAGCCACTGGAACTAAAAGTAACACGGTGTAGACTTAAAGCAATGGATATTTGGAAGGTAGGAAATCCTGCACCCAAAACCCATGCTTCTGTGGCTAAGATGCTCTTCACAAAGTTACCAAACACATTCACTGAGGAAGAGCAATGAGCAAATTGGGCTGGCAAAACAGTGTATCCCTATTGCACAATATTGAGAGCTTGATATTCAGCTCTCAGTTTGTAAAAAATCATCTCAAACTGGATCAGAAATAAAAACACAAAAGCAAATGACAAAAACTACAAAACAAAAATATAGAAGTGTTTAGAAGTGACTGAGAAACATTTCAATAATCAGTATAAGTGATTTGGGGAACATCTGATCCCCCAGAGGACAAGGAACAAAATCAAAGTATACCATGGGATTACATCATGTTAAAACACTTCTCCACAACCAAGAAAAGAAGTGACACAGGGAATTCTGCCACCAAAGCACATCACAATTTCTTAGAATTCAGTAACATTGTAGATCTAAAACTACCAAACAGTCAGGAAGATGGTTCAGTGTGTAAGGCACTTTGCAGTAAGTCTAATGACAAAAGGATCTGCCTGGCCTGATGAGAAAATTGCTCTCTGGTCTCTGCACATTCTGTTGTCCCTGACATACTTTGTATCTGTCTTCTACCCTTGTACTCTCATCTCAGAATGATTCCTTGCAGTATATTCCAGTTTTCATTACACTGAACTAATCTTGCTCAGAATAATGATTACCTTCACTTTCCTTTGAAAACTATCAAAACCAACACCAGATTATATCAGTCTAATTGTTAATATTTGATGGTCTTGATTTACCTTTGCTTTATGGTTTTACATTGAATTCCACTGCATATCTTCAGCCAGCAATTTTAAAATGGGATTCCTATCACTCGTTACTTGGCTTTCTTGGTTTATAAATATCATTCTGATTCTGTCTGAGATTTTACACAGGTATCTTGAGCTGTTTAATTCCAGATATGTGCAAGGGTTAAAACTAGATGTTGAAATTCTACTACTTCAACTGGAGAAGATATTTGGCTGAATTGCAGCATAGTTGTGTCTTTCAGCATCTAAAAGTGAATTATATGATATGATAGTCTTGACATTTCCAGGGTAGAAAATGCATTTCTTTCAATGCTAATTAGTTTAGTAATGCATTGTTGACATTTACCTTGGTGAGCACAATAAACAATAGAAGGGCCACAATAAATGTACTGTTAGCCTGTATAAAATATTTTCAGCATGTCATATCACAATATTTACAAATAAACCATACATTTATTTACCTTATAATTGTCCCCATGAAATAAACATAATGTTTCTGCAATTAAATTAAAACATAGCATTCTTATAAACAAACAAAAGAGCTGAAAAAGAAAAATGACTTCACATTAAAATGTTTAATGAATTGATTATCCTTGTATTTCAATAGCATTTTAATGTGTAGATTCCTTAGCAGCAAAAACATTTTGAAAAGGTGATACCTTTATGTATTGTGCCTGATGTGTGAATTCAGATACTATGATACTCTAAAACTGGTTGTTGAGACTATATCAATAGAATCTAACATTTCAGTACACTTTAGAAACAAAGCCATAACAGTAAGTAAATTCCTGATATATTGCTATTCTCATCAATATCAAGCTTTCAGATTGTCTGAGCAAAGGAAAACAAAACAAATTTGCAATTTACACATTCAGTGTTTTAGAACCACTCATTACTGAAGTTTCAGAAGGCTGAGTTACATTATGAATTTGTCACATTAATGCATGTGCATGTGTGATTGATGTCACATGTTTTTGTAACAAGCTCTTCAAGTGAACTTTTTTATCTAATAGATTTTCGTGGACTTCAAACTCAACAACATCTTTAACATAAATAAATATGGATCCATTTGAAACCACCATGCATTCAGCACAGTCATTCTCTTGATGTCTCCTCTCACAGTGAAGAGTAGCAGACAGCATAACACATCACCATGAAATAATTTTAAATTGAATTTTTAGTTATTCAGCTGTTGCACTCATGGATTTTGATGATTTCACTTCAACAGTTTGAATTTCCATGCATGTGATTTTAGGCAAGAAATAGTAAATCAAATTATAGTAGGTTTTTTCAAAGTAATCAGTTTTGTTGTTTTCTATAAAGAAGATGAATAATTTGTTTTAGATCTCATATCTAATTGATGTGGCATATCATGTATTCATCACAATTCCCTGCATAATGGATTATGTTTACAAGAAACTTCACAGGGCAGGACAGCAGAAGCAGTTTGTAACAACACAAAAGAATACTATTTCAGCTGTTGTGGGCAGAGCTAACATGTCTGATGCCATGTAGTTGTTATGTTATCAATTTAAGATTTTTTAATATAAAGCACACCCATTCAGAACATATCTGTCCTATGTCATTCATTTTACCTGACACATGATTGTTAAAACTCTATTAGTCATTGACCTGATTATTTTGACAGAGCTGGAGGCATGTTCTTTACCTGAAAACAAACAATCACCCAGAGGCAAGGACAGTTGGATTAGCAGTCATCTTTGATATTAACATATGTGTATTTGATGGCAAAAATTCAAGATTGTTTTCTCCCAATTTTAATTTTAAAGTAGATGTTGTTGTTGTTCAAAACAACATGTTTTGGGATCCTGGAAGATCCCTAAAAAGATATAATTAATACATGCTATATTCTCCCCAAAGAAAAAAAAAGTGTGTCCTAAAAATTCAAAACAACTATGTGCTAACCTGTTTGCACACAAATTAACTTTAACTTTTGGGATATAGCTTTACAGAAACATTTCACTTGATTTTAGTTATCTGAACCAGGTAAAGTTAATGTCAATCAATTTAAATATATTATAAAATATTAATGTAAATAAAATGTACTGGTTTATTCTGGATATTTCTAATTCCAGAAAATTCGATGCGATTTAGAAGTAACCCACATGAGCCCAAATATTACTATGAATTCACCATCACACAAAATCCTAAATTTATTTAAAATATGTGATTATTATAGGGACATCCCACTGGACTGGAAATGAGGCCCACTTCATAGGAGGTATTCTATTCTTGGTAATGTAACTGAGTTAAAAATACATGCCTGGGTAGGTCACAGGCCCAAAGAGGTGATTAAATCAACTTAGCATCAAATTGACTATTAAATATCTGTTTACACTCATAGAGACAACTACTCCCTGTCTCAATCAGACAAGCTTCTGTTATAAGTGAAGTGTGGTTAGTAAAGCAAATTATGGCTGTTCCAAAGTTATTATAATAAGGGACAGCTAAGGACCCTGCCTGAAACAAGACATTTATAGTACACTCCTCTAAAAATTGGGGAAGATCAAAGAAGGGAAGACTGTAATAATATGATTGCTAGATTTTATCAATGAGGGCTGTGACATAATCTTCTTTCAATATGACATGTCTATTGCCATCATAAACTCATATTAGTTAGGGTTACAGGACCTGAACTTGCAGAAGACTGGTCCTATTAATAGTCAGTCACTGATGGCAGAGGGGCCCATGGGTTTCTATATGTCATTCGTGAACTATTGGTTAATGAGAGATTCCAGAGAGAGGAGGATCCAATTTCTTTAACTATTCACCTAATAAATAGCTCAAGAGTCTTCAATGAATAGCTCCACATCCATTGTCACATTGTGGGTCCTGGTTAAACTCATTAGGTCCCCCAACAAAGAATGAAATATAGAAAAAGAAGTGTATGGAAGAGTTGGAGCATAAAAGGAATGGAATTAAGATTAAGGATGATGGATGATGAGAGTAATTAGTTTGAGTTTTGGGTATGTATGAAATTTTCAAAGAATGAATGTTATGAAAATTAAGCAAGAAAAATGCTATTAGATTTTTTTGAAATTAATTTTATTTGAATCTCTACTGTGTTACACTCAAATGTAAATTTCATAGACAATGTCATTATCTCACTAGATCAAACCTTGGGACCTGGTGCCCAACTACATAAGTACATAGACTTATATGTATCCATTTATTATGTAATTAAGTAGTAGATAACAATATAACATATGGCTTTTAAGAATCAGATTTGTGTCTAATACTGATTGAGGTATTGAAACCTATTGAATACAACCATAAGAAATTTAAGCATCATTCTCTTAAGGCACTATTTAAGGCTTCTGTTAATTTAAGCATGAAGACTGGTAAAATGGTTTAGCAGAGAAAGTCACTTGGCCTGTGATCCTGATAAACTAAATCTGATCTTGGGAACACATTTGAAATGGAATGAGTGAATAGATTTCACAGAGTTGTTTCTTGACACATACACAGTGTGGAATGTATGCCTACAGAATATGTGTTTGTGTGTGTGTGTGTGTGTGTGTGTGTGTGTGTGTGTGTGTGTGTGTGTAACACACACAAATAATAATGATGATGTTATCAAAAATGAGTTAATACTTGTTATTGTTTCATTCTATTTCTGTGACAAATACTGTATTCAAAACAATGTAGAAGAGGAAGGGATTGATTTCAGTATAGATTACAGTCCACCATGGGGGAATGTCATGTCAGTAACTTGAAGCCGAGGTCATGGAAGAACAATACTTTTTAATCTCACTCCTTAATGAAGCTTCCAGTACAGAGAACAGTGCCTCCCACAGTAATATGGCCTCTCCTACACCAACTGACAATCCAAACAATTCCCTACATCATACCCATAAAACAATCTAATATAGGTATTTCCTCAACTGAGGCCTTACTCTCAGATACTCTCTAGTCTATTTCAAGTTGGCAGTTGAAAGTCAATAGGATGATAAATTTAAAATAAATGTTAATAATATACAGATGTTTTAATCTTCCATGTTTCAAAATTAGAAATTAAATGTTAATAATTTTTATTGATGCTTAGGAGGTATTTGTACAGATTTTGAATGTACAACTCTTTTTGGTTTTGGTTTTTTGAAACAGGGTTTCTCTGTGTGGCCTTAGTTTTCCTGGAATCCACTCTATACACCAGGCTTGTCTTTAACTCTGCCTCCTGAGTGCTGGGATTAAAGACATATGCCAACACCTCACAACTAACTTCTTTCACAAATATATTGAAACTATCTTCTTCCATTTACTATATTCTATTTTTACTTTGTCATTATTTTTGAGAAAAAGAAAATTTATCAAAGTGCAATTTACTGTTTAAATTCTTTATCAGTAATATTTTAGTATTTTTTTTTACCTATTTCAAACAAATTACTTATTTCAAGGTCGGGAAATATTTAAGCTCCATTACAGAAACTTATTTATTTTGCTATTCAGATTACTTTTAATGCATTTAATTTGAAGTTTAGTATGAGATATTCATTTCTCTGTAAATCAGTTGATCCTTATACTTACTTCAAGTTCATCTTTCCCACTAAGATGTTGAAATTTCATCTTCAGCATAACTGAATTGCTACAAATGCACAGGTGGGCTTTTGGTCTGCAATTCCACTGGCTCAATTGGTTTGTCATTGCTTGCAGCCATTCCTTGCTATTTAAATTATTTTATGGTAAGTCCGCATATGTGGCACATGTATCTTTCAAGATTTCTGTTCTTCAAAGAAATTTGAGATTCACAAAATAATACATTAAATATCACAGGAGATTTATTTTTATATTTCCATTGACATGTATTTTTCAGAAACAAGGCATATTCCACCAAAAATTTTACATGTGCCGGTCAATCTTTGGGGCATTTTCATCTCAAAATTCAGACGTTCAGACTTCTAATTAATGAGGTGTCTTTCCAAATAGATCTGTGCATTTGGTTAATCTAATCAAATAATCTTAATGATTACTCTAGAATGTATCTTTTGAACTTTTATTTATAAAGTTATAAGATAGATGAGAACTATTTACATTTCCACAGAACTACTGCTTATTAATTCTCCCTCTAACTTTTTAAAATATTTGATAAGACTCAAGTCATAAACTCTAAATATAATAAATAGTATTACCACATTAAAAGCATCTTTTGAGCCTTAGTTTTAGGCCTTGTTCACAGTCACTCAGGTACCTTGACTGACAGACAAAAGCAAGGCAGAGCACAATGATGGAAAAAGCATGAAAATACAGAAAGAAATACTTAATTTCATTCAAAGGGTCAGGGGCATTAAGCCCAGAGGTGACTAGCTTTCAACACCCTGATTAACTAACCAAGGGTAACTTATAGAATGTTTTTCCAGTTAAGTTATATAGAAAATCCATCCAAAGCAACCTCTTCTGTTATACATGCAGAGGAACCCAGTTGATATCAATATTTACTAAATACAGAGAGTGAAAAGTCACTTAATATTTAAAGAAATAGCAAACGTAATATTAATTTATGTTTACAAAAATACTTGACTGAAGACACTTCCAGGAGAAAGGATTAATTTTGCTCACCCTTTCAGTGTGTCAGTGGCAGGTCATGATGGCATTCATGGCAGCAAGGATATGGGACAGAAATTCCTCACCGCATTGTAAACTGGAAAGCATCCAGATCAGGCTGTATTCAGTGGTGGGTACAATCCAAATGCCAGCCCTAAGGGGACTCCTTCTCACTATCAGGACCTACATTGTAGGGGTCCAGAACTTTCAAATGTGTGCCATTATTTGGGGACCCAGCTGCAGTACATAGTGTGTTGATGAGGCTATACACTTATAAAACTAGGTACAACAAAATGTTTGAATTTAATGTCTATGTTTACTAGCTATTTTTGTGAATTCAGGAATAGACAATCTCTTTTAAAAGATTACATTTTCCAAAGGTGTGTAAACCAAAATAATCACCATTTTGCTACAGTAAAGAAACACCATTTTCACCAACCAAAACCCAAAATCTTACAATAATAAGGCACAGGTGCAACACAGGTGTAAATCTGTGATTCACTTCATTTATTTTCTCCATATTTTAAAATGATGTGCATGAAATCTAGAAAATTAATAATCAAAAGGGCAGAAAATAAAAGATTATACAGTCTGGGGCCCTAAAAACTCTGGGGAGACAGTTCATTGGATAAATTGCTTGTAATATAAATAAAGAGACCCGAGTTCAGATCCTCAGCACAGACCTGTCAGAGGACATGATGTCCTTTATAATTCCAGAATTCAGCAAACACAATCAGGGAAAGCCTGAAGCAGGGTCTCTAGCTAGATCAGTCTATATCAGCAAGCTTTGTGCTCAGTTGAAACACTGATGTTCTCTAAGTAAGGTGGAGTGCATTTTGGAAGACTACTCATTCCTATCTTCAGCATCCATATGTACAGCCAACCTGATTATGTATTCTTGTACTCATACAGGTGCCTACACACATGTGAATATTACATGCACAACACTCATAGACACAGATTGAATTTCAAAATGAATGGAAACCAAAGGCATGTCAATGTCCATGAAAAGAATGTGGTTAATGGGTCAAAATTTTGTTGAGAGGAAAATCACAAAATTTCATGTGAACAAAGGCCCTAGGAACAAGTAGAATAATTGTAATTTTCATGTTTCTACTGTGCTATTGTTTTTAACTTGGGGAAATTGAAAGGCCATATTTTTCCCAATTTTTTCTTTTGATACTCAGATAAGAACCAGACAGTGATATGAACAAAAACAGCAACTCTACCAACTACCATGATGTAGTCTATAAAAGAATTCTTGACTTTCTGGAGAACAGTACTTCTAAGAACCTGTTAGTTGCCAGAAGCTGATGTACCAGTGTGTTTGGTTTTTTTAGGAAAGAGGCATTCTAAGCCCTCCATACACAGATCTGTGTGATAATGAAGTTTCATATACATTTGAGGAGCCAGTCCCTGGAACAACTCCTTGAGAAGCCCTTGGAAAATGACAGAGAAATGCCACTACATGTTATGAGAAAAAGCTCTGCATGTTGAAGAAGGTGTTTGTCAAAATATAGCTGGGAATTGCTGTCTTTTAAAAAGATTTTCAGAAAACATTCCTCTCACTTACATATTTGAAATTAGTGTAGTATTTGCTTTCAATTCTCACAAGAAGCAGCTATGAGTCTCAGAGATGCACACTTGTAACCGCACCCAGCCAATAATTGTCTCTGCTCTATTGCATTTTGAAAGAGTATTCAGGGATATGATTTACAAAGCTTTTCCAATATTATATATAGGTAATTTATCCCCTTGGTAATGGATAATGTTCAGTAGGTTCAACATTGACTTATACCAACTCTCACTTACAAAATAAATTTTCAAAACTATATTGCTTATGGACCAAAAGGTAACTGATATTTTATCATATTTAGCCAGGCCTTTTGTTCCTGTAATGCATCATGACTTATACATAATAAAAATCTCTTCTCCCTCTGTTTCTATTTCTGTCTCTGTTTCTCTCTCTTTACCCCAAACACGCGCAGTCAACACACACACACACACACACACACACACACACACACACACACACACACACTGGAGGCATACATTCCACACTATGTATGTAAGAGTCAGGGTACAACTCTGTGAAATCTATTCACTTTTCTCATACTGGATTGCCTCAAATCAAGGCATGATAAGGCAATCCAGTATGAGAAAGTGGTCCCAAGAGCATGAAAATGACTCACAGACACCCCCATACCTCTGTTAGGAGTCTCACAAGATCATTCAACTACACAACAACAACATTTATTCAGAGGACCTGTCTGGTCTATATACAAGGTCCATGGTTGTCACTTTAGTCTCTGTGATACCCTATCATCCCTTCTTAGTTAATTTTGTGGGATGTGTCCTTAATCACAATGCTGGAAACTTTGCTTGGTTATAGAAGATAGCTGTTTGAGGCTCCATATCCCCTATTACATGACTTGGTTGGCTTAAAGGGCTCTTTTTGCAATCTGATTCTATAGCCACTTTGTCATTTGTGCAGGAAAATGATTCAGGATTCTAGCTAGGAAGAAGGTCAAAAGAAAAATTATACTTTAAGTGAAAACATTGAATTTGGTTAATGTTCATTAAGTTATTAAGGAATTGTGAGAATTAGAGCTATATTTTGAAATCTGTAAATGTGTCATGAAGCTAATAGGAGAAAATATCTGTTCTTTAATGTTTTTATACCATTATTTTAAAATTTATAATATATAGATTATTCAGTTTAAAATGTGCATTTGAATTGAAAAATTATAACTAATAAATGCAAATATGAAAATTCAAATAATCCAAATGCATTTGCCTTATATTTAAATTTATATTCAGGTTTCATAAAATTAAAACTTTTTGTGATGAGAATACCATGAGATTCTTTTGTGTTCATACAATTACAGGACACAGATCTACTTAAGTTTATCTTGTTTATAACAACTCTTGAAGATTTCTGGATCTACACCATAGATAAGGAGTCTTAGCAACAGTGACAAATTTTTTACATAAGAATATTTTTACCTAAGACTCATGGTTCAGGATAATATATTATTTCATTGACTTGCTGTTTTGTTTTTTTTGAATGAGTTAACATTTTGAGAGAGGCTTTCACTGTGCATCCTGGGCTGACCTTGAACTCAGTATGTATATTAGGCTGATCATGAACTCAGGTTGTCCCTCTAGCCTTAGTCTCCTAAGTACTGAAGTTAAAGGAATTAACCCCCATGTTCATACTGTTTTAAAAATATTTTAAAAGGTTTTTAGTCAGTCTCAAAACACAATCCATCTAATGCAGACAAAAATCATCATTTCTGTCGTCAGCATTCTATGCCTAGTGGTTAATGAAAATAGATTTTTAGATTATCTCACAGACTTCAAAGGAGTAATAGTAAAAGAGTTGATTACAGTGAAAGAATGTAAAATGAAAACCGAAGATTCTTTTGTATTTTATTTTAAAATACTTTCTACCAATAGATGGTATGAACTGCAAAGATACTAATCCAATGTTCTATCTAAGCACAATATAATTTCTAATTTTGAAACATGGAAGATTAAAACATCTGTATATACTCAGTTCAATAATAAAAAGTGGATCAAATGCAACGCCAATAAAAAATGCAGTTTACAAACTTTTAAAGCAAAATTTAAGAAACCAATATTCATCCAGACATAACAGGAGTAACACTGAAAAGCTATATTTGGATTTTCCCAATTCCAGGAATATACAGATGACATGCCAATTAAATTTCGTGGGTATTGTGTTACCAGGAGTATATTTGTCAAAAAACCTTAAATCAGAATAATTGACCATTTTGGAAAATAATTTTAGGCTTCCTGTCTCATATCATGTTAATTTTTTCTACTAATAAGTCCTTTTTCTATCTAAGTTTTATGTGACCTAATCACATTTGTTTTACTTAAACAGTTACATGCAAACTATAAAATGTATTTTAAGATGATTATTTGCCAAAAGTATACTTTACCAGGAATGAAAACAAATTTGAATATTAATGATGTACTTGTTGATTTTTACACAGATATTGGCTATTGGCTAAATTTTTGATGCTGTGGGATTCAGAGCACATGAACTTTTTTCAGAGTTGATCAATATTTTAATTTTATAATAATCAATATTAAGAATGCTATCTAACATAACTATACCATTCAAAATGATAGAAACAATTAGCGTCTCAATCAACATTTAAAAATAAACAGGCTAATATGACACAATCCATAGTATGCTAACTTGATACATGCATCCTAAGCAATTATAGCAGGAAAAAAACAACAACTATATTTGTGTAAGAGAAAAAACATTAGATGCAATTAAAACTTCAAATTAAAACATAGTATGGGTTTCAGTCTATGATGGAGTTTTTCAGGTATCATTGTGTAGAACCAAGAAAGACTAAAGTGGATTGTGTGATGTGAAACAGAGGAGCCTGCAAGAAACACCTCAGATTCTGCACACAATTTACTTTAGTTTGAGCTTTTGTTGCTACCTGATCAGAATCTTTTATTGTTACTAAAGTGGGTGAGATTCCTACATTCAGTTACATGAAACCATCTGTGTTTATTACATATTGGTATAGGCAACAGTGTAACACTGGGAGACATTAGGGTGGTCCTTCCCAGGGAAGAGCACAACTGTTGTTTGTCCAGTGTCAGTCCAGAAAAGATACCTACAAATAACATTATATGGACTAGATTCTGATTAAGATGTAAGCCTCATCATATGTTTGTCATATGAAATTTACTTAATACTATATGAAAAAATTAGGAAGGGGGTTATATGTTATAATCCATTCCAATGGTGATGATACAATGGTGACAATTTATCAGTTAATTTCCCCAGTTTTCTGCCCATAAAGTCTAGGTTTCATTGTAATTTAAAACAAGTCATCACTTTGTTAGTAAAATCATACCTAATATATGCTCTAAAACAAAATTCTCTCATTTCTTGACTGCAGTGGAAAACTGGAAAGATGTATTTAAATCATTCATTCAGAAAAAAATATTATGCAAGCATCAGTAAAATAATGAAGTAAGATTTGGATCCAACAAAGTAACTCTTCAGTATAACTGGAGAAGAGAAACTATTATCAAAGCCAAACATATGTTTCCAAAGAATGTTATTGCTGCAAAGAAAAGCCTATGAAATAGCTTATCTGAACTACTCAGTAAAATTGAGTCTCCTAGTAAGTTCAGAAACTGTTAGTAAGGGCTCACTAACATGACTACCAAAACATGAGCTGAACAAGAACACAAACAAATAAACAATAAACAAACTACACGGGAAAATAGGCAAAGAGACAAAATTACTACACAAAGAACAATAGACAACTAAGTAAAGTTGAAAGCAGATGCATGGTCCTTCCCAGGGAAGGGCACAGTTATTGTTTGTCTGGTGTCAAACAGCCATCCGTGTAAACATAAGTAAAAATGACATTATATGGTTTCAGCAGGCTATTTGGCTATATTCAGGAATACACACACACACACACACACACACACACACACACACAAACACACACACACAATACAATTCAATATATACATGAAATATTATCAATATTGCATCACAAGAATTAGTTAAAAAGAGTGGGCATCACTTCGAAGAAGTGCTGGAAGGCATATATGGGAATGGTTGAAGAGAGGAACAGAAATGGGAAAATGTTATAATAAATGACAATAATATTTTTAAAAGGGTTGTTGATGGAGATTATTGACTTTGTTCAGAGGGAAATAAACAAAAAATATCAGAAAGATGAATACACATGTTTACTTAAAAAACTACATCCTTTCCATCAGAAGCTAGAATAGTGCTTATGAGTGCATTAAGAAATTATATGTGGCTGGGCATTGGTGGCACATGCCTTTAATCCCAACACTCAGGAGGCAGAGGCAGGCAGATCTCTGTGAGTTCGAGGCCAGCCTGGTCTCCAGAGAGAATACCAGGATAGGCTACAAAGATACAGAGAAACCCTGTCTCGAAAACCCCCCAAAAAAGAAAAGAAATTATATGTGAATTTAGTTTTATATATTTAAATGAAAGAGAGACATGACAGAGTAAAGTCAGTATCCACAGAGATCTTATTATTGTCTTTAATTATAAATTAGAATGGAAATATATCATTCCTTTACAAAATATTCCTTTGCCAAGCCTGGTAAAAAAAATCCCTAAAATTTATGAATTAGAAAGAGAAACTCATTTAATGTTAATGTTTTTTTTTTTTTTTTTTTTTGCTTCAGGATGAGTTCAAGACATGTGTCCAATCAATCTACTCATTGACTAATTATTATTGACTGAAGATAATTACCTTTAAAGAATCCTTTATCTTTTTTGTGCTTATACCAGGACCTTTCAAGGAGTCTTATGTATAACTAGGCAAACAATTCAAGACATGGCCTCAAGATAGATTTATTTAGAATAAACGGATACCATTAATCTCTTCTAGACACTTGGCTAGGCAGGCAATTTTGCTTAAGTGTGCAACTGCACACTGCTGAGCTGTCATGCTGGGATGTAGAGCAGAGCTCTGACATTTCAGTTTAGTAAAGTGCATTTCCCATGCCTACAGGAGATGAGAAAGAAACGTTGATATATGGAAGTCTTTGCCTTTATCGCATATCAGCACCTTCATCAAGTGCTATGCCTGAGGGACCAGACATGTGCTAGAACAGAACTAGTGCCTTTCACATTTT
This sequence comes from Cricetulus griseus, assembly GCF_003668045.3. Lineage (NCBI taxonomy): Eukaryota > Metazoa > Chordata > Mammalia > Rodentia > Cricetidae > Cricetulus > Cricetulus griseus. The sequence goes on along the minus strand of NC_048598.1, from coordinate 153,685,878 downwards.
ACATGAATTTTTCTCTCATGGAAAGACAAAGAAAACAGTGAGTTAAATACTTATCTTGCTTTTCAATATAGACAAGAATATTTTGCAAAATTGACTGAGGTTGCTTGGCTGTTTTCTGCATTTGAAAGGAAACATCTAGATTCTATGAAGTGAAAAGACTCAAGCACACAGCATCATTAATCAAAGTTACACAAGTTTGTGTTGATACGTTATTTTAGGATCAGAAGGAATGCTTGAGAAGGATAGGGCATTTAAGAACCTTGTGTTCAGGAACAGTAACTCCATCCACTTGTCTTTCATGTTCTGGGTCTTCAGGACTAAAATCAACATCATTTACACAGTTTAAATTCAGAAAACATATTTTTTAACTCCTTGGTTATGGTACTATGTAGAAACTGAGTTGTCTTATCCTTTTTATTACAAAGGAGGAATTTTAAGGGTCCACTTCACATATTACTAAAGAAAATTTGTAGCCAGTTGTAAAATCTTAATGTAAATTTTAAGCACAAAGGGTATTATAACACCATTTCCCAATACCCAGTATAATGATGTATATCATAATGTATGTGAGTACACATACACATACAAGAATATACATATGTATATATAAATATATATGTATATATATGAGTATATATATATAAGAATATATATAGGAATATACATATATATGTATATACAAGAATTGTGCTGTTAAATATAAGATTTCAAATGAAACATTCATACACATGAACTTTTGGTAGGAAATTGTGGTCAAAATATTAATATTAATAAAGTATATTAGGTGATTACGTAATAGATAAAGGATTAAAAGGAATAACTGGCTATCATTTTCTGTAATTAACAACAGTTGTACATGCATATCTCTGTGAGGGTGCATATCTTCTGCAACTGGAGTTATAGACAGTTGTAAGCTGTATTGTTGGCATTGGACCTGGGTCCTCGGGAAGAGCAGGAGTGCTCTTAAATACTGAGCCATCTCACACCTCTACATTCTAATGTCTCTGATATGGGAAAGTACTCTTCAGGCTACCAGAAGAGAAACATAATCACCAACCTTGACCACTAAGCCTATATGTACAATGAAAGTTATGGTAGAGCAATGGTGTCACAAAGTTTGTGCGAGTAACCAACTTAAGACCAGCTCCACATGACAGAAACCATACTGACACTGCTTGGGTGACCAAAAACCAGAGACTACATAGTCCAGAGACCTAGTGTAAAACTAAATACTACTGGTCCTTTAAAAAAAAAAACTAGTGATAAATGGCTTCTAATGATATTCTGCTATACTCATAGATCACTTGCCTTCTTCAGCCATTATCAGAAAAGTTACTTCCTGCAGCAGATGGTAAAATAAAATAGAGACCCATAGCCAGACATCACATGGGGGAGGGGGTTGGAGGAACAAACAGCACTAAATGGGATGTCTCTATCGAGTGCCTCCCCTCAGAGCTCTGTGAACATGCTGGAAGAGGAGGCAAAAAGGGTGTCAGAGCCATCTGGAAAAGCAAAAAAAAAAAAAAAAACACTTGGAGAGCACTTTCCATCTGAATCACAGAGACTAAAGCTGTAAGTAAAAAACCTATACAGGTCAGGACACATCCTCTGCTTGTATATTATAGCTTTTAGTTTAGTATTTTTATGGGACACTAGAGTGTGTATATATGTGGGTCTCTGATTCTTATTCTTAGGAACATGTCCTTTTACTGTTTTGCCTTTTCAACTTTTGTATGATGGGTTTTCTTTTATTTTACTGTATTTATTTTGTCATATTTGTTTGTTTTCTCTTAGAAGCATATAATTTTCTAATGTGAGACAAAGAGGGAGTGTATCTGGGTGGGAAGAGAGGCTTGCAGGAAGTGGGAGGAGTAGAGGGAGGAAAAACTGTAATCAGGATATATCGTGTGAGAAGGGAAACTATTTTTAATAAAAGGGAGAAATGACGGAGAATCCTGTATGAAAAAATAAACAATAGTGATCAAAAAGTGAAAATAATCCTACAGAGCTTTTATGTTCAATGCCCTGTATCTAACAACTTAGTTGTGGAAGCTATTTTGGAAGAATATGGGGGTGGACAGAAGCAGGGAGGAATCAGGAGATGAGAATGAATATGATAAAATGTATCACATGAAACTCTCAAAAATATTATTTTGTTTTTGTTTATTTAAAATATCATATCTACCCCTTAGTCCAATATTTTTCATGTCGCTCATCTACTCCTCAAAATTAGGGCACATATATGATGATAGATTAATAGACAGATAGATATTCATATATGTGCCAGTAACTAAATTTAACCTGATAAATTCATTTAGTGTTGTTTTAAGTATATGTCTATAGAGTTGAACAACTGATATTGGATAACCAATTAAGGGGCTCATTAATGGGAAACACTATTTTTTTTAGCTGAGTTAATTTCCTGTAGTCATTTATCTATTTATCTAGGGATAGAGAATTGTATGATTTTCCCTGTCTACGTCAGCATTAAAATGGTATTGTCATTGTCCAGGTGTTGCTCAAACAGCCATAATGTTGAGGTGTTATGTGTATAGCATCCTGGACATATCTAGAAGACACAATCTTGCATCAGACTTCCTCATTCTCTGGCTCTGAATATATATATATATATATATATATATATATATATATATATATATATATTATATACACTTGGTAAGCTTCAGAAAGACTTGCCAGTTATGTAGCTTCATAAATTTCCAATGGGTAGTGCATTGGAGGTTCATAAAGCCTTGATTTGCCATCTTGAATTGAAAAAGAGGACATCAGCCTCATTGGCTCCATTGAATTATATGGGCAAAACAGAAAATACCTTACACAGTTGCCCTAACACTTTGAAATATTTTTTTTCTTCTAGGATCTAGACAAAGCTTGCAGCCTGTCTGCTTAATGGTACAAAGAAACACCATCCATCTGAATAATGTGTTACTTCCAAAATCCAAAGAGATTCATTAGGCATTGTTTCTCATTCTGGGTTTCCATGTTTATAAACAGCCTCAGATTTGGAAACTCATTCAGAAGTTGAAAATCTTTGTTTTAATGATTCTCCTAGAAAACATCTATTCATTTGACCTAGAAATGTTTGGCATAAACAAATCTACTAGCAATGTATTAAGGTCACAAGCAGGCAGGCAGGGTCATCTGCATGTAGGAATTAGACAGATCACATTTGATGTTACTCTTGTGCATCAAAAGAATGTTGCCCATCATGTCTCTGGATACTAAGGATTGCTAACAGCTTCCATCTCACCAATATTAAAATACACCCACTGAATCTGTAAGGTCTGAGCTACTTGAAAGAGCGATCATAAAATATTTATAGCATTCTAGTCACAGTGATTCCTCACTGCTAAAATGGAAGATATATCTTTTAGACCTCCATTTGGTTCTTTAAGGGATCATAAATATATCTACTCTAACATTCACATTTTCCTAAAAAATATCAATCCCTCCTCAGTATTCAAACAAGGAAGCTTGGTGTTTCCAAGTCACCCACTGGAGGAGTGATGAGCAAAGGTGTCAAGACCAGGCTGGTGAATCCCACAGAAACAGCAGACCTGAACAAGGGGGAGATCATGGACCCTACACTGATAACTTGGAAACTAGCATAGGACCAATTCAGACACCCTGAACATGGATGTCAGTTTGGAGGTCTGCTTAATCTATGAGGCCTCAGGTATTGGATCAGTATTTATACCTAGTACATGATGGACTTTGGGAGCCCACTCCACATGGAGGAATACTCTCTCAGCCTAGACACACAGGGAGTGTCTAGGCCCTGATCCAAAAGATATGACAGACTTTGAAGGTCCCCCATGGAAGGCCTCACCCTCCCTGGGTAGCAGATAGAGGATGGGATATGGATTGGTGGTGGGGGGTGTGTGGGGGAAGGGAACTGGGATTGACATGTAAAACAAGGTGGTTTCTAATTTAGACTTAAAAAGGCAATGAAAAAGAAGTCACCCACTCTAGGCTATCTTTAGGTCTATGGTTCATCCAACTAATCAAGTGGACTTGTTTGGTGTTTACATGCCATTTTAACTGTAAGTAGTTTCAACTCAAGGTATGAGTGTGATGATAATAAATTTGGCATAATTCAATCTTATGTTCCCTTCTCCATTATACTTCATCATTTTGTTCCTTAGAAACTTGTTTCTCAGCTTCCTGTCCATGTACCTGCAAACAAGATACACTTTCCCTAAGTAGATTCTAATACTTGTATATTTTTCATATTTTTTCCAGAAAAGGGTAATATGGAGTGTGTGCCCAAAGAAGTTCAGCATTGCCTTACATGGCCAATATCTCAGAGGAGACTATTGGAATTTGTGTAGATGTTTCAGGTTTAAACCCTTCAGATGGTGGCACATTGCCTCAAGGAAACATGTTCACAACTGAGGATTTCAATGTCCCAAAGTCCTTTAAGAGTATTGCTAAATAAACTTACACAGTTCTGAGATCCTTTTCCAATACAACCCTCTTTTAAATTGTACATATGCTATAAAGGTGTGGATTTCACCTGTTTTGTAATTCAAGCTATTTTGGTACTCATTTCTAGGTGATATTTTAAGAGCCCCCAATTCTGATAATATTATGATAAGTGTCTCAAGAACATACACAGAAGCTTTCAGGCCCTTCAAGAGGCATTTGAACTGGATTTATTTATCATTTATTTAGTTCATTACTTCTATTCACACTTTACTGTGTCAAATATTAGAGTAAGGTTCATCGTATTCATTAGTTTAACAAAAATATTAAAACATATAGATCATGCCACAGACAATTAGCACTCTTTTTGGTACTGGAAACATGATCATTAGTATCTTAAAATCAAATGGAATCAGTAAATTAGTTCCAACATCCACAGGAACTATTCTAAAAGCTCATCCTTAAGACACTGTTACTGTAAACTGTTTTCTGAACAAAAAAATCTGTTTTTGAAGTACTCTCCCAAGAAACAAGAAAATGATTAGGATGTTTATATGCATAGAAAAATATAACAAACATCTGGCTTAAATGTTTATGAAAATGTCTATGGTCTGAATGATGGTTACCCATAACAACTTCACTCTCTAATCTCATAATACTGGGATGTTGATTAGCTCACCACGCAGGAGCCCTCATGATAGACACAAATGTTCTTTTAAAAGAGACTAGATAAACATCATAAAGGTGCTTTAGTCTTTCCAGTACATGAAGAAAGAGAATGAAGTCACTGTTTAAGAATAGGCTCAACTCTAACAATGGCTATGCGAGAACATTGGTATGTTAGCCTTCATGGGCCTCAAAGTCATTATAAATCTTTACCAGTTATCCATTTTATATATTTTTGTTAATTTCTTTGACATAAATTAACTTCAGAAGTCTAAACATTTATAATATTTCTAGTATAAGTCAGAAGCTCCTGAGGCTAGAATGCCACAGTACAGTTCTTTAAAAGCAGGTAAGTATAAGAGTCAAGATATTCTACAATAAGTCTGAATACAAGAAAACAAAGTTGGATCTAAGGCCCAGCTGAAGTCTATCAAGGAGGAGGAACTCCCACTATCAAATGGAGAATCAACCTTCTTTCTCTACTTCAGTCTTTTTTATATTAAGAAAGCATTGAATAGAAAATGTTCTATATTGTTTACTGATTTAAAAGTTAAACTTATCTAAAAGCATTCACAATGCACTCAAAATAATGAGTCATTCATCAAAAGCACAAGAAATTCTCTCCTTGTGCCATTAGAGTCAATTAAAGGGAAATTGTCATGAATAGATGGATTATTCTAGCTAGGTCAATGGATGGGCATATACACAAAAACATCACAGATGTGTATGTATGTAGGTAGATAGAGAAATAGACAATTGATGTGGGGTGTCTTCTTGTATCTTATGAATATGTGGTACTCTTATTAGTTGATAAATAAAGCTGCTTTAGTACATGGCAGAGAGAATACAGTTATATGGGAAATCCAAGCAGAAACTCAGGAATAAAGCAGGCAGAATGCTGGAGATGCCATCCAGCCTCCAAAGGAAAAAGCTGTCCTAGAATCACCAGTAAGCCACTGGCCTCATGGTTATACAGAGATTGATAGAAATAGGTTAATTTAAATAAGTGTGAGCTATTGGCCAAATGATTATACTTAATATTAAGCCTCTGAGTGATTATTTTAAAAGCAGCTGCATGACCAGAACTTAAAAACTTAAAAAAAAAAACCTCTAGTTACAGGTTGTAGATATAAAAGCAAAAGAGTACTGGACTCAGCAGTAAAGCAGTCAAACACTCATCTAGAAGATCCAATATCAGTATCCAGCATCTACATCATCCACATATACAACTGTCTATAATTCCAGGTCCAGGAAATATCTGATGGCCTTGACCTCCAAGGGCACCTCCACTCTCTTGCACATTCATATGTACACACAGATATCCAAATATACTTATATTTTAAAATAATAACTCTTTTTAAGAAGTGAATGGAAGTGTATATCTCCCTTGCCTCAATTATATAGCTGCCTAAAGAGGATATAATCTGAAAGTCTCATTTTTGAGCTCTAGCTATCATAATACCAGAAGATTCTGGGCAAGCTAGCAAAGCAAGAAAACAACCAGTAGTTCTACAAAACTCCGATGCCTATGAATCACAACAATGAACACCATAGAAAGATATCTGTAAAAGTTGCAGTGAATGGCACACATGACTTGGCAATAAACAATATTGGTCTAATTGGAATAGACAACTTTTCAGTAGAAGAAAAATTGTTCATGGTGCTAATTACTGGCCTAACTTTCCAGGGCTAATGAGTTCAAGGATCTTAAAGAACTTCTACTTCCACTATATTAAACAACTATAATTCCTAAGTGCATTTTAAGTATTTATCCTTATAACTGTAGCTCTCATTGCCCATCAAATAAGCTTCTCTTTATACAAGACTGAAACCTTTACAGAAACTTGCAACTGGTGTACTTACAAATAATATTTACAATATAGCTCCTGCAGCAAATATTTAGGAACATGGAAAAGGAGACAGAAAGATTGTTAGATCCAGAGGACCAGAAATTCCGCAGTGAAATTGTATCCGCCAGAAGGGTCAGGGAAGATACAGCCATGATAACTCAGCAACATGGCAGACAAAATAAGGTGTAATGATGACCAGACATGCTGTCAAAAATGGGGGAAGAAATCTCACAAAATCCCACTCCTGGAAAAGAACTACAGACAGCAAACAGCTGCCAAGAGAGGAAGATTTAGTCATCTCCAGGAATGAGCCCTGAATTGCTTGTCCATTTCCAAGTGGTGGGCCTTGAACCATAGTCACGAAAGAAACAGTAAACAGACTCTGCATTTTGTAATTGCATATGCATGTACTTATATATGAATTACAAAGAAAATTCAAGGATGGGAAGTCATGAGTGTGAGGGGGATACATAAAAGAAGTTGGAGAGAGGAAAGTGAATAGAGAGTAATTATGTGATTATATTTTAGTTTAAAATTAAAATTATACTAAAATAAAAATAAATAATAAGAAAACAGGAAGGAAGAGAAAAAGAAAGACATACAAGTCAGAAGTAAGCGAGACAAACAGAGACAATAGAAGTGCATTAGAAAAACATTAGTTCCTTTCTTTGAAAATTTATTAATAGTTTAAGGCAGAGAGATCAGTAAAATAAATATTTACAGTTTTGCTCTATATGCGGTACTGAATCTAATTTTTATAGATTTTAATATTTTTCATTTACTGGATAATTATATGGCATGACACTTAAAAGTTTTGCTAACAAAGTGTGCTTTCTCTTTCAGGAGACATCTTCAGGGTCAATTCTACTGAAAAGATGAAGGAGATCATGCATTGAAATTTCATTGCCTTTGACATTAGATCTATTGACTTTTCTTGAAAGATGTTTATACACATCAATTTTACTGATTTCCAGGGGGAATGTATAATTAAGTATTGACATTCTGATGTATGCATTAAATTGGAGACTTAGAGGGTCTTTTAAATAATAAAAAATAAAATATTAGGAGCTCCTTGCCATTTGTAACAATATTCATCTACTCCTATATTTTACTTCAAAGAAGATCAGGATTAATTTATTGAAAACATCCACTGAGGATTTCTCACAATTATAATGAAATACTTTTTTGTATGAGTGTTTTAAAAAGATGATTGATTTTGAAATCAAGGGAGTTTCTAATGTGACAAACATCATGCCAAATTTCTTCATTGAAATAGACATTATCCAATATATATTTGAATAAAAAAACTTGCAGATCACATTTAAAAATCTTCATGGATTTTTCTCCTCTTTCCTAGCTTCTCTATATGGATTTTAGATCCACATTTTTACATATACAAGGTAGTATTTCAAATACTATAGGAGTAAGGAGTAATTAACATGCCAGTGAAAATCTTTATGTCTTTGTGTTATCTTTCCACCTCACAGAGTCCAGAATTTAATATGTGTAGTAATAATTTAATTCAACAGAAGGAAAATTAATTAATATCTATTTATTTTCATTTTCTGTTTTCCCCAGGAGCTTCAGGTGTGAAATGTGCTATTGTGAAACCAAACAAAGAGAAATAAGATGGAATTTATGTGCAATTGTTTCCTTGATGAGATATATTCAAGCTGAGCACCGTAGTGATGAATAAAATTGGATGTAAACTGAAAGATTTTGAAATCTCATTCTGTGAGTTCTTAGTTATGTAACCCATAACATTGCCATCTTGTCAATTTAAAATATGTACAAAATAGTCACTATTGAGTCAGGAATACAGTATCAAGGAGCTCTTCTGGAGTGGTCAGTATCGACCATTTTGTGATTTTATTATACAAACCCATGCAATGACTTCTGCATAGTATATTTGTATATGAAAAGTCGACATTTTTACATAAATGTTCAAAGTATGCAGATGTTGTCATGCACAATCTCATATAAAAAGAATAAAGTGGTTTCAATTCGATTCCATTCCTCTATCTGTCTATTTTTGTGCCGATAATAAGATGTTTTAAGAACTATGGCTCTATAATAGATCTTGAAGTCAGGGATGGTGATGCCTCCAGGATATCCTTTATTGTACAGAGTTGTTTTGGCTCTCCTGTTTTTTTTTTTTTATTTTTCCATATAAAGTTGAGCATTGTTCTTTCAATGTCTGTGAAGAACTGTGTTGGGATTTTGATAGGGATTGTGTTGAATCTGTAGATTGCTTTTGGCAAGACTGCCATTTTTACTACACTGATTCTACCTATCCAATAGCATGGGAGATCATTCCATTTTCTAGTATCATCTAAAACCATGATATTAATCCGCACAACTATGAACACCTTATTTTTGACAAAGATGTTAAATCTATACAATGCAAAAAAGATAGCACCTTCAACAAATGGTGCTGGCACAATTGGATTCAAACATGCAGAAGATTGCAGATAGATCCATACTTGTCACCACGCGCAAAACTTAAGTGCAAATGGATCAAAGATCTGAACATAAATCCACCCACACTGAATCTTCTAGAAGAGAAAGTGAGAGATACCCTTGAACAAATTGGTACAGGAGACTGCTTCCTAAACATTATACCATTAGCACAGACACTGAGTTCTGCAATTAATAAATGTGACCTCTTGAAACTGAGAAGCTTCTGCAAGACAAAGGACACAGTCAGTAAGACAAAACAATAGCCCACAGAATGGGAAAAGACCTTCACCAACCCCACATCTGACAAGGGCTGATTTCAAAAATATACAAGGAAATCAAGAAGCTAGCCACCAAAACATCAATCAATGAAATTAAAAAGTGGGGTGTAGAACTAAATAGAGAATTCTCAACAGAGGAATATGAAATGGCCGAAAGACACTTAAGAAAATGCTCAAAATCATTGGCCATCAGAGAAATGCAAATCAAAACAACTTTGAGATACCATCTTACACCTGCCAGAATGGCTAAAATCAAAAACACCAAGGACAATCTATGCTGGACAGGATGTAGAGAAAAAGGAAAACTCCTCAATTCCTGGTGGGAGTGCAAAATTGTAAGACCATTTTGGAAATAACTAAGGCAGATGCTCATAAAAATGGGAATCAAGATCCAGCAGAACCTGAAAGCAACCTAGATGCCCCTCAACTTAAGAATGGATAGAGAAAATGTGGTACATTTATACAATGGAGTACTACTCAGCAGAAAAAAACAATGGAATCTTGACATTTGCAGGCAAATGGATGGAACTAGAAGAAACCATCCTGAGTGAGGTAACCCAGTCACAAAAAGACAAACATGGTATGTACTCACTCATATAGGAATTTTAGATATAGAGCAATGTATTACCAGCCTACAATCCTGTTCATCAAAGAAACTATGAAACAAGAAAGATTTTCAGGAAAAAATGCATAGACCCCAGAGAATGGGAAGGGGCAGGAACTCCTTAGCTAATTGGGAGCATGAGGGTAGGTGAGAGGAAGCTGCCAGAACAAGAGTAGGAGAAGAGGAAGGGAGCTGAGGAAATGGAGTAGCAGAATTGTTGAGTTGGGGGAAGAATAGAGGAGAGGAGGATGAGAGATACTGTAACAGAGGGAGCCCTTATAGGTCCAAGGAGAGATCTGTCACTAGGGAGATTTTGAAATATATGCAAGGTTGACATGAACTGAAAATCTAGGCAATGATGGAGAGGATAACCTAAATGCCCTGCCCCTATAATGAGACTGATGACTACTTTTTATGCCATCCTAGAGCCCTCATCCAGTAGCTGATAGAAGCAGAGAAACACACCCACAGATATACAGTGAACTGAACTCTGGAACCTAGATGGAGACAGGGAGTAATGAAGATCGAAGGGGTCGGTAACAGTCTTTTGAACCCCACAGAAACAGCTGGCCTGAACAAAGGGGAGCACATGGACCCCAGACTTCTGTCTGAAAGTCCAGCACAGGACTGATCCAGACCCCTGCATATGGCTGTCAATTAGGTAGCCTATGCACTCTAGGGGGTCCCTGGTAGTGGATTAGTGTTTTTCCCTGGTGTAGGAAGTTACTTTAAGAGCCCATCCCGTGTGAAGGCATGCACTCTTGGCCTGTTCACATGGGGGAGGGACTAGACCTGTCCCAAGATCATGTGGTGGACTTTGGGGAGCCACCATCAAGGGCCCTATCCTGCCTTGGGAGTAGGAGGGTGGATGGGGTGGCAGGCAGGTAGAAGATTGGGGGAAGGGTTGGGGGAGGGTAGGGAGAGGGAGAAGTGTTTGACATGTGAAGCAAGCTTGTTCCTGATTTGAACTAATAAAATAAATTAAGACAAAAAACAAAAAAAGAAATGTAACCTCACAGCAAAAATAAAAAACAAAACAAACAAACAAAAAGAATAAAGGAATTGCATACTATGGGAAACAAAAACTTCTCTCAAATGTATTTCTTATAAATATAAATATAAATATAAATATAAATATAAATAAATATAAATAGGTAACACTGATTTAGTAAAGACCGAAACACGTTTCTTCTAAATAAAATTATAATAAAGAATAATAATTTTATCAATTTCCTAGGATGCAGAAACATATATTTTCTAGCTCCATTTATTAGAAGTAATATGACATTATTTATCCAGTATGTGTTAATTTGAAAATTCTGTGACAGAAAGTAAAATCAATTTAGGCATTTAAGACAAAATTGAGCAAATCTTTGATTTTAACAGAACAGCAGAATTTTACATTTACTCAAAATGTTAATCCATATTGAAAATATATGTCAGCATAATATTTTTAATTAATCAGCAATGAATGGGAAAGTATTCCAGTTTTTACTTTGTATATTTATTTAGTTTAAATTTTAATTATCTGCTAATAATATTACTTACCTACTGTTAAATATGTCATATCATTTTCACAAATGTAATGATTTGATTTTGAAACATGAAAACTCTATAATACTGAACTAGATGTATCCCCTTAGTCATGGAAACATTAAGAACAAACTTTATATGAATACACCACAAATAATGAGTTCTTCTTTTCTCCTACTGGATTCCAGGAATTCAGCTCAGTGCTTAGCTGTGAATTTCTGATTCTGCTTCCACCACCTACTGGATGAATGCTCTATGATGCCATTTAAGCATATGGGTGAAGTCCATGCTGGGGAAACCCACAGAAATAGCTGACCTTAGCAAGTGGGAGCTCACAAACCACAGTGTGAAAGCTGGGGAACCTTCATAATACTGAACCAGGCGCCCTGAACATGGGTGTCATTTGAGGGGTCTGAGCTGTCTATGGGACCTCTGGGAGTCAAACCAGTATTAATCTGTAGTGCATTAATGGGCTTTGGGAGCCCATTCTCTATGGAGGGATATTCTCTCAGCCTAGATACACAGGGGAAGGTCTATGTTCTTCCACAAATGATGTGACAGATTTTATGATCCCCATGGGAGGCCTCACCCTCCCTGAGAGGTAGATGAGGGTGGGAAGGGGATTTAGTGAGGTGAATGGGAGGACAGGAGGGAGAGGGAACTGGGATTGGTATGTAAAATAAAATTGATTTTATTTAAAATAAAAATTAATTTTTCAAAAGTTCCTCTTGCTGAGCATTGGTGGCACACGCCTTTAATACCAGCACTTGGGAGGCAGAGGCAGGTGGATCTCTGTGAGTTCAAGGCCAGCCTGTTCTCCAGAGTAAGTGCCAGGATAGGCTCCAAAGCTACACAGATAAACCTTGTCTCGAAAAACCAAAAAAAAAAAAATCCTGTTTTATTTACAATGGGGTTCATTCAGCCTTTTAAATTTTGTTCTGACTAGGTTATGTCTTCCTTACATATTAAATGCATAATTTTTAAGTTATTTCTACTCTTAATTTCAAAAGTACATTGTGTTTACATCTATGTTTTTATTTTAACAAATGAGCAGTTAAAAAGAGTAGTCTTCTATTATCTAAAGAACTCAAAAGTGTGTAATCATTTACAAATATATGTAAATGTACAAAAGTATCACATTAAATAGCTCATTTAAATTACATACAATGGAAATTAAATATTCCATTGTTCTCTGAACAATGCAAATCCAATAAGATAATAAATTAATAAGGTTACTAAGGTTAATAAATCAAGCATTGGAAAACACACTGCTGGCTATTGGTGACTTTCTTTTTATAAAGGGGTCCCAACTGCACACCTGGAGCGATGCTCATAGGATATAGCCACCACCACAAGTTCACTGGCAAATAAAGATGCAACTACATTTCTCATTTTTTGTCTTTAAAATAAGAGGGTTTTAAGCCTGATACAAAAACTATATACAATGATAAAAAATATCAATTATAGTCTAGGAGAACGGAATGTAACAAATTTAGACCTACAAGCAGCAAGAGCAACATTAAGCAAGAAACACATACTAAATGTTCTGTCCTAGAGTAAATAGCATATAACAGAATACTCAAATAGTTGTCCTATTCTGAAATGTCTAAGTCTTGTACCTAATATTTTGTAGCTAAGATAAGAGACAATATCCATTAGCTGTGACTGTCTACTCTTCAGTCTTAAAGGTACAAGAAATGACAGAAACATCATTCTACCTGGACAGTCACCCAAGGTTATACAATAACATCAGGGCAAACAACTTTGACTAAGGTCTAGAGTATCTGACACACCATCTCAGAAACAGGCAGTTTGAAAGATTGTCTTACCCTGACTTGGCAAGGTTCAGCAATCTCTTTATGTTTACCTCCTATTATCCCAGTTAGAGCAGCGTGTCTAATGTCAGTGGTTGAGGCAGTGGCAGTTCTTTCCCAGAAGGCCAGTATTGCTAAGAAGAAAACTAATTCCCAATGGAATGTCACTGGAGCCTGACATACTCTCAGGAGTAGCTTGGTGTTGTCAGGAGGAATGATGTCTCATGTAAAAAGAGTTCTAAATTGTTAAAAATCATTAGATGACATATTTTTCAGGTTTTTGAAGTATTTGAAGATTAAATAATGTAAGGTACATCTCTGAGCACACAGAGAAACTGAGTATCACCATGAGGTATAAGAAGCATGGGTGATTATAATCTATAATGCCCAGAAACATATCTTACTGACTGAAGCTTCCCACGTATAATTTAAACAATCTTTAATCAGACATGCAGCATGATGACAATGACTTCAAATTCATAACTATGAGCATGTATATGTATATCTCTAGATCAGAGTTACAACTGAAATATATTTAGCACAGTTAGACCTGCATAGTACAAAATGATATAAATATCCTAAGTTATATCAAAATACAAAATATCTTAAGCATATATAGAAACATCCTGACATAGAGTACAATAAATAAAATCTTAAATCTGTGTGCAAAAACATCATAAACAGAAACAGGAGCTTACACAATATGATAAAAATGATTTCAAGTTTGAAACAATATGCAAATTATCCAAGACAGGAATACAAAATTAATTTTACATAAGTTTTAACATACAAGGATCTGCAACAATGTAAGTTGTCTAAAGCTAATAGTTGATGGGGGAAGTCCTTCTCTGTATATGTTTGTCTTACTGGTTAATAAATCAAGCACTGTTGGCCAATAGGGAAGCAAGATAGGTGGGGCTAGGAGTTGAGGAAGATTCTGGGAAATGTAGTAAAGAGGAGAGTTGCCATGTGATCCTGGGAAGAGAGGACACATGAGCCTGGCATCCTTGATAAGATAAGTCTTTAAAGAATATATAGATTAATGGTTATGGTTGATACTTAAGACAGAGATAGTAAATAAGAAATCCTAGTACCTGCCCTGCTCAGGAACGCCTGACACCAGGAGTCTGCTCACAGGATCCGAACTCGGCAGGTGGGCTTCAGCACACCCAGAGACTGCCAAGGCTCTGGTAACAGTCCTGTCTCCATCCATAAGAAGAGGACAGATATCAGAGTGTTGGAAATGTTTGCATCTAAAATAAGGGAACCTTGGTGCCATGACCAAAGGAGAGGAAGAGACTCCTGCTACACCCACCAGAAGAAAGGATTGGAGAAGACAATATAAAAGCGAATTCAACAGCAGAAAAACCAATATGACACCACAGGAGACAAGAGAACATATGACAGCAAGACGAGAACATCACATTGCAGATGAAGCAGAAGAGAAAGACCTTAAAAATATCTTCATGAAAATGATAGAGGGCCTCAAAGAGGATATGAGAAAACCCCTTAAAAATGGAAGAAAAAATAAACCAAAAAATACAACATATCAACAAATCTCTCAAGGAAACACTTCAAGACCAAAAAATAGAGACGATAAAGAAAGCACAATCTGAGGGAATGCTGGAAATAGAAAAGCTGGATAAATGATCAGGAACTACAGATGCAAGAGAATACAAGTGATCTCAGGAGTTGAAGATACATTAGGATAAATAGACTCATCAACCAAAGAAATTCTTAAGAACAAAAAATCCATAATACAAAATAGCTAGGAAATATGGGATACTGTGAAAAGACCAAACCTAAGAATAATAGGTATAGAAGAAGGTGAAGAAATACAACTCAAAGCACAGAAAACATATTCAACAAAATCATAGAAGAAAACTTTCCCAACCTAAAGAATGATATGACAATTAAAGTACAAGAAGCCTACAGAATACCAAATAGACTGGACCAAAAAACAGGTCTCCCTACGATATAATAATCAAAACCCCAAACATTCAGAATAAAGAGAAAATATTAAGAGCAGCAAAGTAAAAAGATCAAGTGACATATAAAGGCAAACCTATCAGAATTACACCTGATTTTCCATGGAAACTCCAAAAGCCAGAAGATCCCAGATAGACATTCTACCTACATTAAGAGTCCATGGATGCCATAGAATACTAACCCCAGCAAAGCTTTCAATCAATATAGATGGAGAAAACATCTTATTCCATAACAAAACCAGATTCAAACAATACATATCCACCAATCCAGCACTACAGAAAGTTCTGGAAGGAAAACTGCAATCCAGGGAAGTTAACTACAACCAGAAAAAAATAGGCAAAAGACAATCCCACTTTACCAAGAGCCAAAAGAAAAAAGGATTGGAAACTCACACATAATTTCACCACCACAAATCCAAACTAAACAAGAATGAGCAATCAATTGTCATTATGTCCCTCAATATTAATGGTCTTAACTCTCCCATAAAAAGACACAGGATAGCAGCATGGATAAGAAGGCAGAATCCATCCTTCTCCTGCATAAAAGAAACACACCTCAACTTCAAAGACATAAGATACCTAAGAATTTAAGGTTGGGAAAAGATTTTTCAATCAAATGAACCCAAGAAACAAGCAGGGGTAGCAATCCTAATATCCAACAAATTGGACTTTAAACTAAAATCAATCAAAAGAGAAGAACTAGCTCACTTCCTACTCATCACAGGAGAAATCCATCAAGATGAAATCTCACTTCTGAACATTTACTCTCCAAATACAAAGGGATCTACATTCCTAAGAGAAAAGTTACTAACACTCAATTCACACATAAAACCGCACACATCTATATTGGGATACTTCAACACCAAACTCTCACCACTGGACAGGAACACTGGACAGAAACTTAACAAAGAAACAGAGGAACTAATAGAAGTTATGGCCCAATTGGGCTTAACAGACATCTATAGAACATTCCATACAAATACAAAACAGTATACTTTCTTCTCAGCGCCACATCAAACCTTCTCTAAAATAAACTACATACATGGCAACATAGCAAACCTCAGCAAGTACAAAAAAAATAAAATAACCCTCTGTATCTTATCAGACCACCATGATTTAAAGTTAGAATTAAATAACAACACGAACTGCGGAAAACCTAAAGACTCATATAAATTAAGTAACGCCCAATTATGCAATTCCTGGGATGAGGAAGAAATAAAAAAAGAAACTAAAGATGTTCTAGAATTCAATGAGAATTCAGACACAACATATCCCAACTTATGGGACACTTTGAAAGCAGTAGTAAGAGGAAAGTTCATAGTGCTAAGTGCCCACATGAAGAAACAGGAGAATAATCACACTAGAGAATTAACAGCACACCTGAAAGCTCTAGAACACAAAGAAGTCAATACACCACAGAGGAGTAGATGCCAGGAAATAATCAAATTGAGGGCTGAAATCAATATTGTGGAAACTAGGAGAACAATAAAAGAATCAATGAAACAAAGAGTTGGTTATTTGAGAGGATAAATAAGATAGACAAACCTTTACCCAAACTTACCAAACCACAGAGAGTGGACATGCAAATTAATAAAATCAGAAAAAAGGAGGACATAACAACAGACCCAGAGGAAATCCATAGAATCCTTAGTCACACTTGGAAAATCTGTATGCCTCAAAATTCAAAAATCTAAAGGAAATGAACAATTTTCTGGACAGATTTGACCTAGCAAAATTAAATCAAGAACAGATAAGCAAATTAAATAGACCTAGAACCCCTAATGAAATAGAAGCCATCATCACAAGTCTCCCAACCGAAAGAAGCCCAGGACAAAATGGCGTCAATACAGAATTCTATCAGAATTTCATGGAACAGCTAACACCAATTATCAAAATATTCCACATATTAGAAGCAGAAGGATCATTGCCAAACTCTTTTTACAAGGCTTCAATAACATTGATACTCAAGACACACAAAGACACAACTAAGAAAGAGAACTATAGACAAATATCCCTCATGAACATTGATGTAAAAATACTCAATAAAATACTGGCAAATTGAATCCAAGAACTTATCACAGAAATCATCCACCATGATCAAGTAGACTTTATCGCAGGGATGCAAGGCTGGTTCAAAATACAAAAATCCATCAATGTAATCCACCATATAAACAGGCTGAGAAAAAAAAAACACATAATCATCTCACTAGATGCTGAAAAAGCCTTTGACAAAATCCAACACCCCTTCATGATAATGGTCTTGGAGAGATAAAGGATAACAGGAACATATCTTAACATAATAAAAGCAATATACAGCAAGTCAACAGCCAACATCGAATTAAATGGAGAGAAACTCAATAAAATTCCTCTAAAATTGGGGACAAGACAAAGCTGTCCACTTTCTCCATACCTCTTCAATATTGACCTTGAAGTTCTAGCTGGAGCAATAAGACAACAGAAGGAGATCAAGGGAATAATTTGGAAAGTAAGCAGTCAAACTTTCACTATTTGCAGATGATATGATAGTCTACATAAGAGACCTGAAAAACCCTTCTAGGTAACTCCTACAGATGATAAAAACCTTCAGCAAATTGGAAGGATACAAGATTAACTCAAAAAATCTGTAGCCCTACTATATACAGATGATACATTCGTGGAGAAAGAAATCAGAGAAACATCACACTTTCCAATTGCCACAAACAATATAAAATACCTTGGGGTAACACTAACCAAAAAAGTGAAAAACCTGTACCATTACAATTTTGAGTCTCTAAAAAAAGAAATTAAGGAAGACACTAGGAAATGGAACAATCTCCCACAGAAACAGCTGACCTGAACAATGGGGTGCTCTTGGTTGCCAGACTGATAGCTGGGATACAAGCATGGGACTGATGCAGATCCCAGGAATGTGAGTTTCAGTAAGGACACTGTGGAAATCTATTGGACCTCCTGTAGTAAATTAGTACTTATCCCTAGCATAGGTCTGTAATTTGGAAACCCATTCCACATAGAGTTATACTCCCTTAGCCAAGACACACTTGGGTTGGCCTAGGCCCTATCCCAAAGGATATGATAGATTCTGATGACTCTCTATGGAAGGCCTAACAGTCCCTGGGGAGAAGAAAGGATATGTGATAGGTATTGTTTTAGTTAGGGGGATAGTAGGGGAGGAGCGGAGGGTGAGGGAACTGGGATTGATATGTAAAACAATCTTGTTTCTATTTCAAATAAAAAATGAAAAGAAAAAAAAAGAAATTTGTCATTGGCCAGCAGCATTGTAACTAATATAAGACTCTGTGTGATATTTTGGGGCCCTAAAGCATCGCCAGAACCCAGGAAGCTGGCAGAAATTATTATTTTTACAAATAGTTGCTAATATAGTTCAAAAGAAGACATACTACTCTACCTATATCCCATCTCATCCATTACCTTTATACTTTTCTAAAAGAGATTCATGTGTCTGAACGTTATTTTCAATTCCCAATACTACACAACTTGAAACCAACCCTAAACAGGTGGTAATTATCCATAACTATCTGATTTCAACATCATCAAGGTCCCCAGATGAATATGATATTACCTAAGCAAATAGGAAGTACATTGTAAGCAACTTCCCAAACTCTAGAAATGACAGAGACATCTGGATGCCTGGGCAGTCACATGATCTTTTTCTGTAATGTTGGGACATCCATCTTCAGCCCATCAAAGTGCCTGGCAGACTTCTCAGTGAAGCAGAAAATTTGAAACTGTCCCACCTTTATTGGCAGTTTGTAAGTCCAGTTTGTTATCATAACTGTCACATGGAAATATTTCTCCCCAAAATTTTACTGTGCTTATATGTTCAAGAAAGAATAAACACTGAGGTCAGACTCTGTAAGTTTTGACCCAGCACTGGTTGAAATGTTGCTGACCTGAATCTGAGTTTCCCAGTTTTGTTCTTCTCTTTGTGCAGATTGTTTTCTTACAGAACATGATGCTTCCAGGGTCCCAGGTACAGTTTTTTAGTGTGTGTGTGTGTGTGTGTGTGTGTGTGTGTGTGTGTATGTGTGTGTGTGTATTTAAATGTGGGGGTAGCCTAGAAAACCTGGAAAGGAGACAAAGGGAGAATAAGAATAAATGGTGAGAAAGGATAGGTTGTGCAAATGGACCCAGGGGCTACATTGTGGTGGTTTGAAAATTCAGTTCTCAGTTTGGATCACTGCTTGGAGAAGTTATCAAAAAGCCTGGCTAGAAGACACTACGGATCATTGTTCATATCATGTTTAAGCAGCCATGTCATACTCAGAAAACAGAATGTGGCATAAGACTTCAGAGTTCCTCTGATGCTTATATTATTTATAGTCCGTCTTTCATGACGTTCCCAGGGCCTTAGAGCTTGTCTTTAAAATGGATTTCTCAGGCATAGTCCTCTATTCAAAATGAAGCTAGAAATGACAAAATTGCTAGAAAAGATTTTGCATATATCAAATTCAGAGAGTGTGGTTTGTTAAATGCAGACTCAATGATTTTTGTGGACATTTATGGACAAGCATTTTGGTACAATCCATGACATTTGAAATGAATTAGCACTCAGATGATTATTTAGTCTTTTTAAAAAAGAAGCAAAGAGCTACTGAATTTATTAAGTAAACACCCATTCATCTTGACCTGATTAAAGAATAAAAGTTATTAAAGTGTTTTATTTATATGTTTAATCGCCATAATCTGTTTAATTTTGTTTCCCCAAATTTCTTGTTGTTCAGGCATTATATCAAAGAATATTATAAAAGTAAAGGACAGCATTGCTTATATTCTCCCCTCTGTAAAGTTTTCCATTTTGATTTTTGATTTTTGCTCATAAATGTATGTAGGTATAGCTTTAATATGTTGTTGATTAAACACAAGTTGTTATTTAATGTTAATTTTCAAAACCCTTTTTGATGTGCTTTTTATTTTCTGTTGTTTTTATACTTAGACCAAGAGTTATCATATAAAAATCCATCTTAATTCAAAATATTTTGGAGACCTGTTGTTTATTCTTTGCTATATCATGTGGATATCCTAAACATGATGGTGGTGAAGTTACATAGTGGTCATTAAAAAAAATCTACGTTTTTAAAAAACTTTTCAAGGAAGACTTAGATCCAATGTACTTACCTAATTAATGTATTGTAGAAAATTAAGATTACCTATGCATAGATTTTTACTTTTCAATCCTTTGACAAGTTTTAAGTATTTTATTATAGAGTTTCATAGAAGTGTACTTATATACAATAAACATACACAATTCTAGGGATCCCAGCAGGCGTAATGAGCACAATGGCTTAGGACAGAAGCTGAGGCTCAGCCTTGGAAAGGTTATGGGAAGTCAAGTTTGCAGGAAAACTCCTCAGACTAGAATGGTATCAATTCTTGACATTCTGTTGGTTGCATAAATCAATAGATGGCAGATATCATTCTATAAAATTTACTTATTGGGGAAATAGTAATCCTATAGCACAATCCAGTTTAAGTATGTATGTCTTTCTCTTTGTATCTGATTTATACAAATTGATTATATTGTGCCTGAAATGGCTTTGTCTATTAGTCATTTTGGGGGGCATCTCATGTTACTTGGATGTCTTAAATTCCAGTTTCTCCAAAGTTTATCAATTTTTTCTCTTTGAATCTAATTACCACTATTTTCCTTTCTGTTACATTTTGCAATTACCTGATAAATTATACAACATATACTTTTTGTTCAATTCTGGGCATTATGAATTTTTATTTAAACATTATTAACACTTTTTCTATCAAATCATTAAATTTTGGATTGATTAGATCCCCCATTTTTAACTTAAATTTCTTTATAGATGTGATGTTTAGCACTGCTATAATCAGAAATCCTTTTCAGGTCTCTACTAATTATTTGACATATCTGATGAAGACTTTTCATTCCATCTGCATCCAACAGAAATCCTTTCTTTTGAGAAGTTCAGAAAATGGCACAACTATTTCTTCTTCATTTTTATGTATGTCTCCCTTAAGGTGCTCCTTGTTTCCTAGCTTCTCAGGAGGTGTGGATTGTGCACTGTTAATCCTTTGTTCTATGTCTAATATCCATACATGAGTAAGTATATACCATGCTTGTCTTTCTGTGACTGGGTTACCTCACTCAGGAAGGTTTCTTCTAGTTCCATCCATTTGCCTGAGAATTTCATGATTTCATTGTTTTTTATTTTCTTCTGAGTAGTCCTCCACTGTGAAAATGAACCACATTTCATTTATTCATTCTTCAGTTGAGGGGCATCTAGGTTGCTTCCAAGATCTGACTATTACAAATAACGCTGCTATGAACATAGTTGAACAAATGTTATTGTGGTATGAATGTGCATCCTTTGGGTATTTGCCTAAAAGTGGAATTGCTGGATCTTGATGTAGACTGATTCCCATTTTCTGAGGAACTGCCATACTGATTTCCAAAGTGGCTGCACAAGTTTGCCCTCCCACCAGCAAAGGAGAAGTGTGCCCTTTTCTCCACATCCTCTCAAGCATAAACTGTCATTGCTATTTTGTTATTTTATCCATTCTGACAGGTTTAAGATGGTATTCCAGAGCAGTTTTGATTTGCATTTCCCTTTTGGCTAAGGATGTTGAGCAATTTCTTAATTGTCTTCAGCCATTTTAGATTCCTCTATTGAGAATTCTCTATTTAGTTCTGTACCCCACTTTTTAATTGGATTACTTGGTGTTTTGGTAACTAGCTTCCTGAGAGGTGGCTCAGAGGTTAAGAGTAATGGCACATCTTAAACATCCGTGTATTACTCATCTCAGCCTCCATATGTGACATTTATTATATTTGGCAGTACACCTAAGGGGATGTTTCTCTATTTACATCTTTTCTCTGTGGATGTTATCTAAAACATAAATCCTGTAACTTCAAGCTGGTAACTGTACTGTGCCATGGTGGAATTCCCTCTCCCAACTCCTGGTCCTTCATGTACCCACTAGCATGAAGATAGCATAAATGTAGCTCTCATCTCCCTGTCACTTTCCTTCAGGAAGTTCTCATTCCATGTGCATGTTTTCCAAATTTAAAAATCATTTATCTCACATAGTTTTCATAGTTATCTATATTGAGATAAAGAATATATTCTCAGTTAATGCTTTATTATTAAAATTTTATTTTTCTCATATCATACTGCCCAAAGTATTTTTGATATGAATTTGTTTCCTAAAATACATAAAAATGCCAATTTTCTCATGTTTGGGTTATTTAGTAACAAGAAAGTAAATGAAAAATGTATTAATAGCTCCTATCATTTGATTCTATTTTTTATTAAATATGCTAAGAAAATGCTAAAAATTTAAAAAGAAACAACCAGAGAATGGAGAGATGCCTCAGCAGTTAAGGATACTTGTACTTACAGAGTACCTGGGTTCAATTCCCAGAAACCACATAGTGGCCCACACCGGTCTATAACTCCACTTCTAGGGCACCTAAGCTTCAAATTATGGCATATTTTATCTAATTACAAAACAGTAAAATACAAATTAAAACTGTGCAATGATGTTAACCAGAAAACCAATGAAATATGTAGTAAATTAAAGAAGAGAGATATTAATACCAATTTTACTATGGAGGTTTCAAGTATTGTTTTACTTTGGATATGAAATCACAAAATATGGAAAGCCAAATAATTTGTATTTTGGTCAGTATTTAAAAAAACATGAACATTCAAAGCAGTTTAGCATTTGGCAGAATCTTAATAAAGATAAAAGGATGATGGGGAGGGGAGATGTCAGATGATGGTAACATGGCAATACATCCAAGAAGACATGATGGTGCAATCCAGCAAAATTAGCAGTCAGTCACCTCCTGGTGATAAGATATAAAGCCATCTATAGTCTTGCCAAAGCAATTAAAACTGACTACGATCAAAACTTGCTAAGTGCTGATTGTTTACAGGTGATAGGAGAACAGAAAACGAGGTCAGCTGCACCAAGAGGCTGAAATCAGCAATTGCAAACTAGAAAATTCCATCACTGTCACTTCCATCCTATCAATTATTACTAAAGGAAAACCAAAAGGGGATGAAGTATGTAGAGCTTATAAATGACCATTAAGTTTATATTAGCCAAAATCATTGTGTTGGAGATTGCACAATTGTATATTAAAATCATAAATAATTCACTGTGCTAAAGGAGCATAGATACATTCATTCTTTCTAGGAGAAAAGAATAGCCATGTGAAGAAGCTTTACCTGATTTTAGTATGTCAAAACCATTTTTCTGGCTAAAAGATGATCATGATGATGATCACTTTTAGAAAAAATTATTGATTGGATACCCCCAAACCACTGTCTCTTAGGGTCTCATGCTGCAAATCTGCTATACACATCTCACTCCAGGATACAGGTACCAGTTAACCTGTAAGAAATATTATTCCTGGAACCTGTGAAATTGGGCAATCCACAGGGTGCCCATGGAATTTGCTTAACACCTATTTCTACTGCTTGCCTGTGTGAAAATCTCATGAAGATCAAGATCACTGCTAAACAGATTTCAGTACGTGTACTGCCCCTACCCATATATAATCCTGTGTCACATAATTCATGCCTTATTGCTGTGTCGCAAAACTTTTTCTGGGGAGACACAACACAGTTTGCTGTTCCCCTTAGATGGGAGCCTATGACAAATCAAAGTGTGATACGATCAAAGTTCAACTTCAGTTTTATTGGAGTTACAAGAATATGGGTGAGTGGTTACTTACAGGAGCAGAAATGTCTTGCCAAAACCTCAGCTTGTAGACATAATTTTCTGTTCCTCAAACCAGCTCCCAAATAAACACACATAAACTTATTATTGAATATAAATGTTCAAATGATTGTTTAGGCTTGTTACTAACTAGCTCTTACAACATAAATTAACCCATATTTCTTATCTATGGTCTGCTACATGGTGGTATCTTTCTTCAGCATGGTATGTTCATCTTGCTTATCCACATGTCTCCTGCTGACTATGCCCTTATTCATCCCAGAGAGCTTTCTCCCTGTCCACAAGTCCAGTCTAACCTATTTCCTTCTTGGCTGTTGACCATCTAGCTCTTTGTTAAACCAATGAGAGCAACACATCTTCATTGTTTACAAAATGTTTGTCTTACAACACAAGCCCAGATATGGGGATTGGGATGATTATTGGTCTAAGTTTGCTAACTGGGCTTGTCTTTGTTGGTTGTATATTTTGTTACTTGATTTTCTGTTTTCTCTCTGGATTTTCAGAGAGTATGATGCCTGTGTGTTGCCTCTTTTACTGCCCTGTTGGAAACGTGAAGCACACTGCGCAGCCTGTAAGTAGCTTCACAGGTTGGATAGTTTCCTTCCAGGTGGCTCAGCTCATTTAACACTTTGTCAGATAGCTCAGCTAGTTTTTGTTTCTTCCAGAAAGCTATTCTGGTCTCAGAGTTTTCCTTGCAACTTTGTTTGGCTAAGAGTCTTCTTTGCAGCTTTTACAAATTTCTCTGTCAGTTAGTGGAAGACCAGGTTGGGGAGATTCTGGTCAGTGTCAGGGACTTGCTGAAGCTATATTGAGTTGCTTACCTTTCTGTATAATGGACTTCACTATGGAATGGAATCTTGAAATCATGGACGAAACAGTTAAGCAACAGTTATACATATAAAAGTGTGAAACATCTTTGCCATTTCTTTACTTCTGTGACATTATGGTGTGTCCTGCTATTAAAAGATATTTATATATTCTTTAAATTATGTGTCAACTCCCAAACTGTACAACTTACATAGTTCTTTACTAAACAACTGAAGGACATACTAAATATGATGACAAGATAAAAATAGGAAACAGAGATTCCTGAAAGAATGAGGACTAATGTTGTTGACAAGAAGATAAATGATGAGACATTTGTGAAATATAAGATTACTCAGCAAATTTAAAAAACACAGGAAGGTTGAAGTATTATAGAAGGATAGATTCCAGC
This sequence comes from Cricetulus griseus, assembly GCF_003668045.3. Taxonomy (NCBI): domain Eukaryota; kingdom Metazoa; phylum Chordata; class Mammalia; order Rodentia; family Cricetidae; genus Cricetulus; species Cricetulus griseus. Next base: position 153,660,287 of record NC_048598.1, on the reverse strand, counting down.
TCCTGGAAGAAGAATTATTCACTAGATAATTTGGAAACTACATACAAATATCTACCAAAACAATAAAATTAAGAGATATGAAATCATGAACTAAATGAAAGAAATTAAGCACTAAATATAAGCAAAAATCATCTATAGTAAAGAAAATCAAACTAATTCTTTATTCTTGAACAATTGTCTTTATACACCAATCATAATATAAAACAGTCAAAATGAAACTGATGAACAAGGATGAGTGAAAGAAAGTATGTAAGAATAGACATTACAAAACTGCTGATGGATTATGTAAAAAACACCATAAAGCAAGAAATAACTTTATGCACTACATGTAAAAATGGAGTGGGGAAATTCTGGGGTAAGGAATTGAAAGGACTGAGAGTGGTTGACACAAATAGTCACAAAAGCGGGATTAACATTAAATACATCTAGATATTTCTTCTATTAAATAAATATTCCTAGGAAGCATTAGCTTTATTCTTCCTGAAGAAGTACACTGTTGTGGTACTCAAAACTGACTTTCATATTCAATTGGTTTACATGTTTCATTTATGTTTGCATATGTAATTTTACTTTACCTTTCTTGGCTTAGAACAAATACCCAGGCAAATGTCATGAAATATGCTTACATAACAGACTCTAAATGAAATTCCTAAAGAAAATATTACTTTTAAAGTAGAATCAATGTTTTATATTTTTATTTTAAATAAAAGGATTGTGTGTGTGTGTGTGTGTGTGTGTGTGTGTGTGTGTCTGTGTCTGTGTGTGCACGTGTGCGCACAAGTGCTTTCTTACATAATCACATAAACACAACTTTCATCCATGAGATTTAGAAGTAGATTTGGTGGCTAAATACAGTTATGTTTATATAGTTTTAAATATTAGCATGGACTTTAGAATTCCACATGACTAAGGTACTTTAGAATGCCCAAATTCAGGATGCAGCACTCCTTGAGTACAGCCCAGGGCTAATATTTTCCATTACAAACAAATAGTATGTTTGTGCCTAAAATATTGGATTTGAATTTTATTCATTCACGCAGAGACCCAAAGGCAATGAGCACATTATAAGAAAATCAAATAAAATAAATAGATTTAGTTCTTATTTCATAATTGCATAATATGAAATATTTCTGACTTCACAGGAAAGCATGCTGCTCTTTGCAAAGAAATGGTAAGCAAGGAAACATGAAAGGAAATGAGAATGGCAATCATGAACAAAATTTGTTCTGGTGCATGGATATTTTGGCATTTTACCCAGCAACCCAAAGTAGGTGATTAAGACTGGGGTGCTTATTAAACACTATACTAATAAAATCCAAACTACTTAGAGTCCATGTAACAGAGAAGACATAATGTGTAGATTAATATATTTAACAAGATAAGAATATCTAAAAGATAAATAGGACAACTTTAAACACTTCGGTTGCAAATTCTGAAATAGCAAGATTGGAAGTTATAGGCTGAATCTCCCTTTTTTTCATTTTTGAAGCAAAGTATCTAGGAGGCTGGCTCAGACATAGAGAAACTGAATAAATACAAACACTTAACAGTGATTTGATAAGAACTTTTACTAAAGAGGGCAAATGCAGTACAAAAGTGTTAGAACTCTGAAACATATCCTGAACTCAACTGCAATGCAGTATTAGACCCTTTATAGAGTGCTTAAGAAGATTAGCCATTTATACTAAAGAAAATCAAGGGCCTTTGATGCCCTTCCCCTATAATGATATTGATGACTACCTTGGTTGACATCATAGAGCCTTTCATCAAGTAGCTGACCAAAGCAGAAGCAGGCATCCACAGCTAAACACTGAGCCATACTCCTGCAATCCAGTTGTAGGTTGAGAGGATGGATGAGCAAAGAGCCAAGACCTTGCTGGAGAAATCCACAGAAATAGTTGACATGACCTAGTGAGATCACAGAAATACTAGTGGTAAAGTTAGGCAACCAGGATTGGACTGAACCAAGACCTCTAAATGTGGATGCCAGCTTGGAGGCCTTGGCAGTCTGTGGGACCTCTAACAATGGAGCCAGTGTCTATCCCTAGTACAAAAATGGACTTTTGGAGCCCATACCCTATGGAGGGATACTATTGCAACCAAGATACATGAAAGAGGGCCTAGGCCCTTCCCCAAATGATGTAACAGTCTTTTATAATCCCCTGTGAAAGGCCTCACTCTTCGTGGGGAGTGGGTAGGGGTTGGTTTAGGGCTTTTGTATGGGGCATGAGAGGATGGGATGGTGAGGAAATGGGGGATTGATAAGTAAAATAAGATTGTTTCTAAAATAAAAATAATTAAAAACAAAGAAGTAAAAATTAATAAAACAGATTAAATAAGACTAAATAAATAAATAAATAAACAATCAACAAATCCCAATTTCTCTTCTAGATTGAGGAAACAAAAGAACCAAAATCATATCAGGATTCATGCTTAGACAAATTGCCAGTACATTTCAAATACTGCCTTGGAATTCATCTTTCATGCCCAGAAAGTTAACAGTTAGGATGCTGCATCTTCCAAAAGCAGAGTAGGCATTCTCTTGCATTACAAAGCTCATGGCACTGCATTTCTATCTTTGGCCCAGCGTCAGTGATATTCCATGCTGACCCTCAGAGCTGGAGAAGCACAGCTTTGACAGTAGTGTTTACATGAATGTTTGATAAGCATCTGTCAGCTCCAAGAACTCTACAAGCAGAAGAACACAAAAGGAGGCAAGGAACCCTGGGGCTTCTGCCTCCTGAAAGCATAATCCAGTGTGTTCACTGAATTTCAAATCAGCTGAGATTGTTCTCTTCATTGCTCAGATTGTAATTTATGTATTATTTACTCAAAAAGAGAACAGATGATAGAAGGCAATTACCTTTTCTAAAGAGGTTTTCAAATGTGGAGGTCAGAATTCTTTGCACACATGCTGATCTTGCTACATTTGGTTTTATCTCCGTGATTAAAAAAAAAAAAGCCACTGAGAATGAATAGATTTGACAAGTTAAACTCAGTTTTGAGAATACTGACTGATCTGCTTCCAAATCATTATGGATTTAGCCCCTGAAAGATAAGGGGATGCTCAGGAAAGACATTCTATATAAACAACCAGAATATTCTGTATTTCGTATACATTAGTATGGGAAAAGAAAAACACACACTTAATTTACACATAGTAATTGCCTTTGTTATTAGATCCTCACACGTTCACTTGGACATTACTCTGTGTGCTTTGTTTGATAATTCATGATGCTGTGAAATAGAACTGGAAACAAAGTTGTGTTTTGTCCATTTAAGAAATTTAATATGTTTAAATTGTCATAGTTTTATAAGTATTAACTTTATACACTTAAAAATGTCTCTGAAAATGTGACAGTATTTCTGCCATGGGGAGAAAGGAAAAAAAAACTTAGTGCTGGGCTACAATACCCAGGTTCAACAACAAAATATTTGGCTACATAAAGAGCATTAATCAGTATTCTCCATATTATATTGGCCCTGTAAAATCTTGTGTGGAAATATGCTTTCATTATGAAAAAGTCTTTCAAAGGGGTAATACTGAAGAAGAGAAGGCAAGAAAACTCTGAGCAGAGGCAGGCTCATACTCCCTGCTGATGGACTGTGTTCACTAGACTAGGTTATGTGATCACTCTCAGCAGGATGAAATTGTTTGAATTTCCAGATCAAGGTCTTCTGGAAGTGTGTTCTATCCATTAGAATTCTAATTTGCATGAGCCAATACATCCTTTGAAATACTACAGCAACAAAACACAATTTAATGTAGTTTGAAAACACTTTAACTTATAACTGAAAGTCCTTTAATAATCTGTGTTTCCATGTAAGGATGGGTTCAACCACCTAATGCAGATTAGACAATCATTTTAATGCATCTTGGTATTTTGGTACTAATCTGTTCTTTCTTTCTAGCATGAGTGGGACAACCTTACATATATTTGTTCAGATTGCAAATGTATGCAAATTGATGTATTAGCTTCATAAATTATTAAACTAACATATTATATATGTGCTGACATTTTTAGTAGTCCTTTGAAAAGAACAGTCTATACTAATTATGGTATCACCCTCCTACACATAGATATCTGTAGCATAAGAAAGATGTCATAGGGCATTAATAACTACTACATTCATAAACTGCTTAACATTATCCTTACCAACAGGATGTGAAAGTACTTAAAACCAGGAAATTATTTCCTACTAAAGCTCTGACAATTTTTGGTTTCTAGTCTTTAAGGACAAATCCTGCAAAATAGTATATTCATTACGACATAATTGTCACCACTTTAGATGACTTCCTGGCTGTGACTCCTATTTTGATAACATCTTACAAACATTAATTTACAGAAAATATCATGATGGGTATTTGAGTGTGATTTCATAGAATATTTGTTTTTACACACTTAAAAGAAAGACATGTTGTAGTGATAAGTCTTTCTGACAGTCGCCTGAGTACTGCATCCCCCAAATAACATACAGAATCTTATCTTAGGTACAATGCTACTGACCAGAATTTCTTATATGCTAGCTCAGTCTTAATTATCAACCACAACCATCGATCTACATATTTTATAAAGACTTATCTTACCAAGGATGCTGGCAGCAAGCATCCTCTCTTGCCAGCGATCACATGGAGACTCTGTCCCTACTACATTTCTCAGAATCCTCCTGGACTCCTAGCTCCACCTACCTTGCTCACTTATTGGCCAGCAGTGCTTTTTTATCAATCAATAAGATAAATATACACACAGAAGGACCTCCACCATCAACATGTAGCTTATAAAATACACTCCACAAGAAGGGATGCAATAAAAATAAGTTAGGCATTGGCAAGTTCAAAAACACTAATCAGGTTTCTTTAATAATTATGTAAAAGCTTTGGAAATACTTAGAGAATTATTTTGTCACAGAAATAGTTTCTTACTGAATTTTCTCAGTGTGTATGCTCAGACATATGAGACATTCCTGTGGGGTTCAGGTCATGGAAGGAGGGTCCTGCAAAATAGTAAGTTTCCTATGGCTGTGTGTACCTGTAAATCCAGAATTTATAGCCTAGAGGTAATAATATCAATATTTTGAACCCAACCAGGGCTGCAGTGTGAAATTTTGCATCACAAATTAAAACACATGCCACAAACAGCTAGTAACTTAGTCACAGACATCTCATATCTCTTTTTTTAAAGATGGTTAAAAACACGTGTTGTATTTACAGAATTGTACCAAAGACAGATTATTCTTTAAAAACTTAAATAAATGGATATAATTGTAGTACTATTCAATCAAGTTGCAATTGCATTCTTTTTTCTTTTTTTTTCCATTTTTATTAAAATTAGAAAAAAGATTGTTTGATAAGTCAATCCCAGTTCCCTCTTCCTCCCCACCTCCCCTGCCCTGCACCAACTCTCTATCCCATTCCCTTTCTGATCCCCAAGGAGGAGGAGGCCTTCCATGGGGGATATTCGAAGAATGTTATCATTTGGTGAAGGAGGAGGTCCCTTTGTGTATGTTTGTCTTATTGGTTGATAAATAAATTATTGTTGGCCAATAGGAAAGCAAGATTTGTGGGACTAGGAGTCAAGGAGGATTCTGGGAAATGTGCTAAAGAGATCCAGGCAGGAAGTGACATAACAGGCAGACTCAGAATATAAGCAGGGATAAGAAGGAAATCGTTCTCTTGCTCTTCTTCCTCCTCCTGCTCTCTTCTCTACAGAGCTGCCATGGGATCAAGGGAGGACACCAACAGAAGGCATCCTTGATAAGATACGTCTTATAAAATATATAGATTTATGATAATTGAGACTGAGTTATCCTATAAGAAATCCTAGTCAATTGGCCAGCAGCATTGTAAACGAATATGAGACTATGTGTGTTATTCTGGGTGCCCAAGTGGTAGTGGGGCTTGAGCAGATGGAGTAAAGACTTATTGTTACAATTTGGAGCAGGGCCTACACCCTCCCCATTGTTTCTCAGCTGAAAAGAGTATCCCTCTGTGTGGAATGCGCTCCCAAAGAATATTCATATACTAGGAATAAATACTGATCCACTACTAGAGGACCCATTTATTGCCCAGGACACCTAACTACACCCACATTCAGGGGATGTGAGTCCATCTTATGCTGGTTTTCCAGATATCAGTGTGGAGTCCATGAGCTCTCCCTTGTTTAGGTCAGCTGTTTCTGTGGGTTTCTCCAACCTAGTCTTGACCCTTTTCCTTATCACTCCTCCCTCTCTGCAACTGGATTCCAGGAGTTCAGCTTAGTATTTAGCTCTGGGCTTCTGCTTCTGCTTCCATCAGCTACTGCATGAAGACTCCAGGATGGCATATAAGGTAGTCATCAATCTCATTATTTTGGAAGGGTGTCTAAGGTACCCTCTCCACTATTGCTTAGATTGTTAGTTGGTGTCATCCTTATAGATCTCTGGACATTTCCCTGGAGACAGATTTATCTTTAAACCTATAGTGGTTCCCTCTATTATGGTATCTCTATTCTGGCTCTTTTCTATTCTTCCCCTGTCTAGACCTTCTTGCTCTCTCATATACTCCTCTCTGCTCCTCTTCTCCCCTTCTCTTTCTCCTAATTCCCTATCCCATCCCATGTGCCCAATTAGCTCTGGAGATATTGTCCTTTTCCTCTTCTCCAGGCTTTACTATTATATGAAGAAAATCTACATTATAATTTTTCCTTTTTGTTCCATTTTGCTCAAATTATATATGAATCAAATATAATGCTCTAACATTTGAGAAGTGTGAGGTCTTTCTCTAAGATCAAGTCTTTATTTTCAAAATTGTATATTTAATATTGAGAAAAAATAAAAATTGATCGTGAGAAAAAATTAAAACCCCAAGTCAGGAAAATAATTTAAACTATTGATTGATATCATTAAAGGACTGGAACAAACAAAATGTTTGTTAAGAATTTTTGAAATGCATATTTATGTTAAGACATGATAAATATTTAAATCTCAAAAATGATGGGGTGAGTAAGTTCTTTTAATTGTTTAGAAACAGAAAGAAATCACTGTCATTAAAACATTTATTGGGGAAAGAAAGTTAATGTGACTGAATCTACTTAATATAATTAAATATTATATAAGATAGAACTGACAAGAAAAAATAATTGAATGTACAGAAGGGAGCATTCATGTTATGTGAAAATATCGGGGAGGAAATAAGTAGGAAATTACCAGACATAAAATAAAGATTTATAGAAACAAAAATAGATTCACAGCTAACAAAATCCAAGAACAGAGGCAGCATTGCAGAGGTCTGTTTGAGCACAGCATGCAGACAACAAATGAGAATGAAGAGCTCATGTGTTTACTGTCTAAGTAGTTGGTGCATGGCTCAGGACACAGACTACCACTTTTTAATTATATGGAAGAAAATATCTCAAGTCCGTAACAAATTTGACTACAAAAATTATCTAGATGTAGCTGTCATTGTTGATACTTAAGAATAAGTCAGAGCTGAACATTCATCCAAGGAAAGGGCCAGAAAGGACTCATTATTGTACAAGGATGGGGAAAATGAGTAGGGCAGTGAAAGTTGAACTGAGAGAAAACAATTATGGTCTAAGTCCATGAGAATTGTGGGTAAGATTAGATCTGTCGGCCTGTTTTTATTTCAGTAAAAACGCTTTGAGGTCATCAATGAAGGTGATACATTTTCCTTTCTAGTAAGCTTGCTCCAAACAGTAAAACATTGGTCAAGAGAAAATCATTAAAATGCTGTCAAGTGGAGGTTAAATGAAGCCATATAGATAATTTGAAGAGTTTTAGACTACTGTTAACATTATGGTAAATGGAAGCTATAATGTGATTAATTTTCAACAATTCTCGATCTTTGAATAGAAATAAAAAATGAGAAGATAAAAAAAGCATTCTTCTGACTGTGGTATTCTAGATACTGATAATAGGAGCACCAAGTTGGTAATACCTGTTTTAATGTTGTTAAAACTGAAACAACATCTTGAAAACATAAACCATGTTCAAGGTCAAGGGTGGCACCATATTAAATGTTCTACCTCAGTAAGAAGTTCCAATGTTGATTGCCAGAATTTCTTTCTCTGTCATTTACCTTGAACATTCCTGATTTACCTGTAGTTCTCCAGCAGGTTTAACCTTTAGAAAGTCATTTCCTTTTGGCTGTCTGTTTTCTTAATCTGAGAGAGACTAAATAAGAAGATAAATCTCATCAAGCTCCAGATAGATTTAGTTTCTGGACAAAATGATGAATTTAGCCTTTTTGTTGTTGGGTTAGTGGAAAGATATCATATAACTTGCCCAAGCCTGTGAAACTCTCAGGATTAACAGCTGAGATTTCCTCTCTGATAATAGGCTGAATATCTGTGAGACCATTTTCTAAAGCAATTAAAACTGAGCAAACAACACTTCTGTAAGCTTCAAGAGGCCCTTACCCCCATAAATAATGAAATCTTTACTAGGAAAATAAACCTATACTTTTGGAAAAATGTTTGTGTGAATAGTTAAATTTCTAATCATCACAAGTGACATCTATTTGAATGAACTGAGGGAAAACTGATGTGACTTACTAAAAGCCTGTAATGCATTCTTTCTGAGATCTTAGAGAAACTTATTGTTAAAATAATCACTAAAGTAATAATTTACTTCTATATACTAGATTCAAAAATATTTACTAATTTGAGAAACATAATTTTAAATTATTAATATCATTATTTGCAAACATTTTAATGTATTCATAATGTTTTAATTGCATGATAAAAATGTTCCACATATATATAATTGGTACACCCTAAATAACTACATAAATCTGCAATTACTTTCTTTTATGTAGCATGAATACTACGTGGTGCTTCCCGATATTCTTCTTACTTAAAGCCAGTTTCTTGCCACACAATTTATTGTTCATAAATCTATTGCAAAAATAAAAGTATCTCAAACTTTTGCTAAATGTACACAATTTAAAACCCAACAGAGTGTTCATAGAAAAATTTTCCTACTGAGATATAATAAGGCTTAAGACAAATATCAAGTTTTAAAATGACACAAAGTAGCAAATTATTTTAGGTTGAAGCTATGAGAAATTTAGCAAAAATTATCTATTTTCATACTCAATTATTATACTTGGTATATAAAGTGTAGATTATTCTAATATAAGTTCTACATTGTATGCTTGCCTCTTCATCAGAATGATCACAGAGAAATATTGAAGGAATTATTAAACTGTATTATATATCCTGGAAGAGTAAAAATGTTAATTGATATTACTTCTATTCTTCTAAAAGCTGTTAATAAATTTTATATATTGTGCTATACAACAACCTTACATGATCTATAATCTAAAAGGGGGAAATATAATTTTTCTACATACATGCAAATATAATATTTGTAGTCATTTGCAAACATACATTATTATTGATCTTACAATTTATATGTCTTATGATATCTCTGTCTCTAAAATTTTCTACTGTTTCTATTATAAACTTTTATTTATGAAAACTTAGACCCACTCAACAAATCATGTTCATGACTGTACAATGTTGAAAAGCAAAAGCAGTATTGAAATACTGCTTTAAACAAATTTAGTATGACGGCCTTCCAAAGATTCTTTTTCATGTGAAATAGCCAATATCTGGAAATGTCTAGATTCATTTATTTTAAACTATTACATATGCTTTCATCTGAAAAATATCAAAACAGCTGAATGCCTTCAATATATTGTGTCCCTCTCCAGAACAAACCCTTGCTGAAAGGCTTTCCAGACTTGTTGGCAAGGAAGGTAAGAGATACTTCAGAAAAAGCTCCCTAACAATACCCCAACATTCTTAGTATTTATGTATTCTTGTCTCATATAATACATCCCAACTACAGCCTCTCTCCCTCTACTCCTCCCAGTTAATCACACCACCACCACTTCCCTTATCTCCCAGATTCACCAGTCCTCTGTTTCCCTTCAAAGTAGAACAGTCTTCCCAAAGATATCAACCAAACACAGCATGAAAAGATGTAATTAATTCTAGGAACAAACCCTCCTATTACGGTTGGACAAAGCAACCCAGTAGAAGGAAAAGGATCCCAAGAGCAAGCATATGATTCAGAGATGCCTTGATTCCCACTGTTATTTGTACCCACAAAAATCTAAAACTAAACAACCATACCATGTATCCAGAGGGCCTAGTGTAGATACATGCAGGCTCCCTGATTATCAGTTCAGGATCTGTGAGCCGCTTTGAGCCCTGCTTACTTGATGCTGTGAGTCATGTTCTCCTGGTGTCCCTAAATTCTCTGGCTCTTATAGTCATTTCTCCCTCTTTTCTGAAGAGTTTTCCTAGTTCTGACTAATGTCTGGATGTGGGTAGCTTCATCTGTCCGTATCAGCTGCTAGAGAAGACTTTCTGGTGACGACTTCTTTATAAGATGCACTCTTCTTTATAGCATCTTATAGGAAGACTAGACATTGAATTAAGCCCTTGAAATTGGTGTTTCCCCTATCCAAAAAGTCCTCTTCATGAATAAACTAGAGAGAAATACATGAACCCCCAGAATAGGGGAGAGGGACAAGAACTCCTGAGCTATTTGGGAGGAAGGTGGGAGGGGAGAGTCATTTAAGAAAATGAGAAGGGGAGAGGTGGAGGGGAGAGGAGGACATGAGGGAGCAGGAAGATTTAGTCATGGGAAGAATAGAGGAGAATAAGAAAAGAGATACCATAATAGAGGATGCCATTATAGGTTTAAAGAAAACTCTGGCACTAGGGAAATGTCCAAAGGTCTACAAGGATGACTCACACAAACAATTTAAGCAATAATGGAGAGGCTACTTTCAATGTGTTTCTCTGATAATGAAATTGATGACTACTTTATATGCCATCCTAGAGTCATCATCCAGTAGCTGATAGAAGCATAAGCAGAAACCAATAGCTAAATACTGAGCTGAACTTCTGGAATCCAGTTGTAGAGAGGGAGGAGTGATGAGCAAAGGGGTCAAGACAAGGATGTAGAGATATACAGTAACAGCTCACCTGAACAAGGGGAGGATCATGGACCCTAGACTGATAGCTGGGAAACCAGGATAAGACCTACCCAGACCCCCTGAATATGGATGTCAGTTTGGAGGTCTGGGCAATCTATTGGGCCTCCAGTAGTGTATCAGTATTTATCCCTAGTACATGAATGTGCATTGGGAGCCCACTCTACATAGAGGAATACTCTCTCAGCCTAGATTCACTGGGGAGGAACTAGGCCCTGCTCCATATAGTGTGACAGACTTTGAGGTTCTCCCATGAAAGGCCTCATCCTCCCTGGGAGCAGAAAGGAGAAAGGTTAGGGCATCAGTGTGGTGGGGGACAGGGCATAGGGAAGGGAGAGAAAACTGGGATTGACATATAAAATAAGCTTTTTTCTAATTTAAATAAAAAAGAAAAATTAGCAAAAAAGAAAAAATGATGATAATCTCTTCTCTGGTGGTATCCTAATCCTGTCATCTCAACATTTATCCATGTTGATGAGTCCCTCTCTTCTTATATTTTCCTGAATCATTTTTGAACACTCATTTCATGTGAATGAATCCTCTCTCTCTCTGTCTCTCTCTCTCCGGCTCCCTCCTTCCCCTTCCCCCTCCCCTTGTCCTCCCCCTGACCCTCCTCCTCTCTCTCTTAGGAGGTATTTTCTGACAATGTTGTTTTATATTTCTGTGTTATCCCTTCAATGGCCACAGTGTGAGAACCAATGCTCTCTTCCTTTGGGTTGTTAAGTAATTCACTTTTACTGTCTTATTTAACCCAGTTTGCAATTTTCTTAATGTTGATGACTTTTCCTGAGACCTTGATTTCATTATTGGCTGTATTTTTCTGCCTCTTCAGATTTATATCTATTCTAATGCCTGTTATTTTGCTTAAACTTGGATTTACTTGCTCTTTTTCTTTTCTAAAATGGGAGTTTAAATGATTAAATTTACATGTCTTTCCTTTAAACAAACATTGATGACCACAGATTTACCAGACATATAAATTTTTGCTGCTTTCCACAATTTTGATAAGCTGTTTCCTCTTTCATTCATTTGAGATATATACAGGCTCATTCTTTGCCATATGCTTTAGGAGATTTCCGGCAGTCTTTCCATTATTGATTTCTGTTTTAATTTGAGTGTGGTATGAGAGCACATTTTATATTATCAATATTTTAAAACTTATCAAGGCATATCTTCTCACCCATATTTTACTATTGTTCAATATTCACCATAAACATGAAAAGGACTTACATTCAGCAGGTTTCCATAGAATGGTCCTAACAGATCCACACAGCAACAGTGCAGTTATACTATATGCCCTTCTTCCTCAATGATCTTTCTTTGTTTAAGTAGATCTGAGGTTCTGATCTATAACTGTTTCTTCCTTTGTAAATAATGTCTTTAACATTACTTGCCACACAAATATACTGATGAGGGATATGGAGACATTTCATCAGTCAAGTACTTGCCTTGCAAGAATGACAACCTGGATTTGATAACTAGCATTTACCCCAAAATATGAACAAATAAACATTTGCAGTGCCAAGCATTTGTAATTTCAGCCCGGGAAAGACAGAGAGACAGATGGAATCCTGGAACTAACTGACCATTCTGCAGAGCCAACCTGATAATACACAGGTCAAAACAAAGAATTTGATATCGAGTCTGTACCATGACTATGCGTGTGTGCATGTACCCGTACTCCTGCACATACATACAAACACACTCACTATCTAATATACAAGTAAGACAAATCTACTGGTGACAGATTTCTTCCGTTATTGTTTATATGACCAAATATTTATTCTTTATATTTAAGAAATTCTTTAGTTTTCAATATTCTACTGTGTCAATCCTTCTTGTGTAGTTTATGAAGATGAATGAAATGCCTTCCTTTGATCTTTATAGGCAAGGTCCTTCATCAACCATCACTTTCATCAAAAATTTCTCTTTTGGTATTATATAATTTAGTACAATGTGCCTTGGAACCTACCCATTGAGTGATTGCTTTGATTGATGTTGTCTGAGATTTCTAAGTGTGTCATTTAGAATCAGTAACATTAGAAAATTCTATTTTTTGCGGGGTGGGGGGCTTCCAGACAGGGTTTCTCTGTGTAGCTTTGGAGCTTATACTGGTACTTGCTCTAGAGACCAGGCTGGCCTCGAACTCACAGAGATTCTCCTGTCTCTGCCTCCTGAGTGCTAGGAAGAAAATTCTTAACAATTGTTACTTATTATCTTTTTATAAAAATTTTCCTCTTCTATTTCCATTGTGTACATAATATCTTTAATATCTCAGTTACTGAATATTGGTTTCTGTCTCTTTTCATCTGTTTTTTATTACATTTTTATTCTAACACTTTCTATAAACCATTCTTCACTTAATATATCCTTGGCTCTGTCCTCTATATTTATACACCATGCTCTAAATTACAAAATGCTGACCTTGCATTCATGGAGCTTTCTGCCCTCCCTCACATACAATTTAGGTTTTACTTTCCTAGATTTCCTTCTTAGAAGCACTTTAATGCTTTCAGTATGCCAACATTTTTTTCTTCATTTAGGAGGCAACCATAACCTGGTGAATGTAGTAGTCTCATTGAAAAAAAATTAAGTGGTTGATTTTCAGGCCAACGTTTGCATTCTCTTAAGAATGGGTCATATCTTTATCTGATATCTGAGACTCTTTACCTACCATGTCAGAATCCTGAAATATTGGATTTCTAATGTGTGGGCTTTTTATGTATCTGTCTTTATAATCTGTAGTTCTCTTACCTTTGAAGAATTATACAATGTTCAATGAAATAATTCTATTGAATATTGATGTCTAATGGAAGATAATTATTTTGAATTCTGGGTAATGAAATTAGTATTTACATTATGACAATGCTCTATTCTGAAAACAGTGAAAAAGTATGTCCTTTTGAACACAATCACTATTATTAGCTATGTTTAAATTTCCTATGCAAAAGAACAAAATGTACTAAAATAAACTGCTTATTTTAATTTACCTCATATGATGTCTGGCAGTAAGAGAATAGCTGCAGAAAAGCTAAAAACCACAGGTAACACATTGTGACATTACGTCATGTTCTGTAATAAACCTGTAACTTTTCCACTTTGAAATATCTTTTTTTCATATTTAACATGTTCTCAGGAATTAATTAAAACTATATTCATAAAAACAAATTAAAATTGATGTAGAGTTTATTTTTTGTTTGGTTTTTTATCTAAACACATTTAGGTGGTCTAGTTACTTCACAATCTTTCTTGTGCTGCCTAGTCTCAATCCATAAAGACTGGTATCCTGGGGAAGAAAATGTCTTTCTTTATGCTTCCTGCCCATTTAGTATCCTTGGGAAGAGATTCACCACCGAGTTCTTCAAAGGGGAGCCATTGAGCACCCCAGGGCCAATCGGGCAGCAAAGCTTCCCTAACCATCATCAGGCACATTTGAGGATGAACAACAGCTCTCTAGGAGGTGTAGTGCAAATCCAGCCCTTTAAACTCATTTACTTTAATTGCGTAACATTTTAAATACTGCATGCCAGTGAGAGGCAGGTGGATCAGCAGGTGCAATGTGGCGATCTGCCAATAATGGCATCAGAAAAACAGCCCCTCACAGAGGCGGGAAGCAAAAGAGACTGAGTGAAGAACTCCTCTGAGCTTAAAGTCTATTTCATCCAGTAATTGCAGCAGAGGGGAGGATTTCTAAGCAATCTAAACCAAAGCTGTTTTATTCATTTTTAGCTGCTATTTTTATTATTTAATTATTTATTTTTGGTTATAAACTAGAGAAGTTCTCAGAAATAGAATTTTTGTGTGAAATCGTCCATGTCTTTTGTAGTCACTTTACTGAAACTGGTTCTCAGATAAAGTTTTAAAGAAAAATAATAATGAGGCAGAGTTTTATTCCTAAAAGTTTACATGCAAACTATAAATCATATCATGCCTTTTTATATATAAGCATTGATTCACCTCAAGTAATATATGATTACTGTTTATTAAAATCATGTCATTTAAAAATAACATTCCCCTCATATTAGCATTCTTAATACCAGGGGAAGCAGAGTAGTCAAATTAAAAAAAAAAGTGTTTCTTACATACATATGAAAATGTCAAAATTTACATAATTTTAGTCACAAATATAAAATCAATGTTGTTAAATGGATACCGATTTGGTAATTCTGGTTGTTTGCCGGAAAATGGTAAAGGTAAATAATTGTTCAGTTGGTTTATTTGTATCATACATTTCAGTGTCATGCTTCCTTTGTAACACATTACCACTCTTCCAAAGTTTATGATTTTGTAGTTAGTGAAATATCATCAAATTTTGTGCATCCTTTTTCCTATCTGCTGCTCAGAACCATATACAGGAATGAATGCATACAGGGAAGTAGGACAGGATGACTGGTAAGCCTTCATTTTATTACTCAACATGTGTTGTAATATTTCATGTTTTTCAGTCATGTGTTGTGGAAAACACACAGTGTATGTTTTCCTGATTTTTGTTTGTGTTTACTAAAGCTCAGAAATGTTAGGACCAACAGTTGGAGGAGGCGCATATCATTTTCAGATATTCTGCCATTCTACCATAGTGTGCTGTTTGCTTGAATATATATTTTGTAAAAATATATAGATAATAAAATGTAGGGCTTATGTGATAGTGAAAATCTCAACAAGAAAAGACAATAGTCAAAATAAGAGCCCCATGAACTTTTAAGATATTCAAAGTTTCTCCTAGCTATATTTACCCCATTTTATACCTCTTCTTTATTAAATATTTATTACTGAAATACATGGTCCATCTAATATGTCATACAACATGTCCTACTTAGAATCACCCACTCTGATGCTATTACAGCTCTGCAAACATGTACCATCCCTTTGGCCACAAGAGTTTTCATCTTAATATAACTCTCCTTTTCACAAGTTGACAATGCTATCACTTGAAGCAGGCTGTCTATCATTCCAAGACATGGGGAAAATAAAAGAGGGAAGGAAGATTTAAAGCATAACATCTCCCTCCTCAAAAATGGAAATTCTAAATATGAAGTCAAAGGGAACCTGCAAAATGAAGCATTGTACAACCCATAATTACATCATCACTTTTCACATTTGGATAAACTACTGTCAAGAAAGAAGTTTGTCACATATCCAGGGTGAGTTTTCCCCATGCTTCAGTTGTTGAACTCCCCGATGGTAACGAGAAAGAACTTTTCATAGTCCCTATGCTCCTCAGCTTGGCTAACATTCCAAGGTAGAGGCAAGAATGGACATTTATGATTGCTTATGATGCCTCTCATGAACCAGAAACTGTTATATGATAATTCCATCTGATGAAAAGAATGACTGGATTAAAGTCAGAAATACTATACCATTTGAGTTAAGGAACCTTGACAAAGATTACCTACTGTGGGATTATCAGGATTCTCTCTGTCCTACCAACCTTAGTAGTTTGAAATCACTTGATTTCTCTTGAAAGCAAAAATACCTAAAAAGGATATTATAAGCATATTTTTCATTAGTAAAAAATGCTGTTTTAAAAACCAGACCAATAACTGAAACCTACAACAAAAATCATATTAATGTAAAATCTGGGTTTGACATATGTGATTTTAATTACATAGAATTAAAATTACCAGAAATAATGTAGCAAACATGAGTGAGCATATCATATGCATGAGATGAAGTAAAGGGTTGTCTCTGCTTTGGCTTTGGTTTATAGCTCAGCACATTAACATGAGAGAAATAAAGAAGTCAGAAAGGTGAGGCTCATTTTTCTTATTAGGAATCCCAAGTTACACATAATGTGGCAATGGTAAACCACACACACACACAAAAAAAAAAAAATACTGAGATAAAAACAATGGAAAAAAGTGTGTCTTGGGTGTGTCTGTTTGAAAGCATTAGGGATAAACTCACAGTCAAGAATAATGTATTGGTATTGCATTAGGAAAAAGAAATTAAAAATATCTGCCCTTGGAATAATTTAAAGGACAATGAGGCCATGCTTGAATGCTCTACTCTGTGAGTCTTCTGTTGTTCCTGCTTGACTGTTGTTTGAGTCTGAATCTTTTCCAATCTGAATGCTATCACCTGAATCTATCCATTCCCATCTCTGTGTTTGTCTGTAACAAATGGTTTTGCTCTACATTGAACAGCACAGAAATTATCATATATAAAGAAGTGATGATGGATACTTTACACTCATACTTAACAGATTTTTTTTTTGAAAAATAAGGTAGAAAGCAATGGTAGACAACTGGTACCAACTTTTAGCCTCCACATTATGTGCACAAACATTCACATGCACCCAAATACAAACACAAAAAACAGCAAAAATCAAATGAAAAATAAAAACTGTGTTCCAGAGGAGGGACTAGGCCCTACCCCAAATGATGGGACAGAATTTGATGCTTCGCCATGGAAGGACTCACCTTTTCTATGGCAAAGAAGGGGGATAGGTTAAGGGTTAGTGGGGGGGCATGGTAGGACAGGAAGGAGGGGGAACTGGAATTGCTATATAGAATAAGATTGTTGCTAACATAAAAATATTAAACTAAACTGTCTTCATTTGTGTAATGGAAGCAAACAATGTAGTCATGAACCAATGCCTCATCAGTAGTTGAGAAAGGAGGTTGGGCTAAGAAAATAAGAAGAATTCAGTAGAGTCTGGGAAATAAGCACACACACAAAACTAAAATCATATAGAGGAAATAGAAAAAAGCATAGTGGATATATGTTCAATTAGTTTCATAATTCTACCAACTGTAAATTGATTGACATAAGGTAATACATTAAAATTCACTGACAGTAAACTAGTGAAAAACTATCATGAAAAATAAATCCTGACTTACTGTGTTTATAACTGGCATAATATACCAAAATGATAGCTCTGTAAAGGAAAAAAGAAGTTTTCTAGAGAATTGTATAGGAAGTGCCAATTAAACTCTATAGGACTAACTGTATAACCTGAGATGGCAGTAAAGAGAATTATAAAGAAGAAAATGACAGGGCTAAAAGAATTTGGAGAATGCAACAAATTCAGTGAGAAATTTTGATCACATCTCCCTTGGCAACTGTTCATTTAAAAATATATATGCAAATATATATTTTTAATAAAATTGATTATTTTATCTCAATATACATTTTCAGAGTGCTACTTTTTATTATGCCTACTTTGCAAAGTATTTTCTTTAACAATATCTTAATAAATCCACCATAATCAAGTAAGTTAATGCCTCTGGAAATTGTCCAGCTCAATCTGGCTGGTTATCAGATTGTGAGATGCTACAAGCCTACATTATCTCAATAAATAAACATCTATTTTAAAATGCAAGTATAGGTAAAAGGAACACACCACTGTTGCTATTATTTATCATGTTATTTTTACCCTGCCACTGAAGTTTGAAATTAAAGCTGGCATAGATAATACAATTGAAAATCAAAGCCTAGTGATATGAGAAAATATCATAAAACAAACACAAATCACCAGGGAATTTAGGACAGTGATAGCCAGCCTTCCTAATGCTGTGAACCCTTAATGTGTGGTGACCAACAGACATAAATTATTTTTGCTGCTACCTCATTTTGTCATTTTGTTAGTATGAGCATAATGTAAATATTTTTGGAGATAGAGGTTCGTCAAAGGGGTTGTGACCCACAGGTTGAGAACTGCTCTTTTAGCAGTTTACTGTTTACAAAATCAATACTAAAAGAATGATAATGAAAGCTGATAAAACTCATAAATTTTAATTTAGGAAGATTTTATCAGAAAGTAATACATGATAATATAGTTGACAATGATGAAAAATTAGTACTCAGCCTAGATATTAAGACAGAAAGAATACTAAACAGAAAATTTTCATTGTTGTTAAAACCCACTATTAAAAAGACAGAAATTAGACAACATTTTCCTTTATAAATGTGATTTCATAATAACCTCCAAAAGAGTTTTGTCCACCACTCGGGCAAACTTAGAGAAAACTCCTGGCATAATTTTTCCACTATGGGGCAATGGTAGATTTTGAATAAATGGTGCTGATTAAGCTGCATTTATAGGGCAGGAAACCAATATATCACACTGCATTTACAATATATGTTCCAGATGTACTTGGTAAGAAAAACTTTTAAAACTATGGAAAAAATTTTAGAGATGAATCTAGAACCTTGACCCAAAGCAATGACATGTATAACAAGTAAATGATAAAACTTGATAAATTTACTTACAATGAACGAAAATTTTGATGGTGGAGGTAATCAAGATCAAAATTAGTCCACCCTTGAGTTGAGAGCACAAAATTAAATTTTACAACTTTATGGAACCAATATTGAAAATATCTAAAGTCATTCTATATTCTAGTAGAGGTATGGAAACCAAAAATGAAGAGAACTAACATTTTACAAATTAGTTAGGTCTATAATATAGGCCAAACTATTCTGTCTTTACTTTATAAAAAATAAATGCAAACTATGTAAAAGTAGTATTTCTCACTCTCTGTTTAGGAATGCATTTTGTATAAAAACTTACAAAGAGAGAAAGAGTATAGATTTTAGAGAATTACAGTATACAATGCTTTTTTGAAATGTAACTTGAAAACTTTAGTAAATTTAATATAATATATTGATTTTAAAACCATGAAATTACATTTGGTTATATAATTACACAGATCATATGCACTAATAAGTATATTATTCATATATCTATATACAATATATAGAAAATATTTTGTAAAAATAAAACAGAATAATTACCTCATAGGAAACAGCAAATGATATGTCATGTAATTATTCTGATGCATCAAAAATATCCATTTTTTAAATATTTTATAAATGGGTATTAATTGGGCTGAGTGAGGAATAAAAATATTTGCATACCAATTTATCATAATTTTGACCATCTACACACCCTACCATCCCTCTTCTCATTTGTCTCCTCCATTTTACCTGTGTACAATTCCAACAAAGTCTTGCTACATTCATGTCACACATATAAATTATATTTGGTATCTGTGTAAACTCTAGAATCTTCAAATGAGAGAAAGCATGATTCTTTTAATTTATCAAATTTAATGTTCTAACCATAAGGTAAATTATTTCATCCTTCTCTGTAGCTGTATACAATTCCATTGTGTATATGTGTCACTTGTTTTATTCATTTGTTTACTAAGAAACACCAAGTGTGATTATATAATTTAAACAAAGCAGACCAGTGGGTCTTTGCATAGGTATCTCTATGGGATGCTGAATCATTTGAGTTTATGCCAGAGTGCTAGAGATGAGCCTTGTGATTATTTTATTTTGTTATCGTGGTGAATCCTCAAAGAAATATGACAGGTGATAGACAAGTTCACATTTATACCAACCATTTATTTTTCTTACCCTTTCTACTCTGACAAGAATTTGTTGTTACTTTTTTTTCTTTTTGGAAGTCAATGAAATTATATGATATTGAATTTCAAAATATTTTTGATTGCATTTCCTATTGTCTAATGATTTGGACATGTTTTTATTTTCTTTTTCCATTGTGTTTCATATTTTAAGAGCTGCCATTCATTTCATTTGCCTATTTATTGATTGGATTACTTTTTTATAAGCATTTAAGTTGTAAATTCTTTAAGCAGTCTTTACATTTCCTCTCTTTAAATAGGTAGTTAAGATTTTCTCCCATTCTGGATATTGTTTCTTCACTCTATTTTTGCATTTGCAATGTAAAAGTTTTTAATATCTTGTAATTTCTTTTGTCAATTCTTAGTTTTTTATTTACTGAACTATTATTTGCTTTGTCCTTCTCAAAAAGCTTTTATCTATGCCTATATCTTAGAGTGCTGTTTAAAATATAAGATATAAATTTACTAATATAATTATGACTTATTAAAATATGTTCATGATTGATTTGCATTCCTTATTTTTCTTAACTCATACGTTTGAAATACCATATTACTAAAACAACTCACAAAAATAAAATAACAATTTCTAACATAAAATTTTAAAATATACCTGTCAACCAATTCTCACTTACAGCTACTTTACATATCTATCTGATAATCTAGGGTCAAGAATTAATATTTCAGATTACAATATTAAAGAAGTGCAAACACTCAGAAATTTCTATATAAAATAGCAGTTGAGCATAATTGTACTTCAAATTAGGTACAGTTGAAGGATGAATACATGTCCATGAAAAGAGAACTAAATGGACCACAAATATTTAAAGTAAAAATTCCAAAGTTCAGAAAGTCTAATTGGGAAGTTTTTATTGTTCTCTGTTACAAATGGGCATTAAAGAATAAATCCAACATATGAAATGTAAGATATATTTCTCTAAAAGGTGTAAATACATTTAGACAAAGAATATATGAATATTTAAACTAAGTGGGCTCATTAACACAAAACAAATCTTTTAAGAAGTTACCAGAGGAGCCTATCTCGGTGGTTCTCAAACTTTCTAATGCTCCTCATTTTTTGGTTATCCCCAACTATAAAATTATTTTATTACTATTTCAGAACTGTAATTTTGCTACTGATATGAATTACAATGCAAATATCTGTGTTTTTTTGGATGGTCTTCAGAGAAAATGTGAAAGGATCATTCAGTGCCAAAGTTGTCAAAGCACATAGGTTGAAAACCACTCATCTAGAGTAATGTATAGCTCAGAAGTTGAGTGCTTCCATCTCTACCAGAACAAGTGATTTTGGTTTCAATCACCTTCATTGTAGTTCTAGCAACCAGAGATCTGATGATCTGATACCTTCTTCTGGCCTTCACAGGAGCCTTTATGCAAGTGTGCGCGCACACGCAGACACACACACACACACACACACACACACACACATACACACACGTACTCACAAACATATAAATATATTACCTAATTAATTAGCAGAAAACTATATGACCAAAATGTATACAAGTATAATGAAATTTTAGAAAATTAAATAAATCCAACAACACTTTGCTTAAAAAGTGTGTGACCACGCAAATGATAAAGTGACACAGTGTGCAGTCAAATTTCTCTGCACTAAGCAGAAAAGCACAAGAAAATAAACCCAAAGTAAGAAGCCAAGAACACTGAACTCATTAAGATCCTATTAGGAACTGTTTGAACAGTGGCTGATCCATGTCTATTTTCCAGTGCTGTGTTATAGGCAGAGATGACTGGTTGAAATCAACAAATGTTACCATAAACCTAAGAAATGGGAAAGTTAGTTTACAAACCAAAGAGAGGGGCCATCTACCCTTTCCAGATAAGCCACCCAAATTTTGCTTCTACTAGAAAAGCCCATGCGTCTCCTCCTCTCTATAGAGTGGGTAAAGAATAATGAAGGAAAGAATGAATACTTACAAGAAAAGTTAAAAGAATTCATAGATGTTCTCTGCATTTAAAAAGGCAAAAAAAAAAACTATGTTCTTTGTCAAAGTGATAAACTATATTCATTTGGGTAAGTGGAAGAGAACTGTCCATTTTAAAATATAATTCTATAATCTTAATGATGTGTCTTACCAGAATCAGGATAAAAACCTCGTGCATTTTGCATGATTACATTCAAAAGAAATTTTGGATAATTGCACCATTCAAAATGATTTAAAGAGGCTTGACAAATTGTGTCCTAAATTTTATAAGAACTAATTCTTTCCAATTTAAGATAGACTTACTAATTAGCATATATCTTAGAAATAAGATTATATGAACATTCTTTCTTGGTCTGGAAATATACTGTTATTTACATTAGAATTAAATGAATGAATTCTATTAATTACAAAATAATAAATTGCAATTTTCTCTTCGTCCTTGGCTATATGTTCTGATTTATACATTTTTACCACAGCAAAGACATCTCTTCCAGGTCTACAAAAAGAGGAGAGAAGCAATTTGACTCACTAGTTCCTCTTCAGAGCACTAACCATGCTGTGTTGAATAAAGTATAAATTGGCCCTTGTTCCTCATCAAGCATACCAACCAATTTCCTTATGTTCAAAAATAGATCTCTGTGCATTCTTCCTCTGCCAAATATGAATGTGAGGAATATTTTCTTGCCTGCTCAGAAGAATAACATAAAAGTTCTGCACAATAGGCAAGAAGATAAGGAAGGGCTTTGTAACTCTCATAGTGAACTTCATATTTCAGTAGAACCATGAGAAAATGTAGACCAGCAACAAATGTGTTCAGTGCTAAAAATGAATATTATACATTGCATCAGATACGTTAAATCCCCTTTCAATGGATACTAAGTAATTTTTTTCAAAAGTTTCCTACAATAATATATACACTATGATATAAATAGAAAAGCTGCAACAGTCGTGCAAAGAATGATTGGCTTACTTCTAGTGGTCGAGGTATGATTGTTTTGGAGTGTTTAAATCTCATTGCTTATTGTACAGAGGTTATTTCAAAATAATTCTCCCAACCTGATTTTGATATTGCAAGTAATAACAATAAGGTATAAGTAGAAACAATCTTTTTGCAACCCAATATACATTGTAATTAAAATGCGATTTCATGAGAAATTAAAAAAACACTACTGCTGGTTTATGTTCTACCTCAGCAAAAAAAATGGTATTGACGATTGTTAAAAGAGACTTCGACTTCAATCCCTTAAATAGGATGGGACTCCATAAGGAAGCAGAAGTTAGAGCCTTAGTTTGTTAATTCCTAATTTTTAATTCTTCAGCTCACTGATAAGATGTTTTTCTAATCATATTAAAAATGAGTTACATGTTCTAGGTCTAAGAACAGTTTTGCATACTATTGCTTAATTGAGTTTTCTGTGGCTACTGAAAGGTCATTTAATAAATACTTCTTTTTCTTGATATCTGTGTACTATATAAACAGTTTAAATATTCATGTTTCTTGTATAACATAGTACATTCAAAAATAATTTCTTATTCTTTGAAATTATTATTATGCTTAATTTCAATAATATTACTTTATAAAAAACTCACTGTGACCTAATGCAATTCAATGTTCATTCAGTATGAGAGTGTTTTAGAATGGACCTTGTGATAGTAACATAGGAGATAAGACAAATATCACATATATTCGTGTTTGTGTGTGTGTGTGTGTATCTGTTTATAAACCAATTATGTTTTCAAACTTTGCCTGTTCCATGGCATAGTAGCAAAGAAAGTACCTGGCAGTTCATATGGTTCTTCCTTTAAATAACAAACTGACATAGTTAGGTACACAATTCAGATGGTTGAGTATTTGTAAAACAAGCTCAAACCCCTGGGTTCAGTCCCCAGAACTTTGATGGAACTGGCTTTGGTGAAGTACTCCTGCAATTCTAGCACTGAATATGCAGAGACAGGAGGATAAGAAATTCAAGATCCTTTCAACTACCTAGGAAATTCAAGACAAGCCTGACTATCTGAAACTCTGTCTCAAAGGCACTAATTAAAACAAACAACAAACAAAAACTATCACAAACAATCCTTAACAACAACAAAAAGTAAAATATAACCCAATAATTAGAGTAACACACAAAGCAAATAATCAACTGAATCCTGTATGTGGGACACTGACTTGATCGTGTGTTAAAATCTTCTTGATTGTAAATATGGAGCCACAAAAATAATTTCAATAGATAAATAATCTTAACATGAAACCAGAAACATTGACAGTGCTAGAAAAAATCCTGGACAGTTTCCTACATGGGTATAGGAAAGGAATTTCTGTGTAGGACACCATTTCTCCATGAATTGAGGCCAATAATTAACAGGTGATACCTAATAAAACTGCAAAGCCTTTGTACAGCTAAAGAATCAATTGAATAAAGAGGAATACCACAGAGTGGGAGAGAATCATGGCCAGCTTTACCTCAGATAGAATACTAATATCCAGGACACATAAGTAACTCTAAAAACAGAGAAAATAAGCAGAATCATCCACAAACTGGACTTGGGATCTTAATAGTGAGTTCCCAAGAGGAGAAATAAACATGTCTAAGAAATAACTAAAAAAAATGTTCATTGACCCTAGCAATTACAGAAAGGTGGATCAAAACAACTTTGAGTAGACTTCTTACTATAATTAGAATTGCAATGAAATAAAACAACTGACAACAAATCCTGGAGAGGGTATGAGGAGAAAGAACCCTCCTCCATTGTTGGTGGGCTTGTAAACTGGTCCAGCCACTCTGTAAGACAGAGTGGAGAACACTGAAATTTAAGAATAAATCTACCACATAACCCAGTTTCACTACTCTTTGGCATATTCCCAAAGCATTCAGCATCTTACTCCACATATATTTGCTCAACTATGATCATTATCTCTCTATTTTCAAAAGCTAGGAAATGGAAAGAATCTAAATGTTTTTTCAACTGATGAATGGGTAGTGAAAGTGAGGTACATAAACACTATTCAGCTATAAAGAAAAAGAAAAAAATAACTCTTAAATGTAAATGAATGAAACTAGGAAAGATATTGAATGTAGGAACTCAGATACAGAAAGAGAAATGTCATGTGTTCTTTGTCATCTACAGTTCTAGCTCCATGTCTTCAGATGTCAGCATATGAATAATATTATTGAGGAATGAGGAAAGTAGAAGGGCTCCCAGACCGGGTTAGTGAAGCAATAGGGAGGAAAAAAATATGGTATACATGATTTGAAAGAAGGAAGTGGTAAAATTGGGGTGGGTGCTTTATTTAGGGGGAGAGAGGAGGCCGAATACAGAAGTTAAAGGAGGGAAGAGGTTAAAATAACAGTAACAATACATCAAGATACCATAAAGGAGGAAATGACTATATCCCTACCTAAAATTAAATATAACACATGTGGCTGAATATACAAATAAATTTTCTTGTGCACATATAGTTTAAATGAAATTTTTCCTCTGGCTTGACCCTGCTCCCCACTAAGAATTACAGACTATTTTACATAAACCCCAACAACAGGAATGAAAATCTCCCTTTTAAATGAGTGTTGAAAGACTCCTAAAATATTACAAGCAATTGTTCTTTCCCTTGGTTTCCTCCCAGAGTCAGATGGGAAGTGTGTATTTGTGAAGATACTATGCAATTTTCACAGAAGACCCAAAGGATATGAGCTAAATCTGGCCTCAAAAGCCTCCTTCCTGAGGATTAGATTTCATGATACCAGAAAGCTTCATGATAGATTCCAAAGAAGGGAAGCAAACAATAGTCACATTGAGCTATGAAGGCTATGTACTACAACAAAGGTCAGCATGGCAGAATATCCCTGTGGGTAGATAGAGACAGGCATACCTTGGTGGTAACCCACTGCTCTTTAATTTGACTTAAGCTCTGATCAACAAGATGGAGGCACTTCCTGGTACAGGAAGCCTAGAAAACCATCAAGAATCTTAAAGAGGAACCTACTATTGCCACTTTCTAAATCCATATAATCCCTAACTGCATTATAAATATTTATATTTATACCAACAGATAAATATAGTTGTCATCTCTCATCAAAGCAACATCTCTTTACATCAATGAAGACCATTACAGAAAAGCGTAATTGATCAAAATGCCAAGAATAAGAGACTGCTTAGTGCTCAGTACCAACTGACACATCTACAATATCATACCTGCTCCTAAAGCTCAGGGATCAAAGCTCAGGAGACTTGGTCTCCTAGAAATATTAGAGAAGATAGACCCGTGCTGCCTCATCAACATGAGTACCTAAACAAGACATTAACATCAATGAAAGCAAGGGGCATGCTAATGTGTAAAGGGGAAAGCTTTAAGAGCCTCAACTCTAGCAAAGACCCATATACAACTAAGAAATTCTGAGAGTGGGAAACATGGTATTCTCCAGGAAGGGCTCCCAAATAAGCAATCAAACACCAAGTGATCACATAGATACAGGTGATATTACATGGACTCAGCAGATTGCATATATGTATTTCTGAACACATGTGTGCATGTAACGATAACTAAAGAAAAAGAGGCCACATAGGAAAGGTTTGAGGGAAGAAAAGAAAGGGAAGAAGATGTAATCATATTATCATTTTTTATAAATAGCAAAACAATTCTCCAAACAAGAAGCTAATAATGACATGGCTTTAGGCGCTGAAGGCTGATAAGCAATGAAAACAACTTTTTTGAGGACCCTACCCTGCCTGGGGAGTGGTGGGTGGATGGAGTGGGGGTAGGTTGGGGGTGGGAGAGGAGGGATGGGGTGAGGGGAGAGAGGGGGAGAAGAGACTTATATGTGAAACAAGCTTGTTCCCTAAATTGAACTAATAAAAAAATTAAAAAAATAATTTAAAAATGGAAAAACAAAAAAATAGCAAGCCAAAAAGTAATACAAATTGTGCATTCTCATCTAACTTAAACAGTTACTATAGATATAGATAGATAAATAGTTAGAAATATATTAGCTAAATTCCTTGATTGTAGTATGGGTGATTGGTTGATATTAAGAAACTTTTAGTTTGATAAATATGGGACAGTAAATATGTCTGTTTTAAATGCATCTGTATCTGTATTTAAGACTTGAATCAAAAGCTTCAAAGTTGTTATAACAGGTTTGTTTTTAACTTTAACAACCAAAATTAAATACAGATTATATGTACAAGCAGCAAAGTCATTATATTACATGTAGATGCCTGACACTCTTATTTCATTATATGGATATTGAATTTTTTCAGGATAAAATTTTAAAATAGCTATAATATCATACACCCAAGGTAAGACAAATATCTACATGGAAAGAATATGGAACCATTTCTCATCTCCAGAAAAATATATTTTGAATGGGCGTTCACCCAAAACATGCTAAGGTCAGTGACATGCTACATTATATAAAATCACTTATAGGGGCTGCCTAAAATTAATCAACATGAAAACTGTACATGTAAATGAGACAGATAAAATACCAAGGAATGAATTAAGAAATTCTGTATGCGTCATAAAATGAAACTTCATTCTTTTTATGTGGATTGTAGGAAAATAAAAGACATAAAAATTAGAAAGTGATTTTCTAGTCAGTGATAAAACACATAAGCAGTTTTATAGTTTTTAAATAGCATGAGCTTTAGTAGTACATGGGGCATCTGTGTGAAAACTGTGTAGGATAGAAAAAGGCTTCATTTCACATTTATACAAATGTATTTCATATTAAATATGGATTTTTCTTATCTTAGAAAACAATTTATATTATCATGCCTAGAAGAAAAAGTAGATCCGGCAACAGTGCCAAAATAAATCATCTCATAAGAAACAACTACTAACATATGTATTTCTATGATTTGTTATTTCCTGTCTAATCAGTGCCTCCATATTAACTTCCGCTGCTGGCTGGCAAAAGGGTGGCTATGAACCTTCTCCCTGATACAGGGCAGAAAATATTTTAAGCCTCATGAATCTTCTCTCTGCTCTGTAGGGGGAAATTGGATAGTGTTAGAGAGCGAGAGAATGGCCATCTATTTTGCTTTCTATCCATTTTTTTTTTTTTAATTGGGAAGTTGGCATTACAGGAGGGGGAACCCAGCCTAAGTTCTCAGCAGAGAAGCACGCTACATAGGCTCTGCAGCTGGATATTCTGTAGTGAATCATCCAGTTCATGACAGAGAAAGACAATCTGTTCTCAATTTTTAGCAGGTTTATTAGAGTCAATTTGTCTATAGACACTTTTCGACTTTGAAGTTATTATGAATTAAGTTTGTTTTTTGTTTTTTGCAAACTAAAAATACAGAAAATGTAAATAGTAACAGGTGTCTTTTCTACCACTTGAAAACTGTAGTGGGATACGTAAACTGGTAATGTCTGATAGATTATACTTCCTAATTGTATATTGACATATCCATGAATGTTTCAGGAAAACAAACCGAAGAAACACCAAGAGTAGTATTCATCCAAGCATCTTTCAGCATACCCAAGCAGTTTTTCATGTTTGTAATCACTAAAAATCTAAAGGACAAATCAGATAGAAAGGAACCTTCCATCAGTGAAACACTCTAATGAAATCTCAGCGCCTCGCCTGTACCTCCTACTATTAGTGGGGAGCACCTTTTGACTTAGTGAGAACTCCACTCACCTCAAGCCTCTGTGGATGGAAGCCTGCAGTGCCTGACTCAGAACTCCAACAAAAGCAGAGTGGTAAGAGAGGACACAGTGCAAGAGGAACCATAGGAAGCTGCCCTCAGGTGGGCAGCCTGTGGCTTTGCTTTGTGCTAACTTCACAGCAGGGCCTGGCACTTCCCTTGAAAAAGAAAATCCACTCCAAAATCACACTAGGGAGCAAAGCAGATTTTACAGAATATTCTGTGAGGATACAGAAAAGAGGATTTACGTCTCATACTAGAAAGCAAACTACCTAGCACAAAATCGCATTCAGGATTAATAGTTTCCCTCTGAATTCTTCCTGGAATGGAAGCCACAATGTCTCTTTCCAGAGTGTTCCCCACAAGACACTAACCTCAGCTTTCTTCCTCCTAACTGGAGTAATTAGAGGACTCCCAGGCCCTGCAGGCCCAATTCAGAGCAGACTTATCAAATCATTCATTTAATGAACTGCTCTTACAGCCTAAAAAGAATCTGCTGCTAAGAAAACTCAGTTTTTGTGCCATTATTTTTGCATTCTGGAAAGAGAAATAAGCAGTTGTTAGGACAGAATCTGGGAGAGAATATATCAGTGTGTTTTGCTTTCTTGCACAGCATCAAGCTAATGTACGAGGAGAAGATATTCTACATTATTGAATGAGCTAACTTTATTGCAAAGTTGATTTTGATAGAGGTTTTCCTCATGAGAGACCAGACACTTCTCTTGCAAAGACTGTTTAAATGTTCTAAATTAACACAGTTGAATTACTTCTTTTTTCCTAGAAGATCCACAGAAATGCCTGTCCAAGACAGCCACACAAAACAAAAAAAAAAAATTTCATCCAAGTGCAGCTTGGCGAACCAGTGAATTTGCTGAAGTTACTTATAGGAGATTGGCTGACACATAAGCATCTAGCTGCATCCTATAAAAGAAGCAAAAGGAAAGATGTGGTAAATAATTTCCAATTCCAAAAAAGGAAAAAGAAATAAATAGAAGCACGACCCCACTCCAACCTGGGAGCTGCTAGGGAGGGCTGCCAGAAGCTCTACAGAAGAATCTCCACTTTCTCCAGCTACTTTTTACTGCTTATATAATCTCAGTAGAAATGTCATGAGTCTTATTTTTCTTGATCATCATGAGCCAAGTAACTTTCTACTGAGTTTCAGGAGGTTTTTAATTCTCCATGCACCCTCCCAGGAAGAATGCTTCAATCAAGTAAAAACAGATAGGCAACACTGATCTGTTCAGTATTTCTCAGTCATTAAAACATACATTGTTATGCTTAAAAATTGGAGTTAATGGAAAGGTTACTGGAAACCGGCCACCAATGATACAATAAGCCAATCTGACTGAAATAATAAGACCTGTTTTAATGTGAACAAAGCTTTTTTGGGTGGGCCCAGGGGAACAGAAAACCAGTAACCAGGAGGTAAATCCAGAAATATGAGCTTTTAATGCCCTGGGTGTTGAACCTCAATGGTGGGCTTTGTATGGACAGAATCTGGACTGAGGTGACTCCGGGGAGGAGAGGTCCCACCCTTGGCATCCTGAGCACTGGGTTTGGTATGTGACTACCAAACATACATGTGTCATCTTTCAATTGTGTCCTCATCTGCAGTCTGTCCTGTTAGTTCCGAGCCGGTGCCCATGGTTCTTGGTTTAATCAACCTACAATCTACTCTTTTGAGTTTGGAAAAAGTGATTTGTATGGTGATGTGGTCAATTGAGGTTTAATGATAATTTTCACTCGGGAGAGGGAAAGGCTGAAGAGATATTTTACAGTTTCATTACAATCTATACCCTTGTATAGGACCTAGGTTAAATTCACAACATCCACATGGTAGCTCAAAACTAACCAGTATGCTTGTGTCAAAGAAAATGACATCATCTTCTGATTTCCATAGGCATCAAAGGCATACATGATGCACATACATGCAGTCAAAACATACATATACATAAAACAAAAAATAAGAAAATAAAATTAATTTTAAAAAATCTAATAAAGTACCTAAAGGGAAAGACAGATTTCTAAGATGGCAATCATTTTTTTATTCTCAATAAAATTTGTTAGAATTTAAAACTATAATAATAATACTTGTATTTAAATTTTATATTTTCATCAGGATGACTCCTAAAACTGTCTTAAGTTTCAAGAGTCATAAAACCCAAACTTACAACTGCCATCTGGGGTTCTACATCTCCTACTACCTCTATGGCTTCTGCTAAAGAGTTGAATGGATGAGAATATAAGAGAACAGTAATAAGAAACCTGCACTTAGGGGGTATCAGAAATAAAGGCTGAAGGAGTGACATGATAGGAAACATGGAACAACAAATCTGGTTGCTGTTATCAGAAATCCCACTGCCTACCAGAAAGTGTTATAAGTGTGACAACAACGTAGAAAGTGCAAGAGTAAAGTGCACTGGTGATGCTTCATGAGTGAGCCTCATTTAGTTTTGAGTTTGGGAAGGCAATTTGTAGTAATTTAATACTTAAGGAGTAGGCAAAAGATCGAGTATGGTGTTGAGAGAGTCTTCATCAGGAATTTTTTTGAAATTTGTCTTTTTGTTTGGTATAAGATGAAATTTAAAGCAGTTTTAATTTATGTTCTCATGATGACTAATGATGTTGAACATTTCTTTGTTTCCCAGTGTTTTGTCTTTCACTTTTTGAGAGCTCACTTTTAAGTTCTGTAACCAATTTTTAATTGGGTAATTTGATTTTGATGGGTATTTTTTAGATCTTTGTATAACTTAGATATTAACCTTTTATCATATGTGTAATTTGCAAAGATCTTTCCCCATTCTCTAGCATATTTCTTGCCTAAATAGCAGTGTCCTTTGCTATTCAGAAACTCCTCAGTTTCACAAGGGCCCTGTTGTTCTTCATGCCTGTATCATCAAGTATTCAGTTCATAACAACTTTTTTCTCTTTGCCAATGAGTTCAATTCTACTATCCACTTTCTCTTCTATCAGGTATAGATCTTTGTTTTATGTTGAGGTCCTTGATCCATTTGGAGATGAATTTTGTGCAGGAAGATAAATATGGACATATTTGCTTTGTACATGCAGGCATCCAGTTTGACCAGCACCTAGAGGGAGGCATTTTAGGTTTACAGAGAAATCAGGCACTAGGGAAATGTCTGGAGATCTACAAAGATGATACCAGCTAACAATCTAAGCAACAGAGGAGAGGATACCTTAAATGCCCTCCCCTGATAATGAGATTGATAACTGACTTATATTATATCCTATAGCCTTCATCCAGCAGCTAGTTAAAGTAGAAATAAACACCCACAATTTATCACTAAACTGAACTGGAATCGAGTTGCAGAGAAGGAAAAGTGATTAGCAAAGGGGTTCAGACCAGGCTGGTGAAACCCACAGAAACAGCTGACGTGAACAAGGGAGAGCTCTTGGTCCCTAGACTGATATAGCTGGGATACCAGCCTGGGACTGATCCAGACACCAAGAACGTGGGTTTCAGTAAGGAGACCTCGGAAATCTACAGAACCTCCTGTAGTAGTTCAGAACTTATCCCTAGTATAGTTGTCGACTTTGGAAACTCATTCCACATAGAGGGATAGTCCCTGAGCCAAGACACACGGGGTTAGGCCTGGACCCTATCCCAAAGGATATGATAGACTCCGATGACCCCCTATGGAAGGCCTCACCCTCCCTGGGGATCAGAAAGGATATGTGATAGGTAGGATTTTAATGGGGGGGGCAATATGGGAGAAGGTGAGGGAGAGGGAACTGGGATTGAAATGTAAAACAATCGTGCTGCTAATTAAAAAAAAAAAAAAAAACGGGAAAATGTTTTTTCTCCACTGTGTATTTTTTACTACTGTGTCAAAAATCAGGTATCTATTGCTGAATAGAGCTATATCTCAGGCTTCATTTTGATTCTATCCATTAGTGTATCTCTTTTTATGAAAAAAATGGAGTTTTTATTGTGACTGTTCTGTAATACAACATTTTATTGTGACTCTTCTGTAATACAGCATCAGATTTCTAATATTGATACTACCAGAAGTTATCTTATTGTTCAGGTTTTTTTTCCCTTATCCTGTGTGTGTGTGTGTGTGTGTGTGTGTGTGTGTGTGTGTGTGTGTGTGTGTGTGTGTTTCTATATAAAGCTAATTTATTTTTTTTCAATTTCTATGAAGAATTGCACAGATATTTAATGGGAATTTCAGTGAAACTGTGAACTGATTTTGGTAGAATGGCCATTTTCACAATATTAATCATACCTATCAGCAAGTGTCAGAGAAACTCCATCTTCTGGTGCCTTTTAAATTTTTCTTTAATGTCTGAAAGTTTGTATTATACAAGTGTTTCACTTGTTAAAGATAGAACAAGGTATTCTTTCTTTAAAATACTGTAAAAAACAGCCAGGTGGTGATGGCACATGCCTTTAATCCCAGCACTTGGGAGTCAGAGGCAGGTGCATCTCGTCTAAAAGAACTGGTTCCAGAACAGCCTCCAAAGCCACAGAAAAACCCTGTCTTGAAGCTCCCACCCCCCAAAAAAGATACTGTGAAAAGGACTCTTACCCAGGTCTCTTCTCTTTCTGTCATTTGCATATAGGAAACATATTCATTTTTTATGTCAATTTTGTTTCCTGCTGTATTGCTGAAAGTTTTCATCAGCTAAAGAAGTTTTCTGGTGATGTATTTACACACTTTTATCTATATATAAAATAATATTTTCTTCAAGTTAAGATACTTTGACTTTTTTCTTTCCTTTGATTTCTTGCATTCCCTTGATTTCCTTGGGTTGTCTTATTACTCTAACAATTCAAGCTGTATGGTGATTAGGTATAGAGAGAATGGACAACATTGTATTGTTCTTGATTTTAGTGGAAATGCTTGAATTCCTCTGTGTTTGATGTCAGCTGTTGTCTTGCTCTAGATTGACTTTATTATGTAAAGGTATATGCCTTGAAATTCTTGTTTCTCGAGGACTTTTATCAATAAGGGATATTGAATTATATCAAAGGATTTTTCAGCACCTATTAGATAATCATGTGTTTTGTCATTCAATATATTTACGTTATTATTATTAGTAGTAGTAGTAGTAGCAGTAGTAGTAGTAGTAGTAGTAGTAGTAGTAGTATTAGTAGTATTTGTATTGTTGTTATTACTATTATTGATTTATATATGTTTAACCCTACCTTTATCTCTGGGATGAAGTCAAGTTGATCATGCAAGATAATCTTTTTGACATGATCTTGGAATTAGTTTGTAAATATTTCATTGAGAATTTTGCATTTATATTCATGTTAACAGTGATCTCTAAACTTCTTTTTTGTTGTGTCTTTGTGCAATTTAGGTATCAATGATAGAGGGCTATAGTGGTCTCATAAAAAGAATTAGAAAAATTTCTTAGGGTTTAATTTGTAAAATAATTTGATGGTTAATGGGATTAAGGCCTGATATATTTCTGAGGTGAATCGATGTGACTTTGTTGTTATTGTTGTTTGCTTTAGGATTTTGTTCGTGTTTGTTTGGGAGACTTAATTCTTTCTTCTATTTCACTCAGCATTTTAGGCCTGTTTAAAGTAATAGTTGATTTTGATTTAACATTGGTATTTTATAAATGTTAAGAAATTCATCCATTTCTTTTAAATTTTCCAGTGTGGTGGAGTATAGATTTTTAAAATATGTTCTTGTGGCAGTTTGAATTTCTTCTATGTGCTTTGTAATATCCCCTTTTGTTACTATTTTTACTAATTTGGATCATCTTTCTTTGTCTTTCAGATAACTTGATAATATCATTATTGTTTTCAAATCTTCATGAAGTGATTATTTCTAGTTAGGATGTTGTTCTATTTCACTAATTTCAGGCCTGAGTTTGATAACTTCTTGATGTCTATAATTTCTGATTTTTAATTCTTTTTG
Source organism: Cricetulus griseus (assembly GCF_003668045.3). Taxonomy (NCBI): domain Eukaryota; kingdom Metazoa; phylum Chordata; class Mammalia; order Rodentia; family Cricetidae; genus Cricetulus; species Cricetulus griseus. Next base: position 153,625,387 of record NC_048598.1, on the reverse strand, counting down.
TTATTCAGGTATGAGATATGTAGAACTTATTGAAATAGGCTCCTAATGTTGTTTTGTTAACTTTTAGAAGTGCCTTTATTGTGTCCCATTGGTCTGAGTATGTTATGTTTCCAATTTTCTTTTATGTCTAAAAATGTTTAAATTCTTTCTTGATTTCTGTAGTGACCAATGGATTCATTTCGGAGTAAGATTTTATATTCACAGTTGTCTGAAACTATATAGGGTGTTATTACATCATTTTGGACTTTATTGTAACTTCCTGTTTCTCTTTTTGGCCAACTTTTTAAATTTGAATTAGAAACAAGATTGTTTTACACGACAATCCCAGTTCCCTTCTCCGACCCGTCCTCCCCTACTGCACCCCCCCCCACTAAAACCTTATCTATCACATATCCTTTCTGCTCCTCCTGCATGGTGAGGCCTTCCATAAGGTGTCATCAGTGTCTATTGTATCATTTGGGATAGGGCCTACGCCCACCCCCAGGTGTCTTGGATCAGGGAGTATTCCTCTGTATGGAATGGGCTCCCAAAATCCACACCTCTGCTAGGGATAAGTACTGAACTTCTACAGGAGGTCCGATAGATTTCTGAGGTTTCCTCACAGAAATTCATGTTCCTGGGGTCTGGATCAGTTCCATGCTGGTATTCCAGCTATCAGTCTAGGGAACAAGAGTTCTTGGATGTTCAGGTCAGCTGTTTCTATGGGTTTCACCAGACTGGTCTGGACCCCTGTGCTCTTCACTCGTCCTTCTCTGCATCTAGGTTCCAGTTCAGTTCGGTGATTAGTTGTGGGTGTCTGCTTCTACTTCCACCAGCTGCTGGATGAGAGGGAGCTAGGAGAATGAGAAGGGGAGAAGAAGAGGGATGCAGAGGACATAAGGGAGCAGAAAGTTTGAGTCAGGGGGAGAATAGATGATAACAAGAATGGAAATATCATAATAAAGGGAGACATTTTTGGTTTACAGAGAAATAAGGCACTAAGGAAATGTCTGGAGATCTACGAAGATGACACCAGCTAACAATCTAAGCAACGGAAGAGAGGCTACCTTAAATGCCCTCCCATGATTATGAGATTGAGACTTCCTGTTTGTAAATATATGGGCAATTTGATTCAAAGTTGTGTGAGCTGCTAAGAAGAAAAGATATTCTTTTGTCTTTAGTTAAAGGTTTCATAGGTATCTGCTATGTCTGTTTCATTTAAGGAGTTATTTAACTACAGAATTTCTTCATTTGACTTTTGTCTAAATGAGCTGTCTATTGGTTGGACCTGGGTATTGAAGTCCTTCGCTATCTATATGAGGGTCAATGTGATTTTAACTGTAGTAGTGTTTCTTTGATGAACTTGAGTGCCTTTGTGTTTGGTGCATCAGTGTTTATAATTGCAATATCTTCTTGGTGAATTTTTCCGACAATGATTACGAAGTGCCTTTCCCTGTCTTTTCTGGACTCAAGTCTATTGTTTTGTTTTCCATTAAAAAATGGGTCTGGACCTGTTTGATTCTTGGGAGATTTGCTTGAAATACCTTTTCCTTCCTTTAGCCTGAAGTGATATCTACCCTTATGTCAAGCCTTATTTCTTGAAGGTCAGAGTAGAATAAATCCTGTTTTCATATTCATTCTCATTTTCTGAGGTGGTATTTTTATAAATTGAGACCATTATGAATGAGTGAATGAGTGGTACTAATTGATTCCTGTTGTTTTGTTGCTGTGGTTTGCCCCCCCCACCTCCCAAGATTTATTGTTATGAGGTTATTTATGCTTTTGGTTGACTTATTTAGTCTGAAAATTTCCCTTTAGTGCCTTTTGTGGAATTAGATTTTTAGATAGAAATACTTAAATCTGGCTTGATTTTGGAATGTTTTTCTTTCTCTGTTGCCTGTGTTTAATAGATTTCCTGTATATAATAGTCATAGTTTTCATCTGTGGTGTCTTAGACTTTGTATGATAACTAGCCAGGCCTTTTTGGCTTTCAAATTAACCACTGAAAAGTGATTGTCAGGTGTTAATCTAAGGGGCATTCCTTTACATGTTTTATTCCTTTCAGTTCTTAATATCCTTTGTTTTTTATGTGTAGTGCTTTGTTTAATATGTGTCTTGATGAATTTCTTTTCTGTTGCAGTCTATTTGATGATCTGTATGCTTCTTGTACATAATATACAATATCTTTAGGGTGTAAAACTTTCTGATATTATTTGTCTTTAACCTGAGTTTCTTTCCCTTCCTGTATCCATATTATTCATAGATTTGGTCTTTTCTGTGTCACAAATTTCCTAGATGCTTTGCACCTGATTTGTTTTTACTTTTTAGATTTCATGTTGTCATTGACTATGGTATCAATTTCTTCTATCTTGTCATAAATACCTGAGATATTCTCTTCCATTACCTGTAATCTGTTGGTGAAATATAATCTCTGAAGTTTTTGTTTGATGTCATAAAAGTTTCATTTCCAATAATTTTTCTGGTTTTTGTTGTTATTATTCTGCTTCTATTTTCATATTTTGAGCTGTTTTCATTATTTCACTCAACTTTTTCTTTGTGTTTCACAGTTTTTCAATAAGGGGTTTATTTATATACTGTTTAAAGTCCTATGACATATCTCTATGTTTTATTTTGAAGTCCCTGTGCTTAAACTATATTTCTTTTTTCATGATATACTATGATAAGGTTACTGGGTTGTGCCTGAGGCATACTTTTGGCTGTTCATATCTATCTGTATATTTTCACTGGAGTCACAACAATTGACTGTTTCTTCATGTTCATGTGGGTTTTGACTTTGTTGGATGGATTTTTCATTCTTTGGTTGCTCCTTCTGTCTCTGATTCCTAGGCAAATCTTATGGTTGTACATTCGCTGGTAGAGCATACAAAAGCAGACTCCCACAACTCAACACTGAACTGAACTGGAATACAGTTAAAGAGAAGGAGGATTGATGAGCAAAGGCTCAAGATCAGGCTGGTGAAACCACAGAATTAGCTGACCTGAACAAGGAGAACTCTTGGTTCCCAGACTGATAGCTGGGAAACCAGCATGGGACTGATCCAGACCCCATGAACACGGGTGTCAAGGAGGAGACCTTGGGAATCTATGGGGCATTTTGTACTAGGTCAGTACTTACCCCTAGCATAGGAATAGACTTTTGGATTCCATTTCACATAGAGGGATACACCTTGAGTCTAGACACAGGGGACTGGGCCTACACCCTTTCCCAAAGGACATGACAGACTCTGAAGACCTCCCTATGGAAGGCCTCACCCTCTCTGGGGATCAGAAAGGGTATGGCATAAGTAGGGTGATAGTTGGGGGTCAGGGTAGGAGTGGAGGCAGAGGGAACTGGGATTGACATGTAAAACAATTTTTTTTTCTAATTTAAATAAAAATGGAGAGAAATAGTGACAAGAAGATGAGGAAGATTTTTATTGTATAGTGGTGCTCTATATTATAATTTGTGTAGGATCACAAGGTACATGACCAAATGGAAATTTGTAGTAATGTCATCTTTTAAATACATTTTTTTTCTATTAATTCAGGGAAAACTAGAAGATAAAACATGTTGGATTGAGCAAAAGCGGGCTTAAATTCCTTGGGAATTGATAGAATTACATATGTGTTAATGAGATATGCTTATATTTGAAGGTGCAGCCCAGGTGTGACTACAGAGAGAGGAATAAATGAGAACAGGAGTGTTTGACTTGGTGAGCACTGAAGGCTATTAGCTGTCCATGCCCATTCTGGATTGATTTTCTGTTCTCTCAGAAGTGGGAAAAGGCCATCTTCTAAATAGTGGAGGTAGGTGATAGTTGAAGAATTTAATATTTGGAAGTATTATTTTGAAGAACGGGGCAATACCTGACCATATGAGTTAGATGAGTTGCCAAAATGTTTTGGTAACCTGGCTGATGTTTGAGCACAAATTCATAGTGGCATCTGGATTTAACTGCACAGGTGCAAAGGAAGACAGATAATTAGATTCACTCAGCTCTGTGTTTTTGCCAGACATATGTGCTGAAAAGACAGAGGGACAAAAAGACTATACAATTTTTGCAGATCCTGGTTAAAATGATAAAGCACTTATGATCTTTCTGAAGTTACTGAAGTGACAGGATAATGATGCACATTATTTTATTGACATAGATTTTTCAAGTTTGCTAATTTTGTATGCTTGATATGTGTGAATTGTAAGAAAAGCAAGCCAATAATTGATCCTTTATACTTTGGGGATTTTAAGTAGTCGAAAGCAGTAAGGAAAATTTATCAATTGTTTATAATGTAGATCAGAATTGTTGAATTCTGAATGATACCACTCACTTACCTGCACAGGAGGCTTGGTAACTTTTTTGAAGCACATGTAGTGCTCAACTCCAATGACTTACCTGTCTGGGTTATATATGTTAACATATATTTATGTTTTAAGTAAATGCCAATGATCTATAAGAGAGAGACATATTTAGTATTTTAAATAGTATCCTCTCAGTACTTTATTTTCCTACTTTTTATAATGAGTTAGAAATTAAAAACGCTACTTATTAAAATTTGTCTTTTAAATACAATATTTAAACATTATTAGATTCATAAAAGTTACTGCACCTAAGAATTCCTCCAATATCTATTCATGTCAATACAATCTATCTGTTCTTGTGGCTGATATCTGTTAAACCAAGAAGAGAAAATAAATAAAGACAATGCATAGTAGCCTTCCCAGTATAAATCCCTTGTAAGATTCTCAATTGAGACCACATGGGCTTTCACCTTCCACTGTGTTATGTCTATTGGTGTCTTTCTTGTTCAACTCAGTAGCTTCTGAAATTACTAGGAGACAGAGTCTCACACTAAACTCCTAATCTTGTGGTTCTTATAATCTTTCTGCACTCTCTTCTATAATGTTCCCTGATTCTTAGCTGCAGGAGTGTTTTTGTGGACATATTCACTAGAACTAATCTTTTCAACTCTGTTTTTAGAATGGCTGTGTTGTTTTGCAGTTCTCTATATCTGCTGCAAAGTGAAATTTTATTGATGAGGGTGATAGAAGGACAAATGTTTAGGTTGTTGTTAGGCCTGGAGAAATAGTTTTCCCTGGAAAATAGTTCACCAACTGGTTTTCCAATGATAAATGATCAGCCCTTAAAAGAAAAATATAAGACACCACAGAATAGTCGATAGGATGCCAGAACTGGCCCTACCCTATAAGTAGATTAGTGACTACCTTAACTGTCATCTTGAGACCACAACCAGTAACAGATGGAAACAGATGTAGTGATCCACAGCCAAGCACCAGTCTGAGCTCCTGGAATCTAAGCAATAGTGGATAGGCTATCTTATTATCTAATTTTAAAAGTCAAACCATATTTTTTTGCCACCAACAAATAGCATGCATAGTCAAGTATTGTCATATCTATGTCTATATCTATATCTCTCTATATCTATATCTATATATCTATATCTATATTCCTCTGATTACCATCATTTTACTCATTTTAGTAATGTGATAATGAAGTATATATTCATGTATACCTCAAACAATTTGATTTACACAGAAAAATAATTCTATTAGAGAGAATGCCTCAAAAACAGACTCAAGTTGAAAAGCCACCATATACATCATTAACATTAGGCTTGTCTTTCCAATTAAATTCTAAAGACATTTTCTGAGTTTTATTGACATAGATGATACTTGATTTTACCAGAATATTTATTTGTCTAAGTATGCTGTTAGCAATGGTTTAGTAAAACCCAAGGAGTACAACAACAATAGATAATGAAGCTATTTTTTAACTTGATAATATCCCTCAAACGTATTTTCCTTCAATAATCATGATGGGGACAGATTACCTTGTAGTGATGATGTCTATAATGATGTCCTTTACACTACTAGGGTATGTTTCTCTTCTGTGGACCAGTGAAAATAACATAATTGATTACATTCTTTGTTTTTGTCACAGCCAAACTTTGTGTCCATTTATAGCTTCATGTTGGTAGCTTTCTCATGCAACTAGAATAATGTAAAGCAAAGAGCATTGTCTTAGAAGTTGTCTCAAAAGAAAATAAAACATTTGATGTCTTAGAGATCATTGTGTTAAAATGGAAAAAAATAGGGAGAGAGACGAGGAGGCATGTCTGTCAGTAGGAGAAGGAGAGGAAGGGAAAGAAAAGAAGGAAACTAGAGAAAGGGAGGAAGAGAAGACCAAAAGAAAGAATGGAAGGTGGGAGGGAAGAAGGCCATTTGAAAATTAAAGGCTGGTTATTGTTATGCAGATGCTACCTATCAATTTACTTATACTTTGTCTTGTAATTGTTATAACTGGAAACATGTAAAACAAAAATCCCACATAAACAGCTGACATGAACAAGGGGTTTTACTCATGGACCCCAGACTGATAGCTGGCAAACAAGCATAGGATTGTTCCAGACCCCCTGAAGGAGGATGTCAGTTTGGAGACCTGTACATTCTATGGGGCCACTGGTAGTGGATCAGTATTTACCCCTAGTACACAAATAACATTTGGGAGCCCTCTCCACATAGAGGGATACATTCTCAGTCTAGACACACTGGGGAGGGTCTAGGCCCTGTTCAAAATTATATGATAGACTTTAAAGATCCCCATGGAAGGCCTCACTCACCCTGGGGAGCAGAAAGGGCTTGGGATAGGGCATCAGTGGAGGCCAGGGGAGGAGGGGAGGGAAAGGGAACTGAGATTGACATGTAAAAGAAGCTTGTTTCTAATTTAAATTAAAAAAGAAAAAAGTTTCAAAAACAAAAATAAATCTGGTTTACTGATGCATAATACTAAAATAATTAATATTTATGATTAATATTTGAATTTTAGAAGAGTAATAATTGACTAAAACTCTAGAAAACCAATCAATTGGAACCTTCTTTCTGGTTTTCTTTTAACTACCAGTTAATTACAAGCATTCCTGAATAGCATCCAGCATCTCACCCATAAAATGTCAACATGAAAGTGTCATGTAATCTTCAACTTGCTGGATTTAGTATACTATTATGTATAAGTATTTTCAAAATATCAGGTTTTGTGAAATTCTATTGTTTTTTTTAAGAAAAAAGTCTGCTGTAAATAGTATTTAGTGTACCTCTTCAAAAGTGAAATTACTGTACACAGAGTTTAAGTTATACTAGAATGTTTTTGGAAAATGTCAGAATTTTGATATGATAGAAAGCATGTAAAATTTCTTCAATATTGCCAAAATATTGATATTTGATAATGTAGAATAATTGCTAATATTATGCCTAAAAGATGCCCATAATTCCTATTATGGAAATTCTTCACTTCTTTTTTATTTCCTCATGCATATTCAGTTACTTTGTACCCATCACACAACACATCATAAGTGAAATCTAACACACAACCTGATGCTATTTTTGTCTCATGCTATAATATCATAAAACCCTCCATATTCCAAATGGATCACATGCTTCCTCATTCTGGGCCCCTGCCTTCTCATCAGGGGAGAGAATTGCCTTGAGATTACTGAGAGAGTCATACCTAAGAAATTGATTTGTAGTTTCATGATATTATCATTCCATTTTTTTGAGACTGGGATTCTCTGTCTAGCTTTGGGGCCTGTTCTGGAACTAGCTCTTGAACTAGCCAGACTGGTCTCAAACTCAGAGATCTGCCTGCCTCTGTCTCCTGAGTGCTAGGATTAAAGGCATGTGCCACTACTGCCCAGCATTCCAGTGTTATTTTATAGATTCTAAGAATATTATACAGAGAATAACTCTCAAAAGTAGAAATATTTTAAGAAAGTGTCAGAAACAAAGGTGGCATATTAGGATACCAAAAGGAATATGGATAACTGGAAGGGATTGAAGAAAGGTAATGAAGTACTCATATGCTATTTGGCAGTACGGGGAACAAAGTGGTTGTACAAGTTTGCACTCCCACCAGCAATGGAGGAGAGTTCCTCTTTCTCCACATCATCTCCAAGGATATCAGTATGGTGGTTTCTTAGGAAAATCAAAATCAGTCTATCTCAAGATCCATCAAGTCCTCTCTTGAGCATATACCCAAAGAATGCACACTCATACTATAAGGACTTATGTACAGCTATGTTCATAGAAATATTCATTTGTAATAGCCAGAACCTGGAACAACCTAGATGTTCCTCAACTCAATAATGAGATACCATATTAGAGGGAGCCATTTTAAGTCCGAGAAGAGATGTGGCACTAGGGAGATTTCCAGAGACCTACAAGGATGACACGAACTGATAATCCAGGCAATGGTGGAGAGGATAACCTAATGCCCTTCCCCTAAAATGAGATAGATGACTACTTTTTATGTCATCCTAGAGCCCTCATCCAGTGCCTGATGGAAGCAGAGACAGACATCCACAGATATACACTGATCTGAACTCTGGAACTTAGTTGCAGAAAGGGAGGAATGAAGATCAAAGGGATCTGTACCAGGCTGATGAAACCCACAGAAACAGCTGTCCTGAAAAAGTGGGAGCACATTGACCCCAGACTGCTGTCTGGGAGGCCAGTAGAGGACTGATCCAGACCCCTGAACATGGATGTCAATGAGGAGGCCTCTGCATTCTAAGGGACCCCTGATAGTGGATTAGTATTTTTCCCTGGTGTAAGAAGGGATTTTGAGAGCCCATGCCACGTGAAGGGACACACTCTTGCCCAGGACACATGGAGAAGGGCCTAGGCCTGGCCCAGGATGATGTGGTGGACTTTGGGAGCCCTGTAGAGGGACCTAACCTGCCTGGGGAGTGGAGGGTGGATGAGGTGGGGGAGGAGGGGTGGGTGTGAAGGGAGGGAGAGGGAGAAGCATTTGATATGTGAAACAAGCTTGTTCCTAATTTGAACTAATAAAAAAAATCAAAAAAAAAAAAAAAAGAAAGAAAATGCCGTACATTTACACAATGGAGTACTACTCAGCAGAAAAAAACAATGGAATCTTGACATTTGCAGGCAAATGGATTGAATTAGAAGAAACCATCCTGATTGAGGTAACCCAATCATAAAAAGATAAACATGGTATGTTCTCACTTATTTTTTATTTTTAGACATAGAGCAAAGGATTACCAGTCTACAATCCACACTGCCAGAGGAGCCAGGAAACAAGGAGGACCCCAAGAGAAGTTCACATAGTCCCTTGAAGAAGGGAATGGGGACAAGAACTCCTGTCCAAAATGGGATACCAGGGATTGTGAAGATGAAGGAGGTGGGAAGGGAGGAAGGGGATGGGGAGGAGAACAAGAGGACTGAGACAGGGGAGGAATAGAGAAGGGCAAGAAGGAGATACCTTGATAGAGGGAGACAGTACAGGTTTGTAGAGAGGTCTGGCACAGGGATCAGGGAACATGTTAAGGGATTCACCGGAATGACCCAACTAAGAAACCAGGAAATGGTGGAGAGGATGTCATTGATGCCCTTCCCCTTTAATGAGATTGATGTCTACCTTGGTAGCATTCCTAGAGCCTTCATGATGAAGCAGAAATAGGTACCCACAGATAAGCCCTTGTAATCCAGTTGTGGAGAGGGAGGAGTGATGAGCAAAGGAGCCAAGATGGGGCTGAAGAAACCCGCAGAAACAGTGGACCTGACCTACTTATAGAATGGAGACACTAGTCATAAAGCTGGGGAAACAGCTTTGGACCAAACTAAATGCTCTGAATGTGGGTGCCAGATAGGAGATCAAGAGATTCTATGTGACCTCTCACAGTGGAGCCACTCTTTATCCCTAGAGCACAAATGGACTTTGGTGGCCCATTCCCTATGGAGGGATACTATTGCAGGCCAGATACAGCAACCAGGGCCTAGGCCCTCTTCCAAATGTTATGATGGACTTTGAAGGTCCCCCATGGAGGACCTCACTATCCCTGGGAGGTGTTGTGGGTGGGTTTGGTGGTATGTGAGGGAACATGGGAGGATGGGAGGGCGAGGGAATGGGGGGATGGATATGCAAATATGAGTAGTAATTAAAGAATAAAAATAAACTCAATAATCTACTCTTGTAAAAAAAATAAGTAAGGCAAACAATTAACTGCTCTACATTGTAAGCAGGGAAAGCGAATTTTTGGTGACTTTTTATGATATTATTCATAAAGATTTGCAATAGGGCAATGATTTCTGATTAAAATTTTGAATGGTGTAAGCATTGTAAAATTAGTTTATATGTTTTGCATTAACTTTTTGTTCTTCATCATTTCATCAGAAAATTCAAAAAATGTCTGTGTGTGTGTATATATGCTTGTGTTGTGTGTGTATGGTATATGAGTTGTGTGTGCTGTGTCTGTGTCTCTCTGTGTGTGTAATCAAGTTCATATTTAAATCTAAAAATTGGGATTCTGTGATTCTACTGAAAGATGATTCCCATTGAGAGGCTGCCCAGAGCTATGGATGATCCAGGGTCCAAGGCTGAATTGTGGCTCTGAGCCATCTGATTCACTGAAAATCAAAATAATTTATCCGCATCCCCTGTATTGTGCTGTGCTTAACCACAGTTGAAAGTCATCACCATAAGGAACTTTCTTAATAATAGAAAGACTAGGCATTTGGCATTCTAGACCAGGAAGAATTTAAAAAGGACTTTATTAACCAGAAACCAACAAGTACAAAGTAAAGAAGACAAAAATATGCATCTGATGAACTTGATTAAGTGTAGAGTTAAAAACAGATAGGGGATAGGCTGGGGAGTGTTAAGGGGAAATGGGAGGAGGTAAGGGCATTGGAGGAGAGGTAGGAGGGAGAATTGTTGTTGGAATGTAAAATGAAATAAAAAAATAAAAAGAAGTGAATTCAGATTTTTTGTAAGTCATAAATAATTTATTCCTGGATAGAAAAAAGAGAAGATGATGAGAAATTAGGATTTCAAGGATCAGATGTTGTTCAGTTAGTCCAGATGTGGAACTTGGGTATTTGTGAACAAAAGTAAACAAAGTCAAACAATGATTAAGATATAATCAGTATGTGATAATAAATAATACACTAATCATATAACAGCTGGATATCATACATTTTTCTAATATAGTTATAATAGTATCCATTATATTTTATGTGTATGAGACATTTAAATTGTTATAGTACCAAAATTACATGTTTTACATTTATTAACTCATCTGACCTTCAAACTTGTGTCTTAAGAACTGTGACGCTCCCCATTTTATTGATGAAAAAGTTTAAATTGAAGGAAGTTTCATCCAAGTCCTAGTGCCCCAGAAAAGCAATCTTCCTCTAATGACCTTATGTTTCTGGAAGGATAGATTTCAAATACAGAATCAAAAAGCTCACAGAAAAGTTCAAGACATTTAGACTCTATCAAATGTACTCAGAAGAACAACAATGAAAATAAAATACTTTTGAATATAATCAGAAAAAAGACATATTACATTTCAGAGAGGGAGGAGTGATGAACAAAGGGGTCAAGACCATGCTGGGAAAACCCACAGAATTACCTGACCTGAGCAACTGGAAACTCATGGACTCTAGTCTGACAGCTGGGGAACCAACATAGGGCCAAACCAGGCCCGCCGAACAGGGATGTCAATTAGGAATATTGGCCAATCTATTGGGTCTCCGGCAGTGGAATCAGGGTACATCCCTAGTGCACAAACTGACTTTGGGATCCGATTTCCCATGGAGGGATACTCTGTTAGCCTAGATAAACAGGGGGAGCTAGCCTCTCCACCAAATGACTAGGAAGATATTAATGATCCCTCATGGAAGGCCTCACCCTCCCTGGGGAATGGATGGGGGATGGGATGGGGGTTGATGGGGGGGATGGGTGATGGTAGTGAGAGGAAACTGGGATTGATATGTAAAATAAGTTGGTTTCTAATTTAAAGTATATATATATATATATATATATATATATATATATATATATATATACATATATATGACATATTATATTAAAGAAACAAGAAATTACTAGAGGGTTATTTTTATCAAATCCTCAACACTGAGGAAAGTATGAGAATGACAGATACATCTCTGAAGGGATACAGTACTGCTAGCCATTAAATGCACAATTGCAAACATGTTTTCAAACAAAAATTTGTGTACATATATTATTCACATTGTCAATAAGTAGAAGAAACAAAGATTTCTTTTATCAGGTTAATGGATAGATTAGTCATGGCATGTGTATCTAATCAGCTGAAAATTATTAATTTAAAAAATTAAAAAATAATACATGAAAGTAGGAAGGGTATTGTGATAAAAGATTCTAGCATGAGTTGGGGTGAGTAAAGAGAATGGAGTGTTTAGAAATGATTTCAGTTCATTATATACATTTATGGAACTATCAAAAATGTTTTATTTAAAAGAAAAACTACTCAATATCACTTGCAACATTTTTAATCAGTAGAGAAATGGAAACAATCAGAGCAACATAATTATATTTTTGACTGTTTTCAAGGGCCAAAGTCAAACAAACGAAACATAAAACCAGAGGAACGGCCAGGTTTGCCAAGATGGCTCAACAAGTAAGGATGTAGTCACAAAACCTGGAGGACTTAATTGGGTCCCCAGAACAAACACAATAGAAGGAGAGACCCATTTCTGCAAGTTGTCTTCTGACATCCACATGTGAGCCATGTCATAGGCATCCTACATCTGTGTCTGTACCTGTTTGTGTCTCTGTGTCTCTGTATGCCCCCTCCCCAACACAGTAGTATATAAAGTTGAAGTAAATACCTTTTATATAAGTGACAGTGCTTTTTTGTGACTGTAAAGTAATGCAACCATTTGTACTTTGGTGGGAATATAAAATAGTGTGTTGATTATGGTAATAATGGCCAGGATAATTTAAGTCCTCGAAATAAAATTAAAAAGGTAGAATTGACAAATTATTTGGCAATACCAGCTTTGGGCATCCAAAATCCCCCTTAGATTTTTGGCAATGTGACACGATCTCAGGTCTTCTGGAAAAAAAAAAAGAAACCTCAACTGAAAAATGCCTACATCAAATGGCCTGTAGGCAAGCATGTGGGTACATGATTTTTATTAATGATTGATACAGAATGAGCCAGCTCCTATGGGTTGTATCATATCTGTGCTGATGCTCCTGTATTTTATAAGCAAAAGACAGATAAAGCTATCAGAGAACAAAGCAATAAGTGATCCTCCATGGCCTCTACTTCAGTTCCTGTCTTTAGGATTCTGCCTTTATATTCCTACTGTTACAGTTCTGCTGCAGCTGTGGGTGATGAAGCATGAACCACAAAACTCAAGAAACTCACCTGGAGGTTATTATGAAAGGAAGAAAAAAGAGGGGTAGGTATTGTGCCAAAAGACTGTTTATGGCTAATTGAGTGGCTGAAAGGTTTAGTGAGTTTTATTTCAAGCATATCTTTAAGTACAACTAGCTTGTCCTGTGAGAAATGTTGCAGTATTTCCAAAATATTGGTCAGATTCCCTGCCAGATGTTCTCCTTCTTTCTGCTGAATGTCAACATTGTTTTGTCATAAGGCTGTACAGGATCACAACTTTCAGGACAAGCACTTTGCAGAATATTAACAGAAAATAGTTATATAGTTTTCCATGGAAGAACAAAAGACACCCTTAAGGATACCTGCCAATGCAATGAACTGGTCACAGACAGAGGAAAGATAAAAGTCCCAGTAGCTGCTGGTAAAATTTTACTTCAGTGATTATTATCTTGAGTGCAGTCAATATCAACTGCTTTTTACCTCTCCTTGGTAAAACGCATAAACGAGTTTGGACTTGTTTTTGTTTGTAAGAAAAATCTGACACTTGGCAATTCTACCATCAAGGGTTACACTGTAGGTGTTAACTTCCAATTTGCCTTTAGATTTTGAGAAATTCAGAGTCCTATTGAAACATTTTGGACAGCTCCAATATGATGACTGACTTTGTCTTTTTGGGTTCTTTTGTTGAACAATTAATGTGATTAGGGTTAATGGGACCAGTCATAATACAATAGAAATCCCATTTGCCATAAGACATTTGCCAGTTTGGAAGCCCTTTTAAGCAAATTTCTATTGACCTATTTGAAGTATCTACTGTATGGCAAGAAATTTTTGAGGGTTGTATTGCGTCCTAGGTATTTTGTTAAACTGTATGAAATTGAGAGACAAGAGTGTTGAGAGGATCTGTCCTGTGATTTATGATTCAATGAAAACATTGAATTTATTTCCTTGGTACCCCTGAGGATAAATGAAGCTAATTAGTGTCTAACAGTCCTGAAATGAACCCTCAACTACACTAGTTCGGGATGAAGTTTTTGTTTGTTTTAACTCATGAGTCACAGAAAATCATGACAGGCATATTTTTACTGTAATATTAAATGTGGACTAGGAATGTTTGTGTATATGAATGAGTTCAAGATATTCTTAAACTACCTATAGCAATGAGGGACCATGGGATGAGTGGGAATGTGTTTAATAATGTCAAATTCACAAAAGAATAATAAATAAAATAACATATTTAAAAAAAGCTAACATTCACATATATGAGAAAACATAAATATTTTTCAGTCTGGGTCACCTCACTCAGTATGATTTTTATATAGCCTCATTCATTTACTTGTGAATTTCAAGATTCATTTTTTGAGAACTGAATAAATTTTGACTGTGTCAGTATAATACCTTTTCTCTACTTTTGTTTTCTGATTTCTTTCTTTTTTATTTTTTTTCCTTTTTTAGAATTTGAATTAGAAATGTGATTATTTCACATGTCAATCTAATTCCCTCTCCATCCTGTCCTTCCTTAGCACTCCCCCAAATAAAACCCTACCTTATCACATACCCTTTCTGCTCCCCAAGGAGGGTGAGGAATTTCATAGGTGTCATCAGAGTATGTGATATCCTTTGGGATATGGCTTAGGCATACCACCATGTGTCTTGGCGCAGGGAGTATAACTCTATGTGGAATGGGCTCCCAAAAAGTCCACACCTATGCTAGGGAAAAATACTGATCTACTACAGAAGGTCCCATGATTTCCAAGGCTTCCTCACTGACACCCATGTTCCTTGGGTCAGGATCAGTCCCATGCTGGTTTCCCAGCTATTGGTCTGGGGAACAGGAGCTCCCCCTTGTTCAGGTCAGCTGTTTCTGTGGGTTTCACTAGCCTGGTCTGGACCCCTTTGCTCATCACTCGTCCTTCTTTAAAACTGGATTACAGTTCAGTTCAGTGATTAGTTGTGGGTGTTTGCATCTACTTCCACCATCGGCTGGTTGAGGGCTTATAAGTCAGTCATCAATCTCATTATCAGGGGAGAGCATTTATGGTAGCCTCTACTTTGTTGCTTAGATTTTTAGCTGATGTCATCTATGTAGATCTCCAGACATTTCCCTAGTGCCTGATTTATCTTTAAGCCTATAATGTCTCCCTCTATTATGGTATCTCTTTCTCTTATCTTGCTTTCCTCTATTCTTCCCCTCACTCCACCTTCCTGCTCCCTCATATCTTACTCACCCCTCCTCTTCTGCCCTTCTCATTTACTTTATGTATTCATCTGTTGATGGCCAAATATGCTCTTTGCAGCTGGCTCCAGTTTTTATGAATAGATCA
Organism: Cricetulus griseus; assembly: GCF_003668045.3. NCBI lineage: Eukaryota > Metazoa > Chordata > Mammalia > Rodentia > Cricetidae > Cricetulus > Cricetulus griseus. The sequence goes on along the minus strand of NC_048598.1, from coordinate 153,609,881 downwards.
GAAATGTGTAAGGCAAACAAGTATCTATGTAGTAGGAGGGGGAATCCCTTTAGCTTATGTTGAAGCAGTATAGCTAGATCTAGTCACAGCTTTTAAAGGAACTGTCACACTAATTTCTATAGTGGCTATAAAAGTTTGCAATCCTGAAGCAATGGAGGAGTGTCCTTCCTAAATCACATATTAGCCAATATCAACTGTCATTTGTTTTAATGATTTGGTCCATTATGACTGGTATAAGATGACATCTGAAAGTCTTTCTGATTTGTGTTTTCCTGATGGCTAAAGATGTTGAACATTCCTTTAAGTGTTTCTTAGCTATTTATGTTTTGTCTATTGAGACTTCTCTGTTTGGATGTGTTTAGAATTTTCTGATTGGAAAAACATTTTGTAAATGTATTATTTGTTTTCCTCCTATTTAGTTTCTTGAGTTCTTTATCTATTTTAGATATTAGTTCTCTATCACTTGTATTGTAGTTGTTAAAAAAAAATCCTTTCCTATTATATAGGCTGCCATTTTGTCCAAATGACATTTTCCTTTGTCATGCAGAAGCTTCTCCATTTCATGAGGTCACATTTATTAGTTGTTGATCTTAGTGTTTGCACTATTGATATTCTGTACAGAAAGTAATTTCCTGTTCCAATGAGTTAATAGCTATCTCCCACTTTCTTGTTTAACAGGTTCAGTGCATCTGGTTTTCTGTTGAAGTCCTTGATCTATTTGTAGTTGAGTCTTGTGTAGAGTGATAAATATGTATATATTTGTATTATTCTGCATGTAGTCATCCATTTTCACCAACACTATTTCTTCAAGATATCTTTCTACAGTGTTTATTTCTGATTTTTCTGTCAAAAATCAAGTGTGCTTAGCAGTGTGGACTTATATCTAGAACTTCAGTTTGTTTTCATTGATCTACTAAAAACTTGTACACCATTCTTTGTTTCTTTGCAGTATTTTGAAGTTAATTTTGCTGAACTAAGGAAAATAATTCTTAATGCATAGAAGAACTTCAAGGATCCTGAGAAGTTCACTGTGTGAATGTGTATATGCATGTTAATAAGATGAACCTGCCAAGATTCTTCATGGAATAAGTGAATGATCACAGCCCACCCTATCAGAAAACCCCAGGGGCAGAATGCCTGAGAAAGAGGAACTCTTGGCCAGAGAAAGACCCAAAGAATTGATTCAATAGTCATAGACTAATATCTAGGAAATTGTCCCCCAGTGTTACCTTTGTGGTTGTACTGTATTCAAGGAAAATTGGGTCTAGTTTTTTCTAACATTGAAGGAAACCACGATAAGGTATTAAGTGCCACAACCTCACTATGACAATGGCTCTTTATCATCAGAGGATAGGGACATTAAACAGTTATATTTTAAAGGAAGACATGGATTTTAGGGGAGGAAAGCCAAATCCAACTCTAAATCCAGCATCAATTTAATTGAATAGGGACTAGGAAATGAACAGAAATAGAGTTATTTGAGAGACAGCTGTAAAGTTTACTGTATGGCACGTTCCTTGTTTTTGATGGTTATAGCTACCTTCTTTTCTTTAAGTATCTACCCATGCAGTGTCCTTTGACTTCCAGAGGTAAGTTTTTCTGTGAAGATAAAAACAAAGCACTTCCCTTTCTTTTGGGAGGCTTTCATTTAGTTTATGAGATATACCTCAGTAAATACCTCTCAGTCATCCTTGTTGAGAGGGTTGTCTTTTTCAACTCGAATCTTGATCAATTTTGATGGTATCCGAAGTTTTTCTTCTCCTGAGGAAACAAATGTAAAACCCCTACCCCAACGAACACATGTCCAGGCTTCCATACCCAGGTCAGTACATATTTGAAGTACACTGGTTGATTTAGTTTAGCAGTTTTTAACCATAGTCCAGTGTCTTTTTGCAGCTGTTTGTCCTTTGTCATCGGCATTAAGAAAGTTTAGTGTCAATAAAGCATCATGTAACCTCTGTTTGGGGGTTTTTGACTTACCAGCTTGCCTATGGAGCATCTCCTTAAACGTTCTATTAGATCTTTTAACAACTGCTTGTCCTGTCGGATTGTGTGGTATACCTGTGACATGCTTTATGTTATAATATTTGAGGAACTGTTCTATTTTTGTGGAGACATATGCTGGAGTATTAACATTTTTTATCTGTGTAGGTATGCCAATAACTGCCATCACCTCTAGCAGGTGTGTAATAACAGAATCAGCTTTTTTAGATTTGAGAGCAGTAGCCCATTGGAAACCTGAGAATGTGTCAATGGTATGTTGTACATATTTTAAATTTCCAAATTCTGTAAAGTAAAAGACATCCATCTGCCAGATCTCACTCCTCCAAATGCCTTTAGGATATTCAGCCTGTTTGCATCAGTGTTTGGTTATAAAAGGAACAAGTAGGACAGTTTCTCACTATCTTCTTGGCTTATTGCCAAGTGATGGAGAAGTCCTTCTTTAAACCTTTGCTATTTACATGATTTTTTTAATGAAATTTGAGACTTCTAGCACAGTGTCAATTAATAAACAATCAATCTTGTCATTGCCTTGTGCTAGTGGGCCTGGCAGACCTGTATGATATGCGTAATGTATAGAGGATTACTTCTGTTTTTGATTGTTTCCTGTAATTGTAAGAACAATGAGGTTATTGCAGTATTAACAGGGACGAATTCTGTGGTTTCTATGTGTAAGATGACTCTCTCTGCATATTGGGAATCAGTAACTGTGTTAAGAGGTTCTGTGAAATCCATAAGTACCATGAGAATTGCATATAATTCTGCTTTCTGTACAGATGTGTACGGACTTTGAACTACTTTACTTACCTCACCTGCTTTATAACCAGCCTTGCCTGATTTGTTAGCATTAGTATAGAGGGTAAGAACTACAGAAATGGGAGTTTGTCTTACAATATGTGGAAGAATCCAGACTGTCCTTTTTATGAATTTAATTCTGTCGGTTTTGGGATAGTTGTTACTAATTGTTCCCAGAAAGTCAGTAAAGAGCAATTTTCAATATTCATTAACCTTCCATAAGGAGGAAATTTCATCATTATTTAAAGGTACTATAATGTCCGCTGGATCTTTTCCAGTCAGCTGACAAAGTCTTAATTTGCCCTTTAAAATCAAATCAGGAATCTTTTCTATATACGTCTTTAACTTTTTATTCTGTTCATGTGGCAGAAATATCCATTCTAATGTAGTTTCTTCCCTCTGCATCAGAATTCCAGAAGGATATTCACTGGATGGCAAGATGACAAGAATGCAGTCTAAATCAAGGTTTGTCTGATCTACATGCTCATCCAACATTCTGTTTTCTCCCCATTGTAATTCTTTTTCTGCCTAGGCAGATAATATTCGTGGACTGTTTAGATCTTTATCACCTTTCAGCACCTTTTTAAATTTTTTAAGTTATGACCTTTTACCCCAATAATCGTCTGTAATTGGGAAATTTCTCCTAGACCTTCTGAAGACTATTAAGAGTTTGATAACAATCCCTTCTAATTTGCATCTTCTGTTGCCTAATTCTTTGTAAGTCTATCTTATATCCTAAATAGTTAATAGAATCTCCTCTTTGTATCTTTTCTGTAATCCCCATCTAGGCAGAACTTCATTCACCATATCAAACATACATTCCAAAGTTTCCTTATTAGAATCCCATAAAAGAATATCATCCATATAATGATAAAGAAGAGATTGTGGAAAAATTTTACGAATTATTTCCAAAGGTTGTTTACAAAGTGTTGACATAAAGTAGAACTATTTAGCATCTCCTGAGATAAACCCTTCCACTGATATCTCCGAACTGGCTGTGAGTTATTAAGAGTTGGTACAGTAAATGCAATTTCTCTCTATCTCTTTCTTGTAATGATATAGTGAAAAAGCAGTCTTTCAGGTCAATTACTATGATAGCCCCCCCCTTTAGGTATTAAGTAAGGCAGTGGCATTCCAGGCTGTAGAGTTCCCATAGGTTGAATTACCTTATTTATGGCTCTCAGGTCTGTCAGCATTCTCTAGTTACCTGACTTCTTCTTAGTAACAAATACAGGAGAATTCCAAGGGCTGGTAGACTCCTCTATGTGACCAGCCTCCAGCTATTCCTGTACTAACTTTTCTAGAGCCTCTAGCTTCTCAGAGGTCAAAGGTCATTGCCCTATCCAGACAGGTTCATCTGTAAGCCATTTTAGTGGCAGGGCCTTTGGTTCCTCTTAAGATCTATCATTTGTATTTAGTTTCTTACAGTCTTGATACTTGGTAAGCATTTTCCATAGCATCTTGCCCGATCCTTGCTGCTATCCAGCAATTTTCTATAATTTGTATCTGACATTCAAGGGATGTTAATTTGAGTATTCCATTGCTGGAAGAGATCATGACCCCAGAGGTTAAGAGGTGGAATGGGTCATGGGTTTCAGAGCACCAGGTATTAGGGTTAGGATTCCTTTATTCAGATAAACACCAGCCAAACACAATCCAGAGAAAGAGTGCCCTGAGGCAACAGGCTAGGGAGCCCAGAAAGAGCCAGCTTCCACATCTGTCGCCCCCTTAAGAATTCTCCACGAGTCATCCTGAACCTCCCCTGACCACATCCTCACAGGTATGGTCAAACATACCTGTAGCTGGATCCTAGGAGGCGGGGCTACAGTGTCTCCCTACACATAATGACTAAATAAAACATTCCATTTTTGCAGGGTGTTGGTGGTACATACCTTTAATCCCAGCACTCGGGAAGCAGAGGCAGGCGGATCTCTGTGAGTTCAAGGCCTGGTCTCCAGAGCCAGTACCAGGATAGGTTCCAAAGCTGCACAGTGAAACCCTGTCTCCAAACAACAACCACAAAAAAACATTGTTTTTGAAATATTGTTCCATCTCCTCATATAACCCTAAGATGTCATCTCACTTGAAATAAAAACTTTCCAGTGATGCAAGATTACCTATCCAATTGCCTTACCTGAAGCTAGAAATATCAGGGACATTGGAATTACTACCTACAATTACTACCTTACTAAATCAGCATAATCCATAACTACCTTCTGCACATTTATCCTTAAACATGAAGATGCATATAGTTTTCACACCTCATCAAGGAAAATGCCCTTTAGAACAGGTAACAATCTTTATAGAAAATTATAATCTATCAAAATGCAGAGAACAAAAGATTGTTTGGTACAATAGCCCACTAGCAACAGATACAGTTACAGCAACTCCTGCACCAAAGACTCAGGAATCACTGAGGAAGACCTGACAGAAAGCTAGGGGAATAAAAAAAGTTTGCTGTGAGATTGTGCCTCCTATAAATGTCAGTGATGCTACATCCATGAAGCATCATCAACATGGCTAACTAACAATACCTGAACATAGAAGAAAATGGCATAGGGCTTCAGTCATAGACAAATAACTATAGGCAACTGGGGAATAACGAGATGAGGAGAAATAGTCTTTCCCAGGGAAGAGCTCCTTATTGTAATCCACTAACAAATGATCAGCCATGAGATTATATGTAAGATATAACATTATATGAACAGAGCGGATTAGGTTCACCCACACACACACACACAACACACACACAACACACACACACATACACAACACACACACCATATAACTGTGAGTGTGTGTTGTGTGTACATGAAATGGTTTAAAAAGAGGAAGAAAGTTATGGATATGAGATAATTATTTTATAATTTCAAAAATAAAAAATACAGCTTTTCACTGTACATTCCTCTCCCTTTGTACAGAAATCCCCCCTCTCCCTCTTGTGTTTGCCTGTCTGCATGAATTATTATACTCTTCTGACTTCTACCTCATTGATTAGCATTTGCAGAACTCTTTCCTGCTTCATCTACCAACAAAATGGGGTGCTGCATATTACAGAAATTTGGCTTCTGCTTCTTTATTAGGCCCCACCTTTCTTATTGCTGAGTGTACCCTATGGAGTACAGGGAAGTCTCCACTCCAAGACTGTACACACTGTGCCTGTATTGACCCTTAGGATATACCACTTATTTGGACAATTACACTCTGCCATCTGTGGCTGAAATCAGCAGTAATCACACTGACTTGGCTTTCCCCCACATTCATTTGATTTCCCCTGTATTTTGGCAGCCTATAAATATTTTGGTATGGGAGTACAGATGTAATTTCTTCAAAGATGAGTTTTTATTTCTGTTTCATGTTTCTTGCTTTGAGGATTAATTCTGGGAGGGAATGTGCCAAAAAATCTGATTCTGCTGTTTGAGAAATGGAGCATCATTGGTTTATCTTGTTTATATCTAACTTTGGTTATCATTTTACAATATATTTGTTAGTCACCAAAATGTTTAACACACTCCACAGATGTGTTTCATTTTACATTCTGTTTGAATTGCATTTTTCTAATGGGTTCTTGTTCTTACTGAGTAATACCTTTATAGCTGTTTTGCATCCAATATACATAATAGACTAGCTCAGTTAAGATTTTCCCTTAGTTCACAACTTCGGACATTTACAATACTTTTTTTTTTTTGAATCATAGTTTCATTTTCTACTCCAGGATGTCCTGAAACTCACTATATAACCAAGACTTTCATTAATCTTGTGGCAATTTTTTTGCTTCAGTTTCCTAAATGGTGGAAGATATTTAAAAAATACTAAATGCTTATGAATTATTCATTTAAACATATTGAATCACACATGTACACACCATAAATAGTAATTCTGTAAATTACTTCTTTGTATTGTCTTTCATTCATATGTATGATACAGAGAAAGATAAGGAGACCACACACACACACACACACACACACACACACGGGAGTCAAGCATCAAGCAAGCAGTGTTGGTCTTGCTCTTAAACCCTGGAAGTAAATTTTCAGTGTGCCATTAAGAATATGAACTACATCTTATGGACTAACAGAGGGAGAAATTTGATATAACAGAGATCTCATTGCTTTAATCAGTGAACACTGCACATTCATTTAATGCCCCACACAAATGATGATATTCAACCCCTGTAAAATTCTGAACTCGCAACAGATGCCACCAATTTCTGCCTGAATAGTCACATATGACCCTTCTAAGCATGGGTGGGTCATATTTTTCTTGGTTCATTAAGTATACAGCCATCTTACTTATTCATTTCAGAGTCATTTATACATTTGGTAATAACCCATTCAAAGTATGCCAATTTTTCTAATTGCTGGGATGACCATGGATATTACATATTCCTGCATGCAATCCATTACAGTGCTTCTTAAAGCTCTATTCTGATTCCATTTTGGTTTGAAATCAAGAAAACAATTCCATGTATTTTTGAGAGATATATGCTTAATTTTTATTTTAATCATAGAAGCATTTCCTATGATACTATTTTTATCCTCTTAATTTGTATAAAAAACATCTATTTCACTCTTCTATATGCTAGTACTTTAAATCTGATGATTTTCATAATAATACTGTTTTCTTATTCTGATTTTTTTCATGAAACATATTCTTAGTTCCTTTAGCTACACATTATTGAATCAAGAACATGGACCATATATCTGCCTGATTAAGTATTTCTGTTGCAACTTTTCAATTATTAAATTATGATTTCCCAAGTACATCACAATGACCCATATTTCCATCAGGGCACTGAAATGAAAATCTCCCCTTTGTGTAACTTTTATTGAAGTTATAGAAATGACAAATCTGTCTTGCCATATTTTTATTCATATTTGATTTGCAGAGCAGTAAAATAACTCTTAAGGGTTTTTACAGATATCTTCCTTATATTCTATTTGTATAAACTTGCAGAGGGAGTAATTCATGCTTACCTTAAATTTCTTGTTCTTAAGATTCATTTTGCTGCTTCTGTTACACATCCTGTAATGATAATTTGAATATAGAAAAATAATAGCAACATGTTATTTATGTTATAACAAAAAACTCTCCTTTGCCATAAGCATGGAGAATTTGGAATACTGTTCTAAGCTTTGTCCTAGGTATAAAGCTCTGGCTCCTTAATTAGCTTAATACACTACATGCATGTCAATTACCTGGATATCTCCAGTTTTCATGTTTATAAAATAATAATACTGACTTTCCAGCACTGACTATAAGATTAGTAGAGATAATAAAAAGAATCTTACATATGATACATTTTTCATAAATGCTATTGTAGAATTCTGAAACATAAGCATGCTACTGTCAGCACATATCCCAGGAGAGTTCATTGTATCTTTCCGAACTCTTGATTTAGTGAAGCTATGCTAGTGAATGGTCATTGGAAGGTGGCAAAACAGTGTGGATTTAGAGCCACAATATCCAAGTGGTCTATAAGTAAAAATCCTTTGTGGTCATTATTACTGTTTTTTTTAATTTTATTTTTTTGTAATTAATTTTTTAGTTCAACTTAGGAACAAGCTTGCTTCACATCAATCCCTTACCCCTCTCCTCTCCCAACCCTCCCCCTAACACCTCACCTGCCCCCACCCCACCCTCCACTCCCCAAGCAGGGTGGGGCCCTCGAAGGGACTCCTCAAAGTCCAGGACATCATCCTGGGCTGGGCCTAGGCCATTCCCCAATTGTCCAGGCCAAGAGTGCATTCCTTCATGTGGGATGGGCTCTCAAAGTCCCTTATTACACCAGGGAAAAATACTAATCCACTACCAGTGGCCCCTTAGTGTGAGGAGGCCTCCTAATCAACATCCATGTCCAGGGGTCTAGATCAGTCCTGTGCTGGCCTCTCAGACACTACTCTGGGGTCCATATGCTCCCCCTTGTCCAGGCCAGCTGATTCTGTGGGTTTCACCAACCTGGTACCAAACCCTTTGATCTTCATTCCTCCCTCTCTGCAACTAGCTTCCCAAGTTCAGTTCAGTGTACATCTAGGGATGTTTGCCTATGCTTCCATCAGCCACTGGATAAAGGCTCTAGGATGGCATAAAAAGCAGTCATCAGTCTCATTAGAGGGGAAGAGAATTTAGGGTATCCTATCCACCATTGCCTAGATTGTCAGTTTGTGTAGATCCTGGGAATCTCCATAGTGCCAGATCTCTCCTCGGACCCAAAATGGCTCCCTCTGATATTGTATCTCTCATCCTGCTCTCCTCTATTCTTCCCCCAACTCAACCTTTCTGCTCCTCCATTTCCTCCTCCCGCCTCCTCTTCTCCTGCTCCCATTCTGGCAGCTCCCTGTCACCTACCCGCATGCTCCCAATTAGCTAATGAGATCCTACCCCTTCCCCTTGTCTGGGGTCCATGCATTTTTTTCCTTGAGTTCTTGTTTCCTAGTTACTTTGGTGAAGAGGATTGTAGGATGGTAATCTTTTGCTCTATGTCAAAAAATCATATATGACTGAGTAAATACCATGTTTGTCTTTTTATGACTGGGTTAACTCATTCAGGATGGTTTCTTCTAGTTCCATCCATTTGCCTGCGAATTTCAAGGTTCCAGTATTTTTTTTTCTTCTGAGTAGTACTCCATTGTATAAATGTACCACATTTTCTCTATCTACTCTTCAGTTGAGGGACATCTAGATTGCTTACAGATTCTGGCTATTTTAAACAATTCTGCTATAAACATGATTGAATATATGTCCTTGTATTGACGTGCATTATTTGGGTATATGCCCAAAAGACGAATTGATGGATCTTGCGGTAGACTGATTCCCATTTTTCTGAGCCACTGCCATACTGATTTCCAGAGTGGTCTTACAAGTTCGCACTCCCACCAGCAATGGAGGAATGTTCCTTTTTCTCCAAATCCTCTCCAGCATAGGATGTCATTTGTGTTTTGATTTTAGCCATTCTGGCCAGTGTTAGATGGTATCTCAGAGTGGTTTTGAGTTGTATTTCTCTGATGGCCAAGGATTTTGAGCATCTTCATAAGTGCATTTCAGCCATTTCAGATTATTCTGTTGAGAATGAATTCTCTATTTAGTTCTGCACCCCAAATTTAATTTCATTGTTTGGTGGGTTTTTTTTTGTTTGACTTCTTGATTTCCTTGTATGTTTTGGAAATCAGCCCTCTGTCAGATGTGGGGTTGTTGAACATCTTTTCTGATTCTGTGGGCTGTTGTTTAGTCTTACTGACCATGTCCTTTGCCTTACAGAAGCTTCTCAGTTTCAGTAGGTCCCATTTATTAATTTCAGATCTCAATGTCTGTGCTACTGGTGTAATGTTCAGGAAGCAGTCTTCTGTGTCAATTCGTTCAAAGGTATCTCCCACTTTTTCTTCTAGAAGATCCAGTGTGGCTGGATTTATGTTGAGATCTTTGATCCATTTGCACTTAAGTTTTATGCATGGTGACAGATAAGGATCTATCTGCAATCTTCTCCATATCTGAATCCAGTTGTGGCAGCACCATTTGTTGAAGATGCTACCTTCTTTGCATTGTATATATTTTGCATTTTTGTCAAAAATAAGGTTTTCATAGGTGTGTGGGTTAATATAAGTGTTTTCAATATGATTCCATTGGTCTATCTGTCTATTTTTGTGCCAACACCAAGCTGTTTTCAGAACTATTGCTCTATAATAGAGCTTGAAATCAGGGATGGTGATGCCTCCAGAAGATCCTTATTGTACAGAGTTGTATTGGCTATCCTGGGTTTTTTATTTTTCCATATAAAGTTGAGTACTGTTCTTTCAAGGTCTGTGAAGAATTGTATTTGGAAGAATTGTGTTTTGTTTACAAATTTGGGTGCCTTCATATTTGGGCCAAGATGTTTAGGTTTGAGACTTCATCGTGAAGGACTTTTCATGTGATGAGTATGAAATGAAATGAGATGAGAGAGAAGGCTTTATCTCTTTTGATTGATTTTAGTTTAAAGTCTAATTTGTTAGATGTTAGGATTGCTACACCAGCTTTTTTCTTGCATCCATTTGATTGGAAAATCTTTTCCAAACCCTTAACTCTGAGGTAATGCCTGTCTCTGAAGTTGAGTTGTGTTTCTTGTATACAGCAGAAGGTTGAATTCTGTCTTCGTATCCATTCTGTTAATGTATATCTTTTTATATGCAGGTTAATACCATTGACATTGAGGGATATTAATATCCATTGATTGTTGGTTCTTGTTTGTTTTGGATTTTTGGTGGTGGTGTCATTGTGTGTGGATTTTGCCCTCCTGTTTCTTTTCCTGTTTGGTAAAGTTGGATTATCTATTACCTATGTTTTTGTGAGTGTAGTTACCTTCCTTGGGTTGGTGTTTTTCCTATAGGAATTTCTGTAGTGCTGGAATTGTGGATATGCATTGTTTAAACCTGTTTTTTCATGGAATATCTTGTTTCCTCCATCTATAGTGATTGAAAGCTTTGCTGGGTACAGTAGTCTGGGTTGACATCCATTTTCCCTTAGTGTTTGTAGGACATCTATCCACGACCTTCTGGATTTCAAAGTTTCCATTGAGAAATCAGGTGTGTTTCTGACAGGTCTGCCTTTATATGTTACATGATGTTTTCCTTTCTTGCTCTTAATATTTTCTCTTTATTTTGTTCATTTGGTGTTTTGATTATTATGTGGCGAGGGGAGTTCTTTTTGTGGTCTAGTCTATTTGGTGTTGTGTAAGCTTCTTGTACTTTCACAGGCATATCCTTCTGTAAGTTGGGGAAGTTTTCTTCTATGATTCTCTTGAATATGTTTTCTGTAACTTTGAGCTGTATTTCTTCACCTTCTTCTATACCCATTATTCTTAGATTTGGCCTTTTTATGGTGTCCCATATTTCCTGGATATTTTGTTTCCTAGAGATTTGTTGGACTTGAGATAATCCTTGGTTGATGACTGTATATCCTCTAGTGAGTCTTCAACAACTGAGAATCTCTCTTCCATATCTTGTATTCTATTGGTTATACTCACATCCTTAGATCCTGATTGTTTATTTGTATTTAGATCCTGATTTGTATTTCCAGCATCTGCTCACTCTGTGTTTTCTTTATTGTTTCTAGTTCAGCTTTCATGCCTTGAACTGTTTCCAGTGCTTCCTTCTCTTGGTTGGTTGTTTTTTTTGTTACATTCTTTAAGAGAATTACTTATTTCTTGATTTTTTTTTCTTTTTTCTTCTATTTCTTCAAGATATTTTCTTGTTTTCCCTTTAAGGGTCTCAAACATCTTCATGAAGTAGATTTTTAGTTCTGTCTCTTCTGCTTCCTCTGTGTTGTGCTTTGCAGATCTTGCAGGTATGAAGGCCCTAGATTCTAGTGGGGTCATATTGGTCTTTTGTTGAGTATGTTCTTATTTTGCCTTCTTCCCATCTCTTCTTCCAGTGGGTGCAGGTGGCATCTCTCTATCTCCTCTTGTCACCAGGTGGTGAGTGTGGGCCAAGACTTCAATGTCTGCAGATATGGATGGTCTTCCCTATCCTGGTAGTCTCCTTACTCAGGAGAGTTTGGGGCGGCAGAGGGGGAAAGGAGAGTGAGGTATTTCCATACCCAAGGAGGTCCTTCCTATCTGGGTGGGTCCACTCTATGCAGGTGGGAACACTCTCTGCAGCTGTAGGCCCAGAGTGATCTTTGGGTGGTGGGGACCTTGGGCAGGAGTAGGGCTCAGGAGAGTTAGGGAGGAGGAGGGGGGAGAAAGAGTGAGTTATTTCCAGACTCATGGAGTTCCTTCCTGTCTGGGCAGGTCCACTCCATGCAGGTGGGACCACTCTCTGCAGACTCAGTCCCAGAGAGTCCCTGTGGTGATGGCGACCTTGGACAGGAGTCCATTGTTGTTGTTTTTGTCCTTCCTCATATTCATTCTTTCTATCAGCTCACATTATGAACTACTTCATCATAATGACAACTTAAATGTGCTCTGTACAGATTTCATGACATCTGAGAATGGTCATTAATTTATTTGTTGTCTTAAAAAAAACTTTTAGGCAAATTTAGTGGACTAGAAGTCACATTAGCCAAACTATCCTCCAAGCTATATATAGACTTGTATTTCAAGACTGTATCTTTTATTTCATGACAATAAGGAGACTAAAAGCCGCAATAAAATAAGTAATCTTTAACATTTTATGAACAAGGAATTTATTACATTTTGTGGGCAAAATGGGTATCATGATTTTTGTTTCACTCCATTTTCTACTTCAATAGTCCCTGAATTGATTTGATTAAGTTCCCAACAAATTTATTCTACCATCAGACATGTGAGAATTCTTTACTATACAACTGGACTTGTGCTGTGCCATACAGTTACATTTTACTCCATACAAGCCTGATTGAAAGACTCCTACCAAAAACTCTACAGAAGTTTCTCAGGTAGGGATGTTATAGCATTCCCATCAAATGGCTATCATTTGCACTCTGAGAAAGGCAAAACTGGAGATCTGAACACACATTCCAAACAGTTGTTTTGGTCATCACACAGACATAAACAGCTCCAGATCCTATGAAAAACAGTGAAAATGCTAAGAGGAGTTTGTTTCTGCTTTCCACATCCCACAGAATTAAGTCAAGAAAATTCTCCTCACAAAGGGAACCAGAAGCCCATAAGAGAAGAACCATAATGGCAAATATTAACACAAAGTAAAGTCTTGAACAACACAATGGAGCCAAAGGAGCAGATTAGCTAAGGACACAAAAACAATTTTCAAGCTTGTGATCTCATTTTTATCTCTTTACCCAGATCTCCTTATCGGCCAAAATTTTCATAATTTTTATCTTAGATTTCTGCCCAGCTACTTTTTTTCTTTATAGAGTAAGATAGAACATTGTAGAAGGACAACACTGTCTCCTATGGTCCCTGATGCTTTCTCCTTTCTTTTTCTTATTTCTCTTTCCTTTCTTTTTTTTCATCCATTTTATTTTCTGTTACATCTTCCAAAGCACAAGGCTGCTTACCTCAACTTTTTACCTTATCATAAACAAAACCTTCACATTCCAGTTATGAGTTTTCTATTGCCTCAATTAGTCTCACTCCTATGAATTACCTCTTCTCTGTGTCCCATCACACCACCCAGTTCTTATCACTAGTGTCACTATGATTGCTTACCACTTTTCCTTTTCACTCATACTATCATACTATTATTCATACATAGTACTGTTAGTGCCCATCTACCCTCCAACAAATTGGTACTTGAAAATATTATACATTGTAGTACCCAACGATTGTATTATTAGAGTGAAATTGAAAAGCAATAGCAAACGAAACTCTTGACCAATAATATAAACTGAGAAATACAGATACCGTAGCTGAAACCAAATAATAATTATAAATAACAAGAAAACTTGTCTTCTCCAAAATCATCAACACTATAGCATTTATTCTAAATCAAAATAAATTAGATGAATTTTTAGATGTAAAAATCAAAAGAATACATATGATAAAATAACAAGGATATGACTCAAGTGTTTCCTGAAGGAATCACGGATGATAAAATAAAGAAGTCAATCCACAATATCAAAATAGAATTTCATAAAGAGATAGAAATACTTAAAAAAATAAAGTGAAATGAGGATAAAAATCAAAATTAAAATAGGTCAAAGTAAAAGTTCAATGGAATGTCTCATGGATAAAATGGATCATGTGGAAGACAGAATACCAGGATATGAAGACAAAATAGGAGAACTAGATCATTTGATGAATGCCAATGATAATTTAAATTCATGGAGAGAAAATACAAGAATTTGGACACTCCATTAAATAGTATAGGAGAAAAATTTTTCCTGCAAGGGGCATAGAAAATTTTTTTAATAAAACTTTATAAAATCCCTCAAATCTAGAGAAAGAGAGGCTCATTGATAGACAGGTGACACACAAAACACGTAACAGATAGGATGAGAAATGAAACTCTCAAATATTATAATTAAAACTAAATAATCAGAAGCAAGAATATATTGAAAGCCAAAAAACATCAGGTTTAATTTAAATACAATGTGGGCATATCAAAAATTTTACCATTTTATTTCAGTCAGTCCAAGAAGGCTTGGACTTTCTCCAAAACTAAAAGATCACAATTGCCAAATCAGTCTAATGTGCCCAGAAAAACTAACTATCTTTGAAGGTCAAAGAAAAACCTGGCATGATAAAAGCAAGCTAAAAGTATTTATGGCCAATAAGCCATCCATACATATACTAAAAAAGATGCTTCCATCTGAAGAGGAAGATAAATACACTTAAGAGACTATAGGAGGAAAAAAAGTACACAGTGCTAAGACAGTCATCAGAAATAGATCGAGGTGAAAATCACTTTCAAGGCATACAGAAAATACAAAAGAAGCCAATTTCCAAAGCAGTAGGGGTGAAAATATGCAAGGAGAAATAAAGTAAATCAGGGATGAACCAAATGGATATTTAGAGATAAATTATTTAAACAATCAATTAAACAAATAGTTCACTTTTTAAAAGATATGAAAGTTGGCAAACTCTTAGAAAATTTAGCCAAAAGAAAGAGAAGATACAAATCTTCAGAATTCTGGAAGAAAGAGGAGACATTAAAACAGATACTGAAGAAATTCGGAGAATTTTATGAAGATATTTTGAAAACTTCTATTACATTATTTACAAAACCTAAAATACATTGGTGACTTTCTAGATGTACATGACTTGAAAAATTTAGAGAAAAAATAATTAATTTTATCATATTTATAGTATGCAGTGAGAGAGAAGTAGTAACGATCTCTAATTTAAGAAAAATAGCAAATAACCCACAGTTAGTTGTAATCAGTGAGATATTCTAGCAGACCTTCAATGAAGAATACCAATACTACTCAAACTATGCCATAAAGTGGAAAAAGAAATCAGTAATTATTCCAAACCTTGTTCTAGTATTATTGTGACAACAAAACCAAATAAAAACCCAACAATAAAAAGAGGTCTTTCAACAACAGTACAAAGAATTCTCAATAAAATCCTAGAAAAATTAATTCAATAATATATCTAAAACATATTCATCTTGATTCAAGAGATGTGGAGATGATTCAATACTAATAAGTCAATAACTACAAATAATCACAATAATATCACAGGCTCAATGACAGAAATCACATGAGTATTTGAAGTAATATAGAAGGGGTCTTTGATAAGAACCAACATCTATTAATTATAAGAGAAAAATAAATAAACTCAATGTGTTGTCATTAGTAATATCTCAAATAATCAACCTAATGAGACAATGGAGAGACTTGAGGTTTAGTGAACATATCTCAGCATAACAAAGACCACAGATGACATACAGCATAGGTAGAAATGATCATGGTAAATAAGAAAAATCTGAAGCATTCCCACTAAAATTTAGGAACAAGACATGGGAGTCCAATATCTCTACTTATAGTCATTATACTTCTTCAAGTCTTAGGCAGAGCAATTAGATAAGAGATTATAATAAAATAAATAGAAATAAAAAAGCAAAAGCCACTGTGTCCCCATTTGCAGATGGCATTCTGTACATTTAAGATCACAGAGAGTCCACCAAGAAAATCTTAGAGATAAGAAAAACATTCAGCAAATTGGAAGATGAAAAAATTATCATACTCAGGTCAAGAGTATTCTTCTTTGCCAAACTCCAACAAACTAAGGAAGACATCCAGGAAGCCAATTCATCCACAATAATCACACACCAAATCTAAAACAAAGCAAACAAACATACAAGAAAAACCTAATGCAGATACAAAAACATTATACTGTGAAAACTTATGACCTTGAAGATAAAAATTGAAGATTGTATAAGAATATGAAAAGACATTTCATGATCATGAATTGTTAAGAATAGTATTGTGAAAATAGCCATCCTACTCAAAATAATCTATGGACTCAATGAAATCCCAATCAAATTACCAATCTAATCTCTGCAGAAAGTTTTATATATCTGAGAATTTATATGAACCCACAAAATACCCACAATAACCAAAATAATCAATTAGTTTTGTAGTTTGAATGAAAATGGCCCCCATAGGCTCAAAGAGAGTGGCATTTTAGGAGATGTGGCCTTGGAGGAAGTGTGTCTTGGGGGTAGGCTTTGAGATTTTCAAATGCTGGATCAAACCAGGCCAAGTTTGTCTTTTTTCCTGCTGCCTGCTTATCCAGATACAGAACTCTCAGCTTCCTCTTTAGCACCACATTTGCCTGCATGCTGTCATGCTTCCTGATATGGTAATAATAGATTAGACCTCCGAAATATAAGCCAGCTCCAATGAAATGATTTCTTTTATAAGAATTTCCATGGTTATGGTGTCTCATAACAGCAATAAAACCCTAAGGCAGATGTTGGTACCAGAGACTGGGATAATGATGTGATATGCTAAAACATGCATTTGTTTGAAAGAATATAGGATACTTTGGAGTAAAAAGGTAGTTAAATTATTTAAATGTGGCTTAATGACCAATACTAGTAGGAGCTTAGAAGACAATGTTACAGGGGGAAGTGATTTGAACGGCAATATATGACTTAAGAGGCCACAGGAGAGAATAAAATTATTATGTGGCCTACCGACAAATCTTTTTATATTTTTATGAAGCATGTAACTGCTTGCTGCACCTCTCAAAAATGTGCCTGGGGCAAAATAGAAGAGTTATTATTTAACAATTCTGGCAAAGGAGATTTCAAGACATTCTAATATTGACTATGTACCTTGGTTATTGGTAGGCAAACATTTGCAGATCTGTTATGAAAAGGAGCACATTAGCAAGGAAAATAACAAAGTGTCCAATTTTTGGGGAAGAGTAGCACCAGAAGTGTAAACAGATTAAGGAATAGCCTGTTGCTGATTAGAAGAAATTGAGTGGTAGCCTCAGAGCAGGACCCACTCACCTAATCTACAAATTGTGAAAAGGAATCAGAGAAAATCTTAAGGCCAGGCATAGAGGAACAGACCTTTACTGCCAACACTAGGAAGGCAAAGGTTAGCAGATCTCTGAGTTTAAGATCAGCCTTGTCTAAAGAGCAAGTTCCAGTACACCCAAGCTTAGACAGTAAAAGAAACTATCAATAACAGAAAGATGGTGAAAATGTATTCAAACAAAAGGGCCATAATCCAGCCCCAGAAAGCAACAAATCTTCGCAGCTTCAGCCATGTGGTTCTGGATTTAGAGTTAAGATTACAATACAGGTGTTATGGAATCTCCCCTCATGACTAAGGAAAACCACCAAGGACAGGAATATCCCTTACTGAAAGCTTCCCGAGACCTCTGTATGAAGCTATGAAGGTGAAGTCTTGCTTGCCTTGGAGACCCCAAGATGCTGGTGATGCCAGTAATGGAATACTTGGCTCAGAAAGCAGTTAAAATGGAGTGGAACAGCTGAAGAGAAAGAAGTGTGTTGCAATCAACAGAGCTGAAAGGTGTGGGCAATTTAAAGAGCATTTTGACATAAGACATGGTGTTGCAGAGTTTAAAGTTTCTTCAGCTGCTTTTTATTATTTATTTTGTCCAGTATTTCATCAATATGCTCCAATTCCTCTTTTTTTAGAATGGTCATATATGTTCTGTACAATTATCTGTTGAAGGTATGTGATTTGCTTTTGTGATTTTACAGGGCTTACAATTAAGAAATTGCAATGAATATCAGAATAAATTTTGAACGTTAGTGTTTTAAATAGTTGAGACTGTGATAGATTACAGATAGTACTTTTGAAGTTGGACTGAAGAGACAGCATACAGAATGGGAAAATAAAAATCCCAGGTTTATATCTGACAGATTAGTATTGTAATATATAAGGAACTGTAATCCTAAACAAAGAGAATCAACCCAATTAAATAGTTGGCCTAAAGAGAGAATTATCAGATAAAGAAATACAAGTATCTAATAAATATATTTTTTTATTTTATTAGAAACAAGCTTCTTTTACATTCAATCCCAGTTCCCTCTCCCTCCCCTCCTCCTGGGCTCCCCAACCCCCATCCCAACCCATTTCTGCTTCCAAGGGAGAGTGAGGCTTTTCATGGGGATCTTCAAAATCTGCCATATCATTTGGAACAGGGTCTAGACCCTCCCCTATGTGTCTAGGCTGAAAGAGTATCCCTCCATGTGGAGAGGGCTCCCAACTTCCATTCATATACTAGGTATAAATACTGATCCACTACCAGAGGCCCCATAGATTTCCCAGACCTCCAACCAGACATCCTCACTCAGGAGGTCTGGAACAGTCCTATGCTGGTTTCCCAGATATCAGTCTGGGTTCCATGAGCAACCCCTTGTTCAGTTCAACTGTCCCTGTGGGTTTCTCCAGTCTGGTTCTGACTCATTTACTCATCACTCATCCCTCTCTGTAACTGGATTACAGAGTTCATATCAGTGTTTAGCTGTGGGAGTCTGCTCTGAGAAATATTTTTAAAGCATTAATATTCCTTTTCCATCAGATAAATGAAAAATAAAACAATTTGAGATTTCATCTTAATCCAGGTAAAATATATAAGATTAAGAGAATGAAAAGTGCTTGTGAAGATATGGGGAATAGTGAATAAGGTGGTTAAAATGAGAACTGTCTATCACAGACTCAGGTATTTGGTTATATCACAATCTCACTGCTTTCATTCAATCTATGCACACGCAATTAGTCTCCTAATTCCAAACCAAAGGGATAGAATCTCCATCTAATCTTCAAATGTCAAACTTTAGGAGGTTAGAAGATAAGCTGTATATTCTCTTTTTCATTTATGTAACCCCGATCTTGGTCAAGTGAGATGGACATAATAATTTCCTGCTTAAAAACTTGTTTTAGTCAGTATTAAGAGAGGTAAATGATAATTCCTCATGATTCTTATTTGTCCTCAATTATGGTTCTATAGTTAAAATCTGAGTTACTCCCAATAGGTTTATGTTTTAGTGCTTGTTTCCTACCTAGAAATATGGTGACATCTTGTTTATACAAATAAAACCTGTCTGAAGATAAGAGAATGAAGTTTGCCATTAGCTAACCATAGAGGCCTGAGTATCTTACTGATATCTATGTGAAGAAGGATTTTCTGAAAGACTGGAGCTCCTTGTCTTGGCAAAGTTTGCAGGCAGTATTTTCGGTGTCCTGTTTGTTCAACTTTGGGTCCAGGAAGCTAGATGAATCTGTCATTTTTCAAAATTTTTTTGTAAGTTGCTTGCTCAAACTTCCTGCTTGCTCCTCAGCTAATATTATTTTCCTCTCAGTCTCTGAGGGAGTGGAAGACTAGAGAGTATCATTAGAGTTTTTCTTGTTTACAAGACTCAATAAAGAAACTAAAGATGTGTTAAATGTAATAGGTATGAGAGACATTAAAAGATAATTTGATGATGCAAATTAGAATAGAAAGTAAATTAGATACAAGACTTTGAACTCATCAAGAAAGAATAGATAATGGAGTATTTTCTCTTAAATTGCAAATGCTAAATGGCTAGACACTGTTAATGTGCTTATTGCCTGTATATATTGTAAATACTTATTGTACTTAATATATATAGTTTTTTTATATTAGTTATAAACATTTTTTATTTTTAGACAGAAAGGGGTTATATGGTGATATCATGATTGTACAAATAAAACCTGTCTGAAGATCAGAGAATGGAGCTTGCCATTAGCTATCCATATAGTGGTACCATTGTTGAGGGAATGTAGAGCCTTTACAAATATGGTTTGATTGATGGAAGTATATATGTGCTAGCAGCAACACTTTGGAAGTTGTAATCTTCCTCCTGATCTATCCTTATTCTGTTTCTTGTGTTTCTGTGAGCTAAAAAATTAATTCTGCCACATGCTTTTGCCACCACCAATATGATATTCTGCTTACCTATATTGAACCATGTGGCTACAGATTGAACCCAGTGACATTGAAATTTAAAAAGTCACTAATTTTCTGACTTGGAAGTTATCTTCACAAAGCTATGCAAAAATAGCTAGCACAAATTCTGCAGTCCTGCTTAAAACTGAGTGACCTTGCTATGCATTCTATTCTTTTAATACCTCATGTGTGCACTATCTTCCTCTGAAAATTAAGACTATGATTTTATTTCCTTGCTCAGCAGAATCAACCTACCATAGAAATATTCCCTTCTACCTAAAAACAAAATGACTAATAGTATGATTTCTTTTTCAAATACATAAAAAACTGTTTGGAAATTCTGTTCCCAAGAGCATAAGGTAATCTTGTATGGTATTATACTCAGTGAATAATGTCATTGCTGAGGAGTGCTAAGAAGCATATGAAGCTGGTGAGTTTCCTTGATGTTACACCATTATCTCATAGCTAAAAATAACAATTCTCCCATATTTCCATTTCTGAAGATATGGAATTCTCACAGGGTTTCTATCTCACAGGGTTTCTATATTTGGAATAAACTTTTGACAGTTTACAATATCTGTTATAACAGTTATGAAAAATGTGAGCATTTAGGAACTGGAGGAAGGCTAGTAGTGCAGATTTAATAAAAGTTTAAATTGTATTTTGGCATATTAAACTATGCCTTATGTAACATGTTTATTTGACTATGAATCTAGCTATTTCAAAGAAGCTTGTAGTAAACCAGCATATGTGGTTTTGTTTAAAAGTAATTCAGCTCAGAAAACAAAGTCTCTAAAAAACAGTAAATAATCCAGGACTCTATACAGGGTTAAGATTCAGAAAGACTATTAAGGATCTTTACACTAGAATACCACTTTTGTAACCTTCACAGATGGAATCCTAAGTAATAATTCTAGAATTGCTTGCAGTTGCCTAGAATTAATTAATTTATATATTGTGGGGATACCCTGCTTTTTATTCACTATATTCTTCCTCTCTAATACTACTTACACAGGACACACAACCTTCAAAACCATGGACTTTTGTGGGGGTTGACTCTGTTGCTTGAGCTTCTTGGACAAAAATATTTCCATCAATATACCAGGAATTCAAGTTTACCTATCCTAAATGGAGAGTAAATGCACATGAGGTCAGCAGTGTTCACAATGTATCTAATGATTGAGTATTAATGATTTCAGAATTTTCCTATAAGAAGAAAATATTTCAGAACAGAGTCAAGCATGATCATCATCTAACCCTTTGCTCACCACTGTACAATGTATTCTCTTGATAATACTAAATTCTAAAACATTAGCTACAAGACTCTTGAGGGTCTTATGCTCACTGGGTAAATGATCTTTTGACTTTCATAGACATGTTATAGATGAATATATGCACTGCTTGTCTGAGTACAGGATTAGGAAACATAACTGTTTCCTTGTATTTCAAACTTAGAAACTTTTAATTTCTTAAATTGTTTCTAAAGACTTTTTTATTTTTTGTGCTTGTGTATTTGTTTGCATGTACATATGTGTACTAGATACTTGACTGATACAGCTACAAAACCTGCTACAAACTTAAGAGTGTCCTCCTCATCTGAAAACAAAGTCATAAATACCCCATTTCACACAATGTAAAATAGGAAATCTCATGTTTAAAGCAGATTTAAGATAAACTAAGGTATTGATGGTGAACTTTTTCTGTCATGATTGCTGTAACCATAAGAAGAGTATTTTAGGCACCTACATAGAGAAAGGCTATATGAGATAAAGGAAAAAAAAATCACCCACCTACCAGCCAAGATCATCCAATGAAGAACTAATGAAAATATCACAATCTCTGCTGTTCAAACTCTATTCTTACAAAATAAACTTCTTTTATTTAAACCATTTTGACCTTGGTGATTTATTATCATGGCATCAGCAAAGATTACTAGCTCAGTCTGACTTTCAATTCTACAAATTTGCATGGCAAGAGTTAGACTGCTTCATTTTTAAAGTGATATGAAGAATAGAAATAGGAAAACAAAGAAAATTAAATACTAAGATAAGAACAAGTTAATATGTGAAAACGTGTCTATATAATTAAAAGTTTACCTACAGAATACAACCACAAACTCACAAACATAGAGTGCCAACAAACTTGTCAAATAACTTCAATAATAACCTTTGTTTTTACTTTTGTTTTTATATCCCAAATTTTTCTTAACTACTTGCTACAATTTCCCTTTCATAATTCAATTCCTTTGTTATCTATTCTTTAAATGACTTACAGTAAATAATATTAAGATTTTACCTGTATCAATCTTCTCTACAATTGTGTTGATGCTATTCTCATTGTCAATTAAGATAAACTAGAATCAAAGCAGTTGTCCTAAGAGCAGGAACTATGTGTAAAGAGAACAGATCATCTGTTATACCAAGCATGTCTGGGGAAGCAAGAGGCAAGAATTCAAGTATCTAAAATATCATGGTATTGCATGAGGAATGGGACTGGCTTTCCAGTTGTGTGAATTTACAGGACATTTAGAAATTTAGCAGAAACACACAATTCAAGCAAGCATTCCCTGAGAACT
Source organism: Cricetulus griseus (assembly GCF_003668045.3). Taxonomy (NCBI): domain Eukaryota; kingdom Metazoa; phylum Chordata; class Mammalia; order Rodentia; family Cricetidae; genus Cricetulus; species Cricetulus griseus. Next base: position 153,586,695 of record NC_048598.1, on the reverse strand, counting down.
CACCTGCCATGCCAACTGGGGAAGTGTGTATGCTGTACTGCAGATTTTCACCTTTCCTTCCTTCCTTCCAAATTCAATTCCCAAGTATGGCCATAAACCCTATAATAAACCATATGCTAAATCCCACCGCCATACACAATCAACTCTTTTCTTCTTCTCTAAACCATCCATGTCTTCTTCAACTTTCTTCCCTGTCCATCTTGTCTCAGCATCCATCCCAAGCAGGCATGACCAGGGAACACACCAGCTAATTCTTCCAGAGAAGCACATAGACCATATTACATAGTGATTGCTCTTCTAATTCTCTGTCCTCATTCCCAGGGAGTAGGCAGACCTTGGTAGAACACTTTGCTTTTTACAACTCAGCCCTATCAAGCCCATTCTCATTCACAAGTGTCAGCTCCCATACCTGAAAGCACATCATACTCCAATCTCCCCTTGGCCAACAATGGTAGGATCAACAAAATAATTTCCTACCATGCAACACATATCCCCCACACCTTCCTAAGAACCAGAAAGGGCCGCAGAAACTAGGGAACAAAACCCAACAATAAGAAAATCAGATATCATCACCTCCATCCCAAACCCAGATGTTGAGGTGGAAAATAAAAACAATAATAGGCAGAACAATATGTCTCCAGAAGAGCCCAGCAACCCAACTAAAGTAGGACCTGAGAAAGGCAACATGGCTAAAATCTAAGACAAAGTCTTTAAACTTTCTGTATATAATACAGTGCCTTGAAGAGGAAATGAATAAATTCATGAAAGAAATCTATGAAAAAAGGGCTGGAAGATAATGAAGAATAGAGTTTAAGAACTTAAAGTAAGAAGAGAATGAATAAAAATGAGGGAAATCTGTAAATTTAAAAATTTAAGAATGCAAACAAAAACCTGAGAGGCAATACACATTAATAGGATTCCAGAGCTGGAAGAGAGAAATGAAGACATTTAAATACAAGATAGGAAATATGGGTACCTTGGTCAAAGAAAATGTTAAATCCAAAAAAGTCCAGGAACAAACCATCCAGGAAATTTGCAACATTAGAAAATGACCAAATTTATGAGGAAAAAGAATAGAAGGAGGAGAAGAAACCTGGCTCTAAGGCACAGAAAATATTTTCAATATAGTAATAGAAAAGATTTTCCCTAAATATAAATGAGTATATGTCTACCAAAGTACAAGAATAACAAACACAACACAGTATGTGCCAGAAAAGAAATTCTCCTCAGAAAAAATAATCAAAACATTAAGCATACAGAACAAAGATAGAATATTAAAAGCTACAAGGGAAAAGACAAAGTAACATATGAAGACAGACCTATTAAAATAATACCTGATTTCCCACTGGATACTCTAAAAGGCATAAAGGTCTGAAACTGCAATCTACAAACTATAAGGGACCACAGATGCCATTTCAGACTAGTGAACCCCACAAAATTTTCAATCACAATACATGGAGACAAAAAGATACTCCATTGGGGGTGAGGAGGTTAGCGCTATCACTGGTGTCAATTCCTCAATAAAAATGCACAACCCAACAAAAGTGATGTGAGAACATGTTCCAGTCTTCTAGTGCAACCAAGAAATATATACTTTTCCCCTGCCCTCCAAGTAATATTCCTTAACATCAAACATAGACTTTAACTCAAGTTAAAGTGTTGAAACAAGAATAATCCAAGAAAAAGGACCTGGTATAGCCATTTTAATATCTAAGAAAATATACTTCAAACCAAAACAAATTAAGAGCAATAGAGGAGGACACTACATACACATCAAAGAAATAAACCACTAAGAGGGCATTGCTAGTTTTAACATATATGTGCTCCCAGTTAATAAAAGAAGCACTAGTATAGCTTAAATCACATACTGATCATAAAAAACTGATAGGAGGAGACTTCAATACCCCACCCTAACCAATAGATATGTCAGAAAGACAAAAGCATAATAGAGAATTTCTCAAAGTAACTAAGATTATAAACCAAATGATCCTGACAGACATTTACAAAATATTTCACCCAAATACAGAAGAATATATTTTCTTTTCAGTACCTCATGGACATTTTACAAACTTGATCACATACTTGGGCAAAAAACAAGTCTCCAGAATTACAATATAGCCAAAATTATACTCTGTATCATATCTACCAACTACAGATTAAAGCTAAAAATCAGCAACAACAGAAACATAACTAAGCCATAGAAACTGAAAAACATACTATGGAAGGAAAAATGTGTTAAGATAGAATTAATGACATGGTAGGACTGAATTAAAGTGAACCACAGCATACCTAAACATATGGGACACAATGAAGGCAGTTCTAAGAGGTAAGTCCACAGCATTAAGTGCCTACATAAAAAAGTACTAATTCAAAATTTGGAGAGATTTCATACTAGTAACTTAGTAGGATATTTCAAATCTCTAGGGCAAAATAATATATCGCATCTAAAAGGAGTAGGTAGGAAGAACTGATCAAACTCAGAACTGAAATAAAGTAGAAACAAAAAACCTATAAAACAAAGGTATTTTGTTTTTGGTTTTGTTTTTGTTGATTTTTTTTTAAGAAAATCATTGACATTGAGAAACACTTAACCAAACTAACTGAAAGGTAGACACAGAGGATCCAAATTAACAAAACTAGAGATGAAAACAGGGATATAATGCATACACAGGAAATCCAGAAAATCTTATATTTTCTTTCTTTTTTTCCTTTCTTTTTTTTAATTAGGAACAAGCTTGTTTTTACATGTCAATCCCAGTCTTCTCTCATTCCCCTACTACCCTGCCCCCCACTAATCCCTATCCCTTCTCCTTTCTGCTCCCCAAGTATGGTGAGGACTTCCATAGGGGATCTTCAAAGTCTGTCATATCATTTGGAGCGGGGCTTAGACCCTCCCCAATGCATCTGGGCTGAGAACGTATCCCTCTATATGGAGTGGGCTGCCAAAGACCTAGTACCCTTTATTGATGCCCTCTTTCAGTTTAGTTTGGGTAAGCATTTCACATCAACTATCTTCTAAAAACCACCATTTATGCTTAATCTTTCTCAAATAGTTCCACCAAATTGCAAACAAGTAATTGAGCATATGTGCCTAAGGGGCCATTCTCTTTCAAACCACCAGAGTGTGAAAACATTTTTATTACAACATATCAAATCTCATGTTGTCACCTTTCTTATGTTAGGTTTAATATTATCTTAATATCTTGAGTTAGAAAACTAATTCATTACTCTATTCATTTCATTCCTAATTTTGCCACTTAAGTTTATAATGAGAATGAAACAAAGGATATGCTTTTCAACTGTAAGGCTTTTTTCTTTCTCTTTTCCATGTTTTTTATTATGGAAATGTTTTAAATTGAATAGGTATGACCCCTGGAGATTCATGTGTTTCAATGCTTGGCACACAGGGAATGGCACTATTACAAGGTGTTGATAAATGATCAAGCCACTCCCAGTATGCCATTTGACTTCCTGTTGCCTGCAGATCATGATGTAGAATTATCTGTTATGTCTCCCAATCATATCAGCCTAAATGCTGCCATGCTTCTGGCCATGATGATTATGGACTAAACCTCTAAATTCTAAGCCAAATCCAATTGAAAGATTTTCTTTATAAGAGTTACACTAGGCTTTCTTCTGCCCTGCTAGGGGTCACCCAAAGCCAGTGGGCTGCTCACAGCAGATCCAAATTCTGCCTTATCCAGCATGTCCAGGGACTTCCTGGTCCCTGGTGCCAGTCCTGCCTCCATCCACCAGAGTAGGAGAGAAAAAGAATCCTTCTACACCCACCAGAAGAAAGGATGGGAAGAAGACAATATAAAAACACACACAAAAAACAAAAATAAACAATGTGACACCACAAGAGTCTAGAGACCCTAAACCAGCAAGACATGAACATCACAATGCAGAAGATGCACAAAAGAATGACCTTGAAAACATCTTCATGAAAATCAAAGAGGGCCTCAAAGAGGATATGAGAAAATCCCTTAAAGAAATGGAAGGTAAAAACCAAAAAGTACTAGAATTCAACAAATCTCATAGGGGACATTCAAGAAAATACAATCAAACAGCTGAAGGAAACAATTCAGAAAGTTTCAAGACCTGAAATCTGAAATGGAGACAATAAAGGAAACATAAACTGAGGAATGCTGGAAATAGAAAAGTTGAGTAAACAAGCAGGAGCTACAGATGCAGGCATAACCGAGCATAATTAACAGAATACAAGAAAAGGAAGAGAGAATCTCAGGTGTTGAAGATACAATAGGAGAAACAGACTGATCAATAAAAAAAACTTAAATCTAACAAATTTATACAAAATATACAGGAAACATGGGACACAGTCAATAGACAAAAGCTAAGAATAATAGGTATAGAAGAAGGTAAAGAAACCAACTCAATGGTGCAGAAAACATATTCAACAAAATCATAGAAGAAAACTTTCCCAACCTAAAGAAAGACATGCCAATGAAAGTGCAAGAAGCCTACAGAACATCAAATAGAGTAGACCACAAAAAGGTCTCCTTGCCACATAATAATCAAAATCTCAAACATACAGAATAAAGAAAAAATATTGAAAGCTGCAAAGGAAACATGCCAAATAACATATAAAGGCAAACCTATTAGAATTATTAGAATTACTCCTGATTTTTCCATAGAAACCCTGAAAGCCAAAAGGTCCTGCATAGATATTCTACCTACATTAAGATACAACATATGCCATCCTAGACTACTATACCAAGCAAAACTTTCAATCAATATTGATGGAGAAAACAAGATATTCCATGACAAAACCAGATTCAAACAACACACATCAACCAATGCAGCCCTACAGAAAGTTCTGGAAGGAAAACTACAGCTCAAGGAAATTAACTACAATCAGAAAAAAGGGCAATAGATAATCCTACTTTACAAACAGCCAAAGAATAATGGGGTGGAAATCCAAACACAATTCCACCCACACCACCAAATCCAAAGCAAACAAGAATGAACAATAAATGGTCATTATTATCCCTCAATGTTAATGGTCTTAACTCACCTATAAAAAGACACAGGCTAGAAGAATTGATAAAAAGACAGAATCCATCCTTCTGTTGCATAAAAGAAACATACCTCAATTTCAAAGACAGGCGGTTCCTCAGAGTAAAGCCTTGGGAAAAGTTTTTCCAATCAAATGGTCCCAAGAAACAAGCAGGGGAAACAATACTCATATCTAATAAATTAGACTTCAAATTAAAATCAATCAAAAGAGATGAAGGTGGTCACTTCCCATTCATCACAGAAGAAATCCATCAACATGAAGTCTCAATTATGAACATCTATGCCCCCAAATAAAAAGGCGTCCATGTTCATAAAAGAAGCATTACTAAAAATCAAATCACACATAAAACCTCACACACTTATAGTGGGAGACTTCAACACCCCACTCTCTGCACTAGACCAGAACACCAGACAGAAACTTAACAAAGAAACAAAGGAAATAATAGAAGTTATAACCCAGTTAGGTTTAACAGATGTCTACAGAGCATTCCACCCGAACACAAAAGAATATACCTTCTTATCAACATCACATGGATCCATCTCTAAAATCAACCACATACTGGGCAACACAGCAAACCTCAACAGGTACAAAATATTCAAAGCGGCCACCTGTATCTTATCAGACCACCATGCGTTAAAGTTAGAATTCAACAACAACACAAACAGCAGAAAACCTAGAATCTCATGGAAAATGAACAATGCCCAATTGCACCATCCATGGGTCAAGGAAGAAATAAAGAAAGAAATTAAAGATTTCCTAGAATTCAATGAGAATGTGGACACAACATACCAAAACTTATGTGACACTTCGTAAGCAGTGTTAAGAGAAAAGTTCACTGCACTAAGTGTCTACATAAAGAAACTGGAGAATAGTCACACTAGACAATTAATAGCACAACTGAAAGCTCTAGAAAACAAAGATGCCAATGAACCCTGGAGGAGTAGACACTAGGAAGTACTCAAATTGAGGGCTGAAATCAATAGAGTGGAAACTAGGAAAACAATACAAAGAATCAATGTAACGAAAAATCAGTTCTTTGAGAAAATCAACAAGACAGACAAACTCTTATCCAAACTTACCAAACAGCAGAGAGTGAACTCACAAATTAATAAAGTCAGAAATGAAAAGGGGGACATAATAACAGACACTGAGGAAATCCAGAGAATCGTCAGACCATACTATGAAAACCTCTATTCCTCAAAATTTGAAAATCTAAAAGAAATGGACAATTTTCTGTGTAAACTTCACTTACCAAGATTAAATCAAGAACATAAAAAATTAAATAGACCTATAAACCCTAATGAAATAGAAGCAGTCATCAAAAGTTCATCATCCAAAAAAAGCCCAGGGCCAGATGTCTTCAGTGCAGAATTCTACCAGATATTCAAGGAACAGCAAATAACAGTTCTTCTCAAAATAGTCCACACAATAGAAGCAGAGGGGTCATTTCCAGTCTGTTTTTAGGAGGCTTCAATAATCTGGGTACCCAAATCACACAAAGACACAACAAAGAAAGAGAAATACAGATCAATATCCCTCATAAATATTGATGCAATAATACTCAATAAAATACTGGAAAATCGAATACAAAAACACATCAGAGAAATTATCCACCACAATCAAGAGGCTTCATCCCATGAAGAGATAGTTCAACATATAAAAATCCATCAACGTAATGCATCATATAAAAAGACTGAGAAAGAAAAACCACATGATCATCTCACTAGATGTTGAAAAGGCCTTTGACAAAATCCAACATTTCATGATAAAGGTTTTGGAGAGATCAGGGATTATAGGAACATACTTAAACATAATAAAAGCAAATTACAGCAAGAAAACAGCCAACATAAAATAATGAGAGGAACCCAACATGTTTCCCCCACAAAGTCAGGAACAAGACAAGTCTGTCCACTTTCTCCATACCACTTCAATATTGTCCTTGAAGATCTAGCTAGAGCAATAAGAAAACAAAAAGGAGATCAAGAGGATACAAATAGGAAAGGAAGAAGTCAAGGTTTCACTATATGAAGATGATATGAGAGTCTACATAAGTGATATGAAAAACTGCACTACAGTTGAGACAGAGGAAGAATAGAAGAAAGGATATGTTATAGGTAGGGTTTTAAATGGGGGGTAGTAGGGGAAGAGGAGAGGGAGAGGGTAACTGGGATTGTCATGTTAGTCAATCATGTTTGTAACTCAAATAAAAAAAGAAAAACTGTGCCATGAAACTCCTACAGCTGATAAACACCTTCAGCAAAGTGGCAAGATCCAAGATTAACTCAAAAAATTCAGTAGCCCTACTGTATATGGATGATAAATGTGCTGAGAAAGAAATCAGAGAAAGATAACCCTTTATAATAACCACAAACGACATGAATTACCTTGGGGTAATGCTAACTCAAAAACTGAAAGAATTGTATATTACGAATTTTGAGTCTTTAAAGAGAAATTAAAGAAGGTACCAGAAAATGGGAGGACCTCTCATGTTCTTTGTTAGTTAGGATCAACGTAATACAAATGGCAATCTTTCGAAAAGCAATCAACAGATTCAATGTGATCTCCACCAAAATTCAAGCACAATTCTTCACAGACCTTGAAAAAACAATTCACCACTTTATATGGAAAAACAAAAGACCCAGGATACTCAAAGGAACTTTGAGGAGATCTTATAAAGGAACTTGCAGAGGCATCACTAGCCCTGAATTCAAGATCTATTATAGAGCCATAGTCCTGAAGACAGCTTGGTATTGTCACAATTGACAGTCTTACCAATGGAATTGACTTGAAAACCCTAATATGAAGCCATAGACCTGTGAACACCTGATCTTGACAATGCAGCTAAAGCTACACAATGGAATAAAGAAAGAATCTTCAACAAATGGTGATGGCATAACTGAATTCTGGCATGTAGTAGCCTGCAGAGAGATCCATTGCCATGCACAAAAATTTAGTCAAAATGGATCAAAGACCTCAACATAAATTCAGCCACACTGAAATTATTAGAAGAGAAATTAGGAAATACTCTTGACCAAAGGGGTAGAGAAAACTGCTTCCAGAACATTACACCAGTAGCACAGACACTGAGTTCCACAATTAATAAATGTGACCTCCTGAAAATTAGAAGCTTCTGTAAGGGAAAGGACACAATCAGCAAGACAAAACGGCAGCCCACAGATTCAGAAAAGATATTCACCAACCCCACATCTGACAGAGGGCTGATCTCCAGAATTTACAAAGAACTCAAGAAGCTAGTCTCCAAAACACCAAATAATTCAATTAAAAAGTGGGATACAGGACTAAATACACAATTCTCAATAGAGGAATCTAAAATGGCTGAAAGACAAATAAGAAAGTCTTCAACATCCTTAGCCATCAGGGAAATGCAAATCAACACAACTCTGAGATGCCACCTTACTCCTGTCAGAATGGCTAAAATCAAAAACAACAATGACAGTTTATGCTGGATAGGTTGTGAAGAAAGGGGAATACTCCTCCACTGCTGGTGGGAGTGCCAACTCATACAGCCACTTTGGAAATCAGTATGGTGACTTCCCCGGAAAATGGGAATTAGTCTACCACAAGATCCAGCAATTCCACTCTTAGAAATATACCAAGGACATCTGTTCAATTATGTTGATAGCAGCATTATTTGTAATAGCCAGAACCTGGAAGTAACCTGGATGCCCCTCAACTGAAGAATGGATAGAGAAAATTTGGTCATCCACACAATACTGGCCTACTCATCAGAAAAAAAAAAAAATGGAATCATGAAATTTCCAGGCAAATTGATGGAACCCTAATGAGTGAGGTACCCCAGTGACAAAAAGACAATCATGGTATTTACTCACTCATATATGGATTCTAGACATAGAGCAAAGCATTACCAGCCTACAAACCAAACTGTTACAGAAGCTAAGAAACAAGGAGGAGTCTAAGAGGGAAATACATGGTCCCCCAGAGAAGAGAAAAGGGACAAGATTTCCTGAGCAAATTGGGAGCAAGTGGAGAGGGGAGAAGGTGCTAGCAGAACTAGAAAGGTAGAAGAGGAGTGGTGAGGAAGACATGAGGGAGCAGGAAGGTTGAGTTGGGGGAAGAATAGATGTGAGCAAGATAAGAGATATCATAAGAGAGGGAGACATTATAGTTTTAAAGAGAATTCAGACACTAGGGAAATTTCTGGAGATCTACAAATATGACACCAATTAATGATCTAAGCAAGAGTGGAGAGGCTACTTTACATATCCTCCCCTTATAATGAGTTTGAAAACTAACTTATATCCTACCCTATAGTCTTCATTCATAAGCTGGTGGAAGTAGAAGCAGACACCCACAGCTAAACATTTAAGTGATCTGTAATCCAGTTTTAGAGAAGGAGTGATGAGTAAAGGGATCCAGACCAGGCTAGTGAAACCCTCAGGAATGGCTGACCTGAACAAGGGAGAGCTCTTGCTCCCCACACTGAAAGCTGAGAAAATAGCATGCAACTGCTCCAGGCCCCCATGAATGTGGGTGTCAATAAGGAGACCTAGGAAGTCTATGGGACCCCTTGTAGTAGATCAGTATTTATCACTAGCATAGGAATGGAATTATGGAGCCCGTCCCACATAGAGGTATACTCTCTGAGCCTACACACACAGGATGGGCCTAGGCCCTATCCCAAAGGATATGACAGACTTGGAAGACCCTCTATGGAAGATCTCACCCTCCCCGGGGAGAAGAAAGTTTATGGGATAGGTAGGGTGTCAGTTGGGGTGCAGGGGATGTGGGGAGGCATGGGGAATTGGAATTGACAGGTAAAACAATCTTGTTACTAATTCAAATAAAAATTTCAAAAGAAAAAAAAATGTTACAGTGGTCATGGTGTCTCTTCACATCAATAGAAACTAACCAAACTAGGAGGGAATCAGAACCTTCTGTTGAGATGTTTCTCTGATTAAAGAATTTAGATGACCATCTTCTCTGAAGTTAGTCTAAGTTGTTTGTATGTCTTTCTCAAATGTATATTCTCATTTTAGTTTTCATCATAAAACTTGCCAATATATAAAAATGCTGAGAATTCTTCATCTGTTCATGGTTTGTCTATCCTAATGTTGTTTCACAATAAAATCAATGAGGTAAATTTTTGGCCACTCAATTAATATTGTCTACTTAAGTGTGATGTTTTAGAAGGCAGTTTAGATGTAACTTGCTTAGAGTCTACTTTTTTCAATATTCTTCCTTACATTATTATTTAGTAGCAAAGCTGCCAGTAACACATATGCTAGATTTTATGGGAAGAAATGTTCACATCTGTTAGAAAAGTTCTGAAATTGAATTTTAGATAAAATTTTAAGAGTATGTTTAGCATTTTTGGGAAAGGGTCAAAGTCTTAGTTGGTAGTAACAATCTTGTATTTCCACAGATTGAAGAAAAGTTATTTTGCATATTTTCCATATTAACAGGGCTTTTTATTTTTATATCCATCCATTAGTGGACAGTCATTGTTGACTAATTAGGACTCATTTATTATTTTCCACGTGCCTCATCTATTGGTTACAATGAGTTACATTTCTGATGTGTTGTCCACTTCCAAGTGATCAATGATCTTTGTAGAGTTTTAAGATGATTTTTTTTTATTTATCAAATTGCCTCATGTACTGGTTACAGTGTGATGATCATTTCTGATGTGTTGTCCATTGCCAAGTGATTATTTATTGTTTTTTGTGTTTTATGAGTTTTCCTCTTTATATTTATTTTATTTTTTATTTTTTCATTCATTTATTTAGCTCATAAATAAAGTCATGCACAATTATGACACACAATACAGTATGATCACAATGGCATGGCTAAATTAAACCAATTAACATGTTATATCACACATATTCATCATTTTTGTTTTAAGAACACTTAAAGTATACTATCTCACAACTTTTAAAATATAGCATATTGTTATCAACCATATTTATCATGCTCTCAGTAGACCGCAAGACTTCACAGAGTCCATGCCTCTTGGCCAGCTGCAGTTTTATATCCTTAAACCAATTGTTTCCCCATTGCTAAAAGACTCACATTGAAGCCTAATAGCCACAATTCTGCTCTCTGTTCCCATAAGTTCATTGTTTCTAGGTTACACATACAATTGAAATTGTGTGACATTTGTCTTCCGGTTTGTCATTTTTTTTTTGGTAAGCATATAACTTTACTACTTAATAAAGATGAAATCAAATTTGCATGCACAAGTGAGCACTCACTGAAACACCTTGGATTCATCACATATTTGAGTTTCAATTAATATATATATATATATATATATATATATATATATATAGAGAGAGAGAGAGAGAGAGAGAGAGAAAGCATTAATGGCAATATGTTGTGCATCAATAGCAGCAACAGCTTTTCCAGGTTCTGCAGTCATTTGAACAAAATTGTAGAGACATCCAGCACACTCCATTTTAAAAAAAACAACAACAACAAAAAAGTAATTCCTCATTGGACATGTCTTCACATACCTTCCTGTTTGCCTGCTTTAACTTTCCTACTCTCACGAATTTTCTTCACAGATAAAATGCTTAACTTCATTAAAGTTTAATAAATTTTGTTGAATTGTATTAATATGTTTATCAAGAAATATATAAATATTATATAATTCTTTTCAATTTTTTCTTCTAGACTCTTCAGTTTTATGTTTCATATTTAGTCACAATCTTTTGTTTTGTTTCATACCACAGTCTACATAGTTCTGGATCACTCTCTAATATTGCAGACTCCCTCTGGAAATGGATATATTTTTCCATTGATTGACTTTTTTAGCTCTTTTGTTAGAAGTTCTCTCTCTTCTGAGTCCATTATTGATTTCCTTTTGTGTCTCATAATCTATGTGAGTTCTTTTTCAAAAATGTAATGTTTTCTTCATAACTGCAATTTCATTATACACCCACACTCACACATTGAGGCTTGTGTCTGCTCTCCTTTGTATTATTCAGTATTGCATTGATTATTCTGATCTTTTCCATTGAAAATTTAGGACTAGTTTCTTCCTACTCATGGTTAGGTTTTATATTGTACATCTGAAAATTATTACTGTTAACTTCTCTTTATTTTCCTCTTTAAATTTAATTTAGAAACAATTTTCTTTTACATGTCAATCTCATTTCACTCTCCTTCCCCTCTTTCCCTGCCCCCCACCGACCCCTTATCCTGTCCCCTTTCTGTTCCAAAAGAGGGTGAAGCCTTCCATGGGGGATCTTTAAAGTCTGCCATAGAATTTGGAGCAGGATGTAGACCCTCCCCCATGTGTCTAGGCTGAGAGATTATCCCTGTATGTGGAATGGGCTCCCAAAGCCCATTTGTGTACTAGGGATAAATATCCACTACTAGATAACCCATAGATTAACCAGACCTCCAAACTGAATCCACATTCAGTGGTCTGGAATGTCCAATGCTGGTTTCCCAGCTATCAGTCTGGGTTCCTTGATCTCCCCTTTGTTCTGGTCATCTGACAGTGGAAGAAAAGAGGAGTGCAAGAAAAGAGACTCCATGTTGTATGGATCCATTTTAGAATTAAAGAACCACAACTTTTCATTATTGTGACAAGTTAAATACCTTACTGGAAATGAGGAAAATGATTTTTTGTTTGCCTTACCACTTCAGAAGGTCCACTCTGTAGGGGATGCTGTAGCCAAGCCTGCTTAGGGGCTGGCTACAGTTGTGCCTGACCACACCTGGCATGGTCAGAGTGACATAAGGAAAGTTTAAGAGTGAGGGATGCTAATGTGGCAGCCATGATTTGGCTTTCATCTTGGGCTTGCTGTCCTTACTGCTGCCATGCCAGCTGGGTAGGTCATTCTGTAAGTAATTAAATTCCCTTGTATTTTTACCTGGCTCCACATTGTTAATTTCACACATTATCTAGTTGTCAGTAGTGGGATATTGTAAATCTATTCCCCATTTGGGAGAAACTGCAGGTCCAATCGGGATGGCAGACTATACCAGGAACGTGCTCCCTGTCTCCACAGGGCTCCTGGCTTGCAGCTAACCTGCTGCACCACACAAGCGCATTCCAGCTGCTACTGAGCTGCTGAGAACAGTCAGCCCAGCTGGGAGAGTTCTCCAGAACTCCCATGGTTTTACCACCGTGCACATAGGGAGCAGCCTGGACTGAGGCCTACAAGCAACTGGAGACCTCCTGCCCTTGAACTGAGTAGGTGTTGGAAGGAGGTCTTGGCTTTCAGCAGGGTCTTTGGCTTCCCCTGGCTGTAGCAGCCTTAAAGCTTCATCTCTTTCAGTGGTTGAGGCCGCAAGACTGTACTCTCTCTAAGCTAAGTGCAGCTGCCTGTGTGACCTCAGCTCCACCACTGCCACCGTTGCCATCTTGCCTGACCCACCATTGCCAAAAGCTGCAAGGACTAACTGAATACATGTGCCACCTGCTGGTCAAAAATAGTTACTGCATCTGGAGTAGAAATCATCAGGTAAAATCATGACGGAGTATTTATCATTTGCTAAAATTGGTGATATTTTTGCTTATTACATGAATTCAGTGTTTTAGGAGGACACTAATCTGCCAATTACCTGCCTGTATGCAGTAATGGCAGTTAGCTTGGTGGTGCAAATAACATTACTAGCCAGAGTCTCTGGAATAGGGACAAAGATAACCTCACCACCTGCTTACAGGAAATAAGAGCTGTATGCAATGAGGTTTTGGAGAACAGATTAGGTCAGGCCACAATTGCGCAGCAAGTGGGACAGAAATTGGATGATAAGCTTGACTCTGTGTCCAATAAGCTAAAGACAGAGCTGTCTGATACCCAAGATGAGATGAAGCTTATTTATGAAAAGATAAACACAGAGAGATCCTTCATGTCTGAGGCATAAGAGGCTAGGCTGTCAGAGGACCATAACAAACTAAAAACTATCAGTAGCCAGCTAGAAAATCAGATAGGCTCTGTGACTGAGAAACTAAATGCAAAGGTACAAAATAACCAGGATAGATTTGAAGAATTGGACAATGCCATTCAATCAATTATTGAAGCATCTATGGTAGCAGATCACAAATTTGAGTCTAGATTTGAATGTTTGGAAGATAATTTACAGAACAGGGCTGACAGATTAGAAAGGTTTCTGATTTGATTCTAAAGGGCAAATTAAGACTATGTCAACTGACTTGAAAAGATCCAGCAGAAATGATAGTACCGTTAACTAATGAGGAAATTTCCTCCTTGTGGAAGCATAATGAATATTGGCAAATAGCTCTTACTGACTTTTTGGGAACATTAGCAACAATTATCCCCAAACTGACAAAATTAATTTCATAAAAAGACAGTCTGGATTCTTCCACATATTGTAAGACAAACTCCCGTTTCTGGAGTTCTTACCTTCTACACTGATGCCAACAAATCAGGTAAGGCTGGTTATGAAGCAGGTGAGGTAAGTAAAGTAGTTCAAAGTTCGTATACATCTGTACAGATGACAGAATTATATGCAATTCTCATGGTGCTTATGGATTTTACAGAAACTCTTAAACAATCAGAAACAGAAGTAATTCTCTATCCATTACACATATCAGATCACATATGGGTCTGTCAGGCCCACTAGCACAAGGTAATGAGGAGATTGATCATTTGTTAGTTAGAAGTGTGCTAGAAGCCTCAACATTTCATAAGAAACATCATGTAAATAACAAACGTTTGAAAAATGACTTCTCCATCACTTGACAACAAGCCAAGGAGATAGTGAGAAACTGTCCTACTTGTTCTTTTTATAATCAATTTCCATTGCCAGCAGGTTGTAATCCTAAGGGCATTTGGAGAAATGAGGTTTGTCAGATGGATGTCTTTCACTTTGCAGAATTTGGAAATCTGAAATATGTGCATCACACTGTAGAACATTCTCAGGGTTCTGATGGGCTACTGCTCTTAACTCGAACAATGCTGATTCTGTTATTACACACCTGCTAGAGGTGATGGGATTTATGGTTATACTTGCACAAATAAAAACTGACAGTGCTCCAGCAAATGTCTCCACAAAATTGGAATGATTTTTCAAATATTATAACATAAAGCATGTTAACAGTATACCACACAATCCTACAGGAAAAGCAGTGGTTGAGAGATCTGATACAACACTTAAGGAGATGCTCCACAAACAAGCTGGGAAGACTAAACCCCCCAAACATAGGTTGCAAAATTCTTTATTAACAACTAAACTCTTTCTTAATACCAATGAGAAAGGACAAAAAGCTGCAGAAAGACACTGGACTACAGAAAAAAAACTGCTGAACTGAAACCAGGACCTGTGTTACGATGGGGTAGGGGTTTTGCATTGGTTTCCACAGGAGAAGAAAAACTTTGGATACCATCAATGTTGGTCAAGATTCGAGTTGAAAAGGAAAAACCTCTTGAGGAGAAGTGCCAGGTATTCTACTAAGGTATATCTTATAAACTAACTAGAAACCTCCCAAAGGAGAGAGAAGTGTTTTTCTTTTATCTTCTCTGGAAAACTCATCTCCTGAATGCAAAGTACACTGCATGGGTAGATACTTAAGAAGAGAAGGTAGCTATACCATTAAATAAAAGAACCTGCCATAAGGTAAACTTTACAGCTGTATCTCTGAGAACTCTATTTCTCTTTATTTCCTAGTCATACTCAATTAAACTAATTCTGGATTTAGAAGTCTATTTGGCTTTCCTCCTCTAAAATCCAAGCATGTTCTTTAACTTAAATTTAGAGTTTCTGTATTGTATCAAGAAGCCAATTGATGTAATACAGAATAAGAGAAGAATTTGGGGACTGTCTTTGTCTTTTCTTGGTTCTTTCCTTCAAGGTGTACACCCTCTCATAATTGTTATTCTCCCATGGTTGCCTTTCCCAGTATGGATACATATAAAAACAAACATTTCTCTGCTGTTTATGTTTGAGTCCCACACAGCGAATGAAGACCTGCCAGACAGCAATCCCTGGATGCCCCTGAAAGAAAATGGGCCACACCTCCTCAACTGCACTGGATCCAACTTGCTCCATTTCAACTGACACTCCGGGCAGAGCTTCGGGTACTGACATTAATCAAGTTGGGGATTTCAACCATCAATCAAGCGAATCCCATCTAACATGGACTGGATACAATCCATTCAAGATTTTGACTATACTACCATTTTCTTCCTACAGGACCCCACAAGGGTATCACAGTCCCATTTCAGCAGGAAGTAACTTGGAGGATGCTACGACCCCTTTCCCCCATTGTTGTCACGTAGGATAGTGTATGTACCTAGTAACGGATAGCTTCCTATTGTTTATGGTTGGAATTGCAAGGAGTTGTTCATGCTTGGACACCTCTTTCAGATGACTTTAGAGTTTAGTTAAAATAGATATTTAGGATGCGACATAAGCAGATTGTTATATCTTCTTATATTTCTTCCTTATGATTGTTAATTTTGGATACTTAACACTGTTAAGCTTTAATACTCTTTTAGACTAAAAGAGAAATTGTAGGGGATTCTTTAGCCATTCCTGCTTAGGGGCTGGCTACAGGTGTGCCTGTCCATGCCTGTGAAGGCATAGTCAGGGTGACATAGGGAAAATTTAAGAGTGAGGGATGCTTACATGGCAGGCCTGCTTTCGCTTTCATCTTTGGTTTGCTGACCAGTTGCCTAGGTCACTCTGTAAGTAAGGCTTTTCCATATTAAATTCCTTTGTATTTTTAACTGACTCCATATTGGAAATTTCCCACATTATCACTCTATAGGTGCTTGACCCCATGTGCCCTGGCAGAATATGGTGGTGGCAGGGACATGCAGAAAGGAGATTCATTCACTTTGTGGCCAGTCCAAAACCAGAGGGCATGGCAGGAAAGGATTAATTATGCCATATCCCAAGGGCACACATTCTGTTACTTACTTCAGTTAGCTTGGATTCACTTTCAAATATTTCTAAAGCCTTTCAAATTACCACCAGCAGCTAGGCACCATACTTCCAACAAGTACACATCATATCAAAACTACCACAATTACTAAATTTGTGAGACAAGTGGAGAATAAATGTTATTCTTATAGCCTCAAGGAAGAGTACAAAGTGTGAAATGTCTTCTTCCTTTATGTAGAGCTTGGATTTTGTCTTCCAGCATGCTATGGTTTGAAAATGTAAACTTCCGCTAATGGTGTAGATGAACTAGTGATTTATAAATGAAATTTCCCATCTGTTTCTCCTACAGTAGGCATAGGCCCTGTGTTTCTAGATGCCTTACATTCCCATATTATCCACTAAACACAAGTTGAAAACCAATACGAATTACCTTACTAAGAAATTCAACACGCTATCCTCCCTGTGTTCTTCATAACAATAATTTTATGTAATTCATATATGAAACTGATAGTCTTAACACATAGCAGTCATGTGTAAGTGTTCCTAAGATTATTGAAGTACATCAAAGAGTTTTCATATTTCTTTTTAGCTTTTAAGTGAACACTCAGATAGGAACAAATAAAATTATTTTTACAATAGAAAACACAGCATTGCACATAAAATAAACTATCAGTTAACCATGCAATGACTTTCTATAATGTTTTAAATTAAGTTCATGCTTTGATACCCTAACACATTTGCAGCCAAATGACATGCACCATTATTGACCATGCTGTAATGTAAATTATATCCTAGAATCAAAATTATTTCATTGAAACACCAAACTGTAAAAGTGAAGTTATAAAAGAAAACTATTACCTAGAGGAAAAGTGAGCCACTCTTGGAGCTGTAAAGTCATTTGTGGAATTCTTAGTGGTGGAAAGAATGTCAGAAGTTGGTTTTTTTCATCAGTTTTGTCAAACAAGCTTGTAGAATTATATGTTCTGAGTCTAAGTTTATTGCTATGGGACATTGGGAATGGATTCCATTTTATGATTCCTGTTATCAGCACAGACTTGTCATTTTCATCAGCTACACTTTTTGTCTGCAGTCTTCACAGTCTCACATCAGTGTTATCTCCCTAGCCTGTTGTCATAGGCCACTAGTCTAGCAGAAAGCACACTATCAATCTAAACACAATAACAAAGAGCAGATTACAAAAGAGAAAGATAATTGCCCCAGACATTTTCTTGAGTTTCATTCCCAAAGGCTCCAGACTCAAATATTTCCCGACTCCAACAGCCAAACCCATGTTGTAAAGCTTGCCATATCAAAATCATAATCTAATCTGCAGATAAAAATATGCCATCTCTAGAGATTTTCTATATTCTAACTTTACTTTGAATCTTTTTCCTGAGTGTCCATTATCAATAAAAGAATATCTTGTCAAACTGATCCATTCTTTTCCACATGAGCTAAGAATGTTATCAACAGGCATGCCCATGAAATTTAAATGGCAATTTGTTCCATTGTGGGTCAGGCCTTGAGGTTTCATTAATAGTTTCATATGCTTCAATATTTATTCCCTCCAAATGTTTTGTGCATTAACTTCTAAAACCAGAATTTAACCATACATGTGTAGCTTTTCTTAACATGGTAAAAGAAAGACCCACTGTAATGTTTATTTTAAATTGTTTCAAACCTAGTCTTATATTCTAGCAATACAACATGAGATAATATTTCATATTAGTTCAACATGAAAAATGTTATTATAAAACATGATTTCGTATCTCTCTTTTTTCTCAATTATATTGGTAGGATTACACCTGCTTTCCTTTAGTGAAAAAAATAGACATATCTTCCTTAATATTCATCTGTCCCTTTCAACTGATGAATATGAAAACATGTGTGAAAGAAAACTGCCTGGTGAGTACACAAGAGAAAAACACACTGTCTTTCTCCTGGTTTTGTTGTTTGGTTCCAGATTAATTTATTTTCTTCAGGATCCTTAGTATACACAGCAGATTCACCATCTTCAAGTTACTAATGAGATATCTCCTTTTGTATGAATATTGTATATCAAAGCTTCCCTTGTTAGATTTTGGCATTCATAAGGATCTTGATGAAAAATAAGAAAGCACATAGCATATTTATAGTGGGAAATTACCAATACAGAGTCAAGTAGAAATATAAGGGTATTTAATAGGGAAAAGCCTTACTTACATAGCTACCTAGCCAGCCAGCATGGCAGCAGCCTCTACACAAGCCGAAAGGGAAACCGAAACTGAAATTGACCAGGCACTGACTGCCTCTCACTCTTCATCACCCTGTCCATGCCCTCACAGGCATGGTCAGGCAGCCTGTAGCCAGCCCCTAAGCAGGCATGGCTTCAAGTTCCCCTACACATATTAGATACACTTTCAGGGAAATAATTAGAAATCTCTTCATGATATATATTGATTAGTGATTCATAAGAGAAATTTCTTATGAATTTCTCCCACAGCAAAGGTGGGTCCTATATCCCTAGATGTTTTTTTATTCTCACAGCAGTTTGTTATGTTAGCACTTGGTTGGCTAGTATTTTAAAAATATAATTTTTGATCAAATATCTGTAATTTTATTAAAATTATGGAGAGAATAATTCAATTAGAAATGGAAGCTTTCAAGTGTTCCAAGCAAGGTGTCATAGGAAGAAGACAAGAAATGTTATAAAGTAAGAAGAATATGTGTATTCTGGGTACAGAGCTTTAGATGTTGGACCAAAGGGAGGAGGTATGCAAGGGTCACCTTCTTCAAGTTGGAATTAACTTCAGGTCATGTGGCAAATAGTCTTATTAAGACCTGATATGAATAAAGAAGCAGCAAACTTAATGGGGGGAATGATTACAGATGAAAAATTAAAGCAAGTCATAACTATGCCAATTAATTTTATGAACAATCTTTCACAGACACTGAAGTAATTTTATATTATTGAATTTACCCCCATTAAAATGGCAATACAATACAGAGTTCCTCTTTCTGTTTTCTTTTTCAAGGTGGTTACAGATGCAAATACCACTCCATTTTTTAATGCAGACTTTTCTCAGATGCTAACTACCTATTCTGAGTTGGGAAATACTCTTAGTCAGGTTAAGGAAAGAGCACAATGTTCTTGGGTGCCAAGGTTGAAAGTTCTGTACTACTATGCCCTATTTCTGTTTAGATAGTGGGTCACCTAACTACCAAACAAAGATAGGAGAGTATCCTCACAGTGACTGAGATTCACAGATGGAGATCCCTGCAAGAGTTTACAATATTTTATTCTGAAATTGTAACATGAAGAAGACAATCCAAAGAACAATAAAAATTAATCTCCATGTATTAAATGAAGCTGACACAAGCCTGATTAATTGAAAGTATGCTTTACTTCACATTTTGACTTTTGTTACATGACAATTAGAATAAATGCATTTGGTTTTCTTGTGCCCAGAGCAAATTACATTTCCACAACACTTCAAATGAATTAAAAAGCTTCCAATTCACACTCTCACATAAGACTTTGGATGGCAAATTTGGGAAACACAATATTGTCAACACAAAATTATAAATTGGCAATATCAAAAGTTAATGGGAAAGGATGAAATATGCTGAGTAAGATATTATACTTAGTAAAACATTCATGATGCCCATGTTTTCAAGAGTAGTGAACACAGAGTTCTGTTACACGTTGTCCATAAATAATAGACACTTAAAAGAAATGGTTTAAGTATCCAAGAACCTGGAAGCTAGCTGTATACTGCATACATCTGTGTGGCTTTGTAATGCAGGAGCCTATAGCAAGAGTGCATAAGGAGTGGGAAAAGCATGTAAAAAATTCAGATGTACATTTTTGTAACCAATTCATAGACATTATTACTGTATTCCTCTTTTTCTCATAAGCTAGCATTGATAAACAAATGTAACAATCTAAACACTCAAAAATGGAGGAAAAATGGTTTAATGAAGACCAGTATGACATCCTTAATGTTTCAATTTGTCTGTGATGTTGCTGTCATTTTTCTTATCTGTCCTCTTACACTGTATTCAACAGCACACTGCAAACACTTTTCATGCATATTAACAGTACACTCATATCAAGCTTTTCACTGTCTTTGTACATGAACATTCTTTTTGTGTCTTCAATTATAAATTTGAAAAAGGGTTCAAAGAAAAATGATTTTATTTGAAAAATAAGTCTATGAAGAGACAAAAAGAGATGATCAAAGTCACAGCTCTTGATACATTTCCATAAGTGATTAATTAAGAATGTTTCTTTTAATATCAGTTGTGAGGAGTAATGGATTTTTTATTTCCTTTACTCTTCCTTCAAAATTCCTCAGTTTCAGTTTGGATCAACTAGTGGAACAGGAGGCAGCTGTTTAGGCTAATTTATGTAAATCTGGAAAGACTTTCTCCATCCATCCTTCAGAGGAATACATGCACATCTGCTAATTTCCCCTTTCACTTCAAAATCTTGTGTGGATATTTCCTCTTCATTTACCTTTGCATCGGAGAACAGATGTTAAATGCTTTAAAGAATTAAGATTATTATAAAATCATGCTTTACTGCTATTTTAGCAAGGCAGGGATGCCATGCTTACAGTGATACTGCTGCCTTTTTGAGCAAATCCCTTTGCTGATGAATACAGTCAGAAACACTCAAAAGGAGGAGATCTCCGAGCAACTGTGCCATCTGTGTGAGAATATTAGCCTTT
Organism: Cricetulus griseus; assembly: GCF_003668045.3. NCBI lineage: Eukaryota > Metazoa > Chordata > Mammalia > Rodentia > Cricetidae > Cricetulus > Cricetulus griseus. The sequence goes on along the minus strand of NC_048598.1, from coordinate 153,565,104 downwards.
TGATATTTGTGTTGAGTATTATAAGACAGTGATGCCCAAGAAATCATGTTTACTTACATATCATCCCTATGTTTGCAGTAACACTGGTTTTATAACAAAATCCTATTCATGATTTAAATATTTTCAGCAACTTTTATGAAATATTATGACAATATTAACCATTTAAGAGTTATTTTAAATAATGTTATTAACTATTTAAGTGTTATTTTAAACAATGATATGGTAAATAAATATACTTTGTTTATTGAACTATATATATATATATATATATATATATATATATATATATATATATATATAATTTTTTCTGTGATTTTAGAAATCTGCCAATTAGTTGCACATTGTAATAATACACTAAGTTAAAATGAAAAGTTATTACTTCCAAAATTTGATAAATGATAAATTCATCTCTGCTATATGTGGGGAGAAGTAACCCTCATGAGGATGATTTGGAGACACATGGTTGTAATTGATGCAGCTTGGTACCTAGTAGTCTGCAACTCCAAATTGGAAACTTGCTAATAATCTACATCACCACTCATACTTCAGTCACATACTATTCCCAGTTGCCAGGTCACCAGGTCACTTAGTACTTGATTTCTTTCTGGAATTTAAAGCCAACAGACATACTGGATTATGAATTATGTCAAATACAGAGAGTTCAACTGAGAAATTGGCCTATATAACTGCTGGACTGGGTAAAGACTGCTTGTGTCTTTCATGGCATTTTTATGAGAATAGTAAATTAGTTCCAAGAAGTCTTTGTAGAGTTTCTGTATATTCTTCTTATAGATAAACTGTAAGAAATGATCCTTTATTTTCAGAAAGTTATGAAGAGATAGCACCCTAGAGTTTGGGGAAGAAGTAGGTAGAAAACACACATGAATCAAGCTCTTGACATTTTCTCTACTCAGCTCATCCCAAAGACTGACTCAAGCAGAAGAGAGAAGTCTTCTTTAAGATCATTTGAGTCAAAAGAATTTCTTAATATTTGAAACTGGACATTCTACTGAACCAATAGTACAAATGAAATGGATATCACAATAACCTATTCTGTAAAAATACTGATCTCTCTCTTCTTTAGATACATATTAGGATCACCTTAAAAGTATAGCTTTTTAACTCAAAGATAGGATAGGAGATGGTACAAGCCAGAACTATATGCCAGCATTTATCATGATAAATATAAATACACCTTAAATATGAATACAACTTATGTCAATCTACATTAACAAATGTCTAATGTGGATAATGTTCACAGCCTTTGTCTCTCAGATTTTAATTTATTAACATGACATCACCACTTTCTTCAGTAGTATGTAAATTTTTTAATTGAATAAGAAGTGAAGTTAAATTGACTTCTTAGACAACTAAAGTGAAGGCTCTACCTGGATTAATACTGTATAATATTCAGAAAAACTAAGTGTGTTTTAATGATAACAATATAACATGCTATTGTTCAGGGTTATACTTGTAGCCGCACAACACTATCAACTATATATTGGGAATTTAATATGCACTCACCTGTTTAAAAAAGAAATACAAAAGGTCATTCCAGTTGGGATTGATGTCTTTTCACATTTTCTTATTAGGTATTTGGTATCTAGCTGCTCCACCTGTTGTATGCAACACTGATTTCACTGCATGCACTCATGGCCTCAAGTGGGGGAAACATATACCAGAGAAGATTGAAGGGGACCATCATTTACCTATAGATATGGGGAAAGCCATCATCTCTACTGGGTAAAGACCCCAAACTTTTTCTGTCAGAGTATGCACATTCAGATAAGCAAGCCTTACCTATGTCCTGCAATTTAAGCCCAACAAACTCATTGTTTTTCTTGCATGAACACTGGAAGAATCATATTTCAATTTGTGGCTGAAACCTTAGGAAGAGAGGCAGATGAAGCATGTCCCCACAGAAAGGAATTGTAGTAATATGTGATGTTACTGTTCATGTTCTTTAACTTGACTTCTAAAAATAATTTTTTTCCACAGTAGAATATATACAGATATTTATAGATAAGTTGCATATATGTTGAAGCATATTTGTTCCTCAAATACATCAGTTTGTATTTTTAGTTCATGTTAAAGCTGTGAAGAGACAGTTCGTCATGCATTTCTCCACAATTATATAGAGGCCAGGACTAGATATGTCAGTAGGACTTTATTATGTATGTTTCTTCATACATGATGTACAATCTACATTATAATGTTGAAATTGGGAATTGCCATTTCCTTTGAAAGAATAATCATGTTCTCTCATTATTTTAGCATGGTACCAAAAATATAATGGATTAAGTCTTCAGCATATAACACAACAAAGGAAAGAGGTAGAGACAATCAGAGCCATATGCATCATTGATTTGAAAAATTTGCAATTTAGTTATTTTAGAGTGATCATGTTAAACTGACTACTTGATTGTTACAAAGTGCAAGTGCTCCTTTAATAATCTAAGCAACTCTTGTTTCGCCTTTCAAACCACACTGAAATTTGGTTACCAGTAAATCAGAAACTGAGGATGTGTGTGTGTGTGTGTGTGTGTGTGTGTGTGTGTGTGTGTGTGTGTGTGTGTATGAGTGTGTGTGTGAGTGTGTGTGTGTACGCGCGCACACGCATGTGCACACCTAGGTGTTGCTTCTCAGGTACTAGCTCCATTTTTTTAAAAAGATTTGGTATCATACTGGATTATATCTTGCCATTTGGCTACACTTGCTGACCATCAGCCCCAAGGATTTACCTGTCTTTGATCATCCTACCCCGGCTTTGTGCTACTTCTTCTTCAAATCAAATACTCTATAGAAATTGTAATTGGAAATATATATATATATATATATATATATATATATATATATATATATATGAAATATTGCAATACATGCATATAAATGCAAGCAGAGATGAGGATGCATGTTATATTTATACTACAATAAGCTTAATAGCTATTCCCATATGTAGTATTTTAAGGATTATGGAGTTAGAATGACAGTGGTTGCAGAAAAACAAATGACAAGAAGTGGTAAAAATTTAATTGTTCAAGTCACTTTGATTTTTTAAATTTTTAAGTTTTGATGATCTAAGTTTTCCTTCCACATTAAAGAAACAGGTAAAGTCACCTGATGCATGTGACAGACATGACTGCTTTAGAGCACTTCCACAGTGCACTGAACCCTCATTTTCATGTCCTAAATTCCCTTCCTATTCATTGTAAGCTTTTACAGAAAATGACTGCTAATCCATGCAGCACTTTGCCTATTGTGAAGATGCTGGCTATTACAGGTCCACCTATTCTGCATTTTATCTTGCATGATTTTGCTTTAATGACAGCATTGTGAGCCAGTGAGCACATGCCTGAATGTTTCAGGAGAATATATTGGAATTGTTCAAAGCTACTGTGTATGGAAAGTAGGCTTATACCAGATGAGTGGTGTTTCTCACTGCAATTTGGAAATAGCCTGTGGATGTTAGGGACAGAGCTTAGAAAGACATTTTTATCGGGGAGGAATATAGCAGCTTTACCTTTGTGCTGCCATCCAGCTGCCTGGAGAGTAGATAACAGTGGTCACAGATAGCCCCATTATCCAAATGGAAGCAATAGCAGTGTGCTCATTTGCTATTCCCAGCACACAGAGAATCTCTCATTCACCTCTCTAATTCCCCATCTTCTTCCCCAGGTTTATCAAAAGAATTGCTCGCTAAAATATACACACATTATCATTCCACATTACTCTATTCTCCAGGCAGTTATAAATGCACAAAAACCCTGGTGATTGTGTGATCTACACCACAAACTAGAAAATCCCCCTAAAGTGTATATAATTGTCTTTTTAAGATATTCGGGGCTCCATAGGCTTGTGTGTCTGAATTTGGATATTATGTTCAGCAGAATTGCTCGCTCTCTGACACCATTTTCCACCTGCAATTTAGGACAGGATTTCTAACTACAAAGAAGTAAACAGATTATTTGGTGCTTCAATGAGATGCCCAGTGTGCATTTAAAACTTAAGTCAATAGCTGATATCTAGGAACATTCTGGGTTTAATAAAAGTTTAAGATGTACAAAAAGAAAAATATAGTTGTCCTAACAACTCCTTTGTCTTAACACTGAAGTCATCATTATAAGAATAGAACATTACCTAGGTCCTTTGGATGTAGCATCTGAATATATCACACTAGAAGATCTATTTTCTGGGAGACATGACCAACAGGATAAAATAAAGAAAATTGAGTATTTATAGACATGAAGGTGATAGATATATGAAAAATGAACATTTTGTAGAAATTAGGAAACTATTTCTATGCTTACATGTCAATATAAGAGGTATACATTTGAGAAATATTTGAACTGAGTTAATAATCAAGGTGTTCAAGTAATTCAGATTTCTAATAAAGTCAAAAAATTTGTGACAATTTGACAACAATATTGTTCTCTGCATAAAAATCCTGCAAAGGAGGACAAGCCAGGGAAGGCAATGAAAAAAGACAAAAGGAAGTTTCTGTGTGGAGTCTCCCCAGATATTTCATTTAATCTCTCTAGAATTTCTTTAAATAAATAATTTTTCAAATTTCATGGGATTGAGGGTTTTGATCTGGTTTTAATAACTAACAAGTTCAAAGCAGGAAGGAAAACAATAAATGAAATAGAAGGACCATATATAACGTATCACAGTGTTCCAGTGAGCCTATCAGAGATTACTACACATAGTTTAGAGCCAATTGAAATTGTATATTGCATCTTGATGAGACTAGATGGACTCTGGTATTCAGGATCCATGTGTAGCTCTGAGCATTTAGTGATTTGGGCTACAAGAAATCATTATTTACCACTTCTAATTTCTTATTATAGGCATACAAAATAATATTAATATTTCATCTTCTAATTAAAAAGCTTAGAATGTATGCTTATTAATAGTTACTATTCTGATAAAATTTCATCTCTCCTTTATATTATTCTGCATAAGACAATTGAAACATCTGTGCAACTTTTCCTCATTTTTTTTAAACAATTCAAAATTAGTTTATTTTCATTTAATATGTTTTGAATTGTTTAAAATTGTTTTAATTTTAAATATTTTTGAAATAAAACATATTTCAAACTATAAATACAAAGTTGTTTAATGTGAAGCTACATGGCTTCTGTTTAGAATACCCATTCTAATAGTATATAAGTTCATTAGGTTGTATAGTTTTGGGTCCAATTACTTAGGATATGTGATGTTTTTATTTGTGTCCAAGTACTTTTACAAATAAAGAAAAAATATAAAATACAATAAATTTGTACACATATACAATGAATTTTCTTTTTATATTTTACGTCTTTCACTTTTCTTCCAATAAAATATTTAAAAGTATAAAAATGGAAAACCATCTTTGGTGCCATCTGACACCAGTGATAAATGCTTTTAATATATCAAAACAAAACACAGCACTATTACTTTCTTGTTAAATTTTTGCTTTATTATAATCTTGTCAAAGTAATAAGTTTTCTCTCTCTTCTAAGAAAATTTTGTTGGCATAATTTGGTACATTATGAATATATTAATTATCTCAATTTCTTCTTTTTCCTTAGATATTTTCCCATTTTTCTAATAATGCATTGAAGTACAATGGCATTTAAAATATTATTAATCTTTTTTCTAAAATAAATATTACCTCTCATGACTTATTGTTCTCATCTATCATTGGAATTCATTTTATAATATCTTCTGTAGGATTTTTCACATTGTTTATAGATATGGACTTAAAATTTCCTTCTAAGCACTGGCATCTATCAACTTCAGGTAAAAGATGACACAAGTTAGGATAATTTAATTCTTTTAGTTTTCTAAAATCTCCAATGCACTATCTTGAAAACTGAAATGTTATCAACATAACTGCCTGCTATTCCAGGGAATGCAGGTTTAAGGTCCAGCACAACACATGCAAAGGGATCAAATGACCTCATCTAACATGCCTCAGGAACAGGCCAACATATGGAAAACAGGCATGCATGAAGGCAACATCCCCACACCCATAAATACAAAATTATATTTTAAAATATGAATGCCATTCAAAATTGATTTACAATCCCTTCTGTAATTTGAAGAGTCATAGTCAAGAAATATTGCTCAGGAACATTTAACTTAAAAGAGACAATTTATATCATGGCTATTAGGGCACGTTAAATTTTTGCTTTTCTTAGATCAAGGTTAATCAGTCTTTAAAAACAAATTTATCTATGTCATAAAACACATCGACATGAATTTTTGATAGTTTATTTTATTTTGTTTTATTAAGGTTTGTAACAATTTTTAAAGGTACAAATATTTTTAAAAGTAAATTTTAAAAATTAACTTGTTATATTTTTATAATATCACTGCATATGTTACAAAAATAAAATTAAAAAATCAAAATGTATTATCTCATGACTTCTGCTACATTTCATAATTTAAAGTTATTCTGTCATGTTAATATGTATTTTCACTTGAAATAATCCATAGTTTTATTATCAACAATCCATTGACACTAGACACATATTGGGCAATATTAATTTTTAAATGCTTGCCTATTATCTATAAGACTTAATTTAAAATTGAAATCATCTGCATTTACTTAAACACAAGCATAAAATGAGTAGGCTGATTGTTTTATAGTGGTATTTTGACTTTTTGTGTTGTGTTGTATTAGCACCTGTTTTATCAGTTGCTTTAAGTTGCATTTTCCTTATAAAAGGTTTAGCTTTTTTTTCTTTAAATATGAATTTCTTTTTTAATTTAAATTAGAAACAAGCTTGTTTTACATGTCAATCCCAGTTCCCTCTCCCTCCATTCCTCCTCTTCGCCCCAGCGACCCTTTATCCCATCCCCTTTCTTTTCCCCTGGGAGGGAAAAGCCTTCGATGGGGGATCTTCAAAGTTGTTCATATCATTTGGGTCAAGGCCTAGGACCTCCCCGCTTTGTCTAGGCTAAGAGAGTATGTCTCTATGGGGAATGGGCTCCCAAAGTCCATTCACATGCTGTTTATAAATACAGATCTACTATTAAAGTCCCCATATATTACCAAGGCTTCATCATTGAAACCTAAGTTCAGGGGGTCTGGATCAGTCCTATGCTAGTTTTCCAGCTATCATTCTTGGATCTCTGCCTTGTTCAGGTCAGCTGTTTCTGTGTGTTTCTCCATCCTTGTTTTGACCCCTTTGCTCATCATTTCAACTTCTCTGCAACTGGACTCCAGAGTTCATCAGTGGTTAGCTGTAGGTGTCTGCTTCTGCCTCCATCAGCTATTGGATGAAAGATCTAGGATGGCATATAAGGTAGTCATCAATCTCATTATCAGAGAAAGGGATTTAAGGTAGCATCTCCACTATTGCTTATATTGTTAGTTGGTGTCATCCTTGTAGAACTCTGGACATTTCCCTAGTGCCTGATTTCTCTTTAAACCTATAATGGTTCCCTCTATTTTGATATCTCTTGTCTTGTTTTCCTCTATTCTTCCCCTGACTATCTTCTTGCTCTTTCCCCTCCTCTTCTCATCTTCTTTTTCTCCTAATTCCCTCTCTCCTACACCAAGCTCCCAATTAGCTCAGGGGATCTTGAATGTCTGTCTTAGGGTCCTTCTTGTTTCCTAGCTTCTCTGGAGGTGTGGGGTGTAGGCTGGCAATCATTTACCCTATGTCTAACACCCATATATGAATGAATACACACCATGTTTGTGTTTTTGGGAATTGGTTACCTCACTCAGGATGGTTTATTGTAGTTCCATTCATTTGCATGTGAACTTCAAGATTGCATTGTTTGATTTTCTTTTTTCCACCAAGTAGTACTCTATTGTGAAATGTACCATATTTTCTCTATCCATTCTTCAGTTGAGGGGCATTCAGGTTGCTATCAGGTTCTGGCTATTACAAATAATGATGTGATGAACATGGTTGAACAGAAGTCCTTGTTGCATCTTTTGGGTATATACCTAAGATAAGAATTACTGGATCTTATGGGAGACTGATCCCCATTTTCCTGAGGAACTGCCACAATGATTTCCAAAGTGGCTGTAAGGGTATGCACTCCAACCAGCAGTGGATGAGTTTTCCTTTCTCCACTTCTTCTCCATCATAAACTGTCATTTGTGTTTTTGTTTTTGGCCATTCTGACAGGAGCAAGATGGTATCTCCGAGATGTTTTTATTTGCATTTCCTAATGTCTAAGGATGTTGAGAACTTTCTTTTGTGTCTTTTAACCATTTTAGGTTCCTCTATTGAGAATTCTATAATACTATACCCTACATTTTAATTTGATTATTTGGGAATTTGATGACTAGCTTCTTGAATTCTTTGTATGTTTTGGAAATTATCCCCCTGTCAGATGTTGGATTGGTGAATATCTTTTCCCACTCTGTGGACTTCCATTTTGTCTTTCTGACTGTTTTGCCTTTTCAGTTTCAGGAGGTCCCATTTATTAATTGTCGATCTCAGGGTCTGTGCTACTGGTGTTATGTTCAGGAAGCAATCTCCTTGTACCATTTTGTTCAAGGGTACATCCCTCTTTCTTTTATGAGAGGTTCAGAATGGTTGGATTTATGTTGATGACTTTGATTCATTTGGACTCAAGTTTTGTTCATGGCAAAAATATGCATCTATCTGCAGTAGAAGCATCTGGTTATGTCAGCACCATTTGTTGAAGATGATTTCTTTTTTTATTGTATAATTTTAGGTTCTCTGTCAAAAATCAGGTGTTCATAGGTGTGTGGGTTAATATCATTGTTTCCAATTTAATTCCATTGGTCTACCTGTCTATTTTTGTGCCAATACCAAGTTATTTTCAGGAATATAGTCCTATAACAGAACTTGAAGTCAAGAATGGTGATTCCTCCAAATGTTCCTTTATTGTACAGGGTTGTTCTGGCTCTCCTGGGTCTTTTGTTTTTCCATAAAAAAGTTGGGAATTGTTCTTTCAAGGTCTGTGAATAATTGTGCTGGGATTTTGATGGGGGATTGCTTTTAATCTGTAGATTGCCATTTTTACTATGTTGACCTTACCTATCCAAGAGTATGGGAGATATTACTGGTATCTTCTTTGCTTTGATTCTTTAAAGATTCAAAGTTCTTGCTATACAGATCTTTCAATTGTTTGGATAACATTAGTTCAAGGTATTTTATGTTGTTTGTGGCAATTGTAAAGGGTGATTTTTCTCTGATTTCTTTGAGGGATAGCTCAGCTGTTTAAGGCTAGGCACACAACCAAAAAAATTTAATTAATCTATCAAATCAATTAGAAAAAGTTTTACATATTTTATTTAGTTTTTCTTTTTAATTTTAAATATTGCTTTGTCTACATTAATCAAACAGCCTAACTCTCATATATTTAATTATTTTTTAAGAATTTCTTAAATTTCAAAAATTTAATTTCATTCTCTGAAAGTGACATATATGTGTACAATGTATTTTAATCATATACACCATATTTACTCTCCACTGTTTTATCAGAACAGCATCCTCCTACTCCCTCCAATTCATACTCTTTCTATTAAATGTGTAACCTTCTTAACGCATTTAGACATGCTCTTCCATGTCCTGGTGTAGGGCCATCCACTAAAACTTGGACAACTTACATGAGGCCACACTCTTCAAGAAAAATAGTTCTCTGACAGCAGCACCAAGTGCCAATCCATTTTGCATAAGTAAACTGTTTTTTTAATTTGTAGTATTATTAATGTATGCTTTCTGTATGTGTGATAAATTTTACAAGAGGTCAAAAACTTACTATTATTAATTTCTTCATTTTATAACTATGCTGTGTTTGCTGATTGATAGTGTTCTTTTGTATTACCTACAGCATTCATCTGGGTACTTATTTTGGACACTTCATAATTTCACCAGCAAGACAAAACAGCTGTTTGCCATAACAAAGCTGTATATCCCACTCCTTTGAAAATTACTCTGGCTAGCTTTGTGTGTTACTGTGTGGTAGAATTTTCACTTCCAGTAACAAGCTACATAGTGTTTCATACAACCTTCCAATTTCCACTTACTCTAAGCTGATTGAGATTTCTGTGCTTATTCTGTCAGGTATTAAACAAATTACTTTAAAATATCCAACAATTTTCATACTTCTGTTAGCTAGTATTTTTTTTAACATAATAAAAACGAAGCAAGCATATCTTAGGAGGAAAAGGTAATTTTGACTAGCAGTTTTAGAGAATATAGTCCATCTTGCCTCAATGTTTGGATGTGAAGAAAACCTAAGGACTAACTTCATTGCCAGGAAGCAAGACACCAGGGAGAGGGAAGAATCCCTAACCATCATCAGTTACCCAGGGAGCTCTCCTAAGGCCCTGTTCTTCAGACATTTGACTGCTTTCCAAAGTTCCATCCTAAAAAATAAACCTTTTAAACAAAGAATTCAGGGATATTTAAGATCAAAACTACAGCAACCCTACATTTAATATTCTGTTCATTCTTGCTGTATGCGTATAATTTCTCATAAATACAGAATTATAATATTTATCTATTGAATAATGTTGACAACACTTTTCCTTGGGGGCTATGCAGCATACATCTACTCAGTTCAGACAATGTGTGGTAAATGGTCTGTGGTCAATTCTGGTGAAAATCTTGACTGAATCCCACCAATCCCCAAGCACAAAAAACACATATTCCCAGGCTTGTCAAATCTCAAGATTTGAAATCTCACCAGTTCCCATACTGGAAATCTCTACACTGAAAACTCTTCTTTTCAAACCCTGTATACGAGTGTCTCCTGCCCAGTTACCTGTTGTGACTCATTGCAGCAGAGGCAGCCACCTTGTGTCTCTCTCATAAATCTCTTCTGTGAAATTTGTTGTGTGATGTGACTTTGTTATATTACTTAATTCCTTCATGCTCCAGCACCTTTGCTTTCAGAGCTGTAATACTTGCCTCAGGGAAACATTCCCCTTCAATGCTATAACACTTCAATCAGAGAAACTTTCCCTACAGAGCTACTAGGCCTCCAGTGTGAAGCTTATCCCCTAATAGCTGTATCACTTAGGAGGATCAGGGAGAACCATGTTTGTAAAAGTGTAAGCACATAGTACATTATACATTTTAATATCAGGGAAAATTTAATTTCACTTTCAAATTCAGATAATCTTTTAACTTGAGAGAAACTATATGCTTACAGAATTACTAAACTATACAAAAATTCTATTATTAACATCTCACATGTGAACAAAGTTGAAACCACTGATGCAATAATGTAGACACAGTATCAATTAATGAATGTTTTTAACATATCTAAATTATTCAATCTAAATTCTAAACATATCTGTTCTTCTTATTATGCTTTTTATATGTATGTAGTTCCTGAGGGTCAATGTGCAAGTTACAGAAAGTAAAAATAGTGGGCAGTAATATCTGAAAACTTGTGTAACTTTTCCAGTTTTGGGGATTAACATGCAAAGCAAAAGTGGCACCATGAGCTACAAATCACCAGCTGCAGTATACAAAGACAAGCTCTTTCTATGTACCATTGTCTTTTCTTGAACTTACTGTAAAGACTGTTCTAGTCTTCTCTCTCTCTCTCTCTCTCTCTCTCTCTCTCTCTCTCTCTCTCTCTCTCTCTCACACACACACACACACACACACACAATTATATATTAATAGAAATATTTATGTGTAGTTTTAGTCCTCCACCAACTTTTCATCTTATATTGCTTCCGCCTTCTGTCCCATACTGATCTCTCAGACTTGGGAACAGAGGGCTAGATATAGAGTCTCATTTGGTGGATGGTCACTCTATAGCATATTATTCTGTATATGCTAACATACTTTTGTTATCTTTGTCAATAACCATATACTGCTAAAAATATTTTACCTGATGATGGTTGATAGAGACATTAATTTTGTGGTTTAATAAGTCATGAGGTTTAATACTATATCTATTTTTGTTAATAATAGCAGTGGGCTCTCCTTTGCAGCCTATGGCTTCTCTATCCACAGAGGTTTGGCACCAATAATGTTGTCAGGCATGGGGTTGGTCTTGGATGTCAGTCCTTATACTCAATAGAAAAGTGGTTAATTACTTCCGTAGCATTCATTTCTCTAATGTGCAAAGGAATATAACTTTCCAGGCTAGTCATTCATTTCACTAATGTGCAAGGGGCTATAACTTATCAGGATAGTCATTGTTGTAGCTTGTATAGTTCACAACTTGGCAAGAGTGATTGCAACTTTTCTTCTCTAGTAGTATACATAACACCTTTAAGTGCTTTGCCATCTATCCATTATGGATGAAACTCCTAAGATGTCCACGGTCTGTGATTTAAGGATGTGAGAGTCTCTCCATCCTCCAAAAGATGGACCAAAATGCATACACATATAAACAACATTTAAAGGACCCATTGGGTTTAAAGTAAACAGAGCACATTAAATTAGGAGCAAAAAGTGTCATAGAAATAGAAGGGAAAAATAAAGGAAAGAGACACTAGGGAGAATGGATTGTTTTAAATCCCATTATATGTATTTATGATTTTCTAAAATCATAAAAATAATTAACAAGATTTGTTGACTAGGTAGCCTTTATAATAAAATATAACAAATGATATTTTACATGAGTATTTTAAAAGTGCTTAAAAATTAACATTTTGTCATACATTTTTCATTCTTGGGCCTATTTTCTGCCAGTTCTGGTAATTATATTTTATTCTAATATCATTTTTCCCTCTCAGAAAGAAACTAAAAAGAAAAAATCTATTATATGTTTTTAACTTTACTTACACATCATAAGATGTTTCCTAGAAGTTATTTAATTTATTTGGCATTGTTCCAGTGAAATACAGTAAAGATTCAGGACCATGGCACCTGGTGAGGGCTCATTAGGTTTTAACCCCTACATGTACTCATTTATGTTTAATCTTAACACTGAATAAATTATGGTTTCTCATTGTACTCTTTCACTAAATGCAGGAAATTGGGATGCTAATAGGTACATCAAAAAATCAAATGCTGAGAAGTCTAGAAAATGAAATTTGAATACTAACTCAAATACCATGATTTTGTTGGCATCAATTCTATACTCTTTTAGACAGATGCTTGAGATAGGTCATTCAAGCAACCCATGCTCCCACAACAAATGAGGGGAAAAAGGGTTAATGCTTCATCAACACTGTACCAGTTTCTGGAAGGGAAATAATGAAGTTGGGAAAGTTAATTATAATATACAAAGGAACATTAGCTGATACTTTTTATAGTTGACAAGCTGTTTTTCCATGTTAAAGAATAATTACATTAGGTGAGCCCTATGTTCAAGAAAATAGTATCCATATCAGGAGAGTTTCAGAATATCTATTAAAATGTTTGACAGTAAATGAATAAGAAGAATATTTGAGTGTGGAATGCTTGCTTTCCTACTTTATGGTAAAAAAGAACTAGGGAAATATATATATTTAAGCAGGCAATAAGAAACTATATTTTTAAATTTATGTTTGGAAATTTCATTAATATTTAGATTACATTCCTCTTTTATTTGTAGCTTTCCTTTCAGATATGTAAATAACAAAAAGTATATGATTTATATATATATGATTATAAATTATTCAACTCTTTAAATTACATTATTTCCAAAAGCATTATTTCTTAAAGTTTATTGTTTTGTTTTAATTGTTTCAATTGTAAAAATTGAATTTTAGGAATCAAAACACTTTGCTATTACAACATTCATCTATAAGGTTCTCTTAGACACCTTTCTATTGCTGTGATAATATTCCACAACCAAAATCAAATGGCTTAGGTTTATTTCAGTTTTTATTAATAAATCACAGTGTATCATCAAAGTAAATGATGGAAGGAATGCAGGGCAAGATCTTTGAGGCAGTACCTGAAGCAGAAGCCACAGAGGAGTGCAGCTTACTGGTTTGCTCCTCGGTGTGCTTTTTTTTTCCATTTTTTAAATTTATATTAGAAACAAGATTGTTTTACATGTCAATCTCAGTTCCCTTTCACTCTCCCTCACCTCCTCCCCTGCACTACACTAACACCTTACTGATCCCATACCCTTTCTGCTCCCCAAGGAAGGTAAGGCCTTCCATGGGGATCTTCAGAGTCTGTCATATCCTTTGGCATAGGGCCTAGGCAGCCCCCAATGTGTCTAGGCTTAGGGATTATCCCTCTATGTGGAATGGGCTCCCAAAGTCCATTTCTATGCTACAGATAAGTACTGATATACTACAAGAGGCCCCATAGATTTCCAAGACCTCCTCACTGACACCCATGTTCATGGGGTATAGATCAGTTCTATGCTGGTTTCCCAGCTAACAGTCTGGTGAACAGTGGGAACTAACATGAGCTCCCACTTGTTCAAGTCAGCTGTATCTGTGGGTTTCACCAGCCTGGTCTTGATCCCTTTGATAATTACTCCTCCTTCTCTACAACTGGATTACAGTTCAGTTCAGTGTTTAGTTGTGGGAGTGTGCTCCTGCTTACATCAGCTATTGAGTGAAAGATCTAGGATCGTGTATAAGGTAGTCATCAATCACATTATCAGGGAAAGGAATTTAAGGTGGAATCTCCACTGTTACTTAGATTGTTAGTTGGTGTCATCTTTGTAGAACTCTGGACATTTCCCTAGTGCCAGATTTATCTTCAAACCTATAATTGCTCCCTCTATTATGACATCTCTCATCTTGCTCTCCTCTATTTTTCCCCAACTCAACCTTCCTGCTACCTCTTGTCCTCTTCACCCCTCCCCTTCTCCCTTTCTCATTCTCCTAGCTCCTTCTCCCCTCCCCCATATGGCTAATTTGCTCAGGAAATCTGGTTCCTTTCCTCTTCTCCAGGCGACCATGTATGTATCACTTAGGGTCCTTCTTGCTTCCTAGTTTCTCTGTTGGTGTGGATAATAGGCTGGTAATCCTTTGCTCTATCTCTAAAATCCATATATGAGTGAGTACATACCATGTTTGTCTTTTTGTGACTGGGTTACCTCACTCAGGATGGTTTCTTCTGGTTCCATCCATTTAACTGTGAATTTCAAGATTCCATTGTTTTTTTTTTTTTCCACTGAGTAGTAGTCCATTGTGTAAATGTACCATATTTTCTCTATACATTATTCAGTTGAGGGACATCTAGGTTGCAGTGTGCTTTCGTATACAACTCATGATCACGTTTTCAGTGGTAGAACAGACAACACTGAGATAATACCTCTAACAGAAAATGTGGCCCCCAGTCCCACCTGCAGGGCATTCTGGTGGGAACATTTTCTCAATAAAAGTTTCCTTTCAAATGAGTCTAGCTTGAGTTTATTAAACAAACAAACACACACACACAGAGAGAGAGAGAGAGAGAGAGAGAGAGGGAGGGAGAGAGAGAGAGAGAGAGAGAGAGAGAGAGAGAGAGAGAGAGAGAGAAGCTAACAGGAACAAGTATTTATATGGGTTTTGTCTTTGTTTTTGCTTTGTTTGGTTTGGTTTAGGGTGATTTTTAGTTTTTTTGTTTGTTTTATGTAATAGGACTTTCTCTGCCCTGACATCTACCTCCAAAATAATGATGCAGACTATTCTTAATTATAAAAGCTTGGCCTTAGCTTATGTTTCTAACAAACTTTCATTACTTAATTTAACCAATTTCTATTAATCTACTTACTACCACATCGCTTATGACTTTTACCTCTATTCCTACATGTACTGTTTCCCATGTGTCTAGTTAGTGACTAACACCTCCATTCATCTTCTCTTTGTCTCTCTCTATCTAGGAGTTTCACCTAACTTCTTCTTGTCTAGTTATTGGCCATTCAGCTCTTTATTAAACCAATCAGAAGGCACTTTGGCAAAGACAAACTTATATGGAATCCAAAAATTATTATTCCACAACCTCACCCCTTTTTTCTAAATAAAAAAGAAAGGTTTTAATCCCAACACAGTAAAACAAAATACAATAAGAAAAATTAGCATATGATGTCCAAATAAAAAAGGAAGGTTTTAACTTTAATAAAGTATAAGTATATACAATAAGAACAATTTTCAAATAAGTATTATATTCACAATGTCCAGGATTTGGCAAATTAGTTGAAAGTACCCTATTAACTATCCTATCTTATTGAGTCAAAGTTTTCTACCAAAACCATTTTACAAATCATAGCTTGTATTATTAACCTAAAAATATCTTTTAGACCTTAAAGCATTTTTTAGTTAAGTAACTTAAGTAATTTTTAAATTTTTATTTTAAAGAAATCTTTTCTCATTTTACATACAGAAACAAGTTCCCACTCCTTCCCCTCATCCTGTGCTCCTGATCTTCTCCCCAACAAATCCCATCTACCCTTCAGAAAGGATAAGGTTTCCCTTGGGAATCAACTTAGTCTGGCACATGTCTTTTAAGCAGGACCAAAGCCACACCCCATATCTAAAATGGGCAAATAATCTCTCTAATGAGAAAGGGTTCCAAAAAGCCAGTTTTTGGAACTGGGATAAGCAATAGGTATAAATCCTGGTCCCACTGTTAGTGGCCTCACAGACTGCCAAAGACATAATTAATATCACCCACATTCAGAGGACCCAGTTCAGTTCCACGCAGGCTCCACAGCTGTCAGTCTGGAGTTAGTGAGCTCCCACTAATTCAGGTCACTTTTCTCTGTAGTATCTCCAAACTGGTCTTGACCCCTTTGCTCATATTATTGCTCCTCCCTCTCTTCTACTGGACTCTAGGGACTCAGCCCAGTGTTTGGGTTTGGATCTCCCCATCTGCCTCCATTATTTGCTAGATAAAGGGTCTATGATGATAATTCAGGTAGTCTCAATGTGATTACAGTTGATGATCAGTTCAGGTACCTTTTCCACTAATGCTTAGGCTCTTATTTTGGGTCATTTTTGTGGATTCCTGGCAATTTCCTTAGTGCCAGTTTTCTTACTAGTCCCATAATGACTCCATATGCTTTTAAGTCTCTCAACCTTATACATTTACATCTCTTTTGTAAATTCTTTCCTGAATTTTGGTAACCTAGAGAAGTATAACTATCACTATCTCACCTTCAACTCCATCAGAGTTCTGGGATGGAAATAATATTACTTGAATAAACAGGAAGAGTAGAGCAACCAACTTACAAACGTAAGAAAAGACAGACATCTGCCTTTCTGGATAATCACCCAAAAGTTTCTCTGCAAATAAGGGGAAACCATCTTTCACCTAATATATTTGACAGACTGATTATTCTGTGATCTTGGCAAAGTTGGAAGTTGCCTTTTTTGTGTTGTTCTTGTCCATTTTGGAGAGTGTTCTGTAAGCACTCAAGGTAAGGGCAGTTTCTTTATTGAGTGTCTAACTTTGCCACAATATAAGAAAACACCATGGAGGTTCTTCAGTGCCCATCATCATTTATGAAATAGATTGCTGCTGCCAGGAGAAAACATTTCTCATTGTCATTAAAAGCCTTAGACTAATAAAAACAATTTAAATTTCACAAGTCTATGTTTAAAAAAGCTCTATGACAAATCCATGCTGACTTTAATAGTTAAAATTGCTGTGTCAAGTTGACTGAGCCACGGAATGCCCAAAGTAGTAAC
Organism: Cricetulus griseus; assembly: GCF_003668045.3. Classification (NCBI taxonomy): domain Eukaryota; kingdom Metazoa; phylum Chordata; class Mammalia; order Rodentia; family Cricetidae; genus Cricetulus; species Cricetulus griseus. Next base: position 153,547,598 of record NC_048598.1, on the reverse strand, counting down.
ACATTATTCTAGGTATAGGCTGATGTGTTAGTTGTTTTTCTGTTGTGATAAAACACCATTCTTAATGGCAACTTATGGATGGCAACATTTATTTTGGATTCTGGTTTTAGTCATACAAGAGTACATCTTGGGAGGCAAGAGATATGTTAGCTGACAGCAGACATGTTAACGGGAAGAAGAGTGATAATTGCATCCACAAAGCTGAAAGAGTCAAATAAAAGTGCTGTGACAATCTGAATTCTCCAAGCCTGATGGGAGGACATCCAACCCTCCACACATCCTTCAGCAAGAGTGAACCTCTCCATAACGTCCTCAAGCATGGCTATGTATTGTAGAAAAAGAAATTGAACAAGTGTTCAAATACATGAACCTTTTGGGACATTACTCATTCAAATCTCCATTGTATGTGGGGAGGTGGAGGGAATGAATGAGACTGACATATGAATCAATAAACTGAATACATTTGATTGACATTGCTAATTAGAGTGCTCAACAGACAGTGCATTAATCAGGGTTCTGTAGAGCTGCAAAACTTATGGAATGAATCTCTCTCCCTCCCTCCCTCCATTCCTCCCTTCCCTATCTCCCCCTTTTTACTCCTCCTTCCTTTTCATATATATATATATATATATATATATATATATATATATAGAGAGAGAGAGAGAGAGAGAGAGAGAGAGAGAATTTATTGGAGTAACTTACAGGCTGTAGTGTAACAAATTCAACAATGGCTGGGATTGAATGGAAAATCCAGGAGTCTAGTTGTTGCTCAGTCACATGAGGATGGACATCTGAATTGTTCTTTTGTTTATGTTGGTATCCCTAAGAAGTAGACTCCCAATGCCTGTGAAGGAATGGATGTGCTGGGAAGTAAAGGGCAAGTGGGCAAAGAAGACAGAAACCTTTCTTCCTTTGTGATTATTTAGGCTTCCAGAGCAAGGTATGGTCCAGATTAAAGATGTGCCATCCCAATTCAAAAATTCATAACAAAAGCCTGTGTCTTCCAGCCTCAAGTATAAAGGCACATTGTCTTTCTGCCTCAAGAGTTATTTCACAAGAGTTCAAGATTTACACAAACATTTCTTCATAATTACTGCAAATGCAAAGTTAAACTCTACATCACTACTGATCGCCTTTCCACTCAGTTTCAAAGCTGTTTGCATCACTCAGGAATATTTTATTGTAGGTTATATAGTTTTAAGGTTCTCTTAGACCATTTTCCTAAAAGAATAAACAAAAAATATATTAAAATTAATTTCTACTTCTTACATGTAAATTTTTAGAATCTGGTCATAAGATGTTATGTCTGAAGATCCCGTATTTCCCCCATGCTCAAGTAAAGTGTAAATAAGAATTCATGCTCCCAGGAAAATAATCCCTGACAAATCTATCAAACAGAAATTGAACATAAACATATAAATTGAAAACTCTTACTGTGTTTAGGTGCTAAATAACTGTGTTATTTTGTGAAAGATGTCACATAAATGTATCACTTTTTAGGAGATAGCTCTCAGAGATGAATCATCACATGGTGCCAGGGGTTAGTTGTGCAAGAACAAGATACTGGTGGATTTCAACATTTTTTGAGATATAGGAGAAGATCTTCTCAGTGACTATTTCCTAGCTTCTGGTTATTGGACAGCAATGATTGATGTTCATCAGTCTGCAGATGAATCAGTCAGTTCCTCCCTTTGAAGCCACGTGGGGCTGTATCCCTGTGAATGATAGCCTCTAAATTTACTTTTCATATGGAAACCATGTGCATACTATATTGGATCAAGTGTAATTTTACTGTATTATGATGTCATTGTAACTCAATTAATTGAATCTGCAGAAATCCTACTTCCAAATAAAGTTATATTTTGAAGGAAAAGAGTTTAATCCTGCTACAATATGAAAATATTTAAGGAACAAAGTTCAACCCATAACATTAATATTTAATGTATTTATACAATATGCATAAACTATATGATTAATCTGCGGATCCAGTGCATAGTCTTATTAGTGAAAACTGTAAACTGCCATCACTTGCATTATGTGAACAGCAATCAGAAAGACATATGATGTGTGTGGACCAACAAAGACAGTGATTAAAAAATACTATTTATTTGCTCTACAGAGGTAATGAGGTCAAAGTGGAAACTAAAGCATATTTATACTGCTATTAAACAATACTTCTCAACCTTCTGTCTAAGGGAGATAAATGAGCAGTGTGTTGTTTCGCATGATATTAGAATTTTGTAGGAAGGATGTGAAATATTGAAGAAGTTATGGTAAATAGAGCATTATAAAAGCTTTGCAGATGATTGTCTAGAATGATAAAGTTTAGCTGTTAAAGAAAAGAAAAATTCAAAATAGCGAAGTATAAACGTTTTAAGAGCATTGCATTTTGAAAGGTAAAGATACATAATCAAACAAAACTTTTCAATGTCTTTGATACATTGGTAATTTATTTTTAGCTTCAAGTTTATTTGAAAAAGGAAATTGAACCTCCTCCTATACTTGATCTGGTTCCTTTCACCTCAATTCCCTATCTTGCTTTACCCTAGAAGCTCAGGTACCATGCACTTTTTATGTGATCCACATCACAGTTATGGTGTTGATCAGATTTTTTCTGCTCTCTCTCATCTACTGAGTATTGAACATTTTTTTTTCTATTTTCATGTTTAGGAACCTAACCTATATTTTTAGTCACCTATATTTGTTTCAGAAACCTTAATTTTTAAAATAAGAAAAGCAAGCACAAATGTCTTAGAAACTGCCAATTTGAAAACATCCTTTTCAAACTTTTGAGGAAAAGATGGGGCTGGAAAGATTGCTCAGCAGTTTGGAGAATTTTCTACTCTTTCTGAAGACCTGGGTTCAGTTCCCAGTATTCTGTGACTCACTGTCATCAGTAATTCCCAGCTTTAGGGGATTAGATACCCTGTTATAACTCAGTGAATACCAGTCACATACATGATACACACACTTACATGTAGGCAAAATCTCAAATATGCAAAATAAATAAATCTCAAAAAGTTTAAAATATTGAGAAAAATCAAAAGGATTGCCTATTAGGACTTCTATACTTACTTTTCTTTCCCTCTTAGGCTTTAACATACTAAATATATTATATCAAAATGCTTTGTTAACACAAAAGATTTTATACTTAATTATCTTCTTTTCTTTCAGTTGTAAAATATTTCTATTGATCAACTTGTACCATGAAATATTTTGCATTTATTTCAAATTTTAATTTATATTAAAATGTCAATTTGTATTTTATTGAAAAAATATATTTCAATCCCGAAATCATGTGGTTTTTGAGGGTTAACTTATACTATTAATAGTATAATAGTATTATACTATTAGTCTTTTTTGGGTATTTTGCAACTGTTAAATCCATCTTTGGAAATAATTTGGTCAAGAAGGTGGTTCTCTAGATATCTTATATGTAAATATGAGAAATATGCATATATAAATGCATATATATATATATATATGAGTTGTATATAGCATATAACCAACCTAAGTATACATATATAAGGAAATCTGGAATAAGGTAAAGAGAATGTCACTTTTGAGTCAGTCTTCATTAAACTAGCATATGAGTCACTGAGCCTATGTGCCCATATTATATATATATAATATATATATATATATATATATATATATATATATTATATATATATATATGTAGGCTCTAAGTATGGATTAAGTTACAATTTTTGACAGCTGAAAACATATTTCCCTTTTAAGTATTTCTTTTCATTATCTGGATCAGTTAAATAACAAGAAATTAATATGTAATGACAGCCTGGAGCCATTTCTGTTCATATACCTTAGCAAAATGGAATGCATTTTAAAGCCATGGGAGAATTAGTAATTTGTAATTTAGATTTTGGATTGAAGTAGAATTTGCTTTTTTTCCCAAAATGTGTTTTTAAATATGTAATTTTGTGTGTGTTCAAAAATCTGTATCACTAACTGTTTAAATGCAAAACAATTCTAGGACTAACACTGAGGATCTAAATTTTATCAAGAAATCAGTTTACCTTTTAAGAAGAGAGATGAGAGGTATAACTAATATGCACAGGATATCCATACGAAGTAGTCTAGAAAGACTAGAGTAAATATATGACCTGTTTAATTTTGAATTTCAACTACATTTTTTTGTATAACAAATTTATTTTCCCAAATGTTATTTGAGGCAAAAGTAAAAGGTAGCATGATTATTCTTCTATTTATAAATAATTAGGATTATTAACAAATGGATGATAGATAATGGGAGGCAAGTTTCTAAATATTTAAATTGTGGTTTTAAGGGAAACTGACAACAAAGATCAATTATTAAGTATTCGGTATTACATTTATGTTCTTCAATTGGGTAGATCAACAAAAGCCCATGATTAACTTACAAAATATAATAAATATTTAGTACACACACACACACACACACACACACACACACACACACACACACACTATATACCCAAGTGTGCTGCACACTGCTTTGTAGTGAGGGAGTTTTAGAAGCAAAGAATTGTGGAAGAGGCAATCTCTTGAACAACCCAGATTTTTACCTCAACTAAGTATTTACAATAAGACAAATTAGGGTTTGTTACGATAAATCTTTCCTCCAAAGCCACCCAAGCCCTACCGCCATGTGGGCAACTTCCACCAGCCTCCCAAGTTCTGCCCACCATGTGGATGGACAAAGTAATACACAGACTTATATTAGGTACAAATGCTGCTTGGCCAATAACTGGGATTTCTCATCTGCTAGCTCAGTCTTAATTATCATAAATCTATATATTTTATAAGACTTATCTTATCAGACACCTTCCATTGGTACCCTCCCTTGCTGGTGAATCAATGGCACTGCTGGAGGAGGAGCAGAGGGGGAAAAAGGACACTTCCTGTTTATCCTTGCTTAAATATGAGTCTCCTTGCTATGTCACTTCCTGCCTGGATCACCACTTCTCTACTACATTTCCCAGAATCCTCTTTGACTCCTAGTCCTATCTAACTTGCTGCCTCATTTGCCAAACAGAACTTTAACATCCAGTAAGACAAACACATACACAGAAGCACTTCCCCCATCAAGGGTTCATTAGACAAATAAAGGCCTGCTCATTCCAAGACTCCAAAAAATTATCATAGAACATCTTGTAATTCCCGAGTAAGAAAAAGGCTACACTCACACACAATTATGGCAATAGAAAGCAGAAAACCACTAAAATCCTCTGAGATTAAAACCTTCTATGTTGGAGGGTATCTCATTAAGACTCAAAATGTTCTTAATGGAGGTTAAACAAAAAGATATTTTTATGGACAGTGAAATATGATGTCTCACAGGAAAGCTTCTTAGGCTGAGGAATTAAACAACTCAAAAAACTCAGAAGTTCCTGAAACTGACTATATATATATATATATATATATATATATATATATATATATATCCTATATATATATATATATACTATATATATATATATATATATCCCTGTCTTCCTTCTATATGTGGAAGTTTTAAGGATTGCAGAAAAAGAACTCAGATAGTCTGAACAATTTGTAAATTGCAGATCAACCATGCTGCCTGTAAGAAGCAGAGAGTAGCCTGAGCCACCTAGAAGATGTTTAAACTATCTGAACTGTGTAGAACTATTACCCTCTAACCTATTGAGGTTCCTGCAGATTTCTACCTTTTATGGACAGTCCTCATGCTTATTGTGCATTTGATCATACATCTGTCTTTGAGTTATTTCTGAACCTCTTAGTAACTCCTTACTTATAACTGCTCCAATTAAAATCCATTAGTTAACAAATTTGGAAATAGGCAGTATCCTACTTTTGATATGTTAGTTTTTCACTAACAGGAATGAGTAGAAATATGTGCATATTTCATAACAGCATATGAGTAGAAATATGTGAATATTTTCATAACAGCAGTATCACATAACACACACACACACACACACACACACACACACACACACACACACACACACACCTCTAAAAAAATTCCTGATAATCAAATCCACAGTAGTTTGTCAAAAAACTAAATTTAGTTTGGGCTAAAATTCACAGTTCAAAATAAATATTTTTAAGTCCATACTTATAAAATAACCAAATAAGCAAATAAATGGGACAAAAGAGACAATTCTCTTAAGCAGCATCAAGGACCCAAGACCCAAATAATTTAGGAATTTGGATGTTCTTAACTTATCCAAGTTTCTTATACTAGGGAAAATCTAGATTTGGATGTGAAGTTGAGTTTACATACATTTCAGTTTTTTGTCTCTTTTCTCCATCATCAAAGCAAGCAACAGTGTATTCAATATCTAACTCATTAAAATTTCAATCATTTTCCCCCTGGTTTTTCTTTAGAATACACTTTATCAAAAGAATAAGCCATTTAAGAAATGCAATTTTTTCTTGAGCATATTTTTCTCAGTGTTGATCACAAGACACCTAGACCAAAGGAAAAAGTTTGGCAAATAACTGTAGAAAGAACTACTGTATTCATAGGTATGTGCTCCTGGGGCATCTAAGAAACACTGTGTTGATTCTGGCTCTAAGACCCTTGTATTTCCTTCAGTAAAATAGAGCAAAACAATCAGCAAAGCCTGTTGGGTCACTCCTATCAGCCTAAAACCCACCCTTCAGGAAGTTGAGGCAAGAGTATATGTGAAATCTTGTTTCCAAAGGAAATGATAAAATAATGAAAGCAAAGATACAAAGAAACATAAATATTAGTTAATTTGTCAACTTATAGAAATCTTCATTTATAATTTCTGATTGCTCTGATGAGTCCAATTGGTTTTCTGCCTTCATTATATTTTTTCCCATATGCTTTTGTAGCAAGCAATTCAATGCTAATTAAGAGGTGTCTAAAATCAGTATTTTAAGTAAGTTAACAAAAGAAATTCGTTTAGACATGAAATAATGAGATAACTTCATCCATAATATTTAAAATAATTTCTGGTATATAAAATATTACTCTTTCATACTGTTATGTTTTAAGTATTTTCTAAGTTATTCAACAGATCCTCATCCTGAAAGTGCTTCTCTTTTTCAGGAAGGAAGCCAGAATGATTGTATAGGAGTAACATTACCACAAATAATATGATAAAATGCAGGTTTTCCGCCTCTGATGATATGCGTGTGTGCATATATATACACAAATACATAACACTTAATATGTGTCTATATTCACATGAACTCATCACCAGGCAGCATAATATTTTACTGTTACTCTCTTGAACACTTAAAATACTTAGAAATAGTAAATTACCATAATGATATTTTTTCTCTTCAAATGTTTCTATTACTAGCATTCACACTTGATGAATGGAAGCATGACCTAGAACACACCAAGACCAAGTTTTCAGCACAAAAATTCATTTGTCCAAAAGTAACAAGGGGCAGGGAATGAGAAACAAAGACAGGAGTTAGATGACTAGAGAGAAGGAAAAAGGAACAACGGAGAGGGGAAAGGAGTATTTGTCCTAGGTGCAAATGTTTGCTTCTGTTCTGATAGAGAGGAAACACATGTGGTCCATAGGCAAATGGCAGTACATAAAGGAAAGTGGGAAACCCTCTGTTTGGATGAGTTGGTTCATTTTGATTGGGAATGTTAATTAGGGTAGCTAAAAGGGAGCTTTTGATTGCTGTACTTCAGTACCTTTCATACTGGGCCTTGATAATCAGCCTCAGGAGGAGAAAGTAACCAAATAAGGTGCCTAGCTTTAGGAATGCAACATAATGATTTTTATCAAAGGAGGGGGAAGAAGGTAAAAGGACAAAACCTGCCTGCAAAATTTTCCATGCTCAGGCCTGCTAGAACCCTTCATCTGGAATAATCAACCACTTGGGGGAATATAAATAAGCAAATGGGATCATTTAAAATGAAGAGAACGTAAGATTCGAGTGACTCCACAATATTTGGCTCAGCCAAGAGGGAAGCTGCTCTTCTTTCTTTGTAATATTTATTTCAATAAAAGAAGCACATGTTCAGTTTTCCTCCTTCCTGCTAGGAACCATGGTTGGAGCTTTCTTTTGTATCTGTGGCTTCCCCCATTTGTTTAATCATAATGTGCTTTGTTTAATATTTCAGGGCTGTTTATCAAGACACCTTAATTTGATTGTTTCCTTTCAAATTTGTCTTCACCAGGTGTTTCTTGACTGGAACACATTTCCCACATGATAAAATTATAGGTCTAATTAATGCCTTTAAGGACACTGGTGCACAATTCACACCTAATTTTCTGCAGGGGGCATATTTAGGTGTTTAACTAGGTGGAACTCTGTGCTGAGGATTTCATTTGCATACAAAGCCCCTTTTGTTCTCTGTAAAAACTCCAACACAGGAACAAAGAGCACATGCACATTATTTGATAGGCAGTTTGTGAGCAAGCAGAGGAAAACAGAAAATAAATATATCCGAGCCACATTTCATCAGAGCAGAAACAAAACACCCATCAGAGGAAATGCTGAAATATGAAGTCCATATCTTTGAAACAATGAGATTAATATCAAGTATTTCAAAAAATGAAGACAGGGAAGCCTGGAAAAGCATGCAAAAGAAAAACACCCTGCAAGTTTTTTATTTTTAAATCACATATGAGATGTATATGGAGGATCTTAAGGAAAGTATGGTCCCATATGAAGCATCAAAAGGAAATCTAAGTCACCAGCAGGTGCAGGCTTGCTGAATGCTGGCCAGAAAACAAAAATTCATTGTCCCGTTTTAAGTTTATGAGAACTGGATAAGGGATCTTCTAGAACAAGGTTCCCAATCATGTTCTATGTCAATTTTAATATACTGTGAGTCCCTAATGCTATAGATGTCTTAATATTCCTAGTAACATGTCAATTCTCTTACATCTGAATTCCTCAAAGCCATTTGTGAAAACAGAAGACATTTTAGGCCCATTTTCCCTACTCTATATAACCACAGTTTTTGTCAGTCCTTTGACACAGGCAGTTCTTCCTCAGCAAATGAAAAATGCTGAAATGGAATAAAAATACAACGTTCCAGTCAATGTACAGAGACAAAAATATGTTATTAAAAATGTTGAGCTTGAGTACAATACCTGGAACCCTCTTAAAAAGGTGGAGGTTCAACTGCCCTCAAAGGAAAGAGAGAGCTTCAGGATTAGATGTCACCTACATTTGCTAAGTAGCCTTACCCAACTGAAAGTAAAGCAAAGAAAGACTCTCCTCTTCATTGCACACATGGTTTAGGAATTTGAAGCGAGGTACATGTTCTTCCTTTCCTCCAGATGCTAGAAAACATAGATTCTTCTTTCTGTATAATTACCTCTGCGACACCTTATGCTAGAGAAGAACTTTCCCTGTTTGTATATTTGTCAACAAGCTTTTAAAAGATTTACATTTCAAAGAAGCAAAAAGAAAAATCACAGTGACCAGTTTTCACTAGTAAATATCCACAGGAAATTAAAGTGAAGGCCTAGAAGGATGAGAGGTTGAAAGGTTCCTCAAGCTGAAGGACACTATGAGGACTTTTTTTGATCTCTAGACAAAGACAATTTGCAGAAATACAACAGGTGCACCTTAACAACCTTGCTGCCTCCACACATCATCTACAAATAAAATTACTCTGAAGTCAGTGTTTTACCTAAGGGGTTGTTGCCTCATTTTACTTTCTACTTTTAATTTTGAATGCATTCATTTTACATAATATTGCTTTCTAGTTTTGTTCATTGACTTTGTGGCTCCCATACTCACTACCATTCTCTGGTTCTACATTTTAATGCTCATTGTTTAAACAGACTGTATTCTAGGGTAGCATGTTATGCAACTATTGCATAAGGGCAGCAGACGTAAGTTTTTAATTAACAATTCAAGTAATTTTCCTAAAAATCAGATTATGAGGCAATGTAGATTATTGTCTTATGACATTTGTTTCCCTCTATATAATATCTATGTATCAGTGTAGAGATTTTTCAGGAACCGTAGCATCCATAAAATTACAATGAGATGATGTTAAATTTGAATTTCATCTCCTATATAGGACCTAGTATGTGTAAGACCTAGTAAAGAGAATTATTCATAATTCTATGTTAATGACAATGATTCTTTAAATCAAGTGGAAATCCCTTTGCAGGAAGGCCAGCTACATGCAGCAGCAGTATGGGACTTGGACATTGAAGGAAGACTTTTTCAAATGCTAATATTCTGTTTGGAATATTTTTATTCTTGTATATCAAGCTTTCATGTGACATTATACATTAATTCAAGCTTCCACTGAAAGGATGCAAGGGCTACATATTTCCGCAGCTTTTATTCAGGCCTCTCTTTTTTGTTATAATGACATATTCTTTGTTCTTAGAGTTGTTGGTGTATGACCAACCACATTTTACTTACCACTAATGATCAGCTGTGCATTAGGAAACCTTTCATTATTTACCATAACTTAGGTCAATTTCCAGGATAACTTTGAAGGAGTTCATTTTAAAGGAATTCCTTTCTTCTAAGAGTCAGATCTTAGACCCTAAGTTCTTGTTGCCTCATTTGTCTTTAATTCTGCTTCCTCAGAAGTTTAAAATTACTAGATGGCAGGCCAAATGTGCATCTACAAATGGTTTGGTAGCTAAAGAAAAATTGCTTTATCAACCGTTAAGTCAGGACAAGCCTTAGAGATCAGCTTTCATATAAAGTAAGTAAAGGGGACAGTATGAAGGAAACTTGAGAAAGAGACAGGATGGGAAATTTGTCACCTGCTTAAGCAGAGGACATATGTGAAAGACAGGAAGGAATTTAACCTCTCTAGTATGAGAACTCATAAGATATGTAAAAATACTTGCCTAATAAAATTTATTGGGCACATTTTACCATATATTTAGAGAATCCTTTGGAAAATCACTTCTGAAAAATCAGTTTGATAAACTTTGAAAGCTTTATATTAGAAATGCATTTTAATATAATTTTGTATTCTGGATTTGTCTTATAAATGATTCCTAATCAGTTGTATTATGATCTTAAATGACTTAAAACTAATTGTTGTTTGATTTAAGGGACTGTGAGGTACCTAAAACCTTCTGCCAAATAGACATATTGGAGTTTTCCCAATAAAGTCAGCCATCCCTTTTAGCCTCATGTTAATTACCAGGTTTAGAGAATTGTAAAGGGAAGATCATTTTTTGCTACATAAATACAAATAGTTTAAATGTTTTCCAGGACCAGCTTTCATAAACTGTGACATGGAATCTGAATTTCAAAATCCAAGCTTTCTTGGTAAGATGATTTCACTATTAGAAGCATCTAGAACAGTGGTACACAACATTCCTAATTCTGTGACCCTTTAACACAGTTACACATGTTGTGGTAACACCCAAACATAAAATTATTTTTGTTGCTACCTCATAACTGTAATGTTGTTGTTGTTATGGATCATAATGTTAGTATCTGTGTTTTCCCATGGTCTTGGGTAATCCCTGAGAAAGAGTTTTTTGCCCTCCAAAGGGGTTTTGAACCATAGGATAAGAACCAATATTGTAGAAAAAGAAACTTTTGAATCAATAAGAAACAGAAGTTCCATTTTATGTGATGTCTTGTGAATTAAACACATAATTCAAATAAGTTAAATAGTAAAATCAAGCTATATAGTTAAAAGACTGAAGAATGACAGGCCAGAACTGAAGTCAGCATACATTCCAATAATTTAAGCCTTTCCTCTATGAGAAGCATTTTCAGGCAATCACCTTTTCAAAAAGGAAATTATGAAGGTATCCCTTATATATCCCTCAATTATAACTCCATTTTGACTACTTTAAGAGGTAATCGATCCTATCATCTCTCTTGATCATTCTTCTGAAACATTATTAGAGAAAGCCACCAGTAACGTAGTGCAGTAACAACTCAGATGTCTCTCTATCTTAACTGTGTCTTGTGCTGAGCTCAGCCAATTCAGTGTCCTAAATAAATAATTCTGCAGTGCCAGACTTATCATGCTCCATCCCAGTTTCAAATATGAGGTCTAAATGTTTTGAATGGCAAAATGGTCACATATCTCCCATTCTTAGTTGCAGAAAAAAAAATAAATCCAGTATGAAGTAACAGGAGATAAGCAGGTCTTAATTTCAGGTATAAAGTTCTCCATCTTGTATTTGTGTGTGTTCAAGTGTATGTGCACACACACACACACACACACACACACACACACACACACACACACACATGCACACATCACAGACACATACACTTGTGCACACACACACACACACACACACACACACACACACACACACAAACACAAACACACACACACACACACACATGTTCACTGACCTTTCTTCTCAAACAAGAAAGTCACAAAACTTATTATTCACCTGGAAATACTAGTAACACTGTTCTTCGTCACTCCTGGAGCATTTTTTTATTTTTACCAATTTGTAGAAAACATTAATTCATACACAAAAACTCATTTCAAAACATAGACCCTCAAGCATTGTAGAATGGAGTTGGATAGATATGCTAAAGGTTGAGGCTTGGCCCTTCAGAGAATGCTGCTTTTATATTTTGTACGTTCTGTGAGAGGCAATGGTTTTAGAGAAGCTGCTATAAAATTCACCATGGCTGAAACATGCAAATCAGCACAGAATGCTTGCTGGAGGGTAAGTCATAGCAATGCCATTGAAATAGCCTGGGTATGCATATCTCATCAGTGACATCTTGAGCTCTGTTAATCAATTCCTATTTGAAATAAATGCATCCGCTTGTATCTCAAAAAGCTGGATTTACAGAGCCGTGACTAAGATATTTCATAGAAGCTTCCCAAGGACTTAAAAGAAAAAACAATAGGAAATTTACTGAATCCATACTGCTAACCTGGAGAAAGGTTAAGTAAAATCTAGAGGCTTCTTGATTCTCTGGCACTGTCTGCAAATTGTAGCAATGTCCTAAATTTGTATACTAATTCCTGAAGATTTGATTCATTGCTGTGATGTCGACATTACAGCAATAAGTAGTGATCATTTAAGTTTTCACAAAGTAATATATCTAAGAACTGCATTCCCCTGATGCATTCCCCTTCTAAATATTTTAGAAGCAGAGATTCTCTGCAAAAGAACAAGCTGAACAAAACTGTCTGACAAACAATGGAGAATGTGAATATTTTTTATTTAGAAGGAGGCACTATGGAATGTGGATTACAACTATACAAAACTCCTAAGGGCTACTGATGACATTTTTACTTCAGATTCTTTCTCCCCTAAATCATCGATAATGGAGGCCCCAGGCATTGTGGAGTAAACCCTGAAGCTCTCTGAGGAAAGTCTAAGGGGTATCGTTTTTATGGTTCTGTTAACAAGAGAAGTGAAAGTCACGCCATTATTTGACATGCTTAAAAGGTACCTTTTCATGTTTTAAACACTCCTGTCCCACATATTTGCAATTATTTGGCCCTCAGCATTCTCCTTGAAACTGTCCTCCTCTTTCCATTTCTCCTCTTGTTCCCGTTGACATTTTTTACTCTATAGCTCCTAGCTATCCCTCAACCACAAAGATAGTTGAAGCAACATCCAAAAATACCAGCTCCCAGGAGCTGTTAGTTCTGTGCTTAGAGTATAAAACGGGTCTCAAGCCTGGGTAATAACTGAATTCATGAATCTCAATTCCCAGATGACATTAATAGCAGCATAGAGCAGGAAGCAGAGTTATGTTAATTTCTGCAGGTAATGCGTGAAAGCAGATAGGGAATGCTTGAAAGGTCAACATCTGCTGTCATGCACGAGTGTCGCAAAATGTGATTGGCCAGTAAATGTCAACACTGTGTTCTAAAATCTACATGCCACCCTTTCAATTTAATCTTAGCTTGCAGCCCAGCTAACAATCATGCAGCATGTTTCAAAAGCCCTTGAATTCTAAAATGGAATTGTATGATTGCATTCCCATGGCAATGAGACACCTGTAAATTACAAACGTGTCATTTAATCAGCATAAATGTAGGGAGTTTGTGCAGCCACTGTGAATTTTTTTCGCATCTATTTTCAAGGGAGGCTGAAGACCTCTTAATGATTATATACCATACTGCAGGTCGAACTGTTGCCATGGTATTATGTTCTTTTCTTTTACAGAGTGACTAGAATGCAGAGCAGATAATGAATCTAATTGATTGTCCTCTGCTCCACATAGATATGCTTTATTTTCCTCCCCTTTGTTTTCCTCCTCTTTTCTAACCAGATTGGATTCAAAGGCATCTATTAGAACAGTGACAAGAATGACTGTCATATAGAACAACTTCCACATTATAAAAAAAGAATACATATAAAATGATCTGCTTTGAAAAATGTCTGCAACAAAAAGGATATGCATAAAGACCAGAGGGGAAAAATCACATTCAGCACACAGATTGTCAAATGTATCCATGTAGAAGGAAATAATATGTTATTCCTTAAAAAAGACAATAGTCTATAGAGTCATAGCATCCTAAGGTATGCAAGATACTATTTCATTAACTTTCAACTAAATAGTGAGTCTCAGATACTCACAAATATTTGCACCAAGTCTATTAGCCCCATATTTAATAAGTAACTGGGATCGACATCATTGTTTAGTATTATGAACATGCCCTTGCCAGCTGAAAGGCTTAAATCACATAGTTTAGGTGCTAAATGGATGGCTCAACAGTTAACAGTGGAATTGTTCTTTCAGAGTATCAAAGTTAGGCTCCCAATACCAGGTCAGCTAGTAAGTACAACTTCAGAGGATCCCAGATCAGTGAGTGTGCCTGCACTCATGGGTGCATAGCCATACATGGACATATAATCAAAAATGACAGAATACAAGCTCCTATACATTTTAATATTTTATTTATTGTAATAATCTAAGTTGACCAAAAATAGATTTTTTTAGCAGAGACATTTTATCTTTATCATTTTATCATTATTTTAGCCAGACTTAACGAATTACCCTTAGATTACATGCTTTTCCTATATAGAACATTTACATTTGTAGAATGAAATTACTAGGGACCCAGCCCTGAAGAACTTGCTTCTGAAGAATTTCTGAGATAAAAACCTTTAAATGAAATGGATGTAGTCACTAAGGGACTTGTCCTGATTCACACAGCTGGACAAAGAGCCTGGATGGAGCCCAACTTACCTGACCTTATCTTGCCTGTGATTTCTACTGTTTAGCATTTGAGTGATGTTTTTCATAACACAAAGGACAGTAAATGCATAAACTTAAGAAGTGGAGCCTTTCCTTTTCCCTGAAAAGGAATAGGTATGGAATAATCTGTTTAGTTTCTTCTTAGTATCCATGCTTTACATAAGCACACCAACAATGTGCTCCCATTTAATATGTTAAATACACCTGTTTTCAAAACGTTGTATCTAAAACATACCTAGAATAATTATAAAAAGAAATAAACAAAGCTGGGAAAGGCTCTATATGAGATATCAAAGCGATGAGTCAGAAGGTGCCTGCCACACACATTTACTTAGGAAGTGTAATCAAAGAAACATAAAATAAATAAGTGCAAATATCAAATAATAACCCTGATTACAAAAATATAAAATATGTGCCCATGAACTATGGAACAATACCTCATTCAGCCTACACACAGTGGGTGATGGGACATCATGGTGATGGGACAGAATCCTTGAATCCCCATGGGAGGCCATACCCTCTCTGAGGAACTAATGGGGTTGTGGTAAGCAGAAGTGGGGGAGTGGGATGATAGGAGGGAGAAAGAACATGAATTGATATGTAACATTAAACATAAAATAAAACAAAAACACATCCTAGTTGGGTAAAATTAGAATTTAGTACTTTCTAGAAGCATTTTTTTTCTTTTTAGTGATAATAGCCTCATGTGCACAAAAAGAAAAACAAGTTTCAATTGAGAGCAAAAGTGTCTACAGCAATAAACTAAATGGCATAGAATATAAGTGCATTATATAACCATGCAAGACAGTACAAAGCTGGATGAGAAGATACCTGTCTAAATCCCAGTACTCAGTCAGCAGAGACAAGAAGACCTCAAGTTAGAACTTTCAGAGCTCTGTTAAAATATAGAAGACAAGAGAGAGGATGAGAAGGCTAATGCAAGTAAAATGGAAAGTGAAGAAAAGGATAGAGAACTTGCATTCCTTTGAAATCACTTTTGAAGTTTTTAGAGTCCTTTGTAGGGTGTATGTCCAAAGGGCATAGTCTACACACAACAGAGCTTCCTCTATCACGCTGCTTATAACTGTACTATCCACAGTAACTGGAACCAAGATAGATGCCTAACAACAGATGAACACACACACACACACACACACACACACACACACACACACACACACAAACACGAATTCACTTGATCCTCACTATAAAGCAAGAATGATCAAATAAAAATGAACTCATGGCATTTTTAGGGAAGTGGAAATAATATGCCAAGTAAGTCAAATTCAATAATTTTCTAGTCAAATTCCTTCTTTACACTTACATGTAAAATGTAAAATTAGTATCTACATATAGAAAACATGTGTTTGTATTCATGTATGTGTGATTAGAGAACACAAATCTAAAGAAGATAGCATGAGGGGTAGGAAAGATCTTTTTAAAGTTACAAAGAAAGGAGAAAATGGAATGGAAAACCCAAAGGATGACTAAGTGAGGAAAAGAGACCAAGAGGAGGGGAATGCATGTGAACATGTATACTGATAAATATGAAGATGTTAAAATGGTACCCATCATTGTATGTGCCAATCTAAGAAGGTAATAAGAAAAGAAAAAGCCCTAAAAACTCTTGCTAATCTTGATCAGTTCACTGACATCCACCACCCTACTATATTTCTGGTCATTCCTAGACAAGTACTAGGCAAAACCATGACAATCTAAGCACACTTTGTTTCTCTCTTTCCTTAACTTGGCTTGTGTTACAGATAATATTTAGGGCCACACATCTGCTCTGTATATTTCTCCTCACTAAATTATGACTACAGCATTCAATTTGTTTTCCTCCCACCCACCTTCCTTCCTGTGTCTTCCCACAGCTGCCTCCTTTCCCCCATAGCCATGTCATCCTCTTGCCTGCCAGACTCTCTTTTCACTGTTCATGTATTTGAGACTCACCTGAAGTATGTTTTTTTCCAAAGACTTTTATGTCCTATACTGTTCTCCTCTCCCAACTTCCTTTGTGTCTTTTGGGGCAGTTTTTCCCTACAAATGGCAAAATGGCATCTGCTTTAGAAGAAAACTAGCAGTCGTTTACATTCATAAAAGAAACATTATTTCATGTTGTTGGAGAAAGTGCAATAGTTAAAAAATGGACAGGAAGTAGAATTTCTTAAGCAAAAATTGTTTTTATGAGCTCATGTCATACATAGAAATTACTTTTTTTGCTACACAGTCTATTGGCTACTGTATTTGAACACTGTCAAAACAGCAGTGTTGGGAAGCTAAGATTAGACACATTTGACAGTAAGAGAAGTCTGTCTACTCACAGGGTAGAGCCACTAATTTCATCTATTTTTATATAAGGTATGGGTGTTTAAAGTAGTGTCAGTTAAAGGAATCATAACAAACAGAGCTCTTTTTAATTTTTTAAATATAATACTACACCCATGAAATAATCACCTAGCATAAAGATAGAGGCACCAAATCTGAACTAATGTAGGTTAATTACCTTAAATGATTAAAAATGGTTAAAAACAACAGAGAGACTTTTGTATTTAAATATTTCAAAAGTCTTAAACTTATTCCATGAGCTAAATTGAATGTGGCCACATTTTACTAATACAATGACATTTACACCTGCAGATCAAAAACTCTCATATACACCAAAAGAGCAAAAAACCCTTACTTAACTATGTAAGAATCATGATGACAGGTTAATCATTAACTGTGTGAATTGCTATATTTTCAAATATTCTGCCTTTGAGAAACAGTATCTGGAATCTTGCCCCAATTCTTCTCCTGCAAAGATCGAAGGGGTCTAACTACGGGTGATAAGAAGGAGAAGAGACGCCAGAGAAGCCATTCTTGCCTTCAGGGACTCACCTGGCAAATTGCTGCTTAAAGAGTACTGTCAATAAGTTAACTTCTTTACTGTCGGGAGCAATTCTCTCCTGCAGGGAAGATGGACAAGATGACCTAATAGATCTTTTCTCATTTCAAGATCCAAAGTTTCTTGCAAAGAAGTGAGCTACAGCGTAGAAACAGTATTTAATGCTTGTCTGTAAAGTTCAAGCATTTTTAACATTTGTATCCTATTTTACATTTTTGCCATCGGAAAACAACATTTATTTTCTCCTGCTTTCCCATGTATTCCTAGGGTTTGAAATAATGGCAATGATTAAAATGTAGTTCCGGACTTAATAAAGAAAGGTGACAACTTCCTCTGGGGATTTTTTTCCTTTTCATCGTCTGTATTATTTCAAGCAGAAGACTTCCATCCTTCCACATTTGTCAGTCATCCAATAGTCATGGCAGAACAGTTAAAGACAAACACATCAAAATCAAATACTGCTTGTATTACCTTAGACACATAACATGCCCTATTTCTGTGTTAGTATAGTTACCTTAGTATTGGGGGTACTAATGGCATACCATGGGTTACAATAAGGATCTAGTGAGTATATATATGAAACCTAACCATGCCAAGTATTGTGTCTTCTGCTGTTGCTGCAATGATGGAAGTAGTTATGTGGTAATACTTTTAAAATGTTTTATTCTTAAGAACACCGAATTCTCTCACTCTATACATTGAAAGGGCATCCTGGTATCTACAGATAAATGTTTCTTCTAATCCTCATCAAAGAAGCCTCTCTTTAATTAATGACTAACTTATATGCCATCCTATATCCTTCTTCCAGCAGCTGGTGGAAGTAGAAGCAGACACCCACAACTAATCACCGAATTGAACTGGAACCCAGATGCAGAGAAGGACCAGTGAAGAGCAAAGGGGTCCAGACAAGGCTGGTGAAATGCACAGAAACAGCTGACCTGAAAAAGGGGGAACTCTTGCTCCCCAGACTGATAGCTTGGATACCAGCATGGGACTGATCCAGACCCCAGGATCATGGGTTTCTGTGAGGAAACCTCAGAAATCTACGGGACCTCCTAGAGGAGTTCAGTACTTACACCTAGCATAGGTGTGGACTTTTCCAGCCGATTCAGTATAGAGGAATACTCCCTGAGCCAAGACACAAGAGGTTGGGACTAGGCCCTATCCCAAAGGATACAATAGACTCTGATGACACCCTATGGAAGGCCTCACCATCCAGGGGGAGCAGAAAGGATATGTGATAGGTAGGGTTTTAGTTGGGGAGGTTGGTAGGGGAGAATGGGAGGGAGAAGGAAACTGGGATTGTCATGTATAACAATCCTGTTTCTAATTCAAATTAAAAAAAGTTGAAAACAAAAACAAGCAAAAAAGAAGCCTCTCTATAGCTAATAGAGATCATCATAAAGAAACACAGATGAAAAGATCAGGAAATCTAGAGAGTACATCCCCAGTGTAAATTTACACATCACCAGCTTCTGTATCTATGGCTCTGGGAACACTCTGAAAGACTGAGCCAAAAAAAAACAAAATGTAATAGCCAATAACACCACGAAGTATGCGATGAAACAGCAGTCTTTCCTAGAAATGCCTCCTATATAAATAGGACAAGAACAATGACTTATCATTAAATTTACAAAGAAAGAAGGAGGGGAAGATTATGCATTATTCCACACTAAAAATTATGGTCAACTAATGGCTTCTGGGAGAAGAAAGATTACCTTCTCCCAGGAATAAGTCCCCTTATTCCTATACAGAGTGGGCAGCCTTGAAAACATATAAGCACAAACAACAATGATAGACTCATCAGATTGTGTGTGTGTGTGTGTGTGTGTGTGTGTGTGTGTGTGTGTGTGTATATATAACAATAAGACTAAAAGAAAAGGAATCTATCAAAGAGAGTGGCAGCTATGGGAGGGGTGGTTTGGGAAATAGTACCTGGGAGGATTTAAGAAGGAGGAAACTAAGGGAGGAAAATGATTTAGTTCTATTTCGATTAAAAGCATAATAAAACTTAAAAAAAGGAAAATGAAAAAGAACACTTTAAGAAACTGCAGGTTCCCACATTCTGATTTCTGTTGTTATCCTTGATAAGTTATAAGATCAACTTTGCTTGAAAGAAGAAAGTTATCAAATCACAGAAGACATCGGGCTCCACAGTGAAGTTATCTTGCACGTGTAAAAGAGAACGTTTGTAGTGATTTCTAGAATGTCATAATTGCAGGAATTTCCTGGATGCAGTTTGGTTCTATTGATACATTATCTATAATGAATCACAAACCTGTCCATACTTCATGTAACTTAGAATAGGTTGACCATCAACACTAAACCCTTGCTTCTTTGTGCAATTCCTTCACTGGCTTCCATGGCACAGAACTGACAAATCTCCAATACACAAATTATTTATATCTTTGTGCTTTGAATCTTAAAAGCTCAAGGTCAAGACTTTGAACTGTTTATGAATACTAACAACATATCATATTCTGAGAAATTCTCTCCATCTAGCAAGATGCATGTTATGGAGCAGTTTTATAATAAATGATTACTGAATAAAAAAAATTCTTCTCTTACAAATTGATTTCCAAATCTGCTTCATATCAAGTTTCCAAATGACAACAACAAAGTAAAGTACTTTGTCCTCATACCTTTCATTACTGAAACCAGATAATACTAGTAGTATATGACTTACAAATTAATTTTTTGTTTATGTTTTTCTTTTTTTTTATTCTAGGATTTGTCTTTCAAGTTTTTCAGTTTTCACAGATTCAATATAAATCCACATTTACAGCATGTGTAAAATAGTGCCATGTTGTTGCCATATAATTTGGTGTTATGAAATCAGTTTTTGAAATGACTGAATCAGAAATTTGGGTACATAAGGAAAAAGTCAAAGTCTTTCTAAGTGTGTTTTATGGGGTGTAACATGTAGTGGATGCATAATCTGCATTGCCACTCCATTGCTTGTACTATTAATAACAAAGAGCTTTAGAGGAGACATGGTTTACTTGTTTGAAAACTAAGATTATAACAGATTCCTTGCATTCTTTCATTGCATCTTTTCCTTTACTTAAAGTATGCTTTATCAGAGACATATATGAACATATATTTCTAAATTCTGTCTTTGGAAATGAAGTATATTTCCAAAAAGGAAGTGATTGGTTGAGAACACTGACCTACAAATTCTCTATGGAGAAATTTATCTCCAACTCTGGTGTTGTAGAGAAGTGCGTAAGAAAAAATGTTGCTTTTGTTCTTCTCCCTAAGGAAATAGATTTGCAGGGACAGCCACCCATCTCACTTTTCTGTTGGTGACTGCCTGCAAGGATACTGCATATCCTCCTGTTCAATCTTTTCCTGATTATTTAAACGTGTGTGCCCTATTTGTTAAAAGGTGCACAAGTACAATGTTAGCACCAAATGTTTCCCTATTAGTCTTCCCATTGCTTCTCATCGACTCAACTCAATATCCAATTCAACAGTTCAAAAGAAGCCTAGTATGGTCCTGAGATTAGCCCCATTTCTTCTGCAAACAGAAGGTTTCTCTCTGAAAGCACCTTGCTTTGACACGGCTTTGAAATAACTGGATGAGAAATTCCCAGGATGATCTGCTTATTAATAACTCTCTTCAGCTTTCCATCTCCCCCCCTCATTCTTGCTGCTTCCCTGTTCATTCCTCCTCAATGTTAACCACAGCAGAAGTGGGACATCTGCTCACAAAAACATTTAGATTGCTAATGATTCTTTTTAACATCTGTTGTACTGCTACAGAACAGTTGTTGTTTCTTTAAGGAGACTCAAGGGACAAGACCTATGTCACCTTAATAGTGGGTACTTTTTGAAAGTTGTAAGCCCTGTACCTCTGGGAGCCATCCAGAAGTGCCACTGTGTACATACATAAACTTAATGCTTCCAGTTCTGCAGTTTTTCTTTGTCTATTGTAGCTTTTTGATTAGTGTATTTTGTGTCTGGTTGTTGTAATATTTGTGTTTTTTTTGTCTTTTCACCTCACTGTTCATTATAATTGGACTTTAAAAAGAAAAATTATTAAACACAAAATATATCTCATATCTCACATTGAATTGAATGTGAACCTTTTATAAAAATGCAAATAGACTTCGATACCAACAACTCAATCTGTATGATAGTTCATAATCAAATGAATACATGGTATCAACTGGGATCATGTTTCTTTTTTTCTCTACAACCAATATATTGTACTTATTCATAAGTACTTTACATGAGAAAAAATAAAAATGATTTATTTTCAATTGTCTATTCAGATTATCCTGTAAATATGGTCTTATTCCCATAATGCAAATACAAAACTGTTTTTCTCATATTCAGGCATATAGGAAGGATTAACTGGTGAGGTAAAATGTGTTCTAATATTAATAAAATTAATCTTCTGTTAATTAACTATAGTGGTGGTATACGTGGAAGAATTTTTAGAAATCCATGCGCAACCTAACGTCAGAAACACATCCAAAAACATTGTGGAGGAAACAGTGCTGCCCTGTCTTAATTTACATTCACGTTAATGTTTTCGAAAACTATGATATCTTATGGGCTTTGCTCATTTGAGTTTTGTTTCTCAGTTGTGCATTTGTACAAAACACTGTAGATTTACAGCAGGTGGTGACATCTCTCCTGTTCCATATAGTTTTCATATTCTCATTGTCTTTAATATGTAAAAACCCATATTGCAACCTCTGGTGGATGAATCAATTATGACGCTGGTAAAAGTTTTAAAAAAAAGACCAATCATTGTCTTTATAGGAAAACATGTATCTATAAAATTTCTTTTACTAGGCATGACAAATCAACATTGTAAGATCATTTTATACATTGGAAAATAATTTTCTTCTAATACTTTAAGGCAAGAATAGTGGCTTTTAAAATAAATCCTCTCATGAAAATTCAAGTTATATGCAATAACAATTAAAGTAATTAAGCTTCTGGCTTCCTCATGTTTCACACTTTAGATAAGCATAGGTTGTGCATATGTTCTCCATGTTTTAGATGTACTGCTAAGTAGTTTATTTGAAAGCTTAAATCACTTGTCTATGAAACTAATGCAGTGACAGATTCTCTAACTACATGTTTCTTTCAGGATATGTCAGGTGATTTCATGTCAAGGCACAGAACTTAAGAACTGCATGGTATTGGCTTCTTTTTCTTTGTCTCATATCTTGTGAGTAATATTGCTATTTTAATAAGTATTGGGACTTAAAATATTGTAATCAGCTGCTCATAGGCATAAATTAAATAAATACTATTCATTTTTAAATGTTTTATTTTATTTATATTTTATGTATATTGGTACTTTGGCTACATTCATGCCCATGTTAGAGTGCTATATCCCCTGGAACTGTAGTTGCAGACAGTTGTAATCTGCCATGGTGGTTCTAGGAATTTAACTCAGGTCTTCTGGAAAAACAGTCAGTGCTCTTAACTTTTGAGCCATTTCTCCAGCCCTAAATGCTACTTATTTAATAGCTCCCATGCTCACATAAAAGGCAGAACTTGAAGAGAATGAAAATGAAAATATAGCATATAATATCCTTTATTGAAAAATCCTTTGATTCCAACAGTGTATGACAGACCCTTAGAACATAATATTTTTCAGTTGTCTTTTATAATTTAGTTGCTTAATTATATGAGTTTTAGTACTTAAACACAGATCAATTAAATATGTTTTTCAAGTCTAAACTTAAATATGTAAATAGGAGATACATATAGTCCTAGTAGTGTATAAGCTAAGGCAGAGGACCAAGAGTAAAGGTTAGCTTGTGTTGGTAGCAGTATCTTCTCCCCAAAACTTGCATTCATATACATATAGAAGTTTTAGGGAGAATATCTATTTGTGAATGAGTATATATACTTATATGAATGCAATTATATACATATAATTTCTTTATATACATTTATACTCATGCATTTCTCACTGAAACGAATATACTTCTTCTGTGTCATCTCTCCCCCATTGAGTTACACATACTTTGTTCCAGGAATTGTGGTCCATATACAGTTATATAGGGTTAGGGTTAGGGTTAGGGTTAGGGTTAGGGTTAGGGTTAGGGTTAGGGTTAGGGTTAGGGTTAAGGGACCTTAAACAACCCAAAGGAGTCTAATATTACTTTAGGCTATATAATTGTAGGCATCAGGTACATATGCGGTGCACATACATATGTGTAAATCAAACACCCATAAATACAGAAATAAATAATTAATTAACTAGAAAGCACTCCCTAAAGGATCCCATTCCCATGCTTGGGTATGTTTTATTTTTTCTCTGTGCACATTTTTATTTCCTAATGCCTACAGTGGCAAGATGAGGGTTTTTTGAAATGGAATTATGGATGAGTTTTGAGCCAACATGTGTTGGTATTATAAATCAAGCCCTTGTGCTTTGGAAGAGCAGCAAGAAATCCTAAGATCGGCTGAAGGAAGCAGAGACAGACATCCACAGATATACACTGAGCCGAAATCGGGAATTTAGTTGAAGAGAGGGAGGAATGAAGAACGAAGGGGTCTGTACCAGGTTGGAGAAACCCACAGAAACAGTTGACCTGAACAAGGGAGAGCACATCGACCCCAGATGCTGTCAGGGAGGCCAGTACAAGACTGATCCAGACCAGTGAACATGGATGTCAATAAGGAGGCCTCCGCACTCCAGGGAGCCTCTGGTGGTGGATTAGTATTTTTCCCTGGTGCAAGAAGGGACTTTGAGAGCCCATCCCACATGAAGGGTTACACTCTGGCCCTGGACACATGGTGAAGGGCCCAGGACCATCATAGGAAGACTTGGTGGACTTTGAAGAGCCCCCGTTGAAGGCCCTATCCTGCCTGGGGAGTGGGGGGTGGATGGGGTGTGGGGTCGGCTGGGGGTGTGGGAGGAGCATTGGGGGTGAGGGGAGGGAGAGGGAGAAGGGACTTGAAATAAGCTTGTTCCCTAACTAGAACTAATAAAATAAAATAAAATAAAATGAAATCCTAAAATCCAAGTTATCTCTCTAGACCTTTATTTTATCATTTTTAAGGCTTTCTCCATCCATCCTTCTCTTTCTTTCTCTGCTCCTTTTGGTTTCTGAAATGTACATACATCTTTTAGTTGAAACATTCCATCATGATGTCATAGACAGCTCTCAGTGGAAAAAAAAAACAATTACTTTATTGAAATTCATCTTTGGTTCAATAAACATGGTAAGTTGGTGCAAAATGTATTGACTTCAGCAGAATCCATTAGTTATTTTCTTCTTAATCTCCCTTTTTTAGAAATAGTTCATACTAATTTTTTTCAGTTATGTTACCATAATCCATTCATGAAAATATTTAATTGATCAGGATTTTTCTTTTAACTTCCTTTCAGTCCACTTTTCAGGTTACTTATTTAAGAGAAAAAAAACTATATGATCCTGAAGGCCTGATGGAAAAGATGAAATCTATTATTATTCTTAGAGAAATGTGACCATACTTTACTTGGGGCATCAACAGGAAACCAACGATTACACTAATGTCTAATTAGCTGAACCAATGAATTGTTGCATTTACTTATACAGAAAGGGGGAGATACTACAGGGGCATGAGTGACCCCCAGTGCTGCATCACTGTACAATTATATCCCATTATGATCACTACCTCATGAAAGCTACATACAGGAGACCCCTTTCTGTTACCATTCTTCCTTTTCTAATATATTTTAGTATCTGTCAAGACCACTTGGAGCTGTGAGAAAATAGCAGACGGTAACGGCAGAAATCTCAGGTGAAGTTTCTGGCACCTTCACTTACTAGGGATTATCAATAGTGTCATCACTGTTATCATAGACATGGATATTTTGTATTTTTCTTCTCATTTAGTTGCCATGGCTACTAAGGCAAGGCAGTCCAAAGGATAACGGAATGATCAATAATACTGTACCCAGAGATGGGAAAACATACTGCACTTTTAATAATCATGGTATCACAAGTCAGAGAAAATGAAATAAAAAATATATGCATACTGCAACACCCCAAATCATCTACCATTTTCTTAGCAGACACCTAGCTATGTGAATGCAATTTAATCCATGCATTTTAAAACTTTAGAAGTTCTAATCCATTCAGGGAAACTTTCCATATGCATTAATATGACAATTGGTAGGGCTTTATTCAGCAAAGTTTATGGTAGATTCTTCTGTGAATTTCATCTGGGTGTCTGCACATTCATCTAGAAAGCATCAGTTCTACAGCCTCAGGCACTAGCTTGTCTTTCTTCCCATTGCTATCAGTAGGGGAAATTGAAAAACATTATATATGTAATGTGGCCCTGGGTCTGCTTTATGTTCAGAACTCAGTGTTGTAGATGATGTGTTTGGGGAAATCTTTCTAGAAACCTAACATCAGTAACAATGACAAGAATGCCACCCATTAGCCAACTTTTTATTCATTTGTAGGAGGAAGCCAAGAATTGGAATTGGCAAGCCAATTTATGCCTTTTTCAACATTTACATCTTTTTTTGAGGGAGATGGCAGCCCATTCCATTTAGCACCACTCAGAGTCCCTTGGGTATGCCGCTGTCATGCTGGTGAGTCTCAATAGGTTGCAGTGTCTAGTCTTGCTAGCTTTAGTGGCAGGTACTCTATATCGCCGAGGATATGGACATGTTTGCATGTGTTCACAACCTCAACGTAAACACATAATATTGCCAAGTTTGAATGTAATAAGCACATACTAAACAAATCAAAGCTGAATCATCTATTTTATAAATAAAGCAAAGAAAACTGAATTATATACAGTGTGATTCTGTTTTATTCTGATTTTGCATAGGCAACATTTAAAAAACATTTTAATCATCCAAATCTTTAGAAAGGTCACAATCATTATATCTTTTTGTTGGGCTGTTTAGTTCTTTGTTCACATTCACAGGGCTGACTTCATTAAAATGCAGAAATAAAATGATATAAAAATTCATGGAGGGAGGCACCCTTCAAAACAGTAATTCACGAAAAGCCTAAGTAAGATGCACAGCCATCATAAAAATTAGGGAGATTTTAGTAGCATTTGTTTTACATTCTTGCTTGATGTCTTAAATGTAGTATTAAAGGGACACTGACATTGGCAAGAGATAAAGGAAAAGGAAAACAGAAATTGCTACACAACCATTTTCTTCATTTGTATTTATTGTATTTGATCCTGACATTTTGGTGATAATTTAGGCAGCTCCCAAGGAATGCATATTAGCAAAGAGGATAAATAATAATTATTTCATTCAAATTTAAAGTTACCCCGTTTTATGTCTTTGTTCATGAAACAGTTTTG
This sequence comes from Cricetulus griseus, assembly GCF_003668045.3. Taxonomy (NCBI): domain Eukaryota; kingdom Metazoa; phylum Chordata; class Mammalia; order Rodentia; family Cricetidae; genus Cricetulus; species Cricetulus griseus. The sequence goes on along the minus strand of NC_048598.1, from coordinate 153,520,294 downwards.
AAGTAAAGCAAAGGCTAGCTCTTAAGCCAGCTAAACGTTTTACTCCCACCTTGTGGCAGTGAGAATGCATGGCCAGTTTCTCAAATATAAACCATTAGAACTTTGGTGCAAAACGACTTTTAACCACTAATGAAAATGGGATTGATGAAGTCTGAGCTTTATGATCTATTAAATTTAGAGGTCTATGAGAGAAGAGTTTCTTAACAAGCAAAGCAGCCAAGACTAGCACGAATATTGCTCCAGAATAAATAGGGTTCTTTTGATTCTTTGAGCTTAGACATAGCATTAAACAGAATCTATAGCTATCTATTCCACAACAATCTCTCACAACTAAATCCAAAGTGATAGTAAATATTAGAAACATTCCTCCAAGGCTGGAGAGATGGCTCAGTGTTGAGAGGGCATAGTGCTCATTCAAAAGATCTGAGTGAGGGTCCGAGTCCTCATGTCAGTTGTCTCACTAGCTTCAATATATACAATGCCCTCTTATGTGATCTCTGGGAACATGATCTCATGTTTCTAAAAGTACATACAGAAACATAGAAGCATGCAAACAGAAAATAACAATATTAAAAATCATATAGCAAGCTCTATATGGCAAAGCATACCTTCTCACTGGTTTTGATTTATAGTTAAGTGTAGAGAAAAAAGAAAAATATATCTCAAAAATGATGCTGCCAGGCAAGACTTTGCATAAATCTCAAGAAAATTAAACTTGAGTGCTTACGAGGCTTTCTATTTTTGTTTTGGTGGATAGAGAAACATGTAATAAAGGTACCTAGAAAAAATTACTAAGTACTTTCACAGCACAAGTAGCTTCTGTTTTCTGTTATCCGGTTATAGTGTCATGTATGACACTGCAGAACCACTATATATTCCCACTATTAAACAAGAAAGAGAAGAAAAGTTTCACAAGTCTTGGAAATATAACCCGAGAGTCCCCGAAATAGCATGAATAGCCAATGCCAAGAATTTTAACTGTAGCTCATTCTATATGACTGGAACCCACCTTGAGTATTTCTTACCATCTGTGATTCTTAAAACCTCACACTATCACCCTTATGTGTGCTTTTGTACTTTTTCTTCCACTTGTCATAAAACCCCAATTCTCCTTCATACTAGCTAAGCCTGAAATTCTTTTCTATGTTCAAGCCACAAATCCCAATTTAGTTGTGATGATGTTCCTGAAATATGAAGGGAAGTTCATAGATGGCTAAGGAGTTGACAGAATGGCGTTCTCGCCTATGACGGAAAGGCATTAATTTGTTACCTTTAAAAGTTATTATTTATTATTATTATTATTATTATTATTATTATTACTATTACTGTTATTTATCAAATGGTGTCAAATAAAATCCCTGTATTCAATTATCCTCAGACATGTGAATTTACTTTCTCCTAAATGAATTTAATATCCACCTTTGTTTGATAGAAACCACTCAGCTGCTCTCAAGTAGGATCCAAGAGCATCTTTGTTTTCAGACAAGGAGAATTTGGAACCCAGAACCCCTTTTCTTGTATTGCAGCAGTGAAGCTTATTCAGAGTCACAGACTCCTGGTTCTTTGTGCATCATCATTGCTAGGTGATGTTTGGAGACACTTTCCAAAAGTTCTCCAAAGCTGAAGTGCTTTAGTCTCAGATTAAATTGTGATTAGTAAGGTCATCCTCAGGACTCAGTAGCTCATACAGGTGAACATTACCTGAAGTTTAAAGGCATGTGGTCACAGGTGATAAGTTGTCCTTTGATGTGGAGAAGCATAAGGAGCTGCCGAATTTATGTAAAAAGAATTTGTAGTTGATTTTTAAAACATGCATTCTCTTAAAAACATCCCTTAAAATTGTTTAAAAATGTTTTTAAACATTTTGAGATATATTGATGAAAACTTTTGATGTGGATTCCTGAAGGGATATGGTTTCAGTACATTTCATTCTTTTTTATGTGTCTAGTTCCAAAATTTCATTTTGTCATTCAGATGTCTACATTTTTAACCCTTAGAAAGTAGATGATGGTGTTTCATACCACTTCAAATATTATGCTTACTATCTTATTTATGCAGCTCAATTTTTATTAAGTACATTCGCATGTATATGTGATACATGTATGTATAAAGGTAAGATAATATGTTTTTCAAAGAAAATTTTGACAAGAATATTAAGATAACAGTTGGCCTATAACCTGAGGCCACAAAAGTAATATATATATGAAAAACTCATTGTTTCAGAAGCTGAAATCTTGTTTTTTTTCAAGTGTCTATCCTTCACATAGCTTTATTTACAATGTCTTTTAATGAACTACAGGTCTACTGTACACTGATCTCCCCTGAACCTCGTTCCTAGGACATGACCAGGGATTAGGTTGAAGCTGAGCCGAGGCCTTAAAGAGTAAAGAAACTCTTCAGCATGTAGCAAGAAACAGCATGACACTGTGTCTTCCTCTCCACAGCTACTGAGAACTTTGTCTTACTTCAATTCCTCTTCATGTGCCATTGGTCTCACTTTACTAAAAACATGAGGCACCAAAAAGGAGAGATATTCCTGCCTTAGGGTTTGTGATGGGTGGTTCCCTTACAGTGGTGCACCAGGACATCAAAGCCCCTATCACAGGAATAAGGATGGCTTGGGGTGTCAAAACATCGAATTTTCTTATATTTCAAAAGGGATGGAAATCACTCTGCATTATTTTATACACAGAACAGAGAGCTTTTTATCCATCATTAGCAAAGAAAAGAAAATAGAAACTCTGACTCCCCAACCCCATTACACACACACACACACACACAAAAAAAAAAAAAAAAAAAAAAAAACAACAACAAAAAACTTTTGTAAGTGCAGTAGTATCTCTGGGGATTTATGGATTGGTCATTAAAATCTCCACCATCCTTGCCTGGAATGTATTTCTTCCTTGTTTCTCATTTACTTCTTTTTCTGTTCTTTATTTTTCATTTTATTGACCTTTGGTTAACATATTAATTAGCATTTTGTGAGCCCAGCGGTGGTGATGCACACCTTTAATCCCAGCACTTGGGAGGCAGAAGCCAGCAGATCTCTGTGAGTTCGAGACCATCCTGGTCTACAAAAGCTAGTTCCAGGACAGCCTCCAAAGCCACAGAGAAATCCTATCTCAAACTCCCCCACCCCCCAAAAAATAGCATTTTGTGACATTTTCATGAACAAATTATTGTAATTCACATTTTGCATCCTCAAACCCCTTCCTTCCCTTTGTATTCCACTTTATCCTCCCAAATAGTTTTCCCTTATGCTTTTGTGACACATATGCGACTACCTTTCCTAGTCCTCTCCTCACCCCTTCTATTTAGAAAAATTGCAAAAATGTCACTGTCTCCTTTCTATTGTCATGTTCCACAAACATGCACAACAATCTAGAATCTACATTACAGTAAACAGGTAACATTTATCTTATTGAGACTAATTTTGCTTAACAGTTTTGAATGCTATCCATTTCCCTACAAATATCTTTCTTGTTTATAACTGGAGAAAATTTATTGTCCCTATGGATCAACTTTCTTTGTCTAGTCAGCCATCAATGGATATCATCCAAACAACAAATGAGCTAATGAATTGGAGAGATAGTTTTCAAAGGAAGAAATACACATCACCAGTGATATTTGAAAATGTGATTGCCATCAGAGTCACCAGGGAATACAAGTGTTGTGTGTCTAGTGCTCCAGTTGATTTCTAGGCTTTTCCTTCAGTTCACTAGTTTTCTCCCATTCTTGGGAGTGCTTTATTCTTTTAGCAAAGCATGCATATTTGTTTGTAGCAGTGAGTCCTTTGTCCAATTCTTTCTTCAGGACCCTAGAACATGAATACATAGGCATTTGTAGACAGACTCAAAGATGTACCTCTGGTAAGGAGCAAGGAGCTCCTGAAGCTGCAATTTCAAAACTGATGCATTTATTCAGTGTGCTGTTATGAAGTTTTACAAAAGACCAACACAAAAACATATACAAGGACGTACACACACACACACACACACACACACACACACACACACACACACACACAAACACACAGACACACACACTCACACACACACACACACACACACACACACACACACAGAGAGAGAGAGAGAGAGAGAGAGAGAGACAGAGACAGAGACAGAGAGACAGAGAGACAGAGAGACAGAAACAGTAGGATAGATTTGAATACAGTGATATTCCTGTCATTTGAACTAGAATACTGTGGAAACAAATCTCTCAACTGTCTCATAGACTTTGTTTTTTCAATTTATACTAAGCACATTTAAATTATACATGAAACCTTTACCCTTTTCTGTAATAGAACAACTATATGCAAAAAATATTTGAAATTAACATGGAAATCATGGCTTTTTCTTTTTCCCAATCCAGTGCTGTTCAAAAACATCTGCTTGAATATTATTTGTTTTTTTGTAATCAAAATCTAAGAAGTGACTTTTCTGACAAGATGGGCTAATTCTAAAGCTGTGTGAATAAAATCAAAACAAAACAACAGCAGAAGGTTTCTAAGTTCCAGACCACTGACTGTGGGTGGAATTGAAACATAGTGAATGACCAGGTGAGAATGAAGCTAACAGTGTTCCTCACAATGGCTCTGAAGACAGTGCAGAACTGATGTCACTAGGACAGGGGAGGATGCACTGGCTGGAAAGAGGGATACGATTCACATCTGCTTTTAAAGAACACCTTCACAAGGCTTTGTTTGATACAACTTTGGCCAGAAATCTGTCTTCTAAAATTAAAATCAAAGGAAAGCATCAAAACATGCAAATTTTAATGATAATGTTTTTACTTTAGGTAATTCTCTGAATTATCAAATGGCTGTGTCTTTATGTGAAATTACTTAGTAGAACAGCATGATTCTTTCAAACCCTGCAACACTCAGAAAACATTTTATTCAGAAAACATAGAATGTAAAAAATTCAGTACTTCAAAATATACTCTAAGCCACTCAAGTATGGTTAAGAAATAAGTAAAACATATGTATCTTGATAATTTGATCAAGATGGCAACCAATTCTATACTTCAAATATGTGGTTCCTTGACCCACAGAGGACTAGAGTCTTCTGTGTTATCTCAGAGTAGAGCCAGGCCCTGTGGGAGACTGAAAAGGCAATTGAAACCACAGTGGGGAACTTGTTATTGGATTTAAAAAGAAAAAAAAAAACAAAACAAAAACAAAACTCATGCCTGGTGATACACTAGCATCCGAGAAGGTCAGCCTTGTTGAGAAGTGGATACTTAATAACAAGTGTCTCTTCATGAGGAACTTCACTTGGAGCAGTAATTGACTTCCTATCTGTTGTGTTCTTATTACTGTGTGTTTTCATCAGCACTTCATCCCACATCCTACATTGCTACTGGTGAGTATCAAAGAACCTAGATAACAAATGGGGCTCTGTGGCTGATAACTGCTTTTATGTAAACATTGCCAGTATATAAACATGATGAAAAACTTTACAAGAATGCTGATATCTGACCCTTGCAATACTTATCTAGTAATGTCATGGTGTAACTGACAAGCATTCCTTTTCCCTCACAGGCATCTTCATAAGTGCTTACAAACTCAAACAACACCAATATTTCCACTTTAGCTAAAACTCTTACTCAAAAATTGTACTCTATGTCTAATTTCAAACACTCCTGTCAACAATCTGCACCGCATTGTTGCAAAGATACTGATAAACTAATAATTCACTTTCAAAATTAGAAAGTCTAACAGTGTATATGGACTTACATATACTTAAAAGTTTTGTTTTATATGGCATTTCTCTTAACTAGATACTCCATATGGCCTAGGGCAAGGGCAATGGTGTTGAAAGAAAGTACCAAAAAAAAAAAATCGGGTCATGAAGCAAATGTTAGTCAAGGTCCAGTTCAACAGGTTAGTCATTAGACAGTAACTACTAAATCTTGTTAATAAAATTTTCATACAGTCACTTAGGCAGTTAAACAATTCAGATTGATGTGTACAAGGGTTTGATGCAGTCTTTTGAAGACTGCACTGCAACTTTTGAAGATTACAGAGCTAAAAGCTGGCTTTATTTAGCAATGCAATATTAAAATAAGAAAGGAAGGGAAAGGAAGGTTTTTTAAGTTATATTTCTAATGCTGTAGAGAGGAAAGTGTTTATTTTTCATACACACCCAACTAATAGTCCACCACTGAGGGAAAACAGTCAAACTATAAAACAGGAACTAAAACAGATGTAATGTACCACTGTTGCTTACTGACTTGCTCCTGTAGTTTATTCTGCCTTCTTTCTTCTAGTGCCCATGACCATTAGCTCAGGAATGTCATCAACCCCAGTGAACTGGGCCTTCCCACAATAGCCAGCAATGAAGACAATCCCTACATGCTTGCTAAATGCCATTATGCTGGCGGCAATTTCTCAATTAGGATTATTTCTGCCCAGATAAGGCAAGCTTATGTCAAAATGACATAAAAGTTAGCCAGCACAAGGGTAAAACAAAAAACAAATCAAGAAACAAAAACTCTCTGACTCAGAATAGTGTAAAACAGACAAACAGACAGACAGGTATTTCACTTTATAATCTCCATATACATCAAATAATATATCTTTATAGATGCTTTGAGGTCTGCATATGTGTAGGAATATAAACGTCATCACTTCTCTTAACTGGAAAACTTTCCCATCCTGATGCTTAATCTTGATTGTCAACTTGAAGTGATCAAAAAAAAAATTGTCTCTGAGAGAAGCTGCTGGGCATGCTGAGAGGGATTCATTGTTTGTACTAGTGAGACTGAAATACAAAAGTCCATTTTTTTTTTTTGCATCAGCACCATTTCATAGGAGCCTGAGACTGAACGTAAAGAAGGAACTTAGCTGAACATAAGCCTTCATCTCTCTTTGCTTCCTGACTGTGGATTCCATATGACCAGCTGTAGCAAGCCCTGATAACATAACTTCAATGCCATAATTGATGGCAGCATAATTATAAGCCAAAAATATTTTATTTTCTTGTTTTTTTTTGTAAGGAATTCTGTTGTGGCAACAAGGAAATATTAGGCTGTGCAAATGTAACTGTTTTTTTTTTGCATTTGCAATTTTAAAGTTTGTAGTTTGGTAAGTTCTTTTTTTCAGTTTGTTAATATGTGTTTATTATTTTCATGTTTACTTATTATCATTTAGAGAGATGATAATAAGGTATAATGGAATAATAAAAACTGAACATGTTCAAAATGTATAATCAGAAAATTTGGCATAATGAAGTCAAAATAACACATATGTGCCTTATTTTATTTTTTCAAATTCTTTAATTACTACTCATATTTATATATCCATCCCACATTCCCTTGCATCCACCTAAGTTCTCCACCAAGACCCCCAACCCATCCCCAAACTCCTCCCCAGAGATAGTGAGGCCCTCTACCAGGGACCTTCAAGTCTGCCATATTATTTGGGGGAGGGCCTAGGTTCTCCTTGCTGTATCTGGGCTGCAATAGTATCCCTCCATAGGGAGTGGGCTCCCAAAGTCCATTTGTGCTCGAGGGTTAAAGACTGGTTCCACTGTTAGGGGTCCCATAAACTGTCTTGGCTTCCTAGCTAGCACCCACATTCAGAGGGCTTTGTTCGGTCCAATGCTGTTTCTGCAGCTTTATAACTAGGTTTTCCATGCTCTCACTAGGTCAGGTCAACTGTTTCTGCAGGTTTCTCAAGCAACATCTTGGCTTCTTTGCTCATCCCTCCTCCCTCTGCACAATTGGATTCCAGGGGTATGGTTCAGTGCTTAGCTGTGGGTGCCTTTTTCTGCTTGGGACAGCTACTGGATGTTTGGAATGTTCTTAATTGCTCTTAAATGTATATGGTTATCCTGTGCACCACTTTAGTCTTCATTTCTCTCTTTTTTGTTAGTGACCTATCACTTTCTGCTTATTTTATATTATGGAAAATATATAAGATAAAAAAACACTCACAGGATTGTATTATTGAATTCAAAATGTATCATCAAACACTAGAGGCAATTCACACCATCAACAATACATCTGGGTCAGGAACTGCTAATGTGCACAATGGTAGTTAACACGATTTTCAGAAGAAATGAACTCTTTGAAGATGACAAGCACAGTGGGCAGCAGTTGGAAGTTCATTTTGACCCACTGGGAGCAATCATGGAAGCTGATCAACTTAGAGCTACACAAGAAGTTATCAAATGTCTCTTCAGGGACCACTCAGCGGTCATTGGGCATTTGAACCAATTTGGAAAGGATATGACATTCAGGAAGTAGGAGCCTCATGAATTGGCTGAATATTTTTAAAATTGCCATTTTTATGGACTGCCCTCTCCTATAGTATGCAGTGTCAAAGAGCTGTTTCTCAATAGGGTGTGGTGGTATTTTGTTTGTGCTTTAACAAATAAAGTTTGCCTGAATGGTCAGAGAAGTAAAGGCACCAGCCACTAGGTCCCACCTCTACTGAATCCTCAGAGTAAATGGGAGATCTTGTCTCTAGGAATCCTCAGACTCCTGTCTCCTCCTGATTCATATTCCTCTTTCTGCCCAGCCATATCCCTTCTTACCTCCACCTCCCTATGGCTGTGATTAAAGGCACAAGACTCACAAGTACTGGGAATAAAGGTGTGAACTCCCACTACCTGACTCTGTTTCTCTTTTAGACTGGACCAATCTTATAGATTGAAAATGGGATTTTTATATGTCAAGTGTCCAAGAACACCTGAGTATCTAGACCAAGAAGAAACTCCAGAACACTTCTCAAAGCCAAAACCTCATGGTCACTGTGTTGTTAATTGGTATTCTTATTCTCTACAACTCTATGGCCCCTGTGAAGCCATTGATTTAGAGTTTAAGTTTAGAAAACTGAGGTCCATCAAAATCTACAATGAGTAGAGCAAGCTGCAGTCAACAGGAAAAGCTAAACTTTACTAGACTGGTTGATATCCCATGCACAGTGCTTCAAAAGTTGAGTGAATAAAGATCGACAAAGCTTTGCCCCTTATCATCTGATTTCTTGTCAAACCACTGCCATTTTCTAAAGCATCATCAAAATTGATTGTTTATGTTTTTATTGGAGGAGGCATTGCAAATGCTTACATAATCAACAGAACACAGAAAACATTTTTGTCAATTTGTTGAGTCCCAAAGAAAAACTTCTTCATCTTTGGCAAAAATATGTTCACTGTATCGACTCCTGCTTTGAGCTAAGTTATATTGCTTTAAATTTCAACATCTTAAACAGCAATGTCTTATGTACCAATATAATAATATATCTGTAAAAACATAAATCTCCTTCAATAGCAATAGCTTAAGCTACCTAATAGGTTCTGTCAGATGAAAAGGGATATTGTTACTTATCAGGCAGCCACAATGTGCCCCAACTTACCAGGACAATCTTTTATGACTTTTCAACTATTTATATTGTAATCCTTTGTTCTACTTTCCAATGGAAATAATTTGTGAATTATATATTCTGTGAATTATATATATTCTACACACACACACACACACACACACACACACACACACACAAACCCTTTTATCTTGAGACATGAAAATAAATGCATTTTTAACTAAGGCATGTATAACTCCAAAATCTTAGCTGTGTATATGTTTTACACTATCATCACTTTCAGAAAGGATTTTATTTTATTTTTCTTGAACAAATCAATTATAAATTGACTTTTGCTTAAGATAAATGTTTTGTTAAAGGCTGTTTTACATTTTGAATTAGGAAAGCTAACCAACAATTGGTTCAAATATATATTGTAAGAGCAAAGCCCAACTTGTAAATTATGTCTTCTGTGACATTGTGGGTAACAAAGACTGCTGACTAAACAAGACAAGTCAGTTAATTAACTAATATTGTAGGTGGACTAATTGATTTTGGTCAATGGATATTTAATGATAATTTCTCTTTATCTATGATGTGGCGAGCATTTTAAGAATATGCTGATTATATGGAAACATTAAAGAATATTATTAATCAGAGAATTGACAAGGAATATTATTTCTATGATATACACACAGATTATATAATTACTTCATCAGGACAATTACAACTCTTCTTTAATACCACATTATCTGTTGCAAACTAAAGACACCATAGTGTCACCATTATTGAATGAGAGTGTGTAGCCACATACAAACTGAGCTATGCAAAAAACCACAGAGTTGACATTAACTTTTTAAATTCCAGAAACTTTTGAAAATATTGTTAGTTTTGTTAAAATATATTTTGATTCTTCATACAAAAACAACGGATGAATTTAAGACATTCCTGCAAAGTATAGTTTCATACTACATCTTGAGGCTTTGCTCTGGAAAATGAAATGCACCTAAACTTTCTCTTATTCACCTCACACAAGACATAGTTCTACTACAGACTTGGTTTTTACCTGGCCTCATATTTTCACACTGTTTCTTCAGCTATCTGAATTTCCCTATTTATATGACTGGATGACTTAGCTCCTTTTCTGTCACTGTGATAAAATCCAAACTCAAGAAAGGGCAGGTTCATTTTAGCTCTATGTCTCCTCATGGGGAGGAAGTCAAGACGTCCAGAGCTTAAAGCTGCTGTTTGAAGGGTATATGTCCTCAGAAGTCAGCAACAATTGTGTGCTCAACTTTCTCTGTTCTTCATGTGCTAGAATACCCTGCCCCTGATAAGGTCACACCCACATAAAGGTGTGTCTTCCCATGTCAATTTCCTTCATCAAGACAGTTTTCCACAGACATAGCCAGAAGCAGTCTCTCAAGGGGATTCTAGATTCAGTCAAGTGGATGAAAATTTTGGTTGCTGAAAATTTTGTTTTCTTCTGTATCACCTTTCAAGCAAAATTTTTGCATACTTCTTTTTTCTTACTTATTTCACTGTTTCCAATATATCTTGTCATATTTAAATTGTATCATCCTACATTTTTGCTTATTTACTATCACTTAAACTTAACATACAGTTTCATTTCTAGAGAGATATTTTGAAAAAGAAGGCTTAAAACTGTGCTCCTCAGTGTAAGATTTTCTTTGTTGTGAATTTTGACAGTAAAGTCTCCATTGTTTCATTGCTTTCTGAGGAGGTTGTTTCTTGCTTGATTTTTGCTTTGACCCTTTTTATGTGAGAGGCTCTCTGCATTTCCAATCAATAATATTCTTAACTATTTTCATTCTGCATTTTGATTGCTTTGGAGCTATAACATGTTTACTTCACAATAATTGAAAACTTTGTTAGTGTCATAGCTGTAAATGATGTTATAGAAATGTACCAAAGGTGCTATTTTAAACTAAGAATTAATGTATAACTTCTAAGTAGTCAGTCATTATTTAATTATTTATTTGAATATTACTTGAATATTTATTTAATTATTTAATCAATATTAAATATTAATATTTAAATTATTATTTAAATATTTTATTTGACTGCATTATTTAATTGACCACAAAAATCCAATGTGCTCTTTCCTCATGATTTTATTTTCCAACAATATTATTTGGGGCAAAGGTTTATACTGATTGTCATTTCTTTAACTATATAAGAATCTTTGAGCCGGGCAGTGGTGACTCATGCCTTTAATCCCCGCACTCGGGAGGCAGAGGCTGTCAGATCTCTGTGACTTCGAGGACAGTCTGGTCTCTAGAGCGAGTGCCAGGATAGGCTCCAAAGCTACACAGAGAAACCCTGTCTCGAAAAACCAAAAAAAGAAGAAGAAGAAGAAGAAGAAGAAGAAGAAGAAGAAGAAGAAGAAGCAGAAGAAGAAGCTTAATTGCCTCTATAGAAATGAGCATTGCCTGACTATTAACTGTTCATTCCCAAGAGAATCCCAAGTTCTCTAAGATATCTGAAAAAATTCCTTTCAAAACAGTTTAGCTGTGATCAGTCTTGAATAATTGGATGCTGGCATGTAGAAGACTACATATAGATTCATGTCTATTGCCATGATTAAAACTTAAGTCCAAAGATCAAAGACCTCAACATAAAAGCTTCACTGAATCCTCTAGAAGAGAAAGTGGGAAGTACTTTTGAATGAATTGGTACAGGAGACTACTTCCTGAACATTACACCTAAAGCACGGACACTGAGATTGGCAATTAATAAATGTGACCTCCTGAAACTGAGAAGCTTCTGTAAGGCAAAGGACACAGTCAGGAGGCCATACCAATAGCCCACAGAATGGGAAAAGATCTTCACCAACCTCACATCTGAAAGAGGGCTGATTTCCAAAATTTACTCATGAAGCTAGTCTCCAAAACATTAAATAATACAATTAAAAAGTGGGGCACAGAACTAAATAGAGAATTCTCAATACAGGAATCTAAAATGGTTGAAAAACACATAAGAAATTGCTCAACCTCCTTAGCTATCAGGGAAATGCAAATCAAAACAACTCTGAGAAACCATCTTACCCCTGTCAGAATGGCTAAAATCAAAAACACCAATGACAGTTTATTCTGGAGAGGATGTGGAGAAAGGGGAACACTCCTCCACTTCTGCTGGGAGTGCCAACTCATACAGCCACTTTGGAAATCAGTATGATGTTTCTTCGGGAAAATGGGAATCAGTTTACCAAAAGATCTAGCAATTCCACTCTTAGTCATATACTCAAAAGAAGCATATTCTTACAACAAGGACATCTGTTCCACTATGTTCATAGCAGCATTATTTGTAGTATCTAGAACCTGGAAGCAACCTGGATGCCCCTCAACCGAAGAATGGATAGAGAAAATGTGGTACATTTACACAGTGGAGTACTACTCAGAGGATAAAACAATGGAATCTTGAAATTCACAGCGAAATTGATGGATCTAGAAGAAACCATTTTGAGCGAGGTACCCCAGTCACAAAAAAGACACTCATATATTGATTTTACACATATATCAAAGGATTACCAGCTTACAATCCACACCATCAGAGAAGTTAGGAAACAAGGAGGAGTCTAAAAGAGACTTAAGAGATGTTTTTTAAGTAAACACCTGGAAAAATAAACAACCATATAGCCACATACCCAGCGTTGCTGCCATTAATGATACCCATAGTCCTGCCTCTGCAAGCAAGATCTTCTGAGAATGTTAAAAGTCATTCCGAAAGTTGTGCCCACCTTGGACCACAGAAACAGAAACATCCTCACAAATATTCCTTATTTAACAATTAATTTACTTTCTGATAAAGACTTTGATGACACAACTTTATGAGTATTGAGTTTATTTGTAAAGTTTCATTGATATACTGTGTACCAAGACCATAGCATGAAGTATATATTCAATAAACATTCTTTAAACAAATAAATATGAATTATGTTTCTTGATAAATTAAAGTTTTGTGTACTCTTATTACATTTTATTTTTTTATTCTATCTCATCTGTTATTAGCATTACATCACTACCAGCTATTTTACCTATTTACATTGTCAAAGAATTCATAACAAATAATTTGGCAATTACCTCTCTGTTTTCATGTTTATTTTCAACCTTTACCAAAATAAGCCTGTTATTTAACGTCTGATTTATTGTGTTTTCAATCCAATCTATTAAGTTTTATATTGTAATTGAACAGTTCAACCAATTCTTATTTCTATAAGAGAATCTTCTTTAAGTGTTTCTTTTATTTTTGTTTTGGGTCCATTAATTAAATCATTTCCCGCACTTATGAACAGGTTTCTTCTTAATGAAGAGTATTTTTGATGCTATTTTGCTTAAAAGATTAATTTCCTTGTTTATGTTTGATATATGTTGTGATTATAAACATGAAATTTTTATTATTACTTTAGCATACCATACCACTTAGTCTGTCCACTGAAATGTTTTTTTTTCTTGTTGTTACAAAATATGCATTTTATGTGTCCTTGTATCTAATTTCCTTCCTAGAGATTATTCATGTGATATTTAAAGTATGTTACTGCTATCTAGAACCTCTGGGGTCACCATAATCAACTGCTTGTTTTTACAGGTCATCTTGATGTATATTCATGTAGTATTCTGCAGTGTAGTTTTACAGATTTAGAGCCAGGTAATTTCTTACCAAATATTTCATCTCCTCTCCCATACCTCAATATCTCTGTCCTAATTGATGTCTAAATTGTTTAGAATTACTCATCCAGAATTTACTTCAAGAAAGTAGACACAGGATGTATGATGGGTACTCACAATACAAGTAGGGAAGGTATAGAGCAAACTAATCTATGGTAATCAAAATCAGCTGTTTCAATAGGTGTAAAGATTTCTTTAAAACATTTTTCTTCAGCTTTTGGAAAATTGTAAAATGAAGTGTTAAGATCACTCTTCTATTTTGAATCAGACATCAGAGTGAAATAATATAAAAGAAAAATGAAATAGTGAATAAGTAATTATGAAAAATAAAGTCATATGAAAGGGCAGGATTATTAAGTTGATTTTTGATATCCGAGCATGAGGATGTTTGAACCAATTTCTTGTTTTTTTATTGTTTCTTTTTCTTTGTTTGTTTGTTGTGTTTTTCATCTTTAAACGCTAGGGAGTTCAGCACACGGCCAAAACTATTTGTAGATGCAGAAAATAAGAAGAGAAAACCATATATATTATTTTATTTGCACTTCTCTACATGGACATCACAGAAAACATTGGATGTTGATATAATCAATGAAAATTAAATAAATAATAGTTTAGTTCAGAAAGTGCTTACACTTTGGAAAATGTTTTACATAATAAAATGAAAGAATGAAAATGCATGGAATGGTAACATTGTTAGAAATAATCTAGGGACAAGAAAGGTGAAAGATAATGAAGATACATTCTTGCGGAAGAGAGTTTTATATTTCAGAGACAAGATTATACCCTGAATTACATATAGTCATCTGAAGCAAGTCTATACTCATGACCTCTTAGTAAGAGCATTCTCTATTGCTTCTGGAACTCCTTTTAATTTCAATCTTGTAATGAGGTTCAGTCAATATTGGACATCCAGTTTTACCCATCAACATCACTGCCTGGTGGGATTCCAAAGATCTTGGAAAGCTTTTTTTTTTTCTGGATCATAGTAGGGAAAGGATTGCCAGCCTACAATCCACACTGCCAGAGAAGCTAGTGAACAAGGAGGACTGTAAGAGAGAAATACATGGTCCCATGAAGAAAGGGAAAGGGACAAGATCACCTGAGCAAATTGGGAGCATGGGGGAGGGGGAAGAGAACTAGGACAATGAGAATGGAAGAAGAGGAGGGGTGAGGAAGACAAGATGGGACAGGTAGGTTGAGTTTGGGGAAGAACAGGAGAGAGCACAATAAGAGATAATAGAGGGAGACATTATAGTTTTAAAGAGAAATCAGGCATTAGGAAAATATCTGGAGAGCTACAACGATGACACCAACTAACAATCTAAGCAACAGAGGAGAGGCTACCTTAAATGCCCTTTCCTGATAATGAGATTGATGCCTAATTCATATGCCATTGTATAGCCTTCATTTCAGTAGCTTGTGGAAGTAGAAGCAGACACCCACAGCTAAACCTTGAACTGAACTGAAATTCATTTGCAGAGAAGGAGGTCAGATGAGCATAGGGGTCCACACCAGACTGATGAAACTCACAGAAACCACTGACCTGAAAGAGGGAAAGCTCTTGTTTTCCAGTCTGATATCTGGGAAACCAGCATGGAACTGATCCAGACGCCCTGAATGTGGATGTCAGCGAGGAGACCTGGAAATCTATGGGGCCCCTTGTAGTGGATCAGTACTTATCCCTAGCATAGGGATGGATTTTGGCAGCCCATCCCACATGGAGAGATACTTCCTGAGCCTAGACACAGGGGCTTGACCTAGGCCCTATCCCAAAGGATATGACAGACTTTGAATACCCCCTATAGAAGGCCTCATCCTCCCTGGGGAGCAGAAAGGGTCTGGAATAGCTAGGGTGTTAGTTGGGGGGAGGGGAGGTGGGAGGGAGAAGGACATGGCATTAACATGTAAAATAATCTTTCTAATAAAAAAAGAGAAATATGAACACAGACAGCATCAGAGCCTGCAGGCTGAGTTCTCTGTATTTATCACTTTGTGGTGCTCAGGAATGCTGGAGTCACACACTGATTCTAACAATTATGAAGTGTACCATTTTATGAGGTTTAGTTTGGACAATGCCTCACACAGAGCTCCAAGGGAAATGAAAGTGGGGAAGACATGATTTCCCTCTGAAAGTCAAATTTCAAGGAACTATAGACATGTAAACTATTCATGTAGATGCCAGTACTTACAGGAGGATCATTAACCTTATGCTTCTAAGAAAAGAAAATACATTGCTATAGAGATCTTCAAATGTGACTTTGTGAACCATGGACTCATCATTATCCAAGTTTTAAATCTGTCTTTCAGAAGTTACATTCTGGTTTTCATGCAATTAGACCCTGCCCTTTATAATTTTATTTATATTCTCATACCGGATTAATCATCTTTAAGCATGTGCTTGATTATATTAGTGCTGTAAGTGATATGCATTCGGACCTCTTACACTTGAATTCTGTCTGTCTGTCTTTGTTACTTTCTTTGTTTTTTTATTTCTTCCTTTGTTTTTTGTATCTCTCTCTCTCTCTCTCTCTCTCTCTCTCTCTCTCTCACTGTGTGTGTGTGTGTGTGTGTGTGTTGTGTGTGTGTGTGTGTGTGTGTGTGTATGTGTTATCAGAGTCCAAAAGAAAGTGTTGGATTTGAAATCCTTGAGTTATATAATTGCAGGTAGTTTTGAAACCCCAACATGAGTTCTGGGAACTGAAGTATAGTGTTCTGGAGGAGCCTTCGGTGCTCTTAGAAGCTCAGCAAGGCTCTAGCTCCCAATTAGTGACATGCAATGTGTCTTCCACTATTGTTCTCTAATATTTTATGGTAATATCAAGATTTGGATAACAATTTCTGAGATCAGACATGAACATCCTCGTGGGTATGCCAAAACCATCTGTATTACTAACAATTTACAACTCTTTCATTTCTTTCTTTTGAATCTTTGTTATATTTTACTACATCATCATCCTGAGACTTATTTTGTCTCTTCACAATAGTGAGGACTTCTCTTCAGATACCAGCACTGCCTGCTATACTGAGTGTTGCAGAATAATTGTGCTTATTTCCCAGAATTCTTTGGTAATGTTAGAACAAGATTTGTCCTTCACTGACATTTCTCACCTCACATGCATAACAGGTTATTTGGGAGACATTTGATGGACGGGTACTGCTGTTTAGTTCATATTTATTATGTTGTGTGTGTTCATTTGACAACAAAACTAGGCCAAATTTTAAAACAAATATCCTCATTGCCCAGCATGCTGCCTTTCATTTGTAAGGCAAAATGAACCAATGAATAAACAAATGAAAAAAATATTACTTCTTGTTCTGTTGTTTCTTCCAGATGATGGATTTTCTGACAAGATAGGCATTTCATTTCCTAAGGGTTTAATATGCTGGGTAGCATATGAATGGTTCCCTTACAGATTATGGCTATACCGAACTAACTTCCTTTAGTCCAAACTTGCCTTTCATTGAAATGTAATCTGATTTAATATGGTTGAGTCTGGTTACCTAAAATTACCAAGTTAAGAGTCACACTCAGGTATTTAGTCTCATGAGCTAACGCAGATTTGATTGAGTTTAGAATTTATAAACCATTATAGAATTGAATATTACAATTGAAGGACAATTTAAAGCATGTGTTTTCTGAGCACATCTGAATTTTAAAGAGGGTTTTGACAAGAGAATAACAAATGCCAATTAGATTAAGTACTTTTTGTTGTTTTTAAAAGAAAACCTTTAGAAAAAAATCAACTTTCTCAATAATTAAGAAAATAATATCCCTTATACATACTTAACATCTCTTATAACATTGTAACTATTTAATGCATCCTGGATAACAAGTCACATTTTTCTTACTTACAGATGCTGCTATGCTGTTCCCTAATACTCACATTGTAAATAGTCATTTATTTTTAACTGTGTTCTTCAGAATACTATATTTTTAAGCAATTGTTCTGTTATAAAATAATATGGTTGACAAGCTTTTAATAATAATTTTGAAAAAAAATTTGCTATAATATCACAGCCTCCTTGACTTTTACTCATACTTAATCATTTGAAAATTGCTAAGCCAGGTGTGTGTGTGTGTGTGTGTGTGTGTGTGTGTGTGTGTGTGTGTGTGTATGGGTGTGTGTGTGTGTTTGACCTCATCTATATATCTAATCTGTTTATCATCCTATCTGTCTGTCTGTCTGTCTGTCTATCTATCTATATTAGAAACATATGTGTATATATGTTGTGAGTGGTTCTTTGTCCCAGCAGATGCCCTTCTCAGAACCAAATAAACACATAGATGCTATAATAATTATGAAACTGTTGGCAGATGACTAGGGCTTCTTATTGTCTGGATTAATTATAAATGCATTTCTATTAATCTATGTATTGACACAAAGCTATGGCTTACCCAGTAATGGCCCAGCATGTTGTTACTCATTCGGCAGCATGGGGACTCTGTGTGGCAGGCCCACTCTGTCTACCATTTCCAGAATTCTCCTTGTGTCCTAGACCTGCCTAACTTCCTGCCTTATTGGCCAACAGCGCTTTATTTATCCACCAAAAAAGAAACACATACAAAAGGATATACTCCATCATATATACAATAGAACAGTCAGTAAAAGGATATGTATTCAATATTGTCAAGTTTGTATGATGAGAAAAGAGGCCCAGTGTTTTCCAAGACCATCCACTGTTTCTGACTATGAGGTTCAGATTTAAATAGAAAGCCTGGAATATATATATCTAAGCATTGTGAGGCAAGTGAAATTTTGCCCATCAACACACTTTTGGCTCCAGCTTCTCCTGCAGGGTTGTCAGACAAGTTCTGTATGTCTTTACTGGGAACAAGATCCCTAGCTAGATGGCTGCAGAGTCTCTGCGTTTTTCCTCTCACTCCCCAAATGTGAGTGTTCTGGAGGAAATTCCAATGTCCTTGGATCTGCTATTTTAATAGCATTATAGTAAAAGGGAGAGGTACAAGTGTCTCTTTAGGGTATATTCATTCCTCTTAGTAGAGTTAAAATGGTTATATCTTTAACTGGAGGCCAAGGGACTCTTGGAGCCCAGCTTGTTAGGCCTGCAAATCAGAGGCTATAATGATAGCCAATTTGACTATAAAATTCCTGGAAACCATATTCTAAAATCAGGAATTATTACACCACATAGTTTGTATGTGGACCTTAGTCTACCAATAAAACAAACAACAGAGAATTCCATTTGTGTTAGTGCACAAAGCAAATTACCTATGAAGTAGACTGTGTAGGTGACAAAATACCAAGGAGAGCTTAACTGTCCCTCCCTTGTCCCTGCCACTCCTGCCCTGTTCTGTGGTCTCAGACATGTCATTACTAAATAAAATCAGGCCCCATTATAAAATGTCTATAAAATTCACATTTAAAAGGCTTAATAGTGGAGGGATAATTTTCTTTAAATATATTCTTAGAATTGCTTCTCCCTTCTGGCCCCCAAATAGGAAAAGGTGAAGCAACCATACCACACCCAATGTTGATAGATGAACAAAGCTCTTCAGTAATTCATTGTTAAGACAGATTGGTTCAGTAGATGCACCTTCTGACAAACTGTAATTCTGAAAGATCAGTGCATAAGGAGTTAAAATACAGAATGGTGTTCAAAATAAGAGTGTCTTTCTGATAGCAAGTTTAGCAACCCTAAAAAATCCTAAAGAATTTATTAAATTACTTGTTTTACAAAACAGACTAACATATCCATATTAATAAGTAGCCAAATACTTCAGGGCTGACAGTTTTCCACATTCCTCTAACATGATGGAGGAATAATACATTTTTGCACTGAGATTTGATGCTAAGTGTGCCAATGAAAGACAATTAAGTCAGAACAACACTTGCTTTCTCAGCTCCTTAGCAATAGGAGTGCAGCAGAAGTGCTGTCTTATTTAGTAGGCACACAAACAAATCCACTTTAGTGTCAATAAAGTCAGAAGTGATAGATTCCATCCTTACAATATAACTGAGCAGTAATGACCAGAAAGAATGGAAGTAGCTCAGAGCATCAGAGTGCATTTTTTTTTGTCCTAGGAGAAGTCAAGGGTAACTGAGATGCCTGGCCTTTCCCCTATGTTATTAACTGCAAATCACTCTTATCATGTTAGAAAGCAGATTGGTTTTTGAAGTGTTAACTGCCATTATGTTTGGATCACATAAACTGACCTCATCCCGGGTGATATATATTCCATTTCCAATTAGCAAGGATGAGGTTTGCCTTCCTGCTAAGTCTTTCTTAAGGTATTAGTTTGAAAAGAAATATATTTTCTTCCACATGCCAGCAGACAGTTCTCAATAGAGTAATCTAAAGGGGTTGAAAGACACATAAGAAAATGTTCAACATACTTAGCCATCAGGGAGGTATAGATCGAAACAATTCTGGGATGCGATCTTGCATGAGTCAGAATGGCTGGGATCGAAAACACCAGTGACAGTTTATGCTGGAGACTCTGTAGAGAAAGGGGAACACTCCTCCACTGCTGCTGGGAGTGCCAACTCTTACAGCCACTTTGGAAATCTGTATGGCAATTCCTCAGGAAAATGGGAATCAGTCTACCATCCAGCAATTCCACTCTTAGGCATATACCCAAAAGAAGGACATTCCTACAACAAGGACATCTGTTCAACTGTGTTCATCACAGCATTATTTGTAATAGCCAGAACCTGGAAACAACCTAGATACCCCTCAACTAAAGAATGTATAGAAAAAATGTGGTATATTTACACAATGGAGTACTACTCAGTGGAAAAAAGGCAATGGAATCTTGAAATTCACAGGCAAATGAATGGAACTAGAAGAAACCATTCTGATCGAGGTAACCCAGCCAAAAAAAGACAGGCATTGTATATACTCAATCATATGTGGATTTTAGACATAGAGTAAAGGATTACCACCCTGCAGCCCAGGCTGCTGGAGAGGATGGTAAACAAAGAGGACCCTAAGAGAGACATATATGGTCCACTGGAGAAGGGGAAAAGGGACAAGATCTTCTCAGGAAATTCGGAGCATTGGGGGAGGGGAGAAGAAACTAGGAGAATGAGAAGGGGAGAAGAGGATAGGTGAGGAAGACATGATGGGACAGTGAGGTTGAGTTGGGGGAAGAACAGGAGAAAGCAAGATAAGAGATAATATAATAGAGGGAGACGTTATAAGTTCAAAGAGAAATCAGGCACTAGGGAAATGTCTGGAGAGCTACAAAGATGACACCAACTAACAATCTAAGCAACAGAGGAGAGGCTACATTAAATGCCCTCTCCTGATTATGAGATTGATGACTAACTCATATGCCATCATATAGCCTTCATAAAGTAGCTGGTGGAAGTAGAAGAAGACACCACAGCTAAACCTTGAACTGAGCTGAAATCCAGATGCAGAGGAGGACTGATAAGCATAGGGGTCCATATCAGGCTGGTGAAACCCACAGAAACATTTGACCTGAACAAGGGAGAGCTCTTGGTCCCCAGACTGATAGATGGGAAACCAGCATGGAATTGATCTAGACTGAATGTGGGTATCAGTGAGGAGACCTTGGAAATCTATGGGGCCTCTAGTAATGTATCAGTACTTATCGATACCATGGGAATGGACTTTAGAAGCCCATCCCACATGGAGGGAGACGTTCTGAGCCTAGACACAAGGAGTTGACATAGGCCCTATTGCAAAGACTATGACAGACTTTGAAGACCCCCTATGGAAGGCCTCATCCTCCCTTGGGAGCAGAAAGGGTATGTGAAGGGTACGGCCTTATTTGGGGGGGTCAGGGGAGAAGGGGAAGGAGAGATCCTTGGGATTGACATTTAAAATAATTTTCTTTCTAATAAAAAAGGGGGAAATAGAAATATATTTTCTTTTGGGCCCTGTGCTAATGCTGTATTGTAATTAATTTATTTCATTGCTTCTCAAACCACTCCTTACATTTAGAAATTTGTGTATATGCCATCATGTGTAGAGGTCAGAAGATGGGCTGTAACACATTGTGGTTTTGGTGAGGTGGATCTATGTATGGTTGTTAGTTGGGATATAACAAGCTCTTGAGTGTTCATCCATCTCCATTACCCTCATCTCTGTTTTGTGTTTGTTTTGGGCTATGGGTTGCTTAAGCCAAGGTCAGCTAAATCAGCCTCTCTCTCTCTCCCCACCTCCCTCTCTCTACATCCTTTATAGCAGTTGTAATAGAAATCGTATAAACCATACTTTGGGTTTCTATGACTCTGTGATTGTCATTTCCATAAAGTTTACCAAGCACCATAGACTTCAATTGATGTATATTAACTAAAGGATTGAGCATTTTCTTTGCCCCCTGAAAATCAGAAATAGCCTTACTCTGAGGACCTACTATGGACCACTTATCAACTATATGGTTTGGAAACTCCCCCTTTGCTCTGAAGCTTGTAAGGGACATTTGCCTCTGTTTAGCAGTCCCCCCAACCTCACCATGGCTTTTAGTTTGTCTATTATTTTTTTTACAAAAAGATAATCAGCCCCAATGTGCCTTTTGAATGTGTAATCTGTCTGTTATCTTACCAGTTTTTAAAAAATCAATCAGCCAAAAACTGCACATCAAATTAGACAATTCTGAGAATTTAAGAAAAAAATATATTTATAGTAAATGGTAAACTATCTCAAATAACTCAAATAACAGGGTGGAAACTGCAGTTTGGTCAAGGTTAGTTTATTCAATGAAAAGAACATTATGCATTAGATACACATGAAATGTAACTAACACATTTAGAGGAAAGATGCTGAAGACTGTACAGTTCATTCAAATCCTGTCTGAAGCATCATCACAGTTGATATATGGACTGCTCAGCCCTTAAGGAAGTAAGAAAAGTAGTCTGTGTTTGCATTTTGTGATTCCATGCTTAATCTAAACAGTGTCCAGTTAATGATGGGTTCTGTTCATCCAGTTCATCCACTTGCTTATCCTGTGAAACACTCTCACTGGTACATTCTGTCCATCTGTACCATCGTCATTGTTAATTTCCCTCACTGAAAGATAAATAATTTTCATACACTGAAAGACAAATAATATTCATACACATAGTATTGATACACAAATGTTTCTTAAAAAGCAAAATATAGAAAGGACTAAATATTAAATGAAAATTAGAATTCTGATTATAAGTTGTAGGCTCTGCTGATAGAATACTATTTTTATATCATTTGGTGTCTTACTACAAAAACAGAAAAATAGATATAATCCCCCTGAAAATTGCAATAAAATAACTTGTATTTACTAAATAAAATAA
The DNA here is from genome assembly GCF_003668045.3 of Cricetulus griseus. Classification (NCBI taxonomy): domain Eukaryota; kingdom Metazoa; phylum Chordata; class Mammalia; order Rodentia; family Cricetidae; genus Cricetulus; species Cricetulus griseus. The sequence goes on along the minus strand of NC_048598.1, from coordinate 153,497,036 downwards.
TGTGCATGTAACCACAGTTTATGGTTTTTTTTAATCTAAATTAATTGTCCTAAACCTTGAAGAGTTTATCGTTTTTGTATGAGGAAGAATAATTTGCCAAACAACTGAAATCTACTACATAAGTGAGGTTCAAGATCAGTTGTTGACATATAACATTTAGTGTTATATTCCCACTAAATATAAAATGATTTCCATTTAATATTTTGTTGACAATTATAATTTACTATATAAAATTGATTTATATTCATAGCATATTTTGAATGTTAAATAAATCAGACTATCACTCGTATTTAGAGAGGAGAGCTATGGTAATAAACTAAGTTCCCTTTATGTTTCACTTAATTGTTCAATTAAAAGTTTTAGTACATAAATATATAATTCAGTTTCTATTGATTTTTGTATAAATTTATGTTAATTGAATATATAAATTACAAAACCTTCATGATCCTTAGTCGTTGAGTTTACTCTTGAGCTACTGTTGTAAAGATGTGGATCCCAAAATTATTATTAAGAAATATGGTTACCTGTCTATTTCAAAGTTCAGAATTAGATATTTTCCAGTAGTAAGTTAATGGATAATCTTTCCAGATGATATTGCTTATAGGTTTTTTATTATCATATGGAAAAAAATAAATAATGATATTATCCTATAGTCAATAATAAAGACAATAAATTTAGGATTTATATAATATCATTAGGATAATTATATTTTAACAAATGAATGTGAAATAAAAACATGTTATTAGAAAACATGGTTTTGAAATTTTCTGACAGTTGAGTCTCTAGTAGAGCATTTATGTCTAAAAGTCCTTGTGAAATTAAAAACCCAGTTTGGATTTTTAGTATTCAGTTGAATCCAACTTGAGGTAGGTGAATCTAAGGAAATAATGACAAGGCTGAATTTTAAACTGCTTTCGAGCAAGGAAGGATTAAAACTAACTGAAAATAGATTTTTTTTATGCAAGAAGAAAAAAGAAAAAAAAAGATTATGTAGTGAACCAGGTGAGTTAATTGTCTAGTAAGCTTAAAATGCCCACTTTACTGGAGGGTTAGGAAGCATTCATTCCATTTTAAAAAAGTTTAAAATACAAATAGTGCAATGGCAAGAATGCTTATCATTCAGTAAGGATAATAAAATCATTTTCCTAGGTAAAAGACATAGGGTGAGACTCAGGCTTGAGATGACCAGAAAAGACTTTGAAACAATGTCCAAAATTACACTGAGTGACGATTCATTCAACTGCTTATACTGAAAAAGACTGAAGAGTTTTTGAAATGACCTGAAACTCTATCTTAAGATAGATAAAATTAAAGTGAGAGGTTATGGGAGGAACAAAATACTAACCAGAGGAGTAGAAATAAGTGCAAAAATAAAAAACAATTCAGAATACTAGACCAGAGTAAATGATTTAAAAATGTTACCAAAGTTAACAAGCAGAAAATAAATAATTAAATAATTTAACTTGAGTATATACAAAATAAGAACTACACTAAATTTTTTGTAATTGGGTTACCTCGCTCAGAATGATTTCTTTGAGTTCCATTCATTTTCCTGCACATTACAAGATTCCATTGTTTTTTTTTTTCTCCTGAGTAGTACTCCATTTTGTAAATGTACCACTATTTCTCTATCCATTCTACAGTTGAGGGGCATCTAGGCTGCTTCCAGTTTCTGGATATTACAAATAATGCTGCTATGAACATGATTGGACATATGTCCTTGTTGTATGAATGCGCTTTTTTGGGTATATGCCTAGGAGTGGAATTGCTGGATCTTGTGGTAGACTCATTCCCATTTTCTTGAGGAGTCACCATACTGATTTCCACAGTGGATGTACAAGTTGGCATTCCCACCAGCAGTGGAGGAGTCTTCCTCTTTCTCCGAATCCTCTCCAGAATAAACTGTCATTGGTATTTTTGATTTTTAGCCATTCTGACAGGACTAAGATGGTATCTCACAGTTGTTTTGATTTTCATTTCCCTGATGACTAAGGATGTTGAACACTTTCTCATGTGTCTTTCAGCCATTTTAGATTATGTACTCACTCATATGTAGACCTGCTTTATGATACATAGTAGTGACCATGCTTTACCAGAGCTGTTTTTAATGATGTTGCTCAGGACGGTTTCCTCCCAGATGATGATTAAGAAGCTATTTTGTTTAAAAAAAATGGTGTCAAGTACCACAAGAGTAATAGAAGTGTGCTGTTTTCTGGAATTTCGTTTTTTACTTTTTTGTTGTTGTTTGTTTGTTTTTGTTTTTTTTTAAATGGATTGTGCTGGATGTCTCTACAATTTTGTTCAAATGTCTGCAGAACCTGGAAAAGCTGTTGCTGCTATTGATGCATGACATATTGTCATTATTGATATATATATATATATATATAATATATACTGTCATTATATTTGTCATTTTGTCATTGATATATATATATATATATATATATATATATATATATATACGCTAATTGAAACTAAAATATGTGATGAATCCAAGGTGTTTCAGTAAGTGCTCACCTGTGCATGTAAATTTGATTTTATCTTTATTAAGTAGTAAAGTTATATGCTTGACAAAAAAAAATAATGACACACTGGAAGACAAATGTCACACAACTTCAATTGTATGTGTAACCTAGAAATGATGAACTTATGGGAACAGAGAGCAGAATTGTGGCTATTAGGCTTCAATGTGGGTCTTTTAACAATGGGGAAATGATTGGTTTAAGGATATAAAACTGCAGTTGGACAAGAGGCATGGACTCTGTGATGTCTTGAGGTCTACTGAGAGCATGATAAATACAGTTAGTAACAATATGCTATATTTTAAAAGTTGTGAGATAGTATACTTTAAGTGTTCTCAAAACAAAAATGATGAATATGTGTGATATAACATTTTAATTGGTTTAATTTAGCCATGCCATTGTGAACATACTGTATTATGTATCATAATTGTGCATGTCTTTATTTATGAGCTAAATTAAATGAATGGCAAAAAAGAAAAAAGAAAGAGAAAAAAGTATTACACTAAACTTAATGACTTAAACATACTTGTCTTAAGGTGAATGCTTTTACAATGTTTGATGTTAACTATTTTATTTGGCATACTTTTCATTGTAAAACTATTAATTCTTGCTAAAATTTATCAATTAAATCTTTTTATATTTCCATTGAATGATTCAGATAGTCATTTACAATTATAGGACAGATTTTTTACAGATTTTTTTAATTTAAATTAGAAACAAGCTTGTTTTACATGTCAATCCAAGTTCCCTCTTCCTCTCCTCCTCCTCTGTCCCCCACCAACCCCCTATTCCTTCCCCTTTCTTCTCCTCAGGGAGGGTAAGTTCATCCATTTGGGAAGGACATAATTTTTTAATTTAATAATTTCCTAACTTCATCTTCAGATAGTCTATATTTGATAAATATTTCCATTTCAAATATTTTTCATAATAATGAGTTGATATAAACCGGACTTCCTTCAAAACTTTTTAATAATCTCTCTCTCTCTCTCTCTCTCTCTCTCTCTCTCTCTCTCTCTCTCTCTCTCTCTCTCTCTCTGTGTGTGTGTGTGTGTGTGTGTGTGTGTGTGTGTGTGTGTTGTGTGTGTGTGTTTGGCTTTGTGTGTGTGTGTGTCTGTATGCACATGTGAATGTTTCTAAGTGTAAGTACATGCCGTGGTGCTTTTCTGGAAGTGAGAAAAAAATCTCAGGCATCTGTCATCACCTTCTGCCTTGTTTGTGTCAGGAATCTTCTTTTATTTGTCCCTACCTACATTAAGCTAGATGGCCCAAAATTTCTAAGTATTTTTCTATCCCTTCTCCCCTTTGGTAGAAGTGCAGAGTTTACAGAAGCTAGCTACCAGGTATGACTTTAGGCAGCTTCTTGAGGTCCTTAGGGATGCATGGTGAGTGATTTTACTCACTGAGCCAACTCTTTGTCCAATGTATATCAGTCTTATAACAGAATGGTTTTCCAAGAATTATCTTAATGGTATTAATTAATAGCATTGCATTTTTCCTTTCCCAGATGTGAGAGTCCATGGAATTAAGTGTGCCATAACTTTTCCAAAAATTTATTCTTCTGCTGTTGTTTATCAAGTTTATTACAAAGCATAACTCTATGTGAATTTACGTCTTGGATCTAGTACGTCACTTTAAATAATATTTTTATTTCTCTGTTTTAAATGTTTGCTTAAAGAACTGTCTTTGGGATTTTTATTCCTCTGTAATGACTAATGATTTTCAATAAGGAAATCCAAACAACTTACATGAAATATAACAGTAAAAAGTTATAGCTATTACTGTTACCTACTATAGGTTTACATTTTATTGGTATTATTTTAGTTTTGTTTAAGTTTTAATAAAGTTCTAATTATTCTATTATTGTTAATGTTTTAAAGTCATTCACCCTGCTATTATGTTGTCTACATTCTCTTTTGTCTGTTCATATAGTACAAATTTGAATACTATATTCATAAAATATATTATTTCTTCATTACTTACAGGAATATAAAATAAATTGATTAAATTAGTTCTAGGCCTAACTGAGAGCAAGGACAACAGTTGTCTTCAGTGGGATCGATTAACTTTTGCTCATTCTTTTCTCCAAATATTTAATACACAAGTGTTTTCTCTGGATGTTTGGCTCTGTGGTCTTGCTATGTCATTTCCTAAAAGAAAGCACCATGCTACTGCCGTAGTCTGAAGCAGTCAAGACTGCCCTTCACTCTCTGATAGTATTTGTAAGTCAAGTATCTGCTGGGGAGTCTGGAGGAGGAGTCCATAAATGCTGCAACCACAGTTTTCTAGGTTACATATGTTTGTACATATATAAATATGATATACATGTATACTCAAATATGTACAAATACATGATATATAAGTATTTGCTTTACTTATATTTGGTTTATATTTTTGTCTTATATATACATTCTACTAAGTTATTTGACTATGCATTTACATACATGAAAAAATATTCATTTAAAATATAAGCACATATACATTTTTCACCAATATGGTGTTAAATTATTAAAAAAGTCAAATTTACTGATTTTGCGCAAACTGACATATTAAAATGTCGATGTTATTGATGTTTAAGTTGCTGTTTCTTGCAGAAATGCCTGGCTGCACAATCGCTATAACCCTATTTCATCATCATTAGCTTACATGTCAATCTTTATTAGGTGGATGGCATTATACATTAAGTTATGAGTAAACAAATAAAAATGTTCTTTTTAAGAATTCACTCTGTGTCTGCATTACTTGCATGACTAGTCTAAAAGTACTTAAAGCTCAAATTTTAGAATATAGCTATAATATTTGACCTTTCATCTGGATCAAGAAAGGAGTGGAAATTTTAATTAAAATTTTCATCATAGAAGGTAGCAGATATGGTTGTATTCAAAATATAAGATTAGATTTTCATGTCAGAGTTGAATTGGTACTCTTTATGTGCTTATACTTGGTAGCAACTTGTCTTAAAAACTTAAATTGAAATGGAATCTATTTTAATGTCTTTGTTTTTAATGTATATTTATTTATTCATTCAGTGTGTGTGTGTGTGTGTGTGTGTGTGTGTGTGTGTGTGTGTATGTGAGTGTGTGACAGGTGACTTGAAAACTTTCAGAAACCAGTCATGCCATTTTGCTGTATGGTTTAGGAATGAAAATCACGTTTAGGAGGATAAGCCTATACCTGGAGCCATATTGTTATTGTTTCAATACATATAATTTTTTAAATGGTAGAATATGAGAGACTAAATGTAATATATAATTATGATTATTTTAATCTATTTATATAAAAATGAAAATGCAGACATGGGAGAATCTCCAGTATCTGTTTTCATTTGTTGGTTTGGGGTTAATGTTTGAAAAAAAAAATGCTTACAATTTTTATGAACAAGCCAAACATGGCAATGGTTAGAGAGTACGAAAGAACATATTTTGCTTGAAAGCACATTATATACTATAGTTGTTAAAATTGAAAGTAATAGACATTAATATAAAATTGCTTTCAAAATAGAGCTACATGTTGAAAATCATGGTTCCCTGAAGAAGGGGAAAGGGACAAAATCTGAGCAAATTGGGAGCATTGGGGGATGGAAGAGGGAGCAAGGAGAATGAAAAGGGAAGAAGAGGAGGGATGTGGAGGACTTAAAGGAGCAGGCAGGTTGTGTAGGGGGAAGAATAGAGGGGAGCAAAATAAGAGAAACCACAAGAGAGGGAGACATTATAGGTTTAAAGAGAAATCAGGCACTAGCGAAATGATCAGAGATATACAAGGTTCACACCAACTAACAATCTACACAACAGTGGAGAAGCTACCATAAATGACCTCCCCTGATAATGAGATGTGATGACTAACTTATATGCCATCCTAGAGCCTTCATCCCAGCAGCTGATGGAAGTAGAAGCAGATATCCACAGCTAAACACTAACCTGAACTGGAATCCAGTTACAGAGAAGGAGGAATGATGAGCAAAGAAGTCGATACCAGGCTAGTAAAACTGACAGAAAAGCTGACCTGAACAAGGGGGAGTTCTTGGCCCCCAGACTGGTAGCTGGGAAACAAGCATGGAATTGATCCAGACCCCATGAATGAGGGTGTCAGTGAGGAGGCCTCAGAAATCAATGGATTTTGGGAGCCCATTCTACATAGAGGGATACTCCCTCATCCTAGACACACTGGGTAGGGCCTAGGGATTTGACAGACTCTGAAGACCTCCCCCCATGGAAGGCCTCACCCTCTCTGGGTAGCAGAAATGGTATGGGATAGTGATGGGGAATGTACTGTGTATGTTCACCTTATTGATTGTTGAACAAAGTACTGTTTGTCCAATGAGGCAGCAAGTTAGATGGGACTAGGAGTCAAAGAGCATTCTGGGACATGTAGTAGAGAAGTGGTGATCCAGGCAGGAAGTGACATAGCAAGGAGACTCATATTTAAACAAGGACGAACAGGAAGTGTCCCCTTTTCCCCCTTTGGCTCCTCCAGCAGCTCGATGTGATCCACCAGCAAGGGAGGATGCCAATGGAAGGTGTCCGATAATATAAGTCTTATAAAATATATAGATTTATGATAATTAAGACTGAGCTAGCAGAGGAGAATTCCTAGTCATTGGCCAAGCAGCATTTGTACATAATACAAATCTCTCTGTGCATTAATTGGGGCCCTAACTCAGTAAGGCGGCTGGTGTGGAGCTCACACATGATGGTGGGGCTCGGTGGCTTTTGTCAGAAAGATTTTTCGTAACGGGATAGGTAGGGTGTTAGTTGGGAGCAGGGAAGGAGGGGAGGAAGAGGGAACTGGGATTGACATGTGAAACAATCTTTTTTCCAATTTAAATAAAAATTGAGACAAAATCACATTTTAATTATACAATTCTGTTTTTTACTTCCCCTAAACTTTAGTGAGAAGTTATAGGGTAATAACCCATACTTCTAATTTCTGAAAGAATGGACATTGGGGTTTATAGGACAGACAGATATCTTCCTGAGACCTATTAAGTCAGTTTGAAAATGCAGCTGAATCTCCACAGAGAAGCCAATTGATTTCAACATGAAGTATGTATATGAAGTTTTCTAGAAAGAACATGGAAAAGGTAATAAAGAATTCTATAACAAGCAGAGCATACATAAGGTTATAGATCCAAGAGTATTCATGAATTTTTAGAGAATAAGTAGACATTTAGTGTGAGCTCATATTGTAGCCGGGTTCTAAAAAGAAATATAGCTAAAAAGGTGAAGTAAGATGAAGAAAAAAATCGAACATGATTGTTTGTCAAAATTCCTCATAATTTTAGTGCATGTAAATGTGTAACTAAATTGCATGAATTTTAAAAGATTTCTCATTACGTATGAAACTAAGAATCAGAAATGGCCAAATACAGGGATGTAATAGACTTGGGAAAAAGGAAAGGGAGAGAATCAGAGAAACTGAAGCTGTCCAGTAATGACAAAGGTTTAACTCTGTAATCTAATAGAAGCAGCTTATATCTTAAGGGCAAGGTATGATTGAGAGCCATGTAAAACACAACTGAATGTTTATGTTCTCTTAAAATTGGAAATTGTATTGCAGTTATTCAGTCAGATAAGTTAACTTAAAAGTAGTTCAGTAGTCAAGAAACATATTCACAAATCAATATATATATATATATATATATATATATATATATATATATATATATGTGACTTATTAGAGTTGTTCACAGGCTGTGGTTTGTGTAGTCCAATAATGGATGTTTTCTGATGGAAAGGCCAAGGATCCCATTGTTGTTTGTTCCACAAAGACTGAATGTTTTATCATTCCCAATATGATGCTAGTCTCAGGGAGTCCTAGAGAGCTGCTGGTCTTCCATCTGCTCTGGAATCCTGAATAAGTTTCAATTACAAGGAAGGAATTCCTCAGCTCTAAGGTCGATGAAATTGCCAGGAAGAATGAGGGCAAGCCAGCAACAACAAATCTTCCTTCGTATATTTTTATATTCTGCTTTCTTTTTTATTTGGGCTACAAATGGCCCAAATGTCTAGTGTGTCTTCCTACTCAAATGATTCAATTAAGAAAATCCTTCACACATGTGCCCAGTAGTTGTTTGCAATTGTAGTCAAGTTGACAACTGAGATTTGCTATCACTTTCTACAGAAATGTGATTTCAAAGAAAAAAATCACACATATTCTCATACACAGAAGCATATTAGATATAATGAAGAAAACTATAGGTAAAGAAGGGGACAGCATTATACCAAGAGCAGACAATACAATGCTTTGAAAGATTAAAATAACTAAAATTGAATGAAATTAAAGTGTGAAGACACAAGGGACAAAAAGAACAGAATAAAGCAGGGGAAAACCAAACACCAAACCATTCAATTAAAATAATTACTTAACTTTTGACAATACTCTAGTCAACATTCCCTTTCTAAGGAAAAATTTCCCTAAATATTGTAGGAAAAAGCCAATGTAATAAAGACACACGATAGGTAATTTTTATGAGATTCAGCATATGTTAATTTGAAGACTTTATAATTGACATCATTCCACTCATTCTTAAAAGAAATTGGAATCATCCTGGATGAAAATACCCTATTTCTAAGAAATATGTACCTGCTAATATGGACAACATTGAATAGTATGTTCAGTACAGGCCTCATTGAGAAGAGGAAATCTGGAAATGAAAGACTCTTTTCATTAAGGGAAATAGGAAAAAATTAGCTAATAAGCAAAATGTCTCACAGTGAAAATTTGCATGGTACATATGACCAAGAGCAATATAGTATAATGAGAAGAGACAAAAGAAAAGAGAAAATAGATGATGCCATTAGGTATCACTTTCTGTGAGGAACAGATTAATGATTACAAAGAAACTCAAAAATGTATGAAATGCTTTTGTGGAGCTTGAAATGTAAATAAATGAGGAACAACTCGTGGTTTATGGCAAAGGATCCTTCCAGCCAGATCTTTGGGAACTTTGAGTGAGTCAATCCAAAGCTTGTACACATCCGAGTAGCTTTCTGGCTCATTCCAACCCAGAAACAGGTAGCAGGAAACACCTAGAGGCATTATATTCAAAACAATAACTGATTTTGTAGAACTAGGAAAAATAAGATCTGAGAATGAAGCAGAACATTTACACACATGACTCCCCCCCTTAGTGCTAGGTTTATTATAAAGAAATAGAAGAAAGCCTTTGAAAATGGGAACAATTAAAAAGTAATCAAAACTTATCAATAAAATTGTGAAAATAATAATTGGATTGACATATTTACTGATTCGCAAAATACAATTCAGAAGGTAATTATGTAACATCTTAAAAGTTAAAACATCCTTCCTGACTCTTGTAATAGAAAAATATACCAGACTAAATTCTCCTCTAATAATAGTTACAAATTCTGAGAAAACAAACAAACAAGTCTTAAAGCACTGCTTCTTGAAGGCAGTAGTGAATCCGAACTGTTGCAGGAACAAGAAGAGATTCAATATGTTAAAAAGAAGCCAATCTTTTAGGGAGACAGCATTCTTCCTGTGTATTTGAATGTGTGCCTCCAAGGCCACATGAATGGGTCCACGGAAAGCTGCAGCCTTCAACTTGAGTCCAAGAAAGAAAGGAAAGGAGACAGGGTCTAACCATTATTTTATTAACTCAATCAATTTCTTGACTAATACTTGAAATTAAATGTGCCATGTCCTCAGGAGTCAGTATAGTAAGCCTGAGAAACTAATCACAAACTCAAGCTCCAATTTCTCCATGAAGAAAGCAATGATTCTACACTGCTACAGAGTTTTATGTTTCTTAGAACCAAATAATTTGTTCCCAGATAATTCCAAAGAGAAATAACCCCTCAATGAGGACAAAACCTAATTTTGGAGTTACAAGTATTTGTGTCATTTCAGATTAATGTATATTAGCAGACATATAATGTCACAGCCCTCTACCACGTGATTGCAAGGCTTTCCTTAAGCTGATTTAGTTGATGTACTGTATGCTTCATCAAGCATCAATATAGAAATTCTTGTTTCCTGTCTTCTATAGATCTGTCCTATTGTATGGTATCCACCAAAGAAGACTACTCATATACAGTTTTAAGCCAATAGAAAGTCTTCGTTAGCCCACTGGAAACTACACTGAGTATTTGGGATCCTATTGTAGCTCTTAGCCTTTCTCAGGGTGAACTTTTAAGCACAGACACCACATCATGGATTGATATACTTCAGTTAGCAAGAATAGTTAGCAAGAAGAGTTTGAACAGAAGCCAAAAGAAGAAATACATTTAGTAACATTCCTGGAGCTATGGAATTTGATGGAGTACAATGTTTTCATTTAGGCAAGTACTACTGTTATGTGCTGACTTTTATGTTCTGAATAGTACCTCTATCATGGAGTCAATTATGCTAAGGTCTAGGGGGTTTTCTAAGTTTTAAAGGCTTGATAATTGTGACTATACCTTTTCTTTGTACTTCTGAAACATGAAAAGAAATACATTCCATATTAACCTACTGGTGAAATCCTCCTATTTCCTTTGGAAATGACTCTTGCTATATAATTTTATAAATTACAGTCAGATAGCTTTCTTATTCAGGTCCTTGCTTTATAACATTTGTTTTTATAAATGTAAGCTGATGAGATTTGGTGAGAACAACTAAGTAAAATTTAATTTATTGCAACATGTAGTAAATTAGTTCATTAGACACTTCGCTGATTACAAGATGAATTAGAATAGTGTACTATCTATCATTTAACACTATAGTGGTTTTTATTTTTTAGTTAAGTTTCTGTTACTGTGATAAAACAACATGACTAAAAGCAACTGGTGGTGGGTGTATTCTGCTTCCACTATAATAGTCAGTCATTAAGGTAAGTCAGGTCAGGGACCTGGAGGCAGGAACTGAAGCAAGGACCACATAGCAACTGTCCCTACTAGTTCCTTTACATGACTTATTCATTCTTATTTTTTATACTACACAGGTTAACCTTCCCAGGGCTGACAGTGTCCATAGTAGACTGGACTCTCAAATATCTGTCAGTAATCCAGAAAATTCCCTATACCTACAACAACCAGATAGATTCATTTTCTCAGGTAAGGTTCATTCTTCACAAATGATTCTATCTTATGGATAGTTTTAAAACCAAAGACAAGCCAGGGTATGGTGATGCAGGCCTTTAATTCCCACACAAGTGAGGCAGAGTTAGGTGGATCTCTTTGAGTTAAAGGCAGCCTGGTCTACAGATCTGGTTACACAATAGCCAAGGCTACAAAACAAGCCCCATCTCAAAAAAATCAAAATATAAACAAAATAAAATAAATGATTAAACAAAACTGAACTAAAGACAACTAAGATTATTTGGGTTCATCACTCCATTAAAAATGTTAATCAAATTTTAGCCATGAACATTTTGAGGATGAATGACCATTGTCACTGTATACAGATAAATGACAAGCACAGAGATGTAAGATTACTGTCATAAAGCTGTCAGGTGTCATGCAGAGTCAGAGGACTTTGATTGAGATCTTGACTTAATTACTGTTCTATTTTCTTTTTCAATTCTCAGATAATACCCCATCCAAACAATCTTTTTATATCATTCACATGATATATTCAATATAAAATGATTCTTTATTTTCTCATCATTCATTTATACCACTGTGGTGAATATATTATTATGCTCATGATCCATATAACAAAACAGCAATGTTTATTTCAGTGACCAGTTTAGGAAATGTAATATTAAATGCATATCTGAAAATTGAGATGCACTCTTGCTTTTGGGGTCCTGGCATGACACAGTTTTTCATTTAACCTTACTGTGTTCTCTATTTATGTTTGTTTGTGTTGAGATAGAGTCTTATATATCCCAGGATAGTCTCCAAATTGTTTTGTAGCTTAGGATGATCTTGAACTTAGATTCTCTTGCCTCTATCACCTGAGAACAAATATTTCTGAGTAACATGAGCCATGGCACCTGATTTATACTGTGCTATAAATTCAGAACCTCATGAATACTAGGCAAGCACTCCAACAACCAAGATACATCCTATGTTTCTGCAGTGCTGTAAATAATTATTCCTTTATTTGTGCAATTTAGTCCTTGAAGAAATGTAGCATGGATATTATGTAGCATGGGTATTATGTGTGTTACCTAGGTTAATAAATGATGTCTTAAAGGAAAGGACAATTGAATAATGGAAAAATAAGTACTTAAATCTTGAATTACTGTGAATGTGCTAATTTAACATATCTAAAAATTAATGATATACCAATCTTGCTATCTACCTAGCTTGCTGTTTAGTTTCCTAGTAGTTTTTGTTATAAAATAATCAATTATTATATAATTTTTATTATATAATGATCAATGTCACCTGTGTGGTGTGTGTGTTTTTGTGTGTGTGTGTGTGTTGAAACAAGGTATCACCATGTACTCCAGCCTGGAGCCAAGCTTATTCCTATACCATCAGCTTGGACACATTAAGTTACTTGTCATTTACTTCTTTTTTTTTAAACCTTGAGTGATATACATTTTAGTGGTCAAAAATGATAACCCTTTGTTTCTTTCAATTATAAATATTTTTATGATATGACTTAATAAAAAAGTGTCTCTAGGGCTAGTGAGATAAGTCAGTGGATAAAGCCATTGTTGCCAATTCTAACTACCTGAGTTAACTCCTGTAACAACATAGTGGAAGCAGAGAATCAATCCCAACACATTATCCTCTGATCTTCAAATATATAACATGACACAAATGCACACATACAAGAAAATAAATGTAATTTACAGATATCAAGCTATCTCTAAACACAATGATAACTATGATATTACTTATTCTGATGGCAAGTAAATTAAAAGCAAGAAAGCTTTTGTGCATAAAAATGCTAACATAAGTAGTTTATAACCAAAAACTATCCAGACAGAACCTGTTACTTTTACTACTATTACAATAATGAAAGTCCTGAGCAAGGGAAACCTCGATTGAGTTTGTAAAGAGCTGATGAAGTCCAGGGTTAGTGTGTGTTGTAGACATGGGCATATCTAGTTCAAGAACCAATTCTTCAGACTCATGGGAAAATAACAATTGTTTCCCTTTACAGGTCAGACTCAGAATGGCTAAACTTTCTTTGGGTGTTATGAGGATTTAGGAATGATTCACTATCTCACAGTTGTTTTGATTTATATTCCCCATATGGCTAAGAAAGTTGCACAATCTCTTAAGAGTCTTTCAGCCATTTTAGATTCCTCTATTGAGAATTCTCTATTTAGTTCTGTATACCACATTTTAATTGGGTTGTTTGGAGTTTTGGTGACTAGCTTCTTGAGTTTTTTTTTTTTTCTTTTTTTTTGTATATTTTGGAAATCAGCAATCTGTCAGATGTGGGTTTGGTAAAGATCTTTTCCCATTGTGTGGGCGGCCCTTTTGTCTTGTTGACTGTGTCCTTTGCCTTAAAAAAGGTTCTCAGTTTTGGGAGGTTCCACTAATTAGTTGTCAATCTCAGTCTGGGATACCATCTTGCACCTGACAGAATGTCTAAAATAAAAAACTATGGCGCTTATACTGGAGAGGATGTGGAGAAAGAGGAACGCTTCTGCACTGCTGGTGGGAGTTCAAACTTGTACAGTCACTTTGGAAATCAGCATGACTGTTCCTCAGGAAAATGAGAATCCATCTACCTCAAGATCTATTAATTCTACTTTTAGGCATATACCCAAAGGACAAACATTCATACAACAAGGACATCTGTTCATTTATATTCATAGCAGCATTATTTGTAATAGCCAGAAACTGGAAGCATCTTAGATGCCCCTCAAACAAAGAATGGATAAAGAAAATGTGGTTCATTTACACAATGGAGCACTACTCAGTGGGAAACAAAACAATGGAAACTTGAAATTCACAGGCAAATGGATGGAACTAGAAGACACCATCTTGATTGAAGTAACCCAGTCACAGAAGGACAAGCATGGTATGTAGTCACTTATATATGGATAGTAGACATAGAGCAAAGGATTACCAGCCTATAACCATTACCTCCAAAGAAGCTAGGAAACAAGGATGACAATGACAGAGACATACATGTTTCCCTTGAGAAAGGGAAAGGGACAAGATCTCCTGAGCAAATTGGGAGCACAGAGGGAGGGGAAAGGGAGCTAGGAGAAAGAGAATGGGAGAATAAGAGTGGGAAGGCTGTCATGAGGGAACAGGAAGATTTAGTTGAGGGAATAATAGATGAGAACAAAAATAGATTTACCTTAGTAGAGGGAGCCATTATAGGTTTCTGGCACTAGGGAAATGTCTGGAGACCTAAAAGGATGAACCCAACTAAGATTCTGAGCAATAGCAAAGAGGCTATCCTAAATGTTCTTCCCCTAAAATGAGATTGATGACTACTTTATAGGCCATCCTAGAGCCTACATCCAATAGATGATGAAAGCAGAAAAAGGGGCCCAAAGCTAAGCACTGTGCCAGATTCCTGAAATCCAGTTGTAGAGAGGAAGGAGTGATGAGCAAAGGAGTCAAGACCATGGTGAGGAAACACACAAAAATAACTGACCTGAACAAGGGGGAGCTCACAGACTCCAGACTGACAGCTGAGAAACCAGCATAGGACAAAACCAGGCTCCACTGAACATGGATGTACATCAGGAGACATGGGCAGTCTATAGAGCCTCTGGCAGTGGAACAGTATCCCTAGTGTATGAATGAACATTGGGAACCCATTCCCCATAGAGAGATACTCTCTCAGCCTAGACACACGGGGCAGGGCCTAGGCCCTTCTCCAAATGTTGTGACAGACTTTGATGATCCCCCATGGAAGGCCTAACCCTTTCTATGTATCAAAGTTGGGTGGGATGTAGGCCGGTGGGGGGCATGGGAGCATCAGAGGGAGAGGGAACTGTGATTGATATATAAAATACAATTTTTTTCTAATTTAAATAAAAAAGGAAAGGAAGAATGTTTGAATAGTATGTGCAAAAACTAGCAATTGCAGTTTCATTGTAACATGATGAAACTCCAGGTTGCAGTGGTGGTCAGTATAACTCCATCAGAGGACTACAAGGCACATGACACTAGCTATTCTGTGTACATGTTTTTGTGTGTTTGTTCTTTCTTCATTCCCTTGCCACCTACAGTCAGGAATGGAGGACCAAGCCATTTTGGGCTCATTAATGTTGAAATTATTTCATGTGTTAGGACTTACTTGAAACTCTATTTATAACCTACTTAAAATTAGTGAGCTCTCAGACCAAACAAATTGTTACACTATGGATTTTGTGATTTACTTCATTCTGAGGTGATGACACTTGCACAGTCCTTGAACTTTTGTCATCGTTTGCTTCATTCTTTAGGAACTATTATATTAAAATGGTTATAAGTCTGTTCTTAGTAAAATGTTTGAATATGTGACTACATCTTTACTTGCCCAAAGACAGTTCATGTGTGTTAAATTTGACTTATAAGCAGCACTATTCGAAATTTTATGAATAAATCTTTTAATGTGATGAATATGAAGTAGTTGAAATAATAGACCAAAAGTTCCAGAAATTTTATATCTACTATCACAATCAATATAAAACACTTATTTTTTTCAGCAACAACCTTCATATATGACTCATATTTTTCAGTAACAATGTAATGAAGTTTTGAAATTCTCATGCAAAATGATAGAGGGCCATTTTACAAATGTTGAACTTGTCATTAAATTGATAATAATGTTCAAAAATGCAGACTTAATGTTCTGAAACAGAAATTTTTTAACACCGACTTTAAGTTAATTTATTAATAAATATCTACATAGCATTGTGCATATTATTATTGAAAGTAATATTATACTAAAGAGCCTATTTAATAATTTGGGCTTTCTCAACTAAAATTTACATCATAAATGTTCTGGGAGAAAAAGACACTGTAACAATGCTTTGAAAAGACAATTAAGACAAATGTCATAGTGTCTTTGATTCAAAACACCAACTGAGTGGGCCAGAGTACACATGTGCATAGAAATATGCAAAGATATGCAATGGATATCTGTGTCCACACTGAAAGTCAGACAGAGAGCAGATAAAATCATATGGAGAGGTTTTTACTTTAGACAGTGATACTTTAGTTTTGTTCTCCAAAGTTTATTGTAGTCTACTCTCTCTAGCATTTGGCAACCTGAGAACTCTACCCAGTTATTGGGAATTTTTGATATATTTAAAAATAATGAATAGGTGTTTCTCAACCTCATAAACAGAACTTCTGTTTTCCATTTTTGTCATTTTGACATTATTAAATATGAGGATAGATATCTAGTACTCAAAGTAATTATGTTTCTAATGTAAAGATGGGAAGATTGTGGTTGTTAGATTTGGGGGCTGTACATGAAAGATATTCAAGTGAGTTGTAAACATAGGTCCTCTTTTCCAGACATTGGGTTTTAAGTAACAGTGTGGAGTGTGACATAGAATCTCAATCATACCAGAAGTAGCAGTTATCTATTCCTAAATGTTCTGACAGAAGGGAAGGTCCTTCGCTGTGAGGAGTCAAGCTTACTGAACTTCTCTACATGGTAGGAGTCACAGAAATGTTAGACAGGGGGATGGGGTTTGGCTAATATGTACCTGCTTCCACGCTGCCTTGGAAAATAGGGAAGAATAGTATTATGTGTATCCCCACACTAACAGCAAACCTATCTGCTTAAAGCCAGATAATATTGGTTACTTGGAAGTTCAGGATTTTCTAACAATGCAAAATTGTATATGTCTGTTGTACACAGTATCCATAAGTAACATATGGTGTCAAAACAAAACCTGAATACAACAGAGTATTAAAGGCTGTTGTTAAAAGAGAAGAAGCAAAGATTAAAGCTGGAAAATATATTTTAATGAAAACCAGCATTTTTTTTTGTGGGACGAGCTTGCTAGAAAGTGTAAGAAGATTCTAGATGGAAGGCTGAAAAAGTGATGTACTAAGTGATATTGTGTTACTTTTCATAAAGACGCATGAACAGCCACCTAACCATCTTTTCATACCATCTGTGGTACTGATGAGAGCCAAAAGTCAAAGATTTCTCAAAAGTCCAACTTTGGGCTGCAATAAGTCAAATTGGATTATTTGAAGAATAATGTGAGAAGAAAAGCAGAGGTTTTAAGGAAAGAGGTAAAAGAGGGAGAAAAGAAGGTAATAGAATATTTGTGACATTAAGTTGGATGTGGACTACTAAAGAGAGGAAGGGAAGTGTCAGAAGGTTACAGGAAGGATAGAGGGTCTGATCACAATGATTGTCCAACACTCTAGACAATAGTGTTAAGCTCCTCTAGGTTGAGAGGCATCTTATTATTTTCAAAGATATACATCAATTCAGTATCATACATTGGTACATTTTATTATATGTTTTGTCAGTCAGGACAGATGAATTATTATTCAGTGAGAGCTAGTCCAAAGTATGTTTTAGTTAAAAAAACCCAAGCAACTAACCAACCAAGCAAACAGACATAGAAACAGAAAACAACATGAAACAAAACAAATGTGAGCTAACTAAGAATGACATCAATGTACTTGTGAAACTTAGCAGATAAAATTTCACAAGGCCTCAACCCAACAAAAAGAATTTAGGCAATGGACAAAAGCTGGGAGGAGTAGAGGGGTTTTCCTGGGATGTACACCAATTGGTTGTACATTGTCATATGGTAAACCCTGAAAACACACATACACTTAACATACAAACATAACAGGTTATATTTAGGAATTTATATATTAAGGACTTCAGGAAATTTCCTCAATTAAGGAAAAAAGAGTCTATGAATTTGAAGGAGATTGGAGAGGGCTATATAGGAAAGTTTAGGAATGGAAAGGGAAGGCAGAAATTTATAATCAAGCTATCATGTCGAAAACAAAGCAAAAGGAAGAAAATGAATCTGATGAAAGTGAAACCCAGTGAAAGGTGTTTGCCTAGTATGTATAAAGCACAATGTTTAATCTTTGCCCTGAGGAGTGGGGCATTTAAGAATAATTTATCTCCATTTTGTCTGTTAAGTGCTAACAAATATCTTAATCCCTGCAATAGTAATCCAATCCATGGATCTGCTGAACGATTTAATAGTAGATGGCAAATAATAGAACATTCTTTATTGGGTATTTAAAGTGTCTTCCTGAATCAAATTCCATTCATACTTCACTGAAAGAAGACACCTTCAATTTTCTAACTATGTAAATGGGGTTCTTATGCAGTGACTAGCAGTGATTACAATACTTGCAGAAGAGTATCAATGACTATCATATTACAAAATCTGTTCACTAAACATGCAACATGTTACAAAATAGACAAATTTGGAAACACAACACCTTGGTTTACCTTTCAACATGGTATATTGTGATTTCGTTAAATGAGGCAATTTAGGAAGATAAAATGTATGCATTTTACCTAAGTAAATATCAAATGCCTTGTCCTTTTACCCTGGCTTCAAAAGCAACCTCAAAAAGGAACATTTTCAAAGGGAATAATAGAGAAGCTTGTTGCTGACACAAACTGCAGGTAAACATAATTATGAATCACAACTATTTTATCAATACACAACTAGGATTTGGATGTCCTTCATTATAACAGCAAAACCTGGGCAACAGAGACTACTAAATCTATTTATGGCAGAGATCAATACAAATCTAAAAATGTTTACTTAATTTGAGGTTCTCTGTCAGTTGACTTGGTCACTGCCTAGAGCCCTGTGCTCATCTGCTTCTCTTTTGAGTTAGTCTACAGGAAGAGCATGGAGGGAAGGAAACCTACATTCATACACATCGATATTTCAATAGCATTAATTTTCAAGCAAGTTTATTTAAAAAACAACTATCTTTATAAGTTTAATCTCAAGCTTATTTTTCACCATGATAGTGGACAAAAGATCAAGTTAGACACAAAAAATACAAATAAGAAAATATACTTTACTATCTGGAAAGAGAGCTATCAACTGGGCTAGAAGTTCTGCAATTTCACCTACAGGAGATTAGACATCTAGAGACTGTGAGTCAGAGTCTGACTTCATTCTTACTCACTGCTGAATTGGAAGGTACTGCTTACTAATTAAAATGCTTACTAGAACTTTCATTCAGCTTATGGTAACAGAGAAGCAAGAGAAGTCTAAATTCTTTACTAGGAAAAATTACAAGACTTTTGGGGGAAAGCTCCATACTAGGAGATAATATAAAGAAAAAGATCTCAAAAGCATAATCTTTGTTTTCTGTGGAACCTCATAAATAACATAGCCTAGAAGAAAGTACACAAGCCCTTCTAGGGAAAAATGATCAGCTAATCAGCCCGTACTAGAATGAGGCAGTTCCAAATGGTTGCTTCTGTAATACTGTTTCCTATAAGATGTTGATTATTTTCAGAGACAAAAGCATGGACCAACAGCAAATTTCACCAATCATTTAAAAACTTTTAAATTATATTATATGCATGAATGTTTGTGTGCATGTTTGTATGTGTTCTATTTTCATGCCTAGTACTTGCATAAAGCAAAATTAGATATTACATTGAACAAGTGAAGAATAGGTTGCAAATTGATATGTATAAATCATATGTATATAAAATGTTTAAAATGTAACAAGTAAGATTGTTAATATAAGTAAAACACAGACACTGTGTGAAGTAATGATAGTAGATAAACAGAATTTAGGTACCATAGGTAATATTTGAAGAGAAAAAAATGTTCTTCCAAATTGAGGAAATATTAGTTACCAATTAAAGAATCAATCTGAACTGCATCTCTGCTGAATGAAAAGAAACCCCATGTGAAAGAAGCATATCTAGTTCACAAACCCAAAATTAGAACAACAGAGCAACTATGTGCACATCACATCCATACCAAATCTGTGATTTTACAATGGTGTTATTTTGGGATAAGTGATAGGACAGTTTGTTCCTGTTGATTGTACAGGGTTATTTTCATAAACAAAACAGAGACCACCTAACCTATTAAACAAACAAATAGAGAAAGAAAGAAAGTACAAAATGGGAGAAGTTATTTACAACATAATAAAGAATAGACCAGTCTTGGTGAACATAAATATTTTCTACATCTCAATAAGAAAGACATCTTTATTAGAAAAGATTCAAAGTTTGTAAGACAGTTTCATTAAAACAGGGAAGATATCCAAGATATACATTAACATGTGAAAAGGTGATCAATTTTAAATGCAATACCTTTATTTTAGTGTGAAAAGACTCATCAATATGTTTACATTTTAAAGGAAATGATATCAGTTATTGCAAATATATAGAACAAACTAACTGTTACATTTAATAAAGTATTTATCAAATACCATGCAGTGTATTCAGAGCATTTGGAGAATGATCTGCTAAATGTGAGCTTATTGACCTAAAACGTAACGTATATACTGGATTATGTACCAAATATAAGAATGTGTTTTTGTAAAAGCCGGGCGTTGGTGCCCTAGTGTAATATAGGTGGTAACAGAAGTTCCCATTGGCTAAGGTTTGACTTCACTGTCATACATGATTAGCCAGTTTTAAATGACTACAAAAGAAATGAATGAAAGCCATGGTGTGACATGAATACAGCAGGGTCTTTGAGTCAATAAAGGTTTTACTGGGTGGGGGGAGGGAGCTAGCACTTTCAAAGAGACTAAAACTTGTGCTTGAAATTCTTATAAATTGGGGATTTGTGTTGCTTATTCTAAACACAAGGTTTACAGTGTTTCATAGAAAAAAACTAATAAATTGGAAATTAAGAAGGCAAACTTTCACTATTTGCAGATAATATGATAGTCTACATAAGTGACCCCAAAAATCTACCAGGGATTGACAGCTGATACATCTTCTGCAAAGTGGCAGGATACAAGATTAATTCCAAAAAAACCAGTAGCCCTCAAATATATGATAAAAGGGCTGAGAAAGAGAGAGAAATGCCACCCTTCACAATAGCCACAAACAACATGAAGTATCTTAGGGTAACTCTAATCAACCAAGTGAAAGACCAGTATGACAAGAACTTTGGTGAGTGTTTAAGAAAAAAAAGAAGAAGAAGAAGATACCAGAAAATGGAAAGAACACCCATGCTCTAGGTAGGATCAGCAAAAGCAATCTTACCAAAAGCAATGCACAGATTCAATGCAGGACCCATCAAAATCTAAACACCAGTCTTCACAGACCTTGAAAGAATAATAGTCGTTTTATATGTATAAATAAAAAAGTAGGATATCAAAAACAACCATGTAAAATAATGAAGTTCTAGGCATCAACATCCCTGACTTCAAGCTCTATCAACTATAGAGCTATAGTCCTGAAAACAGTTTGGTATTGGCACAAAAACAGAAAGGTTTACCATTGAGAGCAAACTGAAGAACCTGCTATTAGTCCACAGACATATGAACACCTGATTTTTTGACAAAGAGGCTAAAATTATACAATGGAAAAAAGAAGACGTCTTCAACAAATGGTGCTGGCATATCTGGATGCTGGCATGTAGAAGACTGCAGATAGATTCATATCAATCTCCATGTACAAAACCTGAGACCCCAAAATAAATCCAGCCACATTGAACCTCTTAGAAGAGGCAGTGGGAGGTTCTTTTGAATGAATTGATACAGGAGACAGCTTCCTAAACATAACAACAGTAGCACAGACACTGAGATCGACAACTAATAAATGTGACCTCCTGAAACTGAGAAGCTGCTATAAGACAAAGGACACAGCCTACAAGAGAAAATAGCAGCCTACAGAATGGGAAAAGCTCTTCACCAACCCCACATCTAACATAGGGCTGGTTTCCAAATTATACAAATAACTTAAGAAGCTAGTCACCAGAACACAAATAATCCAATAAAAAAGTGGGGAACAGAACTAGAGAATGCTCAACAGAGGAATCTCAAATGGCTGAAAGTAACTTAAGAAATTACTCAATATCCTTAGCCACCAGGGAAATGCAAATCAAAAGAACTCTGAGATACCATGTTGCTCCTCTCATATAGGCTAAAATCAATAACACCAACAACACTTTATGCTGGAGAGGAGGCAGGGAAAGGGTAATACTCCTCCATTGTTGGTGGGAGTGCAAAATTGTACAGCCCCTTGGGAAATCCGTATGGCAGTTTCTCAGGTAAATGGGAATTAGTCTACCTCAAGATCCAGCAATTCAACTCTTAGGTATATCCCCAAAGGATGCACATTCATACCACAAGGACATTTGTTAAACTATGTTCATAGCAGCATTGTTTGTAATAGGCAAAACCTGAAAGAAACCTAGATGTTCCACGTGCAAATAATGAATAAAGAAAATATGGTACATTTACAAATGTGGTACTATTCAGTCAAAAAAGAAACAATGACATCATGAAACTCACAGGAAAATTGATGGAATTAGAACAAACCACCCTGATTGATGTAACCTACAGCCAGAAAGATAAACATGGCATGTACTCACTTATAAGTGAATACTAGGCAGAGATATCTTAATAGAGGGATATATTATAGATTTAAAGAGAAATATGTCACTATGGAAATGTCCAGGGATCCACAAAGATGACCAACTAACAATCTAAGCAATAGTGGAAAGGCTACCTTAAATGTCCTTCCTCTATAATGAGATTTATGACTACCTTAAATGGAATGCTAGAGCCTTTACCCAGTAGCTGATGGAAGCAGAAGCAGACATCCACAGCTAAACACTGAAGTGAAGTCCTGGAATCCAGTTGTAAAGAGGGAGGAGTGATAAGCAAAGTAGTCAAGAGAATGCTGGAAAAACCCACAAAAACAGCTGACCTGAGAAAATGGGAGCAGAAATCATTCAGGTAGAGCTGTATCATCAGAGCCTACCCCAGCAATGGTGACAACTCACAAAAGCTGAAATGTAAGGCATACTGCATAACTATCCAGTAGCTCAAATGATTGCAAGCTGTCTCTTTCAGGTAGCTGAGGAGATGTTTCTTCTAGGCAAAAGGTTGATGTTAGCTTCTTCCAGGCTTGTCACATATGAGTTTGACATGTCTGAGATGATTCTCAGCAGTCCTTGCTGCCTATAAAATCTCAGTAAAGAATAGGCTTAAGTGAATCTCCTTATTTTCATGGACTTCCACGCTTCTTGAGCTTAAGGAGTTCTCCTACAAGAAAGTGTTTTATCTCTGTTTAGAACATCCTATGCCTCGAAAAGATTCCTACCAAGGAAAAACATCTTATGTCAGAGAAAATTGCTACACATCACAAAGGAGTAGGACAGTGTAGAAGCATGGTGAACTATTAACTGTGTACACTATAGATCTTGTATTGTGTTATTACACTGCACCCTATTATCATAAAATGATTTTTCATATTTCAATTGACATTTTATATCAAAAGAATTAATACACAGGAAAACACTTGGAACTTATTTCACCTATTCTTATTGTCAAAACTGTGAGCATAAGTTACAGACCCAGTTGGTTATTTCATCATAATGGCTTCATCACTGAGATTTTGGAATGCAAATAGATTTCTTTGGTTTGTTAAATGCTGTATTCCCCTTGAGAGCTTCATCTGGGTAATGATTTTTTAGAATAAAACTAAACAAACTACTGGGTTTAACAAGATATTTGAAACTTTTGAAATGTTAGATAACTTGAGATAAATTGTCATAGCCCAGAAATTTTGCTGATGGATTTACTATTTATAGAAGTTATATTTAGTATATAACATTTTTGGAAGAATATATCTTACTTGTTTGTTTGTTTTATATACTAACAACAGTTTCTCCTTCCTCCTATTCTCCCGTTCCTTTCTCCTACCTCCCTTCCATGGCTCGATCTACTCCTCAGTCTCCATTTAGAAGGGTTAGGGTCTCCCATGGGAGTCAACAAATTATGGCATATTAAATTAAGGCAGGACTAAGCTAATACCCCTTGCATCAATGCTGGCCAAGGAATACAACCTCAGGTAATAGGTTTCAAAGAGCAGATCATGTGTTAGGGACAGATCCTCGTCCTAATGCTAGGGGCCCCACAAAAGAACAAGCTACACAACTCACACAAATGCAGAGGGCCCGTGTCAGTTACATGCAGGATCTCTAGTTGTCTGTTCAGAGTCCATGAGCTCCCACAAGTCAGGTCAGATGTCTCTGTGGGTTTCCCCATCATGATCTACACATCCCCCTTGCTTATATTATCCCTCCTCCCTCTCTTCAACTGGGTTCACAGAGCTCAGTCCAATGTTTGATTGGGGATCCCTGCATCTGCTTCCATCTGTTACTGGATGAAGGCTCTATGATGACAATTAGAGTAGTTACCAATTTTATTACAAGGGATAGCTAGTTCAGGTACCCTTTCCACCAATGCTAGGAGGTTTAGCTGGGGTTATATTTGTGGGTTCCTGGGAGTTTCCCTGGTACCAGGTTTCTCCCTAACCCCGTAATGTCCCCCACTATCAAGATACCTCTTTCATTACTCTCCCTTCAATCCTGCCCCCAATTTGACCATCCTGATCCCTCATGCTCCTATCGCTCCATCCCCTACTCTCCTCTTCCAACCCTCAGTTTACCTAGGACATCTCATTAACTTCAGCTTCCCAGGGAGATACATGTAAGCAGCTCTCTTAGGGTCCTCCTTGTTTCCTAGCTTATCTGGTGCTGAGGACTACAGCCTTCCTTTCTTTTGATTTAAATCTAATATCCACTTATGGGTGAGTACATACCATGGTGTTTGATTTTCTGGGATGGATTAAATTACTGAGGATTATTTTTTCTAAATTTGTCAATTTACCTGAAAATTTTATGATGTCATTTTTTATAAGTAATACTCTATTGTGTAAATATGCCACATTGTCTTTATCAATTCTTTAAGGGAAATCTATGGTGTTTTCTGTATCTAACCAGGAAGAATAATGCTGCTTTGAACATAGTTCAGCAAGTATCCTTGTGGTATGATTAAACATCCTTTGGATTAGGCCCAAGAGTGGTGTATAGTCTTGAGGTAGATTTCCATTTTTTCTGAGGAACCACCATACTGAAAAGCAAAGGACATTGACATTAAGACAAAAAGAAAACTTACAGAATGGGATAAGATCTTCACCAACCCTACATGTGACAGAGGACTGATACCCAAAATATATAAAGAACTCAAAAAAACAGACATCAAAATACCTAATAAATCCCATTTAAAAATGGAGTACATAATTAAATAGAGAATTATCAACAGAAGAATCTCAAATGGTCGAGAAACATTTAAAGAATTGTTCAACATCCTTAGCTATCAGGGAAATGCAAGTCAATATTACTTTGAAATACAATGTTACCTGTAAGAATGGCTAAGATAAAAAATGATAATGATAGGAAATGTTGGCGAGCATGTGCAGTAAGGGGAACAGGATTCCAATGCTGGTAGGAGTGACACTTGTATAGTGAGTTTGGAAATCAATATATGTATCTTTAATTTTAACTTTCCAAAAATTGTACAAAATAGTGGGCTATGTTTGATATGACTTTCTTTTTATTTTAGAGTTAATTTTTTGTTTGTCTAAGTTACAGTTACATTATTTCTCCCTTACCTTTCTTTTCTCCAAGCCCTTCATAAACATGTCTTTCTTAAAACCATTAATGTAGCCATGCACTTGTAGCCTTTTTGTAGAACTGAATAATTTGTGCAATAAATGGATAACATTAGTCCATGTTAAAGGTTAATGTGGTAATGTTTAATATTCTATTTTGTGTTAATGAAGTAAAAATAATGTGCATGTCTTATTTTCTATGAAAGAAAAATTATAAAGTTTAAAATATATGATTATTTGTTGCTTCAATTCTATTTATAGACTACGGTGGAAGACACAGAACCTAATAATAGTAAAGAATTTCAGGGAAAGTTCATCTCTGGTTTACTTGTATTAAAAAAGCAGAAAAACATCAGATTCTCAGTTGAAAATCTGTTGGCTTATGTGGGACCATTTAGATTTTAAGAGCTGTTCCCAAGATATGAGATGCTGGTGTTTCTCTTTTTCTTTAGAAATGTGGCTTGTTTCATTCCTCATAGCTCATACAAAATGCAGCATGCAAGTTGATAAAAAATTAAATATAATCTTTCTTCTTTCCCAAAAATACTGACTAAAGTTGTATCTAATTAATTCACAAATGTGTACTTTCTTTGGCATTGTAACACCTCCATCTTTTTTTCCCTCACTACTTAAACCAAGCCAAGCAAACACTTTAGAAAAAAATAAAGGTATTAGTAGAAAAGGGGACATAAATTTAACAAGGGATCCACATTTAGATCCAAAATAGATGTTAAAAATGCTACCATGTATCATCTAAAAAATGGATGCTTTTCTTAACCCCTGTCTTATATGAAATATGAAATCTTTTTTTCTATATTAAATTAGTTTGAGTGGAAGCAGATTCTCTTTTGGGGGGTTGTTTTTTCTCAGTTCACAGTTCCTTCCTTACAACTAGTGTTTTAAATATAGTCTACAGTAAAACAATTTAAAGTATCTAAACTGAAACACTACGGGGTTTCCTTTGATGTAAATATTTTAGATGGAAATTGTATGAAGTGTTTTCAGTTTGGTTATTGATACATAGAATATGCATGCAAATAGACTTGTGTAGATAAATGTATATAATCAAAACATTTTCTGAAAAGCAGAAACTAAAAGGACTTAAAAGGAAGTTGTTCAGAAGAATAGAAGATAGAAGAAATCATGAGGAAGCAATGAAAGACATTAGTGCTGTTATGTACATAGTGTCTAATTAAAATATCATATTTAATACAGTATATTGTTCTCTGGGAATAACTCATTGGATTGTTTTCTTAGGTTTTAAGAATTTCCATTTATTCATGACAAATGTATCAACAGAAGTATTTATTTTAAAATGTGAGTGATATGTTCCTACTTTTGTTCCATGCATCCTGTCTAACAATAGGTTAAAGAAGCCTATGCTGTGTAGCCTGGCTTAGCTGTGGTCATCTAGCCATTCCTTTTCTCATATTAAGGTTATGAGTCCAAGTACATTTGCTTATCCCTCTAATTAGACAACACTTTGAAATCATGCCATTGTTCTTCCATAAAGTATGACTTGGTAATATCTCAGTATGTGTGTGTTTGTGTATGTGTGTGCGCGCACGTGTGTGTGCTTGTATGCACACATGCACTCTTATATGTAATATATTTGCTTTTGCGCACACTGACTTCTGCTTTGGTTTTACATGTTTAGGTATATAAATATATTTATTTTCTCAGATTCTCAACAAATCTACATTTTTTCTATTTTCTCAACTGTTGGAAGATTCTATGTGCCTTTAATAATATTGCAGGAATACTATATATTTAAAAGAACATACTTAATATCTATAACAATTTTTTAATTCATTCTAAATAATTTTCTTCACTTATCGACTTAAAGTGATAAGTATTTTTCTATATTTACTGACATTAGACTTTGTTTCAATTAAATTATGTCAGCAAAACATTTTAATAAAAAAACAAAAATCCTCATGTAATTAATTATTGGAACTCACCTAAATCACTGTCACAACCAAAACTGTCATGATGGGGGAGGTTCTTCTGTGTATGTTTATCTTATTGGTTGTTGAATAAAGTACTGTTGGCCAATAGGGGAGCAAGATAGGTGGGACTAGGAGTCGAGGAGAATTCTGGGAAATGCAGTAAAGAGAAGTCTTGTGATCCAGGCAGGGAGTGACATAGCTGGCAGACTCAGAATATAAGCAGGGACAAGCAGGAAATAGCTGTCTTCCTCCTCCTCTCTTCTCTGTGAAGCCCCCATATGATCCTGGCAAGAGACAACACCTGCCACCAGCATCCTCGATGAGATAAGTCTTTATAAAATATATAGATCAATGATTATAGTTGATACTTAAGAAAGAGCTAGCAGATAAGAAATCTTAGTAATTGACCAGCAGCATTGTACCTAATATTAGTCTCTCTGTGTTATTTTGGGTGCCCAATGTTGGTGATGCTTGGGTGGCTTGGCATAAAGAGTTATCATTACACTGTCATCTTCACTTAAATAATTTATATTCAACATGAACTATGAATAACAGGAAATCTTTTGAAGTTAAGGTAATGAGGACTCAGCTAGTGCACTGAGAGATATAATGAATAACACTAAGCCAGCACTGGTGTTACATCGAGGTCATCCCACCACTTAAATTTTGGAGGCAGAAGAACCTGAAACTGGAGAACAGGCTGGGCTGCTTGAGATCCCATCTCAACAAGCAAAGAAAAACAAAAATAGTAACCAAAAATATGTCATGGGAAACTTCGATTTGTCTTACCTATTGAGTTTAAAAATTTGATACAATGCAGCCAGAAATATATAGATGCAATATGTTAGTGAGAAAGATCAACTTTAAATTTTTTTTTTCATTGACTAAAACTTTTAAGTGTGCTAATGCTGCACAAAATAGGATAGATGAATTCTGGGTGATGTATATCAAGACTGGACCTGATTTATTCATAGTGCTGTTTCTTTCCTGGTCTAATTTAAAAATAGTCTAAACAGAAAGAAAGCTAATTTGAAAGAGAGGAGGCTAATCTGAGAACCTGGATCTAAGAATCAGATTAGATCAAAAGTGGTCCTCTTTATATGATGAATCAGAGTCAAACACGCAACAGAAAAGAATGAGGAGCTGTATTCTTAGTTAATCTTTTACAGGAGTCTCACAAGGCAGAAAGTTATTTTTCTGGCCATAGTGACTCAGAGTAGTACACAAAGCTACAATCAGATATTATCAATTCATACTCCCATGTTTTTTTCCAACATATTTTTTGGTGGTTGGGGGCTTGCTTTCCAGGCCCTGCTACCTTCAGTTAATGGTCATAGACTTGTTCAGCACATCTCTCATACATATACATTTTTCTGTGTCAGCATCAGGAAAGGGTCAGAAAGAAAAAGTAAGGAACAAAAAAAAGGAAACTTTTGCACTCAGCTGAGCTTGTAGAGTGAATTAAACAGCAAGTCTGAAGTAGTAAGACTACTTATGACATTTTCCTTACAAGTCTGGTGATTTTAACAGTGAATACACTCTATATAAACAGAATGATTGCAGACTTATAAACTATCTCAAAGCACATTGTAAAGTTGGATACAGGTTGGGTGGAAGTTTGATTTGTAAAACCGACTGTTAATAGCAGTTCTCAGAAAAAAACATTTCCACATGTAAGTATAGAGGCCCTCATCAAGTGTAGTAGCATGTCTGTAAATCCTAGTACTCAGGAAGAAGAGGCAGGTACACAAAGGACTCAGGTATCCCTGCCAAGTAATGAAACTTTTAATCAAAAATTTTGAAAGGTGGATGGAGAAAATAAAAGAAAGTAAGAGAAAGGGGTTTGGAGGTATAGAGCTTTAGGAAATATGTGTTTAAAATATTAATCAATGGATTGGCAGCAAACAAGAAGATTCCACTTGATTACTAAAATAAAGAGTAAGTGTCTACAATATATTATTAAATGCAAATTAATTCTATTTAATACAAAAAGAGTAAAAGGAGGCAACTAAGTCAGTAAAACATTCAAATATAAAAATATTGTCGTCAGTATTCTGAATTTCATTCACTTCTATCATATGTAAGTTTGACCTAATAGACAAGAAATAAGTAACAGACCTGAAAAAGCACCATTAACTGTGAATAGAAAGAAGTGTTCAGTCCATAATTATCATTCAATATACTAGAATGCAAAATGTTAAAGGTATGTATTATTTTATGTCTGAAGAGATTCATCATCTGTCACATATAAACTTTTTTTGTGAATCTAGATTTTGTTTGGACTCTGTTTAACTTGGTAAGAATCAAACCAGGAAGTCAAAAGTTGATGAGCCTCAAACTTCAGTGGTTCTTACAAAAGCAAGCACTCTAATTTGTTTAGCTACATGTGCAATTCAGAAATATCCCAAACAAAATATCTCATGGCAAGACATATTTGGACAATAACATGAATTTCTATGAACATGTACTTGTAAATGCATATCACTCTTCCAAAACAAAATCATATGTAATTAGCTTATTGGATAATAAAAATACTTAAAAGTGACAATCATTAATATTCTTGTTATAGTAGAGAAGGTGTGTCATGGTACTCTTTCAAGAAGTACCTTAATTAAGCAGTTTTCATAGAAGACATAAGTTCATGTCTCAAAGTAGTAAATGAGATTTTTAATTGAGACTCATGTAACATTATTTTGTAAAGGGGGCTATTTTTGAAAGAAATGGAAACAATAAACAAAATTCCTAAGGAATTACAAAAGACCTTGGATATCCAAGGCAATACTGAGTAGAAAAATACACTGCAAAAGTGATTATCATGTCAGATTTCAATCTATATTACAGAGCTATAGTAATAAAAATAGGGTAGACAAAGAGTAGACGTGTAGTTTAATGGAAAATCAAAAGACATAAACAGGGTTACCCAAGATTTCAGCTTTCTCCTATATGACAAAGTTGCCAAAAATATACAATGAATGAAAGGCAATATCTTCAACCAATGGCACTAGGAAAACTCTGTATCTGTGTAGAAGAATAAAGTTAGACCTGCATCAACCAACCTGTATAAAATCAACTTCAAATTGATCAAAGACCTCATTGTGAAGTGTGAAGTGGTGAAACATTTAGAAGACAATGTAGGCACTTGTTCAAAAAGCTATAGGTGTAGGAAAGGGTTTGATGAATAGGACTCCATTCATTCAGGAATTAAATCCAACAATTGACAACTGGGACTTCATAAAACTAAACAAAGGTTCTGTACAGCAAAGAAATAATTTGTTGAGTGAAGAATCCCACAGATATCATTATTTTAAACTTAGATTTACTGCAGATGGTGAAGGAAACTTTGGGCAGGAATGATGACGATGACACAGAAGATGAGTGTGAGATGATCTTGCCCATGACTGGAGTTGTGTTTCCAGGATCTGTGTTATT
The DNA here is from genome assembly GCF_003668045.3 of Cricetulus griseus. Lineage (NCBI taxonomy): Eukaryota > Metazoa > Chordata > Mammalia > Rodentia > Cricetidae > Cricetulus > Cricetulus griseus. The sequence continues at coordinate 153,465,661 of NC_048598.1, read as the reverse complement.
CTGCTCATAGCACATCTAACTTCAGGTCAAGGGGGATCTAAACCGCCTGAGAGTTTGATGGATATGCTTATCTTATATTGTTACAATTAAAAGTTACTTAAATATTTTAAAAGATATTTTAATTGCATGTATATGTTGGGGATTGCATTTCCTTTCATAATAAAAATATCAGTGACTAGAAAGCATGAAGTTACATGTTTTGTGTTTTTATTTTGTTTAATCAAGATTAAAGTCTGGGAAATGTTATGGTAGCATTTTACCTGACACTGTGGTATATATTCAGCCCTGAGAAGTTCTTTTTTTGTTATGATTGTGGTTGCCAAAATTCATGAATTTGGTTCATAAAAAGTTTAAAAGAATGGAAATTCATCATCCTATTTCATAATTAGATTGCATGCAGTCATTAAAATTATACTTAAAAGATAATGGGAGTAGCTTCATTTTAATTTAACTTGTGTTTAGTCTCAACATACTATTTTATGCTGAAAAACTCAATAGAATTTGCACATAAATTATGATCTATGATCCTAATAGCATTTCCATTATTTAAATATTATTTGCCTTATTTGAGTACTGAGAAAATGAAGGCCAGGTATCTGAAGTGAGCATTTTTCATATAAAAGAAGCTAATATGACTAACCTCATTACTACATTTACTTGATTTTTATTGCTGGAAAGAACAGCATGATGGAAAAATCACATTTATTATAGTATTACATGTTCCCTAGAGGACATTAAAAAATAAAAATTATGAACAGTTTTTGTTACTGGGTAGGATAACAATTATTTTTAAAATTATATATTCCTTATATTTGATGTATAAAATTGTTTTATTATGATGCAGCAGAAAATATAATATTTTTATTTTAGTTAAAAGGGCCCACATAGTAAATATTTCCAAAATAAATATTCAAGATGCTTTGAACTACCAAAAATTTGTAAGCCTGTTTAATAAATTTTCACCATGCCAGAGTTTAGGAATTATCCAATCAGTCAAGCTGGAAAATTCCCCACCAGATTGCTTCCTGTAAGAAGGGGCTCATAGTTATCAGAAACACAGCCATTGTAGTTCGGGCAAGCTGTAATATGAAAAAGTAACTGGTTATTGAGAAGTACAACCACCAAAATAAATGACTTTTAAGGATCACAAATCGTCCAATTATATTATATTTAATACCATTTCCTAACAACCTTTAAAATTTAAATTCTTCACAAAATCTTCATCAAGACTCTCAAATGTCTTGATCATCCATCTGGAAACATTTCCATAGATTTGTCAATGTCCCTTTAAGATGTTATACTCAGAACTGAAAATGATACTTCAGAGGTTGCATGATTAATGCACAAATGGACTATTTCCCTTTCCATTCAGAGTACTACATTAGTTTTAATGAAGCACAGTAATGCATTAGCTCTCTTTTGACACCAATGTAACACTGTTGACTCTTTATGTAATAGTGATTATTAAAACCTCAATCTAGTTTACATATGAAATGTGGTTAAATCAAATGATGAGAAGGCATTTTAAGCTAAAAGGGGGAAATGTAAGAAAAATATGTGAATATATTAGAAGCAGACCAGAATACCAATTGTGAGTGAATTTGATGATTATATCAAAGTAGTAAGTTCAAAAACTGCACTTTTTCTCCTGACATCCCAGAAAGAAAGTTATGCAGGTTACCAGACAACATATCAATAGAAGCCGACCATGCTCTTCCCTGGAATATCAGCGTCATATACTTCTTCAAGTACTTTTATGTTTATTTTTGGCTTAAAACCCACTAATATTTACATCAAGTTTTGGATAACTCATTTACACACTCATATCCCATTTAGAATGTCTGTTTTCATTATGTTTTTATTATTGTAATGAGAAACATAAGTCCAATTTCATCCCAGTATGTTATGTATTTTGAACTTAGACCTAAAACCTATTACCATCTCTTTCTCATCCATTACTGAATGCCATTCATATACTTGCTACTCTATATTGTTGGTATTTGCCCTTCAAGGTATCTATTCATGTGCTATTTTTGTATCTATATAAGTTATTAGACTCATGGATATGACAAAATATGATTTTTAATTTCTGAGACAAGCTTCACTAGCTTAGTAATTTTGTGTTCATTTGTAGATATTTTACTGTATATTACATTTATTCCTTATTCTTTATGGATGGATAGAGAAATTCTACCCTACAGGCAAAGCACATTTTTTAAATACACCATTCTGTTGATGGATACCTTTATTAGTTCCATATCTTAATAGCAGTGAAATAGTGTGTATAAAATTCATTCAAAATGTTATATAACTCAGTATTGATATATTCAGAATACTTCAAGATAGACTATTTTGAATTTTTTATCATCTTTGGATTCATAATCAAAATTCATTTTACTTGACTATATAGTAAAATTACTCCATGTATTAAAATAACTTTAAAAATTTTATATGTTAAATTCAAAATGAGAAATATGAGTTTTGTTTTTCTCTAGTTAGATAATTATATTTTTACTTGATTGGTGAAATCTTCCATGATTAACTCATATAAATAACATGTAGGACATTAGTCTTGTTCACAAAATAGCAATTATGGTTTTTCCATTCATGTTATATAATCATTTATGTTATAGGGTGTCAATTTTTAAATCCACTCAATGTGTATGTTGCACCAATCACATTATCAATCTAGAAATTAGAATCCTTTTTATTTTCAAGTACCACATTTACAAAGTTGATCCTAAATTAGAAATTCTCACTGAAATAGCAAAAATTATTCAGTTTTTATTGTGGGATCAATGTGTCAGAAAATATTAATAAAGTGTTTCTTGCTATTGAACTTTTATTTAAAATATTAGTTAATCTAAACCAAAATAGTGGATTAAATAATTTTTAGATAAATTTTGCAATCTTAAAAGCAAATTTAGTTTAGAATTATAAATAGAAATCAGAAGAAAGTTAATTAAATATTTAGTTGAGAAATATTGGAAAGAACAACACAAAATATTCAAATGTTAATAAAATTAGGGGATATTTTAAATCAGAAAATACAGCATATCAGTAACAAAATAACAATAATATATTAGGCAAACTGAATTATGTACTTTGCATTTAAAAATTAAAAATTATTTCAAATTTAGTAATGAGAGAAACATGAAGCAAGTCTACAGATGCCACAATATAAATTGAACATGACCTATGACAATAAAACATAGGAAATAAAAATTAATTATCATAATTTATTTTGCTTTCCTTTGTTGCATTATGATGTTTTCCCATTTTCCTTTTTGAGACTGGGTCTTGCTATGTGACTCTAGATGGCTGGGAATGAGTGATCCTACGTCATGGATTATAGGTATGAGCCATCTAAGTAACACATCCCAGATTTGACACACAATTATAGTTTAAATCTGCCCTTTGCTTATACAAACCCATAAACAAATAAGTGAGAAATTACCCATGTTTGTGAGTTAAGAGGGGATAGTGACATTGCCATCTTTATTGGAAAATGCTAGAAGGGTGATGATGGTGTGCATGAAATTTTACGCATTCCCTTTTCCCTGTTTAATTCCATTTAGTTAAAGATACATGAATTTAAATTACCAGCTGTGTATGACAGTGGGCATTCTCTTGCACAGGTACATTTCTAAGTCACATATGTAATATGGTGTATTCAACTGAGCATAAAGTGTACTTTTGCTGAAGCTGGACTTCTCATAAGACACTAGAGATGAAAAAGAAAGAACTAGCCAAACCGGAAAAGCTTGGGGACGTTGACTGCTTCAATTTACCTGCAGCGAGTCCACCAAGTGGGATGCCCTGTTTGCTCAGAAACGCTGTGCCAAGTGTATAGCATTTAATGGCTCTGGCAAGAAGAATGATTTTCATCAGCTGTAACAAACAAGTTCTTCATCTCTAACCCGACCATCTGTCCTCCTGGTTCCCGCCCAGAACTCTGTATATGGCTCAACTGAACAGGTTTCAGACTGCCTAAGGTCACTACACAATCAACCTCAGCAGATGGCATCGCAGAGAACATCTAAACTGTAGCAGTGGCCAAGTGCAGAGGCTGATCCTCTCTGCTAAAGAAGAATGCCCTGTGCACACACCATCCTGATGCTCCAATTCTCCTGAACACAGCACATGGCCATAAAGCCTCATTCTTTATAGTGATAGCTTGATTAAAGAGATCCTTGCAGTGAGCTGAGTCAATTTGCTATGCTAAACCACATTTTCTAGTATTTTCATAATTATAATGGTAATTACATTAAAATCACACTGAGATAAATAATCTGGTAAAACTGAGGAGGAATATTATAAATGCACTTAAGAGAATTCTGGAATGTATGTTATATGATTTAATATTTTCTCTTGTTATGAAATCATGTGTACTTAAAAATAACATTGTTTGCCATAAAACAAGTAACAGTTTAAGATGATTAATGGTACTGAGTGATAAACACAAAGACATGTATGGTTTTCTTGAGTCTTCTTAGTTGTATCATCAGCTACCTGATATTTTTTTCTTAATTCACCAAAACACTTTAAGTCCAGGAATGAAATGAATATTTGTATTCTCAACATTCTCTCATCAGAAATATCCACGTTTCTGCTATAATTCCACAATTCTTGTAATCACATATCTTATGAATTCACAGACAAATACTATTATAATGTAAAGACCATATGATTTTATGCTTTTCTCCAAAATTAACACACTTATATTCTTAACTCATCATTATTTCAATAGTTTACTCATCCAAGTGTAAAACCTACAATGCGAGGCATAAAAAAAATTCCAAAGAAGAATATGTCCCCTAGAGAAATATTTGAAATGTTGAAGGATTAAAACATTCCACATAGAAATGATCAGAACATATTTTCTATTGAAAAATCCCCAACTGACAAGTCCCATGTAGTATTCTGAAAATGGTGGGTACACTTAAGAATGAATTAAGATCAGAATAAAATTGAAATCAATGGGAAGGAGAGAGAAAAATAAGTTTATCCCCATAATTTGTTGTATAATTCCAAGCTGTCATTATTAAAATACGTATCTACAAGAAACATTACATAGACTCAATGAGTTGTCTTTATGTATTCAGTTAGTTGCGCTTATGTATGTAGTAATAATAATCATAAAATATCACCCCATGGCAGGGTGGTGGTTGTGCACGTCTTTAATCCCAGCACTCGGGAGAAAGAGGAAGGTGAATCTATATGAGTTGGAGACCAGCCTCGTCTACAAGAGCTAGTTCCAGGATGGCCTCCAAAGCTACAGAGAAACCCTTTCTCGAAAAACCAAAGAGAAAAAAAAATTGACCCCATGAATTTGAGAAGGAATAAAGAGAGGCATGGGCATGCTTAGAGACAAGAAAGGGAAAATGAGATAAGATGTAATTATATTTTAATTAAATTAAAATATTGGGGGAAAATGAAGAAATTGCCAATCCAAACACATCAGAACTTGAAGAACAAGAATTGATGTATCTTCAATGGAGAGAAATTTATATAAAAAGATATTGTAAGCATTTAACTTTTAGGAACTTAACAACCAGGTTTTCAAACTAAATAAGCTTGACAAGTATCCTTTATTTTCACATTATAACACCATAGCATTCCAGGGTGATAGAGATCACAAAGTCCATGAAAATTTAGCAATAAAACTAGAACAATAGTATAGAATGCGTGAAGATAATCATTAATTCCTGCCCATTGATGGAAAAATTTTTAAAATTGACCTAGAAATATGAACATATTCAATTAATCAAACATCATTCAGTCTGTAGACAATTTCTAATAAATTATATGAAATGCTGCCTTTAGTACTTCCTAAGCATTGTCAGAAAATTTAAGATAGAGAACAAAAAAGAGAAAGATGCATCAATCCAACCACGTCAGTATATTCAGGAGGGATCAAGAAGGTCTTTGATGCAAATTTACAAAGCCATGCAGAGACCCTGCAGAGTGCCCAGCATATTTATATATGAGTCAATGTTGGTTGGGTTACTACTCAAAAAAAGAAATGGCTCATGGAAAATTAAGCAATATGAGCTGTTCATGGACTTTAGCAATGAGGAAAGAAGGCACAGTTCATAAGTGTCTTGAAATACTAAATTGCTCTCAAAATTTGATAACCATCATATGTTTATTTAACCAAAAATCCCAGTAATTTAATAAAAATGTTTATAATATTTTTCATTTGAAAGTATGTTAACAAGGAACTTGAAATTTGCATGGAACTGAATGTCATACATTTAGTGAGATTAAATCTGACCCAGAAAAACAAATGCTCTGTTTTTCCATTCATGTTTCTTAGTCTCAAATATGTAGACTATGATATAACTTGGGTAGCCACAGAAACCAGGAAAGCAAAAGTAATAATCACCATCAGAGGTGTCTAAAGAAAAGAATAGAAGGATACAAATGCTATGATGAGGAAAATGGGAAAAGGTGAGGTGAGGATCTTTAATTGGGAAGGTTGGAAGGAGGACATCAGGATACAATAATGTTGCTTGATATTAACCTGGAATTATAACACAGGACTCAGAGAAATCCAACTTGAACTGACTCAAACATTTCTTCCTTATGGACTAATTGTCATAGTACTGAAAGTTGTTATGCCTAGAAACCATAGCAATAGCCAACACAGTTGTATATCCCTAAGGGGGATATATTTATTTATATAGTAATTTAACCAAAGAACTGAAGGTAAATGATAAAGAATAAATATTTAGTGTTCACAGGAGACAAGGGATGAATAGAAATAAGAAGAAAAGCACCGAAACTAACTCCAAGGATAGGTAGGCAGTGACTGCCATGCAACAAGGGAGTACATTAGCTCTGCTGTCTACATTGGTGCTAACATGGAGAATTGACTGGGGGCATCTGCAGGAAAATGGAGACTAGAGAATTGTCTGATGGTAAACTGATTTCAGACTAGGATGAAGGTATAGTTAAAGATATTAAGAAATTCTATTTTTGTCTTGGTTGTTATCTGTTGATATTATAGGAAAAATTACCATAAAAATTATTAAAATATGCAAATAAACAAGTTAATATATGTAAAATCAAGTATGTGAAATTGAATCTGCTGGTGCTGTATAAGGAAAAGCCTCGATCTTTATTTTCCCTTGTGGGAGCCTGGTCATTCCTCATCACTTACAAAGGCAGCTCTAAAACTAAAAATTGATGGCAGAAACTATGGACATAAAGCCTTATAAAGCCACATTTATCAAGAGTAATCCAGCAGAACTAGGTCAAATTTCAAACTACACAATTTCTGTCTATTTGTAAAATGAATCTCTTATTTTCTCTTGGCTTTCAATTAAATTCCAATTTCTGTATTTTAATTGGTTTCATCCTTTTCCTCATTCAAAAATATATATTGTATATATCAAAAAATTCTATTTTCCTAAATGTTACTTCTAGTTTTTTCCCATGCCATTATATTCTTTTTAGTGACATTTTCTGATAAAGCAATCAAATTTTAACAAATGTCATTCAGTCCTATATTGTTGAAAATAATGTTAAATAACTTGTAAAAATTTTCATGTACTGTTTACAGGTAATTGAACCATTTCCACATTTAAATATAATTATTAAGGTTTTGTTACATTTATTGAAATAAATTGAACATAAAACATCGGTAGTTTTCATTTTATATGAATAAATATGTTTTTTTACTTTTGTAATTTTAGTCATATCTATTAAATTTTGTGTTATGTATTTTACTTATTGATTGCTCATATTTGAGTTTAAATACAGTTGTTGACATTGTAAACTTTATTATTTGTTTTTAAGAATTGGTGTGTGAATTCTTCACAGTTTAATGTATCTAATTCCCATTCAGTAATTCAAAATAGTTTCACTGAAACAAAAATTTACAAGGTAATATATAATAAATTAATAAAAGTTCCCAAAGTAGCATCATTTATTGAACTATAAGAAATCAGTGTCCAAGAAATAAACAGGAATGCTTTGACTCCACACATATGTACATATTTGTATAACCACAGAGAATAAAAGAAACAAATTAACACAGAGAAAGGAAAACAAATGGGAACTATGTCTTTTTGTAGAGTAAAAGAGCCTTCTTACATCATTTATGTCACTATCTAATTAAATATATTTATTTACATATAATATGTTCACATAAAGAGCTAAATTAAAAAATATTAAACCAGTTTATTTATATTTTTGTTTTTCTAGATTAAAAGGTAATTTTATGTATAACATTAAAGAAAATTGGGTAATATTTGGGAAAATTATCAGCATGAAGGCTGAGTCATGACAGAGATAATATGGCATGAGTTTAATCAAAACACATACTATGACTAAAAGGCTATGCTAGAATGAAGTTCATAATTTTGTACAGTTAAAGTACAGTAATAAAAACAGAAATTTATAACTCCAATCAAGATGAAAATTTGTTTTTTTTCCTTTGATTTCTAAGATATTTACATATATTACCCTTTAAACTTTAATATCTTTTTAAGTTAAAGAGATTTTAAAGTATAAAACTTTCTAAATATATATTTTGTGATGAACATGTAGGATAATTTATTTAATTCAGTTTTTCATGGGGAAATAAATTTTAAATGTAATTGCACTTAATACATGATTACAATGGCTGTTTTAAAAATAACTTGAAAATCAGATTCTGTAGGCACTGAAAAACAGTGTTCTTGTGAAGAAACCCTGTTTGTTACTGGCTCTGCAGGGATTTCTGGTGTTAGTAGAACTTATAACTAAGGATCTGGGGCTCACCTACACAATTTCTCTACCTATGTGATGTCTTCTTCGTGGAATAGTTTCTTGCTGTGGTTCCATTACTTCTAGCTTTAACTAATGTTTTATTTATATATTAACTATACATATTTCAAACTTTAAAAGGCCTGTAAAAATATCCTGGGAAGTTTCTCTTCTATGGGAAGATGCTTCCCATAGACAATTGATGCTAAAATGTGTATTAGAAATATTTGAATAATGTCAAATTTGCAAGGAAAATATTTGTCTACAAATTGCTTTCATGTAATGAAAAAATTTATTTCTGCCAGTGTGAATCTGTACCTGGAAATAGTATAGCCTTCATCCAGGAGCTGATGGAAGTAGAAGCAGATACCCACAGTTAAACCTTGAACTGAAATGAAATCCAGTTCCAGGGAAGGAGGACTGATGAGCAAAGTGATCCATACCAGGCTAGTGAAACCCACAGAAACAGCTAACCTGAACAAAGGAGACTGATGGCTGGGAAAGCAGTATGGGACTGATCCAGACGCCCTTGAATGTGGGTGTCAGTGAGGAGACCTTGGAAATCTATGGGGCCTCTTGTAGTGGATCAATACTTATCCTTAGCATAGGAATGGACTTTGGTAGCCCATCCCACATGGAGGGATTCTCACTGCTGAGCCTAGACACAAGGGGTTTGGCCTAGGCCGTATTCCAAATAATATGACAGATTTTGAAGATCCCCTATGGAAGGCCTCACTCCCCTGGGGAGCAAAAAAGAGTATGGGATAGGTAGGGTGTTAGTTGAGGGGACAGGGGAGGAGTGGAGGGAGAAGGACCTGGGATTGACATGTAAAATAATTTTCTTTCAAATAAAAAGAAAAAAAATAATGTATGCTTGTTTCATAAAACCATAAAAGAAAATCATTTCCAAATGTTTTAAATATACCTATATCATGACTGAGTTTTGGCTTTCTATACAAACATCAATTTATTTACTAATTCTAACATAATAATTTTGTTTTTTTTTTATTTAGTAATGTCAAAAAAGTACCCTGATTGCACTTCCCATTCCTCTTAAGTCCACCATCCCAACCTTGCCCCTCCACCCCCCAAAAGGAAAATACACCAAATCATATTAGTGTTGTCTATATACTAATTTCTTATTTTATAATTGGTTCAGGTCACATATTTAGGAATTTGTATATATATGAAAAAAGTGATTACACAGCATATAAGTAATATCTAACTTCCATAGAGATTCTTACTTGTCAGACACCAGAATAGTATTGGCTAGTATTGAGGATTTTAAGTACTTGATATTGAGGATACTTGCCTTAAAGTGAAAAGTCACTGTTCTTTGTATATTAATGGGTATATTGAAACCTAGAAGAGTGTTATTAACATAATAGGTCTAAATTCTTTTTCTATCATATGAAAGGCACTAATTGTCTCACACATCCACATTACACTGTATCATTGAAGGAAGTAAGGGCGGGAAGGCTACCAGGCACCAGGAGGCAGGCACTATGTGGGACTATACTAATGTACTAATGTTGTCTTTTAGTACATACAGAAAACAGAAGAGAATGCCAAGTGTGTTCTCTGCTATCAGTCTCCATCTTGTCCTTTAGGACAGGGTTTTTCATTGAGTCTGGATCTTTCTGTTTGTTTTTTAGAACTAGGTGGAAATTCTCTACCTCCACATGAGTCAGTGCATGAATTGCAGGTTTGTGCATGCTACCACACCTGGTTTAAAAAAAAGATTTATTTTAATTTTTGACATTATCTCCCCCTTTCTCCCTCCAAACACTCCCAAATAGCTCTCCTTTTTTTATTTTCTTCAGATTCATGGCCACTATTTTTCATTATTTGTTGTTACATGCATATATAATATTCAGCCTATGTAATGTTACTCACACCTATGATTTCTTTTTATATTTAAATTAGAAAAAATATTGTTTTACATGTCAATCCCCATTCACTCTACCTCCCCCCCTCCCCTAACACCCACTAACATCCCACCTATACAATAAAATTTCTGCTCCCAGGGAGGGCAAGGCCTTCCATAGGGTGTCATCAGAGTCTCTAACATCCTTTGGGATAGAGCCTATGACCACCCCCATGTGTCTTGGCTCAGGGAGTACCCCTCTATGTGGAATGGGCTCCCAAAGTCCATACATATGCTAGGAATAAGTACTGATCTACTACAAGAGGCTCCATAGAATTTCTAAGCCTCCTCAATGACATCCACATTCATGGGGTCTGAATCAGTTGCATGAAGGTTTCCCAGTGATCAGTCTGGGGGCCAAGAGCACCCTCTTGTTCAGGTCAGCTGTTTCTGTGGGTTGCAGCAACCTGGTCTTGACCACTTTGCTCACGACTCCTCATTCTCAGCAACTGGACTCTAGTTCAGTTCAGGTTTTAGCTGTGGGTATCTGTTTCTACTTCCATCAGCTTCTGGATGAAGGCTCTCTCTATATATAATGAGTCATCAATCTCATTATCAGGGGAGGGCATTTAAGGTAGCCTCTCCTCAGTTGCTTAAATTGTTAATTGGTGTCAACCTTGTAGATCTCTGAACATTTCACTAATGCCTGATATCTCTTTCAAACTATAATATCTCCCTCTCTTGTGGTATCTCTTATTTTTCTCTCCTATATTCTTCCCTCTACACAATCTTCCTAGTCACTTACATCATCCTCATCCCTCCTCTCCTCCCCTTCTCATTCTCCTAGCTCCCTCTCCACTCCCCACATGCTCCCAAATTTCTCAGGATATCTTGTCCCATTCCCCTTCTCCGTGGGACCATGTATGTCTCCTTTAGTGTCATCCTTGTTGCCTAGCTTCTGTCGTGGTGTGGATTATAGGCTGGTAATCCTTTGATCTATGTGTAAAATCCATATATGAGTGAATGCATGCCATGGTTGTCATTTTGTGACTGGGTTACCTAGCTCAGAATGTTTTTTTTCTAGTTCCATCCATTTGCCTGCAAATTTCAATATTCAATTGTTTTTTTTTTCACTGAGTAGTACTCAATTGTGTAAATGTAACACATTTTCTGTATCCATTCTTCAGTTGAGGGGCATCTAGGTTGCTTCCAGGTTCTGACTGTTAAAAATAATGTTGCTATGAACATTGTTGAACAGATGTCCTTGTTGTATGAATGTGCTTCTTTTGGGTATATACCTAAGAGTTTAATGATGAATTTTGTGGTACTCTGATTCCCATCTTCCTGAGGAATCACCAAAGTGATTTCTTAAGTGGATTGTGGGGAGCCATAGCCCAAAGATGGCACCTGGCTGGATGCCAGGGAGACCAAGCTTAGCTGTAAACAAGCCTTATTTGGAAGCACTTAATGGATCTGGTGTGCCTCCTCCAGCTGTGACCTATCCGGGATCACCAGGTGGCATGAGCTAATTGGGTAATGAGCTTCCTTTTAAGGGCTTGTCCAGAGGCTTGGTGAAGTAGAAGCTGATGTACAAGGTTTCTGAATAAACTGCTTAAAGAAGAGTTGTGGTCATGTTTCTCTTGCTGGTCGAGATAGATGCCACAGTGGATGTATAAGTTTGCACCCCCATGCGCAGTGAAGGAGTGTTCCCCTTTCTCTGCATCCTTTCCAGCATAAGTTATCATTGGTGTTTTTGATTTTAGCCATTCTGACTGGAGTAAGATGATATCTCAGAGTTGTTTTGATTTGCATTAACCTATGGCAAAGGAGGTTGAGCACTTTCTTATGTGTCTTTTAGCCATTTTAGATTCCTCTGTTGTGAAATCTCTATTTAGTTCTGTGCCCCATTTTTTAATTCGATTGTTAGATATTTTGGAAACTAGCTTCTTGAGTTCTTTGTAAATATTGGAGATCATCTCTCTGTCGGATATGGGGTGGTGAATATATTTTCCCAATCTGTGGGCTGTCATTACGTCTTGTTGACTGTGTCCTTTGCCTTACAGAAGCTTCTCAGTTTAAGGAGGTCCCATTTCGGCCGGGCATTGGTGGCGCACACCTTTAATCCCACCACTCGGGAGGCAGAGGCAGACAGATCTCTGTGAGTTTGAGGCCAGCCTGGTCTCCAGAGCGAGTGCCAGGATAGGCTCCAAAGCTACACAGAGAAACCTTGTCTCAAAAAAGGAGCTCCCATTTATTAATTGTTGATCTCAGTGTTTGTGCTATAGGTGTAATGTTCAGGAAACTATCTCCTGTACCAATTCATTCAACAGTTCTTCCCATGTTCTCTTCTAAGAGATTCAGTGTGGTTGGATTTCTGTTGAAGTCTTTGATCCATATGGACTTAAATTTTATGCATGGTGATAGACATGGGTCTATCTGCAGTCTTCTACATACCAGCATCCAGTTATGTCAGCACCATTTGTTGAAGATGCTTTCTTTATTCCATTGTATATCTTTAACTTCTTTGTCAAAAATCAAGTGTTCATAGGTATGTGGGTTAATATCAGGGTTTTCAACTCGATTCCATTCATCTACTGTCTATTTTATTCCAGTACCAAGCTGTTTTCAGGACTATAACTCTATAATAGAGCTTTAAGTTATGGTGTTGGGAATGTAAGAAACTTCTTCCATTGTAGAATCAGAAAACAGAGAACGATAAAAGTGACCTTCCAAACCACCTGATCTTAGCTTTCCTTAAAAAAATATATGAGTTAGCATTCAACTTTCATTTTCTTTTGTATTCAGTCCAAGACAGAAGTCCATGAACTGGTGGGGATAAGAGGTGATGTCAGTCTTCCTAAGTCAAGTAAACTAATAAATATAATTCCTGCTGAGGATTTATATAGCAGTTTCTCCCTTAGGGTAATTTAAAGCCTGAATACCAATCATCACAACTGAGATAGTATTACTAGAGTTTACATTTAATCTTTTAGTAATTAATATTATTTTAAATTTATGCATCACCTTTAATTTTTCTAAAATTATGTTAATTTTTCAAACATCAACAAAGAAAGCAATAAAATTCAATTAATTATCACTGTCTTGTCACTAGTGTGCCACATATTTTCCTGACATAATTATATATTATTTTAATTTAGCTAACACATGGCTACCAAATGTAATTGGTATGAGTATAATATGGAGTCTCAGTGATTCAGACATGAGATTTCTTACTCCATCAGTAATTTCTTGTATGAGGTAAGACTGTGGAAGTCTGGAGTACAATCAGACACAATATGCCTTTGGAGTACATAGAATGTGAATAGTATCCTTCACTGTGCTTCAGTTCAGCCTTCCCTCTACTTTGCCTGTGAAACCCATTCTGATCATTCTCTATTCTCTGTCTTAATAATCAAATGTAATTTTCACCCAGAAATTATGTTTTCCCAATTAGAGCTTCCGGAGAAGGAAATCAAGTGAACACACCCACCAGTTGCCCTAGAGGAAGGGGGCAAGGTTTTAGATGTGTAAGTGTTAGAAAACAACTGCAATATTTGCTTTAGGCACAGTTGTTTCAGATATGTTAGAGAGCCACTGAACAGTGGTTTTTTAGAGATTGCATGAGGACTGAGGAAATTCTGAGATTTTTGGTTCAGTTTTATGTGGTAATCTTTAGTCATATGTTATGACTGACATCTGCATCATTCCAGTAGTTTTGTACAAGTAAATACCCAACCTTAATTCTTGCTGCTCTGCTGCTGCTGCTGCTGCTGCTGCTGCTGCTGCTGCTGCTGTGTGTGTGTGTGTGTGTGTGTGTGTGTGTGTGTGTGTGTGTGGAAATGTGTACATGTGGGCTTACTACTTTTCACTTGGGATTAAAAAACTTATCAGGATGCTTAAAATATCAGCAGCACAACCTCTAAAAGTAAGGACAGGGGAACATTTCTGAAAATGCTGTAGAAAGACTGTATGAATCAGAGGACCAATATCTCTACTTCAAGAGAGTGTCTTCCACATATTCAGGGACCTGTATCCATGAAATCACAACAACATGGTGGCCTACACCCAACCTGGGAAATAACAAAAACTGATAAGTCCACATGGATGGGAGAAATATTAAAATACCCTATCCTTAGATGATGATCTTTAGACACAAAGTGGCAATTAATGGCTACTGAAAGAAAATGAATCATTGCTTTATAAGGACAAGCCTCTAAATTTACTTCTACATACTGCATGATTATATAGATTTTAGTTTGAGCTGCCTTGTGCATTAAAGCATATAGAATATGGATAATAAAACATCATTTAAAACATATGTAAATGTAACTATTAGACATTTCTAAAGATACAAAAATCAATGGGGTGTAGGCATATTTATTGATTGGTTTGAACAATTATTTCATAGGTCAATAGCTAGGAAACTATGTATGTAGACAGATGGATGGATAGATAGATAGATAGATAGATAGATAGATAGATAGATAGATAGATAGATAGATAGATAGATAGATGATAGATAGCTGGCTGGACCAACTAGTGGCAAGATATATGCTACCAGAATTATAAAGCCTGGGATGTTATGAATGTCATTCTGAAATATGGAAAAGTGAGTTAAACTCTTCAGATGTCTAAATCAAGGAACTTACAGTGTAAATATAGGTACAAGTATGAAAGCATAATAAACAGGCAACTTGTTACAAATGCAAATGCCTGCACACAAATGCCAGAAAGCTTGGAGTTCTCATAAATAAGGTCAGGAGGGAAAATGTAGTTCATCTGCCAGAAAGAGAAAAAAAATTCTCTCTGTTCTTCTGCTGTCTAGAATTATGGTTAATTGTTGCTTTTGGTTGGTTGGTTCTTTTGTATGCTTCACATGTAGGAAGAGTTCCAGCTGTGTAAAGGATGCTTCTCACACTGTCCATGGACTCCCATGTCAGTTGACTGTGGATCCATCCTTACAAAGTAACCCAAACAATGCTTTCTCAGCTAGATTGATTCATAGTCTTTACAACACCTAAAATTGATAATGTATTATAGGTAGAGCCCACAAAACAGTGAAAGTGTTGACACATGGGCTATCTCAGCATTAACTGACAAAATAACAAATACCTTATAAAACATTTATTGTTGCTATTATAATAATTGCAGATACTAAGAGAAAATTAGGTTTTGGAAGTAAGAAGCATAACTGATGTCACTAAGTAACAAAGAGAAAATCAGAGGAGGATACAGGGCCTAAAAATGGAGATCCTTTAAAGTTTTAATTAATTACCAAGTATGCTTCATTTTTGTTTGTTTGTTTTGTTTTGAGACAGGGTTTCTCTGTCTTTTTGGAGGCTGTTCTGGAACTAGCTCTTGTAGACCAGTTTGGTCTTGAACTCACAGAGATTCACCTGCCTCTTTCTGATGATTGCTAGGATTAAAAGATTGTGCCACCACCACCTGGCCCCAAGTAGGTTTCATTTTTATCAGAAATACTGAAAGACAGACTGTAAGACCAAGATACTTGATTTTCCTTACATTTTTATTATTCAGGTATGAGGAAAAATTTAAATTTGTATTTCCTTCTGATATAATCATAAATTTTAAATGAAAATTGGAATTGGCATTATTTGGATAATGGGCCTGTGTTTATTTTTTATTTTTAAAATTGTAATTAGACCAAATTTAAATTAGAAACAAACTTCTTTTCAAAGTCAATCCTAGTTCCCTCTCCCTCCCCTACTCTCCCCATCCCAACCCCTTTCTGCTCCCCAAGGAGGGTGAGGCATTCCATATTGACTTTGCAAAGACTGTCATCATTTGGAGCAAGACCTAGACCCTCCACCGTGTGTCTAGGCTGCTGGAGTTTACATTGTATGTTCTATTATTATTCATAAGTAAAATAGTTGAGAAATAATTTTAAGTCCCTTAAGAAAGTATCTACAAAATTATCAGCCAATATTTTGAGGATGCTTATTATCTTATTTAAGCAATGATCGTTGATTGTGGTAATTGATCATTTCAATAATTTCTTATATAGATAATTGGCAAGTGTAAATTAAGGACACTTCTATTTTAAATATTCTTAATTAGTTAAAACATTTAAATAAATTACCATATTTTTGAAGGTCACATATGAGTATGGTTCACCAACATTTTACAGATTTATAACAAACTAGTCTCTAAAATTTATTTCTGAAATAACTCATCAAAACTTACATTACATATTTTAAGAATAAAATTATAATGAGGCTTGCCTGTCTATGCAAAAAGCAATTATATAATAGCTGGCTTATAAATTTTGCTTACTCTCTTATTTTTCCTAAAGCACAGTTGCCTTTCAAAGAAAATTACTATTTATTTTGAGAATTAGCAATAGGAACAGAAGCAGTAAATAAGAATTATTTATGAGGATATGATTGTAATTATGTAACAATCTCAAATACCATATATAATATATATATATATATATATATATATATATATTCTACCATTTGGACAGAAATGGTGTGATTTGACATAAGAAGCTATTTTAAAACTTATCTGTTGCTGGGTAATGGTGGCAAACATCTTCACTTCCAGCACTCTGGAGGCAGAGGCAGGTGGATCTCTCTGAGCTAAAGGTAAGCTTTTTCGATAAAACAAGTTCCAGGACAGGCTCCAAAGCTACACAGAGAAACAACAAAGCACTTACATGTTATATCATTGCTGTATACAATAATTGAGAACTATCCTATCCTAGTTTTAAGGTTAATAATAGCCACATGAGCTGCTCAAACATTGCACAAGACTTCTCTATGTTACTTAGCAAATGGTAAAATATAGTTTAGGGATTTCCATTTTACTCAGAATGGTATGGTGTCTATGAAAAGGACATTCTGAAGCCAAAACAAAACGAAAAAGCCATTGAGATAAATGCAACTTTCAAACCTTTCAATAATCTAATGCTAACTTTGACAAGATTGTATGACTGGCCTGCTTGTACCAAGGCTTAAGAAGAAAGGCTTAATAATCTAGTGATAAATATGGTGTTCCAAGAAGTATTATCCTGGACACATGATCTGTATATGTCATCTGCCCATGTGCTCATATGCCATCCAACATCACTTATGTAAAAATGCTGTTCAAACACTCTGTTTTATCATTCAGAGTGTCTCAGTCTCACATGTATGAAGGTAAGATATCATGGATCAAAGATCTCAACATAAATCCAGCTAAACTGAACCTATTAGAAGACAAAGTGGGAAATACCCTTGAATTAATCGGTACAGGAGACTGCTTCCTGAATATTACAACAGTAGCACAGACACTGAGGTCAACAATTGATAAATGGGACCTCCTGAAACTGAGAAGCTTCTGTAAGGCAAAGGAGACAGCAGCCCACAGACTGGGAAAAGATATTCACCAGCCCCACATCTGACAGAGGGCTGATCTCCAAAATATACAAAGAACTCAAGAAGCTAGTCTCCAAAACACCAAACAACCCAATTATAAAGTGGTGTACAGAACCAAATAAACAATTCTCAATAGAGGAATCTAAAATGGCTGAAAGACACATAAGAAAGTGTTCAATGTCCTTAACCATCATGGAAATGCAAATCAAAACAACTCTGAGATAACATCTTATTCCTGTCAGAATGGCCAAAATCAAAAACACCAATGACAGTTCATGTTGGAGAGGATGTGGAGAAAGGGGAACACTTCTCCACTGCTGGTGAGACTGCCAACTTGTACAGCCACTTTGGAAATCAGTATGGAGACTCCTCAAAAAAATGGGAATCAGTCTACCACAAGATCTAGCAATTCCACTCTTAGGTATATACCCAAAAGAAGCATATTCATACAACAAGGACTTATGTTCAACGATGTCCATAGCAGCACTATTTGTAATAGCCAGAAACTGGAAGAAGCCTAGATGCCCATCAACCAAAGAATGGATAGAGAAAATGTGGTACATATACACAATGGAGTACTACTCGGAGGAAAAAAAATGATGGAATCTTGAAATTTGCAGGAAAATGGATGGAACTAGAAGAAACCATTCTGAGTGAGGTAAACCAATTGCAAAAAGACAAACATGGTATGTACTCACTCATATGCAGATTTTAGACATAGAATAAGTATTACCAGCCTACAATCCACACTGTCAAAGAAGCTAATAAACATGGAGGTCACTAAGAGAGACATAATGGTCCCCTGGAAAAGGGGAGAGGTTCAAGATCTGCTGAGCAAATTGGGAGCACTGGAAGAGGGGGGAGGGAGCTAGGAGAATGTGAAGGGGAGAGGAAGAGGGATGCCGAGGACATGAGGGAGCAGAAAATATGAGTCAGGGGTAGAATACAGGATAACAAGAATGGAGATATCATAATAGGATGAGACATTTTTGGTTTGCAGAGAAATCAGGCACTAGAGAAATGTCTGGAGATCTACAAAGATGGAACGAGCTAACTATCTCAGCAATGGAGGAGAGGCTACCTTAAATGCCCTCCTCTGATTCTGAGATTGATGACTGACTTATATGCCTTCATCCAGCAGCTGGTGGAAGAAGAAGCAGTCACCCATAACTATCACCAATCTGAACTGGAACCCAGATGCAGAGAAGGACCATTGAACAGCACAGAGGTCCAGACCACACTGGTGAAACACACAGAAACAGCTGACCTGAACATTTGGGAACTCTGCTCCCCAGTCTGATAGTTGGAATACCAGCATGGCACTGATCTAGACCCAAGGAACATGGGTCTCTGTGAGGAAACCTCAGAAATCTATGGGACTTCCTGTAGAAGCCCAGTATTTATCCCTAGCATAGGCGTGGACTTTGGGAACCTAGTCCATATAGAGGAATACTCCCTGAGCAAAGACACATGGGGTGGGCCTAGGCCCTTCCCCAAAGGAAATGAAAGACTCTGATGACACCCTATGGAAGGCTTCACCATCCAAGGGGAGTAGAAAAGATATGAGACAGATAAGGTTTTAGGGGAGGACGGGTGGGAGAAGGGAAATGGGATTGTCATGTAAAACAATCCTGTTTCTAATTCAAATAAAAAAGTTGGAAAAAAAAAGATGTTACCTCTTTGTTCAGCTTGTCAATGACCACCAATGACAAGCCAAACTTGATGTAGACTGAATACAATACCTTGTTTTTTATGATGAAAATTAAACTTTAACTTATGAAACTTTAGAGACTGATTCCATTGTCATTAGTGTTACAGAAAGTAAGATGGCTGCTGCATTTAAGCTTTTTAAAAATCAAAACAGAAGTATTATGAGACAGTTTCCTTTTTTAGTTTGTAACTGGGGTTTATTATGGAAAAATTAGAAATATTCCATCATAAATACCATAGTTATATATTAAAAATCATTTATCTCTAACAGTTGCACCTTAAAATCTTCAGTTCATTCAACATGATTTTCACAAGGCATGTGCCATCAATGCAAATTCTTTCTTAGTACTCAAGTATTTTAGAACTGTAACTACCAAGAACAGAGGTTTCAAGTTATAAAAGAGCTGTTCCACATCAAAGTTTTGTAGCCTATAGACAAAATATCAATTATTTCTTTGATTTAAAATTGATAAAGACTTTCATAGATTATGTCTTCTTTTTACTTCAAGCATAAATTTATACTAATAAAAACATCCGGGCCATCTTAAAATTATATAATAAAAAAGTCAAAATACAACTTTTAATGTTTTCCAATAGAAAGGTATGTAAAAAAATTGGGTGAAAATGCAATTTAGAGTTTGGAAAAAGTGTAATGACATTTAATGAGAAAATAAGAATTGAAAATTGCTAGCTTGGTCATCCCAAAGGAAATCAATGTTACTGATAACTAAATAATTAGAATAGGGACTTGGTGAACATCTTTATTAACCTTATATTAATTTGCAGAATGATTCCCAGAAGTTACTTTGAACTATGATCAGATGAATGAAAATTGTAATAAAGGTGAAGCTCATTTAATGCATACCAAACCAAACTTTACTTTTACTTTGAATCAAATATTTAAAATGTGTTTAATTTGTCTTTGAGTATTGATACTCTCACAAGTGTTCTTTTGTAAGTTGAATTTACTTATATTTAGTAGACATGATTATAACAGATATGGAGGAAGAAAAGCAAAACACATATGTATGCAAATACCTGTGTACACATTTACCTGTAAATAGATATCAGTAGTCATATACATGTCTGCTGAACAAGGAAATATGTATAATATATCTTTTCATGGTTATGGTATATGTACTATTAAAATTATTTGTTTCTTTTAATGGTGTGGGTATTTTGTCTGTCTGTAAGACTGTACCATGTATGGACAGTGTGCTTGGAGTCCAGAATAGGATGTCAGATACTTTGTAACTGCACTTACAACGAGTTATTAAATGTCATGTAGATGGGAAGGGAACCAAGATGCTCTGAAAAAGCATAATGTGCTGTTAAAAGCTAAGCCATCTTTTCAGTTCCAATGGGTATGCGTCTTCAACAAAACAAAAGACATCATGCAACTAGAGACTTACAATAATAATCAAGTAGCTCATAAGAAAAAAGTTAATATTCTGAGTGATTTTAGAGTTAAATGTCCATGTAGCCCAAGAAAGTAAGTGGTTTCCTAAAATATTTGTGGCCTGTTTCATCACTAATCATAAACAGAAATATCAACAATTTAACATACATACCATATAAATATCTAAATGACCAATCATTGTATCTGTATGAAAGAGTTTTCGATATTATCCCCAAATGTCTGGCATCACAGAATTACTGCCATTACAACTGTTTTTCTTCTATCATTATAAAATGATTGTTCTAATTCCCAAAATACAGTGATGACCATTAGAACTTCATAATCTCAAATATTTACTAGTGTACTTCTTGCCACATTGAAACTTCTAAGCAAATAAAAATGCAAGGACCTTCAATCTAACATTTCCTAAATATTATTATAGACTGGCTTGTTCTGTGGCTTGTCACTTATGGAAATAAAAAATTTATAATGACAGCTACTGATACTTTAAACAGCTAATGTGAACTTCACATTTTTACTGAAGGAATAAAGCATATTTTTAGCTTCCTTGTGATATGTGGTTGGAAGGATTTTAGAGAATATTGGCACTTTAACAACTGTTGTATTTCTATTGTCACATAGATATTTTAAACTATTTCAATTTATACAAGTAATTTTCTAGCTTGAAAACCATTGCTCATTTCTAATCTTAGGCATATAAAATAGGAAATGTTACTCTTCACATTTAAAAATTATAATTTAGAAAGGTAATATGTCATTTTCAGAGTAAGTTCTCTTCATCTAAAACCTGTGTTCCTGGTGACTCTAGGAAAGAGCTAAGACGGGAGCTCTGTAATGTGTGACATTATTTTATGGATGAGAAATCAAGATCCCAGTGTATTTCCAAACTTGTACAAGTCAGACAAGTAAGAGTAAAGCTAAAATTAGATTCTCTAGCAAGTGCTTTCATGGAGTATGGACATTTTAATTATGCTGCATTGCTTATTTGCTGATTTATTTTGGAAGCTCAATTTTGTCATCAAGATAGCTTACCACAGAAAATTAAATTTCAGAGAAAATTGTTCAGAGTTTGCTAGAAGAAACCAACTTTACACATCTGGCTTTACTTCAAAATGAAAAAGAATAAAAGCATTTGCCATACATGAATTAAATGTGTGTGACTATTAATTAATTCCAAATTAATTTAATGATAATAATTTTGGGAATATCAATCATTTCAAGTTAATGCAATTGGAAGTATGGAAAAAAGACTAAATTAAATAACTTTTTCCCATAATATTTTAGGTAGTCTCTGATTTAGGAGGGTTTCTACATGTATTGGGTATTCTGTCTTTCCCATTTAAAGAAGTCAAAATGTAAACTAAACAGTACCTTACAGGATTCTTTTTCTCTTCAATGTATCATAATATGTTATACATTAAAATCATATCCTTGCTTGGCAGAAATATGAGTCACATATTAAAATTGCTTCTTTTAAACTAATATTTCACATAAACCAAAATTATTAACTCATAATGGCTTTGTCAAAGAAAAAAGTAAGATTTTTAAAATACATATTCCATTTCAGTTTGTAAAAGCTTCATGGTAAACCTCAGGGAGTACACATATTTAATTAATTATCTAAACACAGCTTAATTATATTATCTCATTAATGAGTCTGAAAGGTTAGGAGATATTTCTAGCTGTTACTACCATAGGACACTTTAGTCTTGGAAAATCATTCTCACTATCATTATTCTCTCATTTTTGAAAGAAAGTAAAATTGACTAAAAGAATCAATTATTTTATTATCCTTTTTTAGAATGACCCTAATTAGTCATATATTTTGGGGGAGGGCTTAGGCCATCCTTGCTGTCTCTGAGCTGTAATAGTATCCCTACATAGGGAGTGGTCTCCCAAAGTCCATTTGTGCTCTAGGGATAAAGACTTGCTCCACTGTTAGAGGACCTGTAGACTGTCTTTGACTCCTATGTGGTAACCACATTCAGAGGGGTTGGTTGATCCAATGCTGTTTCCCCAGCTTTATGACCAGGGTCTCCATTCTATCAGTAGTTCAGGTGGACTGTTTCTGCAGGTCTCTCCATCCCATCTTGGCTCCTTTGCTTAACCCTCCTCCTTCTCCTCAAATGAATTACAGTAGTATGGTTCAGTGCTTAGCTGTGGGTGTCTGTTTCTGCTTTGAACAGCAACTGGATGAAGACTCCCATTACTTTATCTGCCACCAGGATCCAATTTGGTCAGGGTTTCTTGAACCCATCTCCACTTTTTAGGGAATATGGAATCGTCTCTTGGGGTCCTCATTGTTTGCTAGCTCCTCTAGCAGTATGGATTGTAGACTTGTAATCATTTGCTCTACAGCTAAAAATCAAAAATGAGTGTGTACATACCATATTTATCTTTTTGTGATTGGGCTACCTCACTCAAGATGGTTTGTTTTAGTTCCATCAATTTGCCTGTGAATTACAAGATTCCATTGATTTTTTTTCCCTCTGATTTTTTCCTCCATTGTGTAAATATACCACATTTTCTCCATCCATTCTTCATTTGAGGGGCATCTAGGTTGTTTCCAGGTTCTGGCTATTACAAATAATGCTGCTATGAACATAGTTGAACATATGTCCTTATTATATAAGTATGCATTCTTTGGGTATATGCCCAAGAGAGTAATTTCTGGAACTTGAGGTAGACTGATTCCCATTTTCCTGAAACCACCATACTGATTTCCAAAGTGGTTGTACACAATTTTAGAAGATATGATAGATAACATAAATGATCCAAAAAACTCTACCAGGGAAGTACTACAGCTGATAAACACCTTCAGCAAAGCAAAGTAGCAGGATAGAAGATTAACTAAAAAAATCATAGCCCTACTATAAAGCGAAGATAAATGCACTGAGAAGGAAATCAGAGAAATATCACCCTTCAAAATAGCAACTAACAATATAAAGTATCTTAGGCTAACACTAACTAAAAGTGAGAAAGACCTGTATAGTCATTCTTTGAGTCTTTAACAAAAGAAATTAAAGAATATACCAGAAAATGGAAAGATCTCCCAAGCACTTGGATAGGTAGAATCAACATAGTAAAAATGGCAATCTTGCCAAAAGCAATCTACAGATTCAATGCAATCCCCATCAAAACCCTAACACAATTCTTCACAGACCTTGAAACAACATAACTCAGCTACATATGGAAAAACAAAAACCCAGGATAGCCAAAACAACCCTGTACAATAAACGCATCACCATCCTTGACTTCAAGATCTATCATAGAGCCATAGTATGGAAAACAGCTTGGTATTGAGACAAAAATAGACTGGTTGACCAATGGAATTGAGTTGAAAATCCTGATATTAACCCACATACCTTTGAACACCTGATTTTTGATGAAGAAGCTAAATTTATAAAATGGAAAAAAGAAAGCATCTTCAACAAATGTTGCTGGCATGACTGAATTTGGACATGTAGAAGATTGCACATTGATCCATATCTATCACCATGCACTAAACTCAAGTCCAAATGGATCAAAGACCTCAATATAAATTCAGCCACACTGGACCTCCTAGAAGAGAAGGTAGGTGGCACCATTGAACAAATTGGTACAGGAGACCACTTTGTGAACATAACACCAGTAGTTCAAACACTGATATCAACAATTAATAAATGGCACCTCCAGAAACTGAGAAGCTACTGTAAGACAAAGGACACAGTCAGCTAGACAAAATGCCAGCCCATAGGATGGGAAAAGATATTCAACAAACCCACATCTGACAGAGGGCTGATCATCACAATATAAAATGAACTCATGAAG
This sequence comes from Cricetulus griseus, assembly GCF_003668045.3. Taxonomy (NCBI): domain Eukaryota; kingdom Metazoa; phylum Chordata; class Mammalia; order Rodentia; family Cricetidae; genus Cricetulus; species Cricetulus griseus. The sequence goes on along the minus strand of NC_048598.1, from coordinate 153,440,721 downwards.
CTAGCCACCAAAACACCAAACAAATGCAATTAAAAGATGGAGTGCAGAACTAAATAGAGAATTCTCAATAGATGAATCCAAAATGGCTGAAAGACACTTGATAAAGTACTCAAAATCCTTAGCCATCAGGGAAATGCAACTCAAAACCACTTTGAGATACCATCTTACTCCTGTCAGAACAGCTAAAATCAATAACAATGATAATCTATGCTGGAGAGAATGTGGGTGTGCAAAATTGTACAATCCTACTCTTACTCTTAACTCCAGCCTATGTCAACATTGTAATATCTGTGAGCAGCTATCAGTTTTCACCCTGGGTTCTTCAACTTTTTTTAACATTTTTTTATTTTAAATAGAAAGAAGATTATTTTACATTTCACTCCCGGGTCCCTCTTCCTCCCCTCTTCCCCTGGCTCACCCAAATAACACCCTACCTATCCCATAAACTTTTGGCTCCACAGGGAGGGTGAGGCCTTACATATGGTGTCTTCAGGGTCTGTCATATAATTTGGGATAGGGCATAGACCCAACCCCTTGTGTCTAGGCTCAGGGAGTATCCCTCCATGTGGGATGGGCTCCCAAAGTACATTCCTATGGTAGGGATAAGTACTGATCCACTACAAAGGGCCCGATAGATTTCCAAGGTTTCATCACTGACACCCACATTCAGGGTGGCTGGATCAGTCCCATACTGGTTCCCCAGCTAACAGTCTGGGGATCAAGAGCTCTCCCTTGTTCAGGTTAGCTGTTTCTGTGGGTTTCAGCAGCCTGGTATGGACCCATTTGCTCATCAGTCCTCCTTCTCTGCAACTGGATTTCAGTTCAGTTCAAAGATTAGCTGTGGGTATCTGCTTCTACTCCCACCAGCTGCTGGATGAAAGCTATAGGATGGCATATAATTTAGTCATCAATCTCATTATCAGAGGAAAGCATTTAAGGTAGCCTCTCCTCTTTTGCTTAGATTGTTAGTTGGTGTCATCTTTGTAGATCTCCAGACATTACCCTAGAGCCTAATTTATCTTTAAACCTATAATGTCTACCTGAATTATAGTATTTATCTTGCTCTCTTCTGTTTTCCTCCAAATTCAACCTCCCTGCTGCATCATGTCTTCCTCACCCCTCCTCTTCTCCCCTTAACTTTCTCCAAGTTCCCTCTCCCCTCCTCCATGCTCCCAATTTGCTCAGGAGTACTTGATCCTTTCCCTTTCTCCAGGGGACCATGTATGCCTCTCTTAGGGTACTCCTTGTTTACTAGCTTCTCTTGCAGTGGGGACTATAGGATGGTAATCCCTTACTCTATGTCTAAAATCCACATATGAGTGAGTACATACCATGTTTGTCTTTTTGTGACTGGGTTACCTAGTTCAGAATGGTTTGTTCTAGTTCCATCAATTTGTCTGTTAACTTCAAGTTTCCATTGTTTTTTGTCCCCCACCCCCCACCGAGTAGTACAAATGGACCGGCATAACTGGATGCTGTCATGTAGAATACTGCAGATAGATCCATGTTGTCGGCATTCACAAACTTAAGTTCAAATGGATCTAAGAACTTAACATATATCTGGCCACACTGAACTTATTAGAAGAGAAAGTAGAAAATTGGTACAGAAGACAGCTTTCTGAACATAACACCAATAGCACAGACACTGAGATCAACAATTAATAAATGGGACCTCCTGAAACTGAGAAGCTTCTGTAAGGCAAAAGACACAGTCAGCAAGACAAAATGACAGCCCACAGATTGGGAAAATATATTAACCAACCCCACATCTGACAGAGGCCTAATCTCCAAAATTTACAAAGAACTCAAGAAGGTTTTCTCCAAAACACCAAATAATCCAATTAAAAATTGGGGTACAGAACTAAATAGGCAATGCTCAATAGTGGAATCTAAAATGGCTAAAAGACACATATGAAAGTATTCAACATCCTTAGCCATCAGGGAAATACAAATCAAAACACCTCTGAGATAGCATCTTACACCTGTCCAAATGGCTAAAATCAAAAATACCAATGACAGTCAATGCTGGAGAGGATGTGGAGAAAGGAGAACACTCCTCCACTGCTGGTGGGAGTCCAAACTTGTACAGCCACTTTGGAAATCAGTATGGCGATTTCTCAGGAAAATGGGAATCAGCCTATCACAAGATCCAGCAATTCCACTCTTAGGCATATACCCAAAAGAAGCACATTCATATAACAAGGACATCTGTTCAACAATGTTCATAGAAGCACTAGTTGCAATAGCCAGAAACTAGAAGCAGCCTAGATGCCCCTCAACCAAAGAATGGATAGAGAATTTGTGGTACATTCACACAATGGAGGACTACTCAATGTATGTTTTTATTGTCATTTCTAACTCTGTGCACATTTCCACTTATTGGAAAGGGTGAAAATGTAGTTTTCCCTGCACTGATCTTTTGGAGTCTGTGCTTTCTGCAACAGCAGGAATCTATTTGTCCTCCTGGAAACTCTGAAACAATCACTTTCTAGTGGCAGTATCAGGAAGCGAAAGGTTGGAATATTTACTTGAATTCCTCACTCTTCTCAGGTGTTTCAGTGTATCAAAAACTCTGGTTTTCAGACTCTTCCTCATATATTTGCTTTTCTACTTTGGGATTGACATTGTTTTGCTTTCCAGTGCTACCAGTCTGGATATCTTCCCAACCTCACCTTCCCAGCAGTGTGTTCCCCCATCACAGACTTTCTTACTACCAACTTGACTGAATTTAAGCTCTCCTGAGGCATGTTGTTTCAAGAACATGACTCATACATGTAAACACCCCAAATATACCAGAAAACACTTCATGTAACATGTTGTTCTTGTGCACAGAGATAAAGAAACATGAAAATATGTCCCTTCTTAGAATGTAAATTCTTGCCGAATAGACCTTGAGCATGTATTCTGAGGGATAATGGTAGGGGACAGGACATAATTAAGATGATAGAAGGTGACAGGGGACATTAAAGGTTAAAAGGTGTAGTTTTTATTGGACTTCCAAGTGTGATTTCAATGAAAAAAACAGTATTATAAAAAGAGAAGTAGTATAGATATAAGTGCCAAGAATATTATATACATGACTAAATTTATTAATTTTTATAATAAGTTCATATCTAACAAATTACTGTCAGTCTTTGATCATGATTATGTCTATGGTCTTTTCTTTTTAATGGACAGTTATGTTATTTGTAGAATTCTTATAGGAAATGCATAGTTTCAAAAGATAATTAGCAGTTAAACTCATAGTTTCTCAGGATGTGCTGAAATATGTCTGTCCCAGATCTGTTTGCCTTAACAGGTTTCAGATAATGCATGAGTTGGAGGTTCACTGTGTATCTTCTATGACTATTTTGGTGAGCATCTGTGATTGCATTTTACATCAGGAACATTTGCATCAGTGTAATGAAAAGCACAACCAAGGAAACATCTTTAAAAAGAGGTGTTTAATTAGGCTTATGGCTAAAGAGATTTAGAGTCCATGACCAAAGAGCGAATGCAGAGCAGCAGGAACCGTTTTAATTTTTATATCTCAAAATGTCAAGCATACATGAAAGTTCTTCTTTGATTTATTGAACAGGACCGTCTAAGAGACTCACAAAACATATAGACTATTGTTGTTGCCCTTGGTGGAAGGGAAGTCCCTATTGCTGCAGACACCATGTACTTCAAACACAGGGCCTTAATACTGAGTTGGAACTAAATGTCTTTTCCTTGGGGGCTAGTTTTCAAGATATCATTCAAGCATCCAAAAAAGGGAAGGAACCCTTTGTCCTTTCCAAGTAGTATATCTATGATCTATTTCAATGGCTAATGGGCACAGTTGTGGCATGCATACCTGGGATGTGGCCAGCTTGTCTATAATTGGGCTTAAGGCTCACTAAACAGAGTGAATCTATGCATGGCATGGGAATCCTAGATAACGACTTGGTGTAGAAAAGACTATACAACCACTAATTTACTAAGCTGATGTTCAGAGATAAAAATTGTTCATTATTGTAATGATAAAATATATTTTTTGGTTTTGAATCATTATTCTATACATTGCAAATTTAGGTCCTGTTTCTTTTTTATTAACAGATACTTAGGTTGGAGTTACTATAAAATAACAGCAAATAGTATAAAATATTATAAGCCACGACTTTGAGGATTTTCCAGTGTGTTATGTTATCTATTTGTTCTTCTGCTTCTGGAATAATCTAAGCAAATTAAATCAGGTATCTGAATACTCCTGCTGCTATAGTGTTTGACTTCCATTCTGGCACTGTGACACTGGACTCTCCACTGATTTCTGAATTGCTTTATCATGTAATTTGGGAGGAAAAGAGGGATAGAATCACAATCAGAGGCAGCTGGTTGAGACAGGTGTTGCAGAAAATTATAATCCTATTTTGATTAATCCTGTTTTTTACAGCCGCCCTCCAGTTATGCATGACAGGTATCCAAATAATCAGACACACAGCCTTTATTGCAACATTCTGAGTTATCATCAGGAGAAGCATCAGGAATCACTGAAGCATTGATGCCAAAGTAATGTGTGCTTCCCGAAAAGGCTTTTGTTATTCCATCATTTCTTCAGTTTTCTTGAGGAAATGTATGAGTGTATGTGCTCACATGTGCATAAGTCTGTCAGAGAGAGAAAGAGATACATAGAGACAAAGAGAGACAGAGAGACACCTCTCAAAGTTCTGCATTTTTCTCTGCATAACAGTGATTTGCAAGACTTGTACATTCAAAATTTCCTACTAAAAATCATTTTATAATCCAGCTTTGTGTTAATGCAGTCAAGATGATCATTTCACAGAACATCTGGGGTTATATGTGTATCTGTAGCAAGGCACCACAACATTAAGGATCACTGTGCATTAGTAAAGCCCAGTAGTGCATGCTCATTGTGTGTCAACATGACAGAAACTATGTATTTTCCTATTCTTCCTTGTTAATATGCAGCAGCCTATGACTTTGCCTCTGGAGTGTGTTTGGAACAAACAATAATTCATAACTGAATATTCAGGCCCAACTTGTCTGTCTCATTTTGATTATCAGCTCCAGCCATACAAATGAACATTTAAGAGACATCAGAAGCATTTGATTAGGAAACAACTATGCATTTAGTACAATTGCCTAGCAATTCACACACCTTAGCCTCTGTTTTCTTTTTCTGATAATACATTTCCTCAGCTTAAATCTTGGCAGCAATTTTCCCTATCTTAAAAGAACATCAGAAGTTCATATTCCTAAAGTATTTATTTAACATATATTGGTGTTTTGCCTGAATGTATGTCTGTGTGAGGATGTTGGATCCTAAAGTTATAAACAGTTGTGAGCTGCCTTGTGGGTACAGGGAACTGAACCTAGGTCCTCTGGAAGAGCAGTCAGTGCTCTTAAGCTTTGACACATATTACTATAGTTTTAAAAGTATGTGTTTCACATGAGAAGAGTTTAAATGTTAAAGAGTTTTGTTCCATTGTTTTAGTGTCTTCTATTACTGTCATAATGTAGTCTATCAGTCCTCTTGATGTGTTATTGCTTTCCTAATGATTATCAATGCTCCAGTGTTGATATGCATATATCCCTAATTTTTATATCTTATTCATTCAGTCCATTCAGCATTAACAATGACTTTGCATCTATTGTAGTTTTGTACTTGAAATCTCTTATATTTAATTGTATTGCCACTCTTGATCTTTTTTTGCTTCCATTTGCACAGAAAACATTTTCTTCATTATTATTATTATTATTATTATTATTATTATTAGTAGTAGTAGTAGTAGTAGTAGTAGTAGTATTTATTTGAAACAAGCTTCTTTTACATGTCAATTCCAGTTCCCTCCCCTCCTCCCCTGTTCCACCACCTCCCATCCCAACCCCTTTCTGCTCTCCAGGGAGGGTGAGGCCTTCTAATGGGGATCAAGTTCTGTCATATCATTTGGAGCAGAGCCTAGACCTTTCCCATGTGTGTAGGCTGAGAGAGTAGCCCTCTATGTGGAGACTGCTCCCAAAGTCCATTCATATACTAGGGATTTTCAGTCAGTGTATATCTACAACTAGTGAAATGAGTTTCTTGTCAACACTACATAGCTTTTTTTTTCACCTATTATGTTCTTCTCTGACTGTACTATGGAATTTCATCCATCCATGTCGAAGGTATTTTTTTAAATTTCAAATATATTTATGACAATTTACAGATTAGCTAATGATTGCATACAAATATAATCTGAGCTATAAAATCTCCACTAGTTAAATTTAAAATCAAGGATCTGACGAAGCCAACTCAAAAATCTTGTTCCCAAACATCAGCTTCCCTAAATTATAAAATAATAACATCTGACAGTTGTGATTTCAAGTTACAGATGAAGGGCTGCCCCACTCAGCACTCAGAAGTAGGGATCCTCGTCTGTACAGAGCCTCTCTCTCACATGCTACATAGATCTTTAAAGCACCATTGCAAGACATGATTGTGTAAAATATTCAGCTAAAACCTCCATGCCTAACCTTGCCTTGGAGGTTTTCTTTCCTGGGGAGGGTCCTTAACATCTGGGACTGGGATGACAATGACTATAATTTTGCTCTACTCCTTCAGTCAATTTGTAAAGATCCTGTGTCCTTACCACCATCTGACCATGACTATATGTAGGCAGGCAGTGTGCCAGAGTGTTTTAACCAGTCATTTACTCATTAGATAGTGAAGGTGGAAACTGGAACAATTTTTAAACACCCAGTGAATGTACAGATAGATATCCCATTCCTTTGCAAATATACAGGTGCTGGATCTCAGAAGCACATCTTACCTAAATGTCTGAAATCAAATGCTAAGCTCCAGTCTGGTTTTAAAAGAATGTCAATGTATTGTCACAGTTTTCCATCCTAAGTAAACATGTCTGTTTTCCAAATGACACAGCTTTAACTAGCACATTTCCACAGCACTATACCAGACTGCAATGCACTCTGGGGTTCACTAAACCCAAGTGCACAAACTACACAGAATGAGGGTTCTGCAAAACGAAGACCAACTTTTCTGGTGCTGTATTCTTAGTGTGTGAATGAACATTGTCACCACTGGGGCAGACCTTAGAGCATGTCCAATGGAAATAACCAGGGAGATCATATACTGAGGTAGTTATGCTGCCAGCTCTTCTGGGAAAATGCATCCCCACTATCAATTTAGCAGAACTCTCTTTTGTTTGTGTTCCCACTATGCATGACAGGAGGCACACAGTAAGAACTAACTACTAAAGAGGTTATTAAACATACCTCAACCTAGCATGCACACAGCAGATAAAGCTAACCGAATAAACTAGGCATACTAATCAAAAGCAAGCTTTGGGTAAGACACTAATTCAAGGTCTGCCTGGGCTACATAGTGAAATCAGGGCCAGTGTAGGTAGTTTAGCAATACCTAATCTTAAAATGAAAATAGAAGGTATTTTTATATGTACTCCCTGATGATACCATTGTCATGTTTCTTGATTATTTAATAGGGCTTATGTTCTTTTCTACTTTACTGTCTTCCTTTGTAGTGAAGAACTTTTTTCTAATTTTGACTATTTTTATTAGGTGTTGATGGTTGTTATTATTTTATTTGTTCTATCCATTGAGCATCTTACTGATGATGTTAGTGGATTTTTTATATAGCACTTTTAGCAATCTTTGTTGCTAAAGATGCTGCTTGTACTCATTGATTTCGAATCCTTGAGTGTTTTCAAGTGTGAAACAAATTTTGATTTTCATTATTCTCAAGATTTTTTTTGTATGTCAAGTTGTATAAGTCTATTTTGACATATATTGTTTCATGAATTCCCTGTCATCTATTATTACTATAAATCATGCTTTTATTGGGGTTTAATCTGTGAAAAATGGCTTTCCATGATCATGCACAGTGTGTGTGTGTGTGTGTGTGTGTGTGTGTGTGTGTGTGTGTGTGTTTGTGTGTTGGAATGGTGACTATGCACAATATCATTAAATTTCATATAATCTCATAAGCTTTCCTACCCAATTCTTACTCCAAGTATGCTATAATAATGACTAATGTTGTTAGTATGTCATCATAATAAGCATTAAAATTCTGAACTCATAGTCAGTTCTCTCCAGTAGGGAAAAGGATTTCTCGCATTCCTTAATTTCTATTATCTTCAGAAATGTAGGTTCTCAATGTAGAGTGCAAAAAATTCATACAGAAGCTGGCACGTTTTGTTTCACTATAGTACTCATATACTACAACTATAAAACACATATGTCCACCATTTATCACTATAGGCAGTAAGTTTTCATTGCTGGTGGCCAGGTGGCAGATACATTCACATTCCAAACTTTTACTTTTGAAGATCTCTATAAAGGGCCCCTTGGCATTAGTCAACAGCAGAACATGCCTGCTTTAATGTGAACATTTGTTCTCAACATCTGTCATTTTTCTCACTGCTCGTGTCCTGTATTCTGACTTCCTCTTTTTGTTTCCAAATGTTTGTTCTCTGTTTTGTGTTACTCACTTGTATCTATTCTTATATTCTTGAGGATATTTATTCAATAGAAAATCTTAATTTACCTTCTACCACTGCAGTGAATGCTAATTTAATCATTTAAACATGCATTTATAGTTTGAAGATGAATGATTTCTGAATGACTTTTATTAACTGCAAAGAGAAGATAAATGTGCTACATGTATAAAAATTGACAAAATTTGTAATTTTACCCAGTAACTAAGTTTCACATGATGTTTTATTTTAGTGCACAATTACCTAGATAAACTTTTGTAATGTAGAATAGTGACATGGATAGGCATCATGTTTTACTCCTGGCCATTAGAGCACACAAATTTCAATGTGTGCTTTTCACATTGAATGATTGGATGATCTGCTTTTTCATCATGATGGCTGTCTAGTACCATCAAATGCTTTTGTTTTCTACCAAGTGGTGTAAGTAGGCATTTTCTTCTTTTCCTTTATTTTCCTAATTAAGCCAATTCATTGAAAAGTGGGTAGGATTGATTAAGAGAAAATAATCAAGATGCAGTAACACTGATACAGAGTAGGCATTTAATACAATATTAAATTATATTGAATGGGTACATAAAGTGAATTAATCTTACAAATAATGCTACAAGGTATCATATTGTTTAATTCTTTAAATATTTTGCAATTTTGATTGAACATTGTATTCTACTGTTACTGATGTCTGATTTTATGTGGGTAATTCTTATTCATTTTTGTTGTCTTTGCATAATTTTTCTTTTTTTACATTAACCATGGAGTTATTAAATGGGTGGAACAAGAGAGAAGGAAAGAGCAAGAGAAGAGAGGAGAGGAGAGAGAAGAGAAGAATAATTTTTCTAATAATTTGTTCTTCTACATTTTCAAAATTTGGGCATGAAAATTTAATTACACCCTCACAAAATTTTGCCTAAATTTTAATGCTTACTCATACAAACTATGAATTTATTGAAAAATAAGTAGAAGTATTTAAGAGAAAATTAATTAAAATGAAGTAACACAGAAGTAGAATCGGTCTTTAATAAAGTGGCCAGGGACCACATAAGAAGATAATGTCATAAAGTCAGAATGACTGGGGCAGTACCTAATGATGGTGAAATAAAAGTCGAATTATACATTTATAATTCAATAATTCTGAAAGTGGTTGGGAAACTAATCTCAGTGAGAACCTGAGAAAATCCTAACTGCTTTCAGAGAACGAGCATTCTTACCAATGACTTTTGTTTGGGAATATTAATATAAGATGTGTTAAATTTGTTTATGCTGTGAAATATTGGTTCAATGATGAAAAGATATATTGTGTTCTTTTAGGTTTCATTTGTTTAACTCTGTGAAGTTGTGTTACTTTGCTCACCTAAAACACCTGATTGATCTACTAAAGACCTGAATGTCTAATAGCAAGACAGGAGAAAGGAGAGGAAGAGCTGGTAGGAAGAGAGAATAAATAGGAGGAGAAATCCAGGAGAGAGGAGTAGGGAATAAGAAAAGGAATAGGAAAAGGGAGTGCCAGAATAAGGGGGCAACCACCCAGCCACCCAGCCACCCAGCCACCCAGCCACCCAGCCACCCAGCCACCCAGCCACCAGCCATAGAGTAAGAAGGAAAGAAAGATATATAGAATAAAGAAAGTTAAAAAGCCCAGAGGCAAACTGTGGGTAAAAAGAAATCTGATCATTTAAGTTAGAAAAACTGGCTAGAAACAATCCAAGCTAAGGCCAGACATTCATAAGTAAGAGTAAGCCTCAGTGTATTTATTTCAGAGCTGGGTCTTGGGCCTCCAAAAAGAAAACAAAGGAAACAAACAAACAAACAAAAAGCTAAAGACTTTAACTTCAAATTTAACAAAACACTTTAGTAACAATATATGACATTTTGATGTATTTATGTTTGTCCCTAGACATCTCTCTCTCTCTCTCTCTCTCTCTCTCTCTCTCTCTCTCTCTCTTTTCTCTTTCTCCCTCTCTTTCAAACACACACATACACATAGCTAAACACTCTTTCTCTCTCTCACATATACACATGCTCACTCACATGCACACAAATGCTACCACACATCCAAATAATAAACAATAATAATGACAATAATAAGAAATAAAAGTTTATAGAATTAGGTGTATATGTAAGGAACAGATGGAGTCTTGAGTGAATGTGTGTTGTTTACATGGACATGGTCAGGTCAGGGACCCACAATACGTCAGATGCATGGGACTAGTTGATGTGTAGATAGTGACAGTGTGGACAAAAATGTCCCTTCCACTTCTTTCTAGTTGTTTACTTCCTGAGACTATTCCTCAATAGATAGTTGGTATAGTGATTAGCTCAATTTGATCCTTAATTTGGCTGTATGTAATAACCCCCTCCTTGTGAGGAGCTGCACTCACATTCGCCATTACAAGATGGCGCTGACATCCGCTGCCGGATCAAGTAAACAACGTTGGTATGCATGTGCCCAGTGTTTTTCCACTTGCCTAGCCCAGCCTATAGGGTGATGAGTCATCCACCTATCCCAGCTGTACACGCACCGCTCAGAGTTTATGAGCCTTTATTAGGGGACGGGATTCTTGGCTCGGGGTCTCTGCTCTGTAAGCTTATGCGCTCTCTCTCAAGACGCATTAAAGCTTTACTGCAGAAGGATCCGAGTGTCCTGTGTTGTTCTTGCTGGCGAGACAATCACGCGGGACACCTCCTATTTCAACTATATTTAGTAAAACCCCTTTCTCAATTCACTTGTATAAAATTAATCAGCTGAGTTCCAGAGTGCTTCTGGTGTTTCTCAATAATAGCGTGCATTACCTACCTCAAATCCAGACTTTCTCTACATGAATCCATGTACAGTCCTTCCTTTAATCCCTTGCTTCCCCAGTGAAAACAGTTCCCAAAGCCTTGAAGAATGTACCAAAAGCTTAAACACTGAAGGAAAGAAAATATAACAGGAATTAAAGAAAACATTTATAGCTTACGTATATTTAAGCTCTAGTGTGTAGAAAACATAAAACACCTTGAAATTCAACAAGTAAAAGACAACTCAATTGAAATGGATAAAAGGAATGGAGAGGTATATTTTAACTGAAAATAAACAAAATTCTAGTTAGCCCATGAAAATTTTATTTCATTACTCAGAGACATGCAATTCAAAAGCAGAGTGAAACACTACTTCATATCCACTACCTTTGCTTTACATATTCCAGAGGATATGGAGCAATCCCAGCCCTCAGTAGTATTGGTGGGAGTGAAAAATAGTAAAAGTTCCTGGAGGAGTTAGTTTAGCAAATTGTCTCAAATACCAATAATCTTCCCCATTTGTATTCAATTTGTTGTACTTTTCCATGGTCAAATGCTATCCAAAGTTCCAAGTAGTAAATTCCAGAAGCAAATATTTCATAAATTTCAAATTGTATGTCATTCTGAGCAGTACTTAAAAACTCTATCCATCCCATTCTGTGCTAGACATACCAGAGACCATTTTTGTTGATGAATCTCTACTGTGTGCACACTGCTCAGATTAGTGTAACATAGCCATCTTGTCCATCAGATTTATTTATCTTTCTTGCACAAATAAAACCTGCCTGTTGGTCAGAGAAGGAGCAAGGCACAGCACACCTTACCTCCCCAATGTCTCAACAAAGAAGAGAGCTATTTCCTGTTCTCCCTACTAATATCCTGTTTCTGCACAGGTACCTCACTTTCTGTCTATCTGTATAGACCTCCAGACCTCGATCGTTAGAGAATGGCAAGCTCCATTCTCTGACCCCCTACTACTGCCATGATCCCCTATAACTGCTTGCTTGACAGTCATGTGAAACCCACTCCCGAATGTGGTCTTCAGTAGAAAATGATCCCCTGCTCCTCATTTGCTTTGATCTGTTTATATACATAGTTCCAAAACAAGCAGAATGCATTTGTGTTCTCGGTACTGGAGAGAAAAGATTTACTCATAAAGATTCCTCATTTCACAGAATAATTTCAGAATTCATGTTCAAGAATGCTGACCTCCATGTCATAACAGCAGTGTTAACAAAGTCCATCCACTAGGAGAATTCAGAAACACAACATTTCCACAACGAAGTATACAGAGCCGGGGGATCATATTCATAGAAAATGCTGAATCAAACAAATGGTTCCTGATTTTTTACCTGGACTGTCAAGACTGAGTGGTCAGATGACAAAGATATGCTCTTTGTAAGGTGAAAGAAGGCATGGCCATTGAAGAAGACTTGAATCCAGAAACATCAAAAATAACAAGAAGTTACCAGCTGCAGATGATTGTGGACTTCTCTACTGCCTTAGACTTGCACACATCTAAACTGGTGGACCTTTCATTCCATATCACAGAAGACTGTCCCTCTACCCACCTGCTAAAAGGATCCTGTGTGCTCAAAATACAATTTTAACTTCCATAATTTACTTATCCTCTTCCAAGTTGAACCGATTGCAGAGTTAAGATTCTGTTTATGAATAAATTCTGAGGAAAAAAACTGAAACAAATTAAAATGATTCAACAAATATCCCCATTTTCACTAACAGTAAATGAACTAATGAAGCATAGTTTTAAAATATTTTTACTCTTTTTAACTTATTTTTACTTTTCTTATTTGAATTAGAAAGATTAATTTACATGTTAAACACAGTTCCCTCACCCTCTCATTATCCCCTGCCGCCCCAAAACTAATACCCTACCTATCCCATACCATTTCTGCTCCCCAGGGAGCAGAACATTCCAGGACATTCCATAGGGAGTCTTCAGAGTTGGTTTTATCCTTTCGGATAGGGCCTAGGCCCATGCCTTGTGTCTAAGCTCAGGGAGTATCACTCCATGTAGGATAGCTACCAAATTTCATTCCTGTGAGAGGGATAAGTACTGATCCACTATAAGGGACCCCATAGATTTTCAAGGCATCCTCACTGACACCCACATTCTTGGGGTCTTTATTAGTCCCATTCTTGCTTCCCAGCTATCAGTCTGGGGGACCAAGAGCTCTCCCTTGTTCAGATAAGCTGTTTCTGTGGGTTTCACCAGCCTGGTGTGGACCCCTTTGCTCATTACTCCTCCTTCTCTGCAACTGGATTCCAGTTCAGATCAAGTTTTAGCTGTGGGTGTCTGCTTCTATTTCTAACAGATGCTGGAAGAAGGCTATATGATGGAATATAAGTTAGTCATCAATCTCTTTATCAAAGTAGGGCATTTAAGGTAGCCTCTCCTCTGTTGCTTAGATTGTTAGTTGTTGTCATCTTTGTAGATCTCCAGACATTTCCCTAGTGCCTGATTTCTCTTTAAACATATAATGTCTCCCTCTATTTATTTATCTTCCTCTCTTTGTTCTTCCCCCAACTCAACCTTCATAGTCCTTCATGTCCTGCTCTCCCCTCTTCTCCCCTTCTCATTCTCCTAGCTCCCTCTCCCCTCCCCCCATGCTCCCAATTTGCGAAAGAGATCTTGCCTCTTTCCCTTTCTCCGGGGGAGCATGTATGTGTCTCTTAGGGTTCTCCTTGTTTACTAGTTTCTCTGGCAGTGGGGATTGTAGGATGGTAATTCTTTTCTCTATGTCTAAAATCCAGATATGAGTATGTACATACCATGTTTGTCTTTTTTGTGACTATGTTACCTACCTCAGAATAGTATCTTCTAGTTCCATCCATTTGCCTGCAAATTTCAAGATTCTATTGTTTTTTTGTTTTGATTTGATTGTTTTTATTTGTTTTTTTTTTTTTTTTTTTTTGGTTTCCCCACTGAGTAGTACTCCATTGTGTGAATGTACCACATTTTCTGTATTCAGTCTTCAGTTGAGGGGCATATAGGTTGCTTCCAGGTTCTGGCTATTATTAACAATGCTGTGATGAACATTGTTGAACAGATGTCCTTGTATGATTATGCTTCATTTGGTTATATGCCTAATCATGGAATTGCTGGATCTTGTGGTAGACTGATCTCCATTTTCCTGTGGAATTGTCATAATGATTTCCAAAGTGGTGATACCAGTTGGCACTCACACTAGCAGTGGAGGGGTGTTCCACTTTCTCCACATCCTCTCCAGCATAAACTGTCATTGGTATTTTTGATTTTAGACATTCTGACAGGTGTAAGCTGATATCTCAGAGTTGTTTTGATTGGTATTTCCCTGCTGACTAAGGATGTTGAACACTTTCTTAAGTATCTTTCAACCATTTTAGATTCCTCTCTTGAGAATTGCCTATTTAGTTCCTTGCCCCACTTTTTAATTGCATTATTTGGTGTTTTGGAAACTAGCTTTCTGAGATCTTTGTAAATTTTGGAGAGCAGTCTGTCAGATCTGGGGTTAGCGAATGAATATCTTTTCCCAATCTGTGGGCTGCTCTTTTGTCTTGTTGACTGTGTCCTTTGCCTTACAGAAGCTTCTCAGTTTCAGGAAGTCCCATTTATTAATTATTCTCAGTGTCTGTGCTACTGGTGTAATGTTCGGTATCTGTTTTATCAATTAACTTTTTTATCATAAAGAGTTATTTCAAATCTGCCATCATAAGAATGTATAACATCATAAGATTATGGTGTAAATATTATTACCTCCATTACTCATTAAAGAGTTGGTACTTGGCATAAAAATTTCTATTTCAAATGCAATGATTTTAGGAAAGCTTAGTCTAGTTTCCTTGATGTTCTCACTTAATTTTTAAGTAATTTTTTCAATGTTTACTTATTTTTCAAAGCTTTCTGCTTATCAATGTTTTGCATGTTTAAAAAACCTTTGTGTGTATGTGAGTGTGTTGTGCAAGCTTGGGTATTTTCATGTGTGTGGGTTTATTGGTGTGTATGTGATCCTGTGCACTTGTCTCTATGAAGGCCCAAAATTGATTTAATTAGTCACTCTCCACTTTTTTTAGAAGCAAGTTGTTTCTATCACAATAAAATCTCTCTGGTCCTCTGGTAGAGTTAGCCAGCTTACCTTGGCTTTCTATCTTGCTTGCTTCTATACAGTAAAAACATTCAGAGCAAAACCAACAAGAAAGCAAGATAAGAGATATTATAATAGAGGGAGACATTATATGTTTAAAGAGAAATTAGGCACTAGGGAAATGTCTGGAGATCTACAAAGATGACAGCAACTAACAATCTAAGCAACAGAGGAGAGGCTACCTTAAATGCCCTACCCTGATAATGAGATTGATGTCTAATTTATATTCCATGCTATAGCCTTCATCCAGCATCTGTTAGAAATAGAAACAGACACCCACAGCTAAAACTTGAACTGAACTGGAATCCAGTTGCAGAGAAGGAGGAGTAATGAGCAAAGGGGTCCACACCAGGCTGGTGAAACCCACAGAAACAGCTTATCTGAACAAGGGAGAGCTCTTGGTTCCCAGACTGCTAGCTTGGAAACCAGAATGGGACTGATCCAAACCCCAATAATGTGGGTGTGAGTGAGGAGACCTCAGAAATCTATGGGGCCCCTTGTAGTGAATCAGTATTTATCCCTAGCATAGGAATGGACTTTGGTAGCCCATTCTACATGGAGGGATACTCCCTGAGCCTAGACACAAGGGCATGGGCCTAGGCCCTACCCGAAAGGATATGACAAACTCTGAAGACCCCTATGGAATGTCTCATCCTCACTGAGAAGCATAAAGGGCATGGGATAGGTAGGGTGTTAGTTCAGGGTGGGTGGGCATGGGAATTTTGGGGGAGAGGGGCCTGGGATTGACATGTAAAATAATCTTCTTTCTAATTAAAAAAGAACTTAAAAAAAACTAAAACCAACTTCATGAGGAAATTGCTTATTTAGCC
Organism: Cricetulus griseus; assembly: GCF_003668045.3. NCBI lineage: Eukaryota > Metazoa > Chordata > Mammalia > Rodentia > Cricetidae > Cricetulus > Cricetulus griseus. The sequence continues at coordinate 153,424,482 of NC_048598.1, read as the reverse complement.
TACACTTCCCTATAACTTTCCATCAACCAAGGGAGTCCCGAGCCCGAATTAAAGCAAAGACATGGAGGACCAACAATTAATTGCCTGCTTTTTGTTACTTGCTCAAGCTTTGTTATATGTTGCAGAAAAAAAGACCAGAGTTCACACTACCTACAATGTTAGGGGCCTGACATAGCAATCATTGTCAAATAAAATGCCACATAATCTTACCCACAGGTCAATCTGATGGAGACATTTTTCTACTTAAGTTCCCTCTTCCCAGCAGGCTCATGATTTTTTCAAGTTTATAAAATCAAACAACCCCCCTCAACAACACAACAAAACACTAGTACTTGAAGTAGACTGCCTTTCTTGTCTGTATATGTTCTGAATTATATGCCTCACTAAAAATTTTGCCAAATGGAAATATGCGACATTAATTATGAACCTCTAACAGTGTGGAACTACATCATTTTAACACAAGGATGTGTAATTTGCATACCAATTACCTATGCACATTTTACTTAAATAAAAATTCACTTGCTTCTGTTTTAAAATGCAAGCTTAAGTTATGGTTTTCATGATTTTTGTTTGGTAGGTGAGATGAGGCCATTGCTATATAATCCTATATAGGTAAAAATGACTCATGGCATTTAAGGATTAATATATTCTCCCCTCAACCATGTAAATCTGTCTTGTTTATATTTTTGTTACAAGAATCATATCTTGAGGAATGGGAAGACTTTCCCAAGGATTCTACATACCATCCTTCCTACACATAAAAATGTCAAATATGAATACTCAGTTTCACCCTTCTTCATGTATTTCTCATATCTTAATCTTCAAGCCTTTCTTATTTTTTTTCTTATTTTCTTATATATCATGTTCACGGTTGTGTTTCATTTGTTTAATTCTTTTTTTTGTTTGTTTTTTCTAGACAGGGTTTCTCTGTGTAGCTTTGGAGCCTATCCTGGCACTTGCTCTGGAGACCAGGCTGGCATTGAACTCACAGAGATCGGCCTGCCTCTGCCTCAGGAGTGCTGGGATTAAAGGCATATGCCACCAAGGTGTTTCATTTGTTTCTAACTGTAGCTGTATCACTGGTTACTTGATTGTTCTTCAACTACTTTTTGTAATTTATTATTTTTGAAAGATTAGAGAAAACTTCAATTGAAAGTCAAGTTACACATCAAATCCTTATACCTAATTCATTATAAGAATTAATCTTTTCTTTGTAATATTGACTTAATATAATTAATTATTTGGCAAAATGCTGTTTCTTTCTCTTATCTGCGTTCTATAACAGATATTGTTATGACCATAATATGATGCTATTCAGCATATTATAATTTTGTATATAGTTGTTTCATGGAAATTTTTACTAATGTAACTTTACTCTTCTTAGAATTATTTTCATTATTAACTTTAAAAACTTCTATTCTTTATGTTTTTTAATGTAAAAAATATAGTATTTCATATTTGCTGATCTTATATGATGACTTTTTTTCTTTTTATTCTTCTTATTATTATTAATTCAAGTTAGGGAACAGGCTTGTTTCACATGTAATTCCCCTCTCCCTCTCCCTCCCCTCACCCCCATTCCTTCTCCCCCACCTCCAACCTACCCCCACCCCATCCACCCACCACTCCCCAGGCAGGGTGGGGCCCCCAACCTGTACACCAAATCTTCCTGTGCTGGGCCTAGGCCCTTCCCCATGTGTCCAGAGACAGAGCAAATCCCTTCAAGAGGGATGGGCTCTCATAGTCCCCCACACACACACCAGGGCAAAACGCCAGTCCACCTCCGGAGGCTCCCAGGATGCCCCATTGGCATCCATGATTGGGGGGCTGGATTAGTCCCGTACTGGCCTCCCAAGGAAAGTCTGGGGTCGATATGCTTTCCCTTTTTCAGGCCAACTGTTTCTGTGAGTTTTCCAACCTGGTACAGACCCCTTCGTTCTTCATTCCTCCCTCTCTTCAACTAGGTTCCAGATTTCAGCTCAGTGTATTTCTGTGGATGTGTGTCTCTGCTTCCATCAGCCACTGGATGAGAACTCTAGGATAGCATAGAGAGTAGTCGTCAATCTCATTCTAGGGGAAGGGCTTCTAGGCCGTCCTCTCCTCCACTGCCCGGACTGTCAGATCGTGTCATCCTTGTAGGTCTCTGGAGATCTCCCTAGTTCTATATCTCTTCTGGGACCTATAGTGGCTCCCTCTGATATGGTATCTCTCATCCTGCTCTCTCTCCTCTATTCTTCCCCCAACTAAATATATCTGCTCCTCCATTTCTTCTCCTCTGCTCTTATTCTTGTGCTCTTATTATGGCAGCACCCACTCCCCTACCCTCATGCTCTCGAATAGCTCAGGAGTTCATGCCACTTCCCGTTCCTGGGGTCCATTTATCCCTTAGAGTCATTCATGATTTCTAGTTTCTTTGGGGAAGCAGATTATAGGCTGGTAAACCTTTGCTCTATGTCTAAAAATCATATATGAGTGAGTACATACCAAGTTTGTATTTTTGTGATTGGGTTACCTCACTCAGGATGGTTTCTTCTAGTTCCATCCATTTGCCTGTGAAGTTCAAGTTTCCATTGCTTTTTTCTGCTGAGTAGTACTCCATTGTATAAATGTACCACATTTTCTCTAATCATTCTTCAGTTGAGGGGCATCTAGGTTGCTTCCAGGTTCTGGCTATTACAAACAATGCTGCTATGAACATGGTTGAACATATGTCCTTGTTGTATGGACATGCACTATTTGGGTATATACCCAAGAGAGGAATGGCTGGATCTTGAGGTAGGTTGATTCCCATTTTTCTGAGCAACCGCCATACTGCTTTCCAAAGTGGTCTTACAGGTTCACACTCCCACCAGCAATGGAGGAGTGTTCCTTCTTCTCCGCATCCTCTCTAGCATAGGTTGTCATTGGTATTTTTGATTTTAGCCATTCTGACAGGTGTGAGGTGGTATCTCAGAGTTGTTTAGAGTTGCATTTCTCTGATGGCCAAGGATTTTGAAAACTTTCTTAAGTGTCTTTCAGCCATTTCAGATTCCTCTGTTGAAAAATCTCTGTTTAGTTCTGCACCCCACTTTTTAATTTCATTGTATGGTGTTTTGGTGGCTAGCTTCTTGAGCTCCTTGTATATTTTGGAAATCAGTCAGATGTGGGGCTGGTGAAGATCTTTTCCCATTCTGTGGGTGGTCGTTTTGTCTTACTGACTGTGTCCTTTGCCTTACAGAAGCTTCTCAGTTTCAGGAGGTCCCATTTATTGATTGCAGACCTCAGGGTCTGTGCTTCTGGCATGATGTTCAGGAAGTAGTCTCCTGTGCCAATTTGTTCAAGGGTTATTCCCACGTTCTCTTCTAGAAGATTCAGTGTGGCTGGGTTTATGGAGAGATCTTTGATCCATTTGCACTTAAGTTTCATGCATGGTGACAGGTATGGATCAATCTGCAATTTTCTGCATGTTCGAATCCAATTGTGCCAGCACCATTTGTTGAAGATGCTATCTTTTTTCCATTGTATGGATTTAACAACTTTGTCAAAAATAAGGTGTTCATAGGTGCGTGGGTTAATATCTGGGTCTTCAATTCGATTCCATTGGTCTATCTGTCTATTCTTGTGCCAATACCAAGCTGTTTTCAGAACTATGGCTCTATAGTAGAGCTTGAAGTCAGGGATGGTGATGCCTCCAGAAGATCTTTTATTGTAAAGAGTTGTTTTGGCTATCCTGGGTTTTTTATTTTTCCATATAAAGTTGAGTATTGTTCTTTCAATGTCTGTGAAAAACTGTGTTGGGATTCTGATAGGGATTGCATTGAATCTGTAGATTGCTTTTGGTAGGATTGCCATTTTTACTATATTAATTCTGCCTATCCAAGAGCATAGGAGATCTTTCCACTTTCTGGTATCTTCTTTAATTTCTTTCTTTAGAGTCTCAAAGTTCTTATTGTATAGGTCTTTCACTTTTTTGGTTAGTGTTACCCCCAGGTATTTTATGTTGCTTGTGGATATTGTGAAAGGTGATGTTTCCATGATTTCTTTCTCATTGAGTTTATCATCTGTATACAGTAGGGCTACAGATTTTTTTGAGTTAATTTTGTATCCTGCTACCTTGCTGAAGGTGTTTATCAGCTGTAGAAGTTTCCTGGTAGAGTTTTTTGGGTCACTAATGTAGATTATCATGTTGTCATCAGCAAATAGTGAAAGTTTGACTTCATCCTTTCCAATTTGTATCCCTTTGATCCCCTGTTCTTGTCTTATTGCTCTAGCTAGAACTTCAAGTACAATATTGAAGAGGTATGGAGAGAGTGGACATCCTTGTCTTGTTCCTGATTTTAGAGGAAACGCTTCAAGTTTCTCTCCATTTAGTTTGATGTTGGCTCTGGGTTTGGGGTATATCGCGTTTATCATGTTTAGATATGTTCCTGTTATTCCTGTTCTCTCCAAGATCTTTATCATGAAGGGATGTTGGATTTTGTCAAAGGCTTTTTCAGCATCTAGTGAGATGATCATGTGGTTTTTCTTTTTCAATTTGTTTATATGGTGGATTACATTGATGGTTTTTCGTATGTTGAACCATCCTTGAATCCCTGGGATGAAGCCTACTTGATCGTGGTGGATGATTTTTCTGATATGTTCTTGGATTCGATTAGCCAATATTTTATTGAGTATTTTAGCATCGATGTTCATGAGGGATATCGCTCTGTAGTTCTCTTTCTTAGTCTTATCTTTGTGTGGCTTGGGTATCAAAGTGATTGTAGCCTCAAGAGTTTGGCAATATCCCATCTGCTTCTATTGTGCGGAACAGTTTGAGGAATACTGATATGATGACTTTTAAAATGAAATGTCAGTTAATTTTCATTAAGGACATGTGTCACTAAAATAATATAACTGTATCATTATTCACACAATAATACATAATTTTATTTTCTTTCCTTCTAAAATGAATACTCTTTTCCAGAAAGTGACTTAAACAGAAATCTAATATTCCACCATCTCCTAAGGTCTTCAAGAAAGAAACCTAGGGAAGGCTGAATAACAATGATGAGCAGAGATGGTGGCAGTGGGAAAACTACTTGAATATGAAAATAAAACCAGAGACTTCGGAAAACAGAAAAGTGTTCTAAATTCTGGGGATCTGAAAAGCTCCTGATTCTTGTGAGATTCTTTTTGATCAGCTGAGGACAGAGAGCTGCAGAAGTCAAGCACTCAGGTCTCAGTCCTGGGAAATAAAAAGTGAAATTTTTAAAAAGGGAAGGAAGGGATCAAAATCCAAGCACCATGGCAGACTAAGGAAGAAAATCTAGAGGAAAAACTCCAGTGACTTCATTATAAAATGCAACCAGATAAAATGGAAGAGAGACTTCCAAAATTTTCATCAAAAACTGCAAATGATCAGCACTTTCAGCAATGTGACAGGATGCAATATCAACTTCCATATCCAGTTGTCTTTCTATATGTCAATAACAAACATACGGAAAGAGATTATGGAAACACTACTCACTCAAAATGGCTTCGAATATATAGAAGTACACATAATAAATGAAGTGAAAGACCTGAATGTTGAGAAGATAAATATCTGAAGAGATTTGGGGAAGACAATAGACTTCTTAGACCTCTCTTGCTTATAGATTGAAAGAATTAGCTTTGGGGAAATAACCATAATGCAAAGAGTAGCTTACAGATACAATGCAATTAAAATCAATATTCTCATGACATTATTCTAAAAATATAAGGAAAAAAGAATCCTAATTTTAAGTAGACAAACAGAAGACTCTGAATATACAATATAATCAAAGGAAAAATAATAAAAGAGATATTGCCAAACCAGATTTCAAGCAATATTATACAGATATAGTAATCAATAAAATATAGAATTGGCAAAGAAACAGATCCATATGTCCATGAAACAAAATTAAGACCCCAAATTGCATGCACAAAATTACAGCCTTCTAGTATTTGAGAAGTTTCCAAAACTATACATATGAGGGTAAAAAGCATTTTCAACAAGTAGTGGTAGGAAAACTGAATGTTCATATATAGAGGAATGAAATCAGAATTGTACTATTAGCCTGCAGAAAGAAATTCACTCCAAATAGATGAACAAACCTAATATAAAGTCTGAAATGCTGAAATTAATACAAGAAAAATTGAGCAGGACCCTACAAAAATAGTTTAAGAAAATATGTTTGGATAAAACTTCATTTGCTCAAAAACGAAAGCAATACTAATTTCCAAACTAGCTGTACAAGTTTGCATTCCAACCAGCAATAGAGAAGTGTTCCTCTTTTTCCACATCCTCTTCAGCATAACCTGTCATTGGTGTTTTCTTTTTTATTTTTGCCATTCTGACAGGTATAAGATGCTTTGTAAGCATTGTTTTGATTGTATTTACATGATTGATGAGGATGTTGAGCATGTTATTAAATGTCTTTCAACAATTTTATATTCCTCTATTGGGAATTCTCTATTTTGTTCTCTACACCATTTTTAATAGGATTATTTGGTGTTTTGGTGACTAGCTTCTTGAGTTCTTTGTGTATTTTGGAGATAAGCCCTTTGTCAGATGTGGGGCTGCTGAAGATATTTTCTCATTCTGTAGGCTGCCATTTTGTTTTGTTGACTGTGTCCATTGCCTTACAGAAGATTCTCAGTTTCAATTGGTCCTATATATTAGTTGTCAATCTCAGTGTCTGAGCTACTGGTCTTATGTTAAGGAAGTTATACTCTGTGCCAATGTGTTCAATGTTACTTCCCACTTTTCTTATAAGAGGTTCAATATAGCTGGATTTATGTTAAGGTCTTTGATCAATTTGGACTTAATCTTGTGCATGGATCTATCTGCAATCTTCCACATGTTGATCCAGTTATCCCAGCACCATTTATTGAATATGCTTTTATCCTCATTGCATAATTTTAGCTTCTTTGTCAAACTGTGGCAGTTCCTTAGGATAATGGCAATCAATCTACCTCAAGACCTAGCATTTCTATTCTCAGGCATATACCCAAAGAATGTGCATTCATATCACAAGGGCATCTTTTCAACTATGTTCATAGCAGCATTATTTGTAGTAGCCAGAACCTGAAAACAACTTAGATGCCTCTCAATAAAAGAATGAATAAAGATGAGCAAAGGGGTTCATTGTATGTACTTCCTCATAAGTGGATATTAGACATAGAGTATATGACAACCAGTTTGCAATCTACAACTCCAGGGAAGCTAGAAATAAAGGAGGACCCTAAGAGAGACATACATGGACTCCCTGAGAATGGGAACAGGATGGAGATCCTACGTAAATAGGAAGTATGGGGGAAGAGGAAAAGTAAGAGGATAAAAAGGGAGAAGGGGATGGGGGAGTAGAACATGATGGGCCAGGAAGGCTGAATTTGTGGAAGATCAGAGGAAAACAAGTAAAGAGATTCCTTAATAGAGGGAGCTATTATGGGCTTAAAAAGAAATCTGGTCACAGATATAATCAAGCCATGCCCAGTGTCTTAGATTATTATTTCCTATTGCCCATCAATCAAGCTGTTGTATTCTTATCTCCAGCATTGTGTGTGACTCTATTAGGCCATGTTCTACCATGATCACAATGGAATAAAATCACAATGGAATAAACCTTTGAAATTGTAAGCCACCCCATCAAGTGTTTTCCTTTTAAGAGGTCCCATGGTCATGGTGTGTATTCATAGCAATAGAAACCCTAATTCAGGAGCAGTCCTTTTAGAGCCTATTGCCTATGGAGGGATACTCTCTCAGCCTAGATACATGGAGGGAGGACCTCTGTCGTATCCCAAATGATGTGACAGACTTTGAGTATCTCCCCTGGGAGGCTTCACCATCTCTGAGGAGTAATTGGGGTGTGGGTTTGGGAGAGGGTCTGGAGACTGGGAGGACAAGGGGGAGAGGGAACTGTGATATATATGGAAAGTAAGATTGTTTTGAATTTAAACAACAATTAATAATAATCCAAAAACTCTAAAACAGAGTTTTAGACAACGACATGAACATGACAGCAGTCAGGCATGCTTGGGAGTTAAGAGCAGCTGAGAGATTACATCATGATTCACCACCAACAACTTCTTTTTTTTTTTTTTGAGACAGGGTTTCTCTGCCAACTTCCTTTTCTAATCATACTTTTTTTGCAAATTTTTATTTAAATTAGAAGCAATCTTATTTTACATATCAATCACAGTTCTCTCTCCCTCCCATCTTCCCTTGTCCCCCACTGACTCACCGTCCCATGCTCTCTCCACTCCCCAGGGAGGGGAGGCCTTCCATGAGGGATCACAAAAATCTTTCAAGTCATTTTGGTTCAAGGTATATGACCTTTGCCATGTTTTTTATATTTAAATTAAATCACATGTATTATTTCAAACACAGTAAGTCCATTAAGTGTTGCCACTATGTGCATGGGTACAAATCTATTCATTGGAACATCTGGAGCCTTTCAGGGGCCAGACCCAAAGTAGAGATACAGTCCCTCTACCAATAGCGATCAATTTCCATTAGCTCCTCAATTAGTGGTGAAACATTGTGGGCTAGTTCTCCACCCATAATGGAATTTTGTCTGGCTTGATGTTGTCTGGTCTTGGAATTGAAGTCACAGCAGCAATGAGCAATACTTTACATACCAAGTTATATATCAGTGCTTCCCAACATGAAGCCCTTACAGTGTTTCTACTAGCCCTTTCACAATGGCTCCTCAAGACCTTCTGGGAGGGATTTTTGATAAAGATACTCAATAAAATGCTAAATATGCCATGGGCTCATTTTTTCTGTTCTCTGATCAGTTGTGAGTCTGGAATAATCACTGTCTAATGAAAACAGGTTCTGAACATGGTTGAGAGCTATAAGTATGTATGTTTACAGAGGCAAGTGTTTACATTGTATTCAGCTAAATATTATAATTATGTAGCTGAATAATGACAGTAAGTTCTCCCAAGTGGCCTACCAATTATTCAACGTGTGATTTACCAATCCACAGCTTCTTGGCCTAGATTATTATACAAGGAATGAGTTACATTTATGATGAAATTTTTAAATCCAACAAAAAGTGATTTATGCCTCCCTGACCTCTACTGAGCCCTACTCATGTCCAAGGTCCCCATCACTCCAGAATCTCTCTGGACCTGCAGCTGCAGAGAATAAACCCTCCTGCATAGAATGGACCCACCCAGACAGGAAGGACCTTCCAGAGTCTGGAAATACCTCACTCTTCCTCCCCCCTCTGCCTCCCAAGCTCTCCTGCGTGAGAAGACTACCAGGAGAGGCAAGACCATCCATATCTTCAGACATTGAAGTCTTTGCTCACACATACCACTGGGTGACAAGAGGAGATAAAGAGACCTCACCTGCACCCACTGGAAGAAGAGATGGTAAGAAGGCAGAATAAGAACACACTCAAAAGAAAGACCAATATGACACCACCAGATTCTGCAACTCCACACCAGCAAGATCTGAAAAGCACAACTAAGAAGAAGAAGAAGAAGAAGAAGAAGAAGAAGAAGAAGAAGAAGAAGAGACAGACCTAAAAACTACTTTATGTAGATGTTTGAGAACCTTAAAGAGGAAACAAGAAAATTTCTTAAAGAAATAGAAGAAAAAACAGAATAAGTTCAAGAAATAAATAATTCTCTTAAGGAATCCAAATAGAAAACAAGCAAACAACTAAAGGAAGAACTGGAAACAGTTCAAGGCATGAAAGCTGAAATAGAAACAACAAAGAAAACACGAATGAGGGGATGCTGGAAATACAAAGGCTGGATAAGTGATCAGGATCTAAGGATGTGAGTATAACCAATAGAATACAAGAAATGGATGAGATAATCTCAGGTGTTGAAGACTTGCTAGAGGATATACAGTCATCTACCAAAGAAAATATCCACTCCAACAAATCTCTAAGACAAAATATCCAGGAAATATGGGACACCATGAAAAGGCCGAATCTGAGAATAATACATATAGAAGAAGGTGAAGAAATACAGCTCAAAGGTACAGAAAATATATTCAACAGAATCATAGAAGAAAACTCCCCCAACCTACACAAGAATAAGCCTATATTCTATACAAGAAGCTTACAGAACACCAAATGGAGATCAACACTATACACTATACTATACACTATACATAGTCAAACACTATACATGGAGAAAAGATATTCAATGACAACACGAGATTTAAACAATACATATCCACAAATCCAGCACCACAGAAATCACTAGAGGGAAAACTCCAACCCAAGGAAGATAACTATACTCACAAAATCATAGGTAATAGATAATCCAACATTAACAAACAAGAAATGAAACAGGAGGGCAGTATCCACACACAATGACACCACCAACAATAAATGAAAAACAAATAAGAAACAAAAATCAGTGGACACTAATATCCTTCAATGTCAATGGTCTTAACCTGCCTATAAAAAGATACAGTTTAACAGAATGTGTATGAAGACAGAATCCATCCTTTTTTGGTATACAAGAAACACACCTCAACTTCTGAGACAGGAATATCTCAGAGTAAAGGGTTGGGAAATGATTTTCCAGTCAAATGGATTCAAGAAACAAGCTGGTGTTAGAATCCTAATATCTAACAAATTATACTTTAAAGTAAGATCAGTCAAAAGAGATCAAGAAGGACATTTCATACACATCATAGGAAAGGAAAAGTACATCAAGATGAAGTCTCAATCCTAAATATCTATGCCCCAAATACGAAGTCACCCACATTTGAAAAGAAACATGAAAAAGATAAAACCACATAGAAAACCACAAACACTTATAGTAGGAGACTTCAAGACCTCTCTTTCACTACAAGACAGTACCACCAGATTGAAACTTAACAAAGAAACAAAGGATCGAACAGAAGTTACTACCCAATTGGGATTAACAGACATCTATAGAATATTCCATCCAAACACAAAAGAATATACCTCCTTCTCAGTGCCACATGGAACCTTCCCTAAAATTGACCACATAGCTGGCAACAAAACAAATCTCCAAAGACAGAAAAGAATTGAAATAACCCTCTGTATCTTATCAGATCACCTTGCTTTAAAGCTAGAATTCAACAGCAATACAAATTGCAGAAAACTTACAAACTCATGGAAATTGAATAACACCAAATTGCACCATTTTTGGATCAAGGAAGAAATAAAAAGTAAAAATACAGACTTCCTAGAATTTAGTAAGAATGGTGACACAACACACCCAAACTTATGAGACACTCTGAAAGCAGTGCTAAGAGGAAAGTTCATAGCACTAAGTGCCCACTTGATTAAACTGGAGAATAGTCACACTAGAGAATTGACAGAACAACTGAAAGCTTTTAGAACATAAAGAAGCAAACTCACCACAGAGGAGTAGACAGCAGAAAATAATAAACTGAGGAATGAAATTAATAAAGTAGAAACTAGGAAAACATTACAAAGCATCAAGGAAACAAAGAGTTGGTTCTTTGAGAAGATCAGCAAGATAGAAAAAACTCTATCCAACCTAACCAAAAGTCAGTAAGATTTCATGCTAATTAACAAAATCAGAAATGAAAGGGGGGATATAACAACAATGAGGAAATATTGAGAATCATCTGGTCATGCTTGAAAATCTGTACTCCACAAAATTCGAATATCTAAAGGAAATGCACAATTTTCTGAAGAGATATCACTTACCATAATTAAACCAAGAACAGATAAGCAGTTTAAATCTACTTATAACCCCTAATGCAACAAAAGCATTCATCAAAAGACTTCCAACAGATATCTTCACTGCAAAATTCCAAACAAGAGCTAGTAACAGTACTCCTCAAATTGTTCCACAAAATAGAAGCAGGAGGGATAATGCTAATTACTTGGATACCCAAGCCACACAAAGATGCAACTAAAAACAGAACTACAAACCAATACCCTCATGAACATTGATGCAAAAATACTCAGCAAAATATTGGCGAATCAATTCCAAGAACACATCAGAAAAATCATAGACCATGATCAATTAGGCTTCATCACAGTGATACAAGGATGGTTCAATATATGAAAATCTATCAATGTAATCCACCATATAAACAAAGTTTAAAAGAAAGGCCATATGATAATCTCACTAGGTGCTGAAAAACCCTTTGAAAAAATCCAGCATCCCTTCATGATAAAGAACTTGGAGAGAACAGGAATAACAGGAATATACATAAATATGATAAAAGCAATATTTACTAAATCCACAGCCAACATCAAACTAAATAGGGAGAAACTCAAAGTGATTTCTCTAAAATCAGGAAAAAGACAAGGCTGTCCATTGTCTCCATATCTCCTCAGTATTGTACTTGAAGTCTAGCTAGAGAAATAAGACAAGAAACAGAGATCAAGTGGATACAAATCAGAAAGGAGGACGTCAAACTTTCACTATTTGCAGATAATATGACAGTCTACATAAGTGATCCGACAAAATCTACCAGGGAACTACTACAGCTGATAAACACCTTCAGCAAAGTAGCAGGATACAAAGTTAACAACAACAAAAAAATCAGTAGCCCTATTACATACAGATGATAAAATGAATGAGAAAGAAATCAGAGAAACAGTACCCTTCACAATATCCACAAACAATATAAAATATCTCGGTGTAACACTAACCAAAAAAGTGAAATACCTGTAAAGCAAGAACTTTGAGTCTTTAAAGAAAGAAATTAAAGAAGATGCCAGAAAATGGAAAGATCTCCCATGCTCTTGGATAGGTAGAATCAACATAGTGAAAATGGCAATCTTGCCTAAAGCAAGCTATAGATTCAACACATTCCACATCAAAATCCCAACACAGGTCTTCACAGACCTTGAAAGAACAATACTTGATTTTATATGTAAAACAAAAAAAAACAAAAAAACAAACAACAACAAAAAAAAAAACAGGATAGCCAAAACAACCCTGTACCTCAGGAGGCATCACCATCCCTGACTTCAAGCTCTATTATAGCGCCATAGCAAGAAAACATCTTGATATTGGCACAAAAATAGACAGATAGATCAATGGAATCGAATTGAAAATCCTGATATTAAGTCACACACCTATGTACACCTTATCTTTGACAAAGATAATAAAACTATACAATGACTAAAGATAGCATCTTCAACAAATTTTGCAGGCACAACTGGATTCTGACATGCAGAGGACTGCAGATAGATCCATATCTGTCCCCATGCAAAAAACTGAAGTGCAAATGGATCAAAGATCTCAACATAGATTTAGCCACACTAAACCTTCTAGAAGACAAAGTGGGAGATACCCTTTAATGTATTGGTACAGGACACTGCTTCCTGAACATAACACCAGTAGCACACACAGTGAGAGGTACAATTAATAAAGGGGACCTCCTGAAACTGAGGTGCTTCTGTAAGGCAAAGGACACAGTCAGTAAGACAAAACGACATCCCACAGAATCGGAAAAGATCTTCACAAACCCTGCATCTGACAGAGGGCCAATTTCCAAAGTGTACAATGAACACAAGAAGCTAGCCACAAAAACACGAATTAACGAAATTAAAAAGTGGGGAACAGAAATAGAGAATTCTCAACAGAAGAATCTAAAATGGCTAAATGACTGTTAAGAAAGTCCACAAAATCCTTAGGTATCAGAGAAATGCAACTCAAAACAACTCTGAGATACCATCTTACACTGGCCAGAATGGCTAAAATCAAAAACACCAAAGACAATCTATACTGGAGAGAATGTGAAGAAAAAGGAACCCTCCTCCATTGCTGGTGGGAGTGCAAAATTGTAAGACCACTCTATAAATCAGTATGGTGGGTGCTCAGGAAAATGGGAATCAGACTAACTCAAGATCCAGCAATTCCTCTCTCGAGCATATACCCAAATTATGCATGTTCATACGATAAGGACATATGTTCAATCATGTTAATAGCAGCGTTGTTCATAATAGCCAGATACTGGAAGCAACCTAGATGTCCTTCAACTGAAGAATGGATAGAGAAAATGTGGTACATTTACACAATGGAATACTATTCAACAGAAAAAAAAAAGAAATGGAATCTTGAAATTCAGAGGCAAATGGATGGAAGTAGAAGAAACTACCCTGAGTGAGGTAATACAGTCACAAAAAGACATAAATGATATGTATTCACTCAT